>NC_091986.1:89444428-90152761 GCF_044704955.1 Pristiophorus japonicus
CAATCCACATCAGCACATTACCCCCAATCCCATGTGATTTAACTTTGCACATTAATCTCTTGTGTGGGACTTTGTCGAAAGCCTTCTGAAAGTCCAAATACACCACATCAACTGGTTCTCCCTTGTCCACGCTACTGGAAACATCCTCAAAAAATTCCAGAAGATTTGTCAAGCATGATTTCCCTTTCACAAATCCATGCTGACTTGGACCTATCATGTCACCTCTTTCCAAATGCGCTGCTATGACATCCTTAATAATTGATTCCATCATTTTACCCACTACCGATGTCAGGCTGACCGGTCTATAATTCCCTGTTTTCTCTCTCCCTCCTTTTTAAAAAAGTGGGGTTACATTGGCTAACCTCCACTCCATAGGAACTGATCCAGAATGTTGGAAAATGACTGTCAATGCATCTGCTATTTCCAAGGCCACCTCCTTAATTATTCTGGGATGCAGACCATCAGGCCCTAGGGATTTATCGGCCTTCAATCCCATCTATTTCCCCAACACAATTTCTCGACTAATAAGGATTTCCCTCAGTTCCTCCTTCTTACTAGACCCTCTGACCCCTTTTATATCCAGAAGGTTGTTTGTGCCCTCCTTAGTGAATACCGAACCAAAGTACTTGTTCAATTGGTCCGCCATTTCTTTGTTCCCCGTTATGACTTCCCCTGATTCTGACTGCAGGGGACCTACGTTTGTCTTTACTAACCTTTTTCTCTTTACATATCTATAGAAACTTTTGCAGTCCGTCTTAATGTTCCCTGCAAGCTTCCTCTCGCACTCTATTTTCCCTGCCCTAATCAAAGCCTTTGTCCTCCTCTGCTGAGTTCTAAATTTCTCCCAGTCCCCGGGTTCACTGCTATTTCTGGCCAATGTGTATGCCACTTCCTTGACTTTAATAGTATCCCTGATTTCCCTTGATAGCCACGGTTGAGCCACCTTCCTTTTTTTATTTTTACGCCAGACAGGGATGTACAATTGTTGTAGTTTGTCCATGCGGTCTCTAAATGTCTGCCATTGCCCATCCACTGTCAACCCCTTAAGTATCATTCGCCAATCTATCCTAGCCAATTCACGCCTCATACCTTCAAAGTTACCCTTCTTTAAGTTCTGGACCATGGTCTCTGAATTAACTGTTTCATTCTCCATCCTAATGTAGAATTCCACCATATTATGGTCGCTCTTCCCCAAGCGGCCTCGCACAACGAGATTGCTAATTAATCCTCTCTCATTACACAACACCCAGTCTAAGATGGCCTCCCCTCTAGTTGGTTCCTTGACATATTGGTCTAGAAAACCATCCCTTATGCGCTCCAGGAAATCTTCCTCCACCGTATTGCTTCCAGTTTGGTTAACCCAATCTATATGCATATTAAAGTCACCCATGATAACTGCTGCACCTTTATTGCATGCACCTCTAATTTCCTGTTTGATGCCCTCCCCAACATCACTACTACTGTTTGGAGGTCTGTACACAACTCCCACTAACATTTTTTGCCCTTTGGTGTTCTGCAGCTCTATCCATATCGATCCCACATCATCCAAGCTAATGATTTCTGTATGTAGCCAGCGCTAACTGTGCTTTTCATTGGCTGCATGCATCAGCATTGGGCCCTAAGTCGTAACTTCCAAGCACTTCTTAAAGCTAGACTGCACTGCTTGAAGCTAGCCCTCACCACATTTAAAAAATACTTGAATGTGCGCTTTAAGTGCCATAACCTATAGGGCTATGGACCAAGAACTGGAAAGTGGGATTTGGCTGGATAGCTCTTTGTCGGCAGGCGAGGGCACTAGGGGCCAAAATGGGTTCCTTCCATGCTGTACATTTCTATGATTCTATGATTCTAAGTGAATATGACCTGGGAAACAGTGAAAATGGCACAACATGAGATAGAGCAGGCTCCAAGTTTCTTCAATGCTGCACTGGAGGTCTTAGTGGAGGAGGTGAAAAGGATGAGAGAGGTCCTGTATATGCAGCATGCTAGGATGGCCTTCCAGTCACATGGTCAAAAGGCAATGGGAGCAAAGAGCCGTGGAGGTCAATGCCAGGAGTCTAGCCACAAGGACCTGGATGCCGTGCTGCAGGAAATTCAATGACTTCACATGAGTCATCAAGGTCAGTGAATGCATCTTCAAAGGTCCTATCCCACCAACTGCATCGCTAGCCTCAGCCACTTCTCAATTCATCATATGCCCATCATTCACCAACAAACAATCTCTATCTATCAGGACTCATACTGAACATTAAATACTCCACTGCACCCTCACACTGCTGCAAGCCTCACACCACAGTGGAATTGTTGCTTCAGCACGGCAATGGTCTGCTCTATCACATTTCTTGTGGCAGCATGGCTCTCATTGTATGCATGCTGCGCATGTGTTTGGTTGCAAACCCGAGTCAAGAGCTGTGTCATCAGTGGATAGTCCATGCCACCCAGTACCTGCCCTTTGGTTTGCCGAATGGCTCAAATACAGCTGGCACAGTGGACTGCCACAGAATGAAGGAATCCTGACTGGTGCATAGACCTGTATGATGCGATGCCTTTGGTCTCATTGTAGCTGGACATTGAGGGAGTGGAATCCCTTTTGGTTCCAGTACATGGCAGATTTGACATTCGGCATGATGTTTGTGTAGTCAATGGCACCCTGCACCATGGGGATGCCTGCAATCCTCACAAAGCCACATACTTGCTCTGCTTGCTGGTCTCTGGCAAGAGAGAATGAAATGTATTTAACATTCTTTGAACAGAGTGCCTTAGTGACCTCCCTTACGCAACAACAGACAACAAACTGAGATATTGCTAATATGAATAAAAGTTAATGGCCACGGTCACTCTCACAGCCAATGGCAATGTGGTCCTCGCCCTGCTCTAAGGTTGTAGTTGTGCCTGCAGTAGTTGGAAGATTTCAATAAGGATGTTCTTATTGAAGCGCAGGCATCTCACACAGAGGTTCAGGTAGGAGAATTGCTCTCTGAATACTCTGGGCAGATATGGCCTCTTGCTGAGAGCTCATCATCCCCTTGTCCCTTCCTGTTCTAGCAGCATGTCCTGCTCTGTGTAACCTCTGCTCATTCTCCCAGTCATGCTGTATTCCAAGGGGAATTCATCCAGTGCACCCAATCTGGGACAAGCTTTGTGTCATTGCCTTGAAGTCAGCAAAAAGTCCTTCAGCATCTGCCACACCACTCCCTGAAGATTTTTGAAACATGAAACAACAATGGAAAGCCCCAAACACTTGTAGAATCGAAACATTAATCAGAAGAAATCATAAAGCAACTGATTTGTAAATAGTTGATGATCCCTTTAAATAGTGTTGGTGGGGGTCCATTTTTCTTTATTCGTTCCTGAGATATGGGCGTCATTGGCAAGGCCAGCATTTATTGCCCAACCCTAATTCTCCTTGAGAGGTGGTGGTGAGATACCTTCCTGAACCGTTGCAATCTGTGTGGTGAAGGAACTTCCACAGTACTGTTAGGGAGGGAGTTCTCAGATTTTGACCTAGTGACTGTGAAGGAATAGTGTGATATTTCCAAGTCAGGTTGGAGTGTTACTTGGAGTGGAACTTGCAGAGGAACATAGAAACATAGAGTAGGCCATTCGGCACTTCAAGTCTGCACCACCATTCAATAAGATCATGGCTGATCATTCACCTCAGTACCCCTTTCCTGCTTTCTCTCCATACCCCTTGATCCCTTTAGCCATAAGGGCCATATCTAACTCCCTCTTGAATATATCTAACGAACTGGCATCAACAACTCTCTGCGGTAGAAAATTCCACAGGTTAACAACTCTCTGAGTGAAGCAGTTTCTCCTTATCTTGGTCCTAAATGGCTTACCCCTTATCCTTAGACTGTGACTCCTGGTTCTGGACTTCTCCAACATCGGCAACATTCTTCCTGCACCTAACCTGTCCAGTCCCGTCAGAATTTAATATGTTTCTATGAGATCCCCTCTCATTATTTTAAACTCCAGTGAATACAGGCTCAGTCGATCCAGTCTCTCCTCATATGTCAGTCCTGCCATCCCGGGAATCAGTCTGGTGAACCTTCACTGCACTCCCTCAATAGCAAGAACATCCTTTCTCAGAATAGAAGACCAAAACTGAACACAATATTCCAGGTGAGGCCTCACTAAGGCCCCGTACAACTGCAATAAGACCTCCCTGCTCCTAAACTCAAATCCCCTAGCTATGAAGGCCAACATGCCATTTGCCTTCTTCACCGCCGACTGTACCTGCATGCCAACTTTCAATGACTGATGTACCATGACACCCAGGTCTCGTTGCACCTCCCCTTTTCCTAATCTGCTGCCATAATATTCTGCCTTCATGTTTTTGCCACCAAAGTGGATAACCTCACATTTATCCACATTATACTGCATCTGCCATGCATTTGCCCACTCACCTAACCTGTCCAAGTCACCCTGCAGCCTCTTAGCATCCTCCTCACAGCTCACACTGCCATCCATTTGCAAACTTGGAGATATTACACTCAATTCCTTCATCTAAATCATTGATGTATATTGTAAATAGCTGGGGTCCCAGCACTGAGCCCTGTGGTACCCCACTAGCCACTGCCTGTCATTCTGAAAAGGACCTGTTTATCCCGACTCTCTGCTTCCTGTCAGCCAACCAGTTCTCTATCCATGTCAATACATTACCCCCAATACCATGGTGCATTAATTTTGCACAACAGTTTCTTGTGTGGGACCTTGTCGAAAGCTTTTTGAAAGTCCAAACATACCACATCCACTGGTTCTTCCTTGTCCACTCTACTAGTTACATCCTCAAAAAATTCTAGAAGATTTGTCAAGCATGATTTCCCTTTCATAAATCCATGCTGACTTGGACCGATCCTGTCACTGCTTTCCAAAAGCGCTGCTATTTCATCTTTAATAATTGATTCCAACAATTACCCCACTGCCGATGTCTGGCTAACCGGTCTATAATTCCCCATTTTCTCTCTCCCTCCTTTTTAAAAAAGTGGTGCTATATTAGCTACCCTCCAGTCCATAGGAACTGATCCAGAGTTGATAGACTGTTGGAAAAGGATCACCAATGCATCCACTATTTCTAGGTCCACTTCCTTAAGTACTCTGTGATGCAGACTATCAGGCACTGGGGATTTATCAGCCTTCAATCCCATCAATCGCGTCCGTAATTTCTAGTTTGATGCTGTCCCCAACCTCACTACTACTGTTTGATGGTCTGTACATAACTCCCACTAGCGTTTTCTGCCCTTTGGTATTCCGCAGCTCCACCCATACAGATTCCACATCATCCAAGCTAATGTCCTTCCTTACTATTGTGTTAATTTCCTCTTTAACCAACAACACTACCCCACCTCCTTTTCCTTTTGGTCTATCCTTCATGAATGTTGAATACCCCTGGATGTTGAGTCCTCAGCCTTGGTCACCCTGGAGCCAAGTTTCCGTAATCCCAATTATATCATATTCGTTAATAGCTGCCTGTGCAGTTAATTCATCCACCTTATTAAGAATACTCCTCGCATTGAGGCACAGAGCCTTCAGGTTTGTATTTTTACACACTTTGTCCCTTTAGAATTTTGCTGTAATGTGGGCCTTTTTGATTTTTGCCTTAGGTTTCTCTGCCCTCCACTTTTACTTTTCTTCTTTCGACCTTTTGCTTCTGCCCCCATTTTACTTCCCTCTGTCTTCCTGCATAGGTTCCCATCCCCCTGTCATATTAGTTTAACCCCTCCCCAACAGCACTAGCAAACACTCCCCCAAGGACATTGGTTCCGGTCCTGCCCAGGTGCAGACCGTCTGGTTTGTACTGGTCCCACCTCCCCCAGAACCGGTTCCAATGTCCCAGGAATTTGAATCCCTCCCTTCTGCAGCACTCCTCAAGCCACATATTCATCTTAGCTATCCTGCTATTTCTACTCTGACTAGCATGTTGCACTGGTAGCAATCCTCAGATTACTACCTTTGAGGTCCTGCTTTTTAATTTAACTCCTATCTCCCTAAATTCAGCTTGTAGGACCTCATCCTATTTTTTACCTATATCGTTGGTACCTATGTGCACCACGACAACTAGCTGTTCACCCTCCCCCTCCAAAATGTTCTGCAGCTGCTCTGAAACATCCTTGATCCTTGCACCAGGGAGGTAACATACCATCCTGGAGTCTCGGTTGTAATCGCAGAAATGCCTATCTATTCCCCTTACAAGAGAATCCCCTACCACTATAGCTCTCCCACTCTTTTTCCTGCCCTCCTGTGCAGCAGAGCCACCCATGATGCCATGAACTTGGCTGCTTTGGCCTTCCCCTGATGAGTCATCCCCCCCAACAGTACCCAAAACGGTGTATCTGTTTTGCAGGTGATGGTGTTCCCATGCACCTGCTGCCCGTGTCCTTCTAGGTGGTGGAGATCGAGGGTTTGGGAGCTGCTGTCGCAGAAGCCTTGCGAGTTGCTGCAGTGCATCATGTAGATGGCACACACTGCAGACACGGTGCGCTAGTGGTGGTGAGGGAGTGAATGTTTAAGGTGGTGGATGGGATGCCAATCAAGCGGGCTTCTTTGTCCTGGATGGTGTCAAGCTTCTTAAGTGTTGTTGGCGCTGCACTCATCCAAGCAAGTGGAGAGTATTTCATCAGACTCCTGACTTGTGCCTCCTGGATGTTGAAAGGCTTTAGGGAGTCAGGAGGTGAGACACTCGACACAGAATACCCAGCCTCTGATCTGCTGTTGTGGCCACAGTATTTATGTGGCTGGACCAGTTAAGTTTCTGGTCAATGGTGACCCCCAGGAAGTTGATAGTAGGTTTATTCAACAATGATAATGCCGTTGAATGTCAAGGGTCAGTGGTTAGACTCACACTTGTTGGAGATAGTCATTACCTGACATTTGTGTGGCGCGAATGTTATTTGTTACTTATCAGCCCAGGCCTGAAAGCCATCCAGGTTCTGTTGCATGTGGGCATGGACTGCTTCATTATCTGAGGAATTGCGAATGGAACTGAAAAATATGTAATCATCAGCAAACATCTTATGATGGGGGAAAGATCATTGATGAAGCAGCTGAAGATAACTGCCCCTAGGACAGTTTCCTGAGGAATGCCTGCAGCAATGTCCTGGGGCTGAGATGATCGACCTCCGACAACCACAACCATCTTCCTTTGTGCAAGGTATGACTCTACCAATGGAGAGTTTTTTCTCTGATTCCCATTGACTTCAATTTTCCTAGGGCTCCTTTATGCCATACTCGTCAAATGCTGTCTTGAAGTCATTCTCACCTCACTTCTGGAAGTCAGCTCTTTTGTCCAGAATTTTAATAGAGTATGGCATAGCAATTTTTCGTCTTCGTAGTGCCTCCTCTAATAGCTGCAAAGATGGGTTCTTTCATAGCCCCCAAATACTACCAGGTATATGTCACTAGTTCTTCCTTTAATAGCTGTATAGGTGGACTCTTTCATACTCCTACATACTACCAGGTATATGTCCCTAGTTGACCATTAGCTGTTGGCCAAAACTCCTTCATAACCAATTTTTATTCGTCTCACTTACACTTCTTTACACATGGTTTCTTCTTGAGGTAATGGTGACCTGAAATTCCTAAAATCTTAACTTAAACTAAAACTCTTAAAGATAAGCAAACCTGAAACATTCTTAAACTCATATCGTACCATTATATACATCTGCCACCCGTCTCCAGGTGGCCAGGTTAATCCCTGTTCTTCTCCTTCCTTTTGCGGCCTCTGGGATATCTGAATGGCTGGTGGTAAGGTGGCCTGTACCGCAGGACCTGGAGTGCCCTGACCGGAGGTGTGTCTGAGCCCCACATTATCGGGGGAATGGCCCCTCCGGTGCTACAGCACACTGCCCCTTTAGGTGTAGCTGCTGAGTTCATTTCGTTTTCTGTGGGTTCTGTACAGCCAGAGGCTGCAGGCTGGGGACTCTCAGTTGGTGACTGGTCCACCACTACCTCTCCCGTGAGTCCCTCAACGCCGAAGGCTGCTGGCTGGGGGTCCCTGTCCGTAGACTGATCCCTGATCTTGGGTATTGTTTTACGGATGGCAAACCTCCCAGGGCTGACCCACTGAAACTGGGGTGCTGGTGACCACGGTGTCTTCGGCCGTGGTGTGCGGGGAGTCCTTCTTAAGACTCTGGTTACTGGGGGTGCGTCCAAGTTCCAAATGTTTGGGGGGATAGCTCCTCCAGTAATACAGTTCATCGCCCCTATTGGTACAGTCTGTGAGACTGCAACATCCCCTGTGGGCTTTCCACAGTCGGAGGCTGCTGGCTGAGGATCCCTGTCCCTAGAACAGTTCACTGTTCCTGGCTGTCCCTTGCGCTTAGCAGCTATCCCGGGGTTAAACAGTTTACACTGGTTTATGTGGAACCACTTTGTACGGCGGGGCATCTTTACAGCATAGACCATGGGGCTTGCTTTGTCGACAATGTGGTACGGCCCCATGTACAGTGCATCAAAAGCCCATATTTGAGCGTATCTCCGTACCATAACCTGGTCCCCTATCTCCCATTCATGGTGTTTGCGGGGCTCCAGCAGCAGTCGGTTGCTCCGATGCTGTTTTCCCATGTTGCTAGCAGCTTGCCAGTGAATCTATTTAAGGTGTTCAAACAGACTCCTGACAAAGCTGTCCCAGCTCGCTTCCTTGAGGTGACCTTCCGTGAACCCCGGGGCTAGTACATGGGTGGGGGTTCGCATGGCTCTGCCGGTCATGAGCTCGTTCGGGGAGTACCCCATGCTCTTTGACTGGCTGGCCCGGATCCCTATGAGGACCAGTGGCACGACCTCCACCCAATTCTTGGGTGAGTCCCCCGTCTCTTTTCGTAACCTTTCTTTAATAGTGCGGTTTAAACGCTCCACATGCCTGGATGACTGCGGGTTGTGGGCGACATGCCATTTCCCTTCGATGCCGAGCACCTTAAGGGTCTCCTGCATCACCTGCCCGGTGAAGTGACTCCCTTGGTCAGACTCCACATACTATAGTAGTCCCCATCGGGAGAACCCTTCCCTGACCAGGAACCGAGCTGTTCCCAATGCAGTAGCTGTACGGCATGGCAAGGCTTCCACCACTTAGTGAACACATCCACCAACACTAGGCAGTACTTGTAGCCTCCCTGGGCAGTGGGTAGGGGCCCGACGTAATCAACCTGGATCAACTGCCAGGGTTCCTCTACCCTCCTGATATGTCCCATAGACACCTTCCTTTTCTGGCAGAGGGCAGGGTTGTTGGCAGCACACACCAGACAGCCGGCGCAGAACTCACGGACATCTTCCCTGAGTCCCGGCCACCACCCTGCCTGTTCCACCCGTTGCCAGGTGGTTTCAGGTCTGGGGTGTCCTGCTCCTGGACCCTCGTGGGTCAACTGGAGGAATTCTCTCCGGTGTTATTGCGGGACTAGTAAAAAGTAGAACCTCAAAGGTAGTAATCTCAGGATTGCTACCAGTGCCACATGCTAGTCAGAGTAGGAATCGCAGGATAGCTCAGATGAATACGTGGCTTGAGGAGTGGTGCAGAAGGGAAGGATTCAAATTCCTGGGACATTGGAACCGGTTCTGGGGGAGGTGGGACAAATACAACCAGACGGTCTGCACCTGGGCAGGATCAGAACCAATGTCCAAGGGGGAGTGTTTGCTAGTGATGTTGGGGAGGAGTTAAACTAATATGGCAGGGGGATGGGAACCTATGCAGGGAGACAGAGAGAAGTAGAATGGGGGCAGAAGCAAAAGATAGAAAGAAGAAAAGTAAAAGTGAAGGGCAGAGAAACTCAAGGCAAAAATCAAAAAGGGTCACATTACTGCAAAATTCCAAAAGGGTAAAGTGTGTTCAAAAGATAAGCCTGAAGGCTCTATGCCTCAATGCGAGGAGTATTCGTAATAAAGTGGACGAATTAACTGCACAGGCAGCAATTAATGAATATGATATAATAGGCATCACGGAGACATGGCTCCAGGGTGACCAAGGCTGGGAACTTGACATCCAGGGTATTCAACATTCAGGAAGGATAGACAGAAAGGAAAAGGAGGTGGGATAGCGCTGCTGGTTAAAGAGGAAATTAGCGCAATAGTAAGGAAGGACATTAGCTTGGATGATGTGGAATTGGTATGGGTGGAGCTGCGGAATACCAAAGGGCAGAAAACGCTAGTGGGAGTTATGTACAGACCATCAAACAGTAGTAGTGAGGTTGGGGACAGCATCAAACTAGAAATTACGGACGCGTGCAAAAAAGGTACAACAGTTATCATGGGTGACTTTAATCAACATATAGATTGGGCTAACCAAACTGGTAGCAATACAGTGGAGGAGAATTTCCTAGAGTGTATTTGGGATAGTTTTCTAGACCAATATGTCGAGGAGCCAACTAGAGAGCTGGCCATCCAATACTGGGTAATGTGTAATGAGAAAGGTCTAATTAGCAATCTTGTTGCGCGAGGCCCCTTGGTGAAGAGTGACCATAATATGGTAGAATTCTTTATAAAGATGGAGAGTGACACAGTTAATTCAGAGACTAGAGTCCTAAAGTTAAGGAAAGGTAACTTCGATGGTATGAGACGTGAATTGGCTAAAATAGACTGGCGAATGATACTGAAAGGGTTGACGGTGGATAGGCAATGGCAAACATTTAAAGATCACATGGATGAACTTCAACAATTGTACATCCCTGTCTGGAGTAAAAATACAACAGGGAAGGTGGCTCAACCGTGGCTAACAAGAGAAATTAAGGATAGTGTTAAATCCATGGAAGAGGTATACAAATTGGCCAGAGAAAGTAGCAAACTTGAGAACTGGGAGAAATTTAGAATTCAGCAGAGGAGGACAAAGGGTTTAATTAGGAGGGGGGAAATAGAGTATGAGAGGAAGCTTGCCGGGGAACATAAAAACTGACTGCAAAAGCTTCTATAGATATGTGAAGAGAAAAAGATTAGTGAAGACTAATGTAGGTCCCTTGCAGTCATATTCAGGTGAATTTATAATGGTGAACAAAGAAATGGCAGACCAGTTGAACAAATACTTTTGTCTGTCTTCACGAAGGAAGACACAAATAACCTTCCAGAAGCACTAGGGGACTGAGGGTCTGGTGATAAGGAGGAACTGAAGGATATCTTTATTAGGTGGGAAATTGTGTTAGGGAAATTGCTGCGATTAATGGCCGATAAATCCCCAGGGCCCGATAGTCTGCATCCCAGAGTACTTAAGGAAGTGTCCATAGAAATAGTGGATGCATTGGTGATAATTTTCCAACAGTCCATCGACTCTGGATCAGTTCCTTTGGACTAGAGGTAGCTAATGTAACACCACTTTTTAAAAAATGAGGGAGAGAGAAAACGGGTAATTAAAAAATGGTTAGCCAGTGGTGGGGAAAATATTGGAATCAATTATTAAAGATGAAATAGCAGCGCATTTGGAAAGCAGTGACAGGACTGGTCCAAGTCAGCATGGATTTATGAAAGGGAAATCATGCTTGACAAATCTTCTGGAATTTTTTGAGATGCGGGAAAAATGTTCCCGATGTTGGGGAAGACCAGAACCAGGGTACACAGTCTTAGGATAAGGGGTAAGCCATTTAGGACTGAGATGAGGAGAAACTTCTTCACTCAGAGAGTTGTTGACCTGTGGAATTCCCTACTGCAGAGAATTGTTGATGCCAGTTCATTGGATATATTCAAGAGTGAGTTAGATATGGCCCTTACGGCTAAAGGGATCAAGGGGTATGGAGAGAAAGCAGGAAAAGGGTACTGAGGGAATGATCAGCCATGATCTTATTGAATGGTGGTGCAGGCTTGAAGGCTGAATGGCCTACTCCTGCACCTATTTTCTATGTTTCTATGTTTCTATATTACCCATTGCTCCCCCCTGAACAGCATGCCTTCTTTAACGGCAATAGCTGCAGTGCCGTAAGGGCCATCTACTTTTTCCCCTTTAGCTAGCGTGTTCAAGACAGTTTTGAGGACAGGGTCTTGGGTCTGAACCATTTTCATATCTGGGGGCAATGCTACCCCTGCCTTCCCTGTTGTCCCAATCCCGCCCGTAACCGCTGCATTGGGGCTTGGGTTGTACGGGTCCGAGAGCTTGCCTGTTCGAGCACCTTGCTTGGCTAACATGTCAGCCTGCTGGTTTCCCTCGCTACAGGGTTCAGTGGTTGAATGTGCCTTCACTTTCTGTATATAGACCTTCCCTTCCTCCCCTACGGCTGCCATGATCTTTTCCAGTAAAGGCTTTCTTGCCAGAGGTTTACCGTCTGCAGAGATGTATCCGTGACGGGACCAGATGGCTAGGTATTCTGTACACAAATAGCACGCGAACATACTGTCCGAGCAAATCGTGAACGTGTAGGGAACTCTTCGGGGTGGGTGACTACGTACACCACCGCCGACAGTTCAGCATGCTGGGCGCTCATAGCACTGGGAGTTTAATCGCCAGGGCATTGCCTGCCCGTGGGTTGTAAATCCAGTGAGTAGTTCGCCAGCAGACACTGTGATGGAACCGTCGACGTAGATCTCGCAGCCCGTGGGGTGTATCCCGGCCCGAAAACCTACGTCGACATCCCATACCCCTTCCACGGAACACCTGTGAGCCGCCCCTGAAAAGATCATGTTGGCTGCCAGCCTTGGCTTGCAGAGACCTTTTACCCTTATGTCCATCTGGGAGAGGAGTAGGGTCCAGCAAAAAATGTGGGCACTGGTCACTGTCCCGTCCTTGAATCTCCTGTCCAGGAGCATCGGGGTAGGTGTGTGATGGGTAAAGAGTGTGATAGGGGACCCCCCTGTGAAGATCAATAATCTTTTCACAGCCCAGTGAGTGGCTAGGAGGTGCCTCTCACAGTTGGAGTACTCCTTCTCCACTTCAGTGAGTTTCCTGGAGGAGTAAACCACTGGTCTCAGCCGGCCGTGCCGCTCCTGGAGCAGTACTGCGCTCAAACTGTCCCCGCTGGCTGCTACCTCCAGGAAAAACTCCTTCCCCATTCAATAGCGCCTAAAGCTGGAGCGGTCTGCAGATCTTTCTTGAGTTGGATAAATGCTGCCTCGCAACCTTCGCCCCAATCCCACTCCACTCCCTTGTGTAGGAGTCGGAGCAGAGGGGCTGCATAATCCACAATGAAATCTCTGCAGTACCCGGTTAGTCCTAGGAAAGATCTTACTCCTATTACTGTATTGGGGGTTGGTAACTCCTGCATTGCTTCCCTTCTAGCTTTGTCAATGGCTCTTTCCCCAGTGCGCACAGTCAGTCCCAGGAATTTTACTTCCTTCAGGCCGATCTGTGCCTTCTTGGGATTAACTTTAAACCCTTCCTCCTTCAGCAGCTCCAGCAGTTCAGCCAGCAGTGGGCCATGCTCCTCCCCCTCATTGGTGAACAGGAGCAGGTCATCCACATACTGTACCAACTGCTGGGGTCTGCTGAAGCTCTTTAAACAGTTGGCCATACATTGGTGGAAAATGCTAGGGCTGTTGTGGAAGCCCTGAGGGAGACAGTTCCAAGTGTATTGCTATCCTTTAAAGGTAAAAGCAAACTTGTACTAGTCTTCTCTTCGTAAACGGATGGATCAAAACCTGTTGAAAATATCCAGCACTGTGAAAGTGGTCGCGGAGGCTGGAATACTTCCAATGAGGTCAGCGACGGCAGCAACAGTGAGTGCACAGGCGGGGATGTTACGGATGAGTACTCGATTGTCCATCGTGGCTCTCCAGGAGTTGTCCAGTTTCTTAACTGGCCACAATGGAGAGTTCACATGGGTGGCTATTGGTCTCAATACCCCCTGATTAACCAAAGAACCCAAGGCTGTTTCCATGTCTGCCTCTGCCTCCCTGGGGAAATTGTACTGCTTTTGCGGTCGGGTCATGGGGTCCACATCTACGCTAACCTCGACCCCGTTTACCCTTCCACAGTCGTGTTTGTGGGTGGCAAAAGCTGCAAGGTGTGTCCTCACACACTCTTGGTATTCCATCGGAGTGTTACTGACCAGTGATTCGAGGTTGTAACCCTCCTTTAGCTTCATGGTATACACCATCCCCTTGCCCCATTTTTCTGGGATAACCACCACCTCACTTTCTTGTCCCGTACACACTGCCTCCCAAAGACAGTGGTTTCTTAAATCCACTAGAATCCCGTGGCCAAAAATAAAATCAACCCCCAGGATCCCCTTCCCTTCCTGCTCCCACTTCATTAAGACACAAGTCCACTTGGTGTGGAGTGTTCCCAAACGAATGGAGAGTGGAACGGAGAATGAGCATGCTCGGTGCCTGTGAAACCCACTAAGCTGTATGGGACCCCGTTAGACAGAGGTGAGGCGGCTGGGTTATCTGCATAGACGAGGGTGATTGATGCACCGGTATCCAGCAGATAAGTTCCCTTCACCTTCTCCACCTCCATCTGAATGCACAGTCTCCTCCATGCATCGTACTCGAGGGAACACAGTTGAACAGGCTGTGCCTGTTCTAGTCACTGTCCTGGATGGGATGGGGCAGATGGGATTACAGTACCGGTGGCAGCGGCAACCCCCTCAGGGCCATCTAGTACTGTTCGGAGCGCAGTCATGAATGTGTCGAACGCGTGGGGAGAGACTGGTTTCCTGGTCTCGGTCTTTTGGGCAGGGGCTGGAGAATTCTTCCCTGCGCTACTCTTCCGTGGATTCCTACAATCCTTTCTCCAGTGCCCACTCTTCCCGCACCTGAAGCAGTTATGCTTCATATCGGAGGGGTTGCCCCCTTCCTGGTGCCATTCTTTCTTATCCTGATTAGGTCTGATTTCGTGGACTTTTCCTTTGGGTGGGTGCTCTTACGTTCCTCTGCCATTCCGGTAAGCTAGGGTCAGTTGCCTGACCACTACCACCTCGGTGGCATGGCGATCTCTCGGGTCAAATCATCCCTCAGCCTTTGATTTGATCTGTGGTGAGCTGTTTGCCACCAAGCTTCGGAGCCAGTGGGCTCCCTCATCCCGGGTCAGCCGATCCCGGTTGAGAGCCCCACCACAGGCACCCTGGTACACAGGCCACAGTCTGTCTGCGAAAGCCTGTGGGTTTTCCCCTGTGAGCTGCACTGTCTTCTCCACTCGGGAGAAGGGACTCTCGTCATTACAGCCCATGGCTTCCAAAATGTCCTCCCGGATGGCAGCATATATACTCTGCCCCCTTTTGCTTTCGGCAGAGAGGGACTGATACAGCTTGCCTTCCAGTGAGACGAAGAGCATCTTTGCTATCTTGGTATCATCGCACCCATTAATATCCCCTGCCTGTTCCACTTCCATGAAGTGGACCGAGGGGTCTCCCTTTGGAGTGAGCTTACCCAGGTGGCTTATCATAGCCCTAAGCAGTTGGGTAGTGTGGGGAACCACAAACTGACTTTCTAGGGGCCCCTGACCTCACCACCGCCGGGCGGGCCAAACTTTTGTTGCCGGACCAGGCACATCGGCCCCGGCTCTGGCCCTTCTTGCTCTGGCTCGCCCACCTCTCCCTGCTGCCAAACCGAGCTGAAACTCGGCACCACAGGTGGTGGTGGTCCACAATCCCTGTCCGCCTCACAACTCGTTCGCCCCTCCTGCTGCCGAACCGGTACCAACCCCGGCACCACAGGTGATGGTTGAACAGTTTCCCCCTTCTCTTCCCGGTCCACCCGGGCCACACCTGGGCTTATTAGGCATACCCTGCCTTTGGCCTTGGACAGAGCAAGGGTTAAACTTTTGATTTGTTGCTGGCAGGGACCGTGGTCTCCTGACTCAAACCCATTAGTGCTGGCTACTTTGTAAGCTGCCTGTACATCTCTTAACCTCTCCTCCTGCTCTTTTACTTGAAGGGTAAGGCGAGCATTCTCTTCCCGCAGTACCAGTTCATTATTCTTAGTCTCAGTGACCTGACACTGAAAGTATTCCTGGATGTTCCTGAACCTCTCCATTAGCTGCGCCTTTCCTTGTTTCAGCTGGCGTAGTTCTCCCCATAACCTTTCTCCTGCCATAGCCCTTTCATTTGATTTTTCCAAACATTCCCACAGTTCTGCCTGCAGTGACTCAATGCTTCTATCTATGAGCTGGGCCTGTCACTGCAAACAGATCAGCCAGATTGCTTTCTCCATTGATTCCTTATGATGTTTGTCTGCAGGCCATTGGGCTGCAGCGTCTCCCGGATGCTCAGCACGCAACAGACCAAGCACACAGTCCTTAGTGACATTTACTTTCTTATACACATAAGAGGAAATCCTCGTTTCCATCTTAGTTTTTTCCTCCAAAACAGTATTCTCTGCATCATATCCTTTGTACCAAAGTCCTGCCGTGGTCACCATTCTGTAGCGGGTGGTCTGGGGGTCAGGTTCACTTCTGACCTTCTGAGCGGTTCAAATCACTCCCACTCCCTGGGTTTTAGACTTTGGATTTATTTGGGGATGTGACAAAGTGCAGCAGACAACTGGTTTTGGTGCAAGAAACTTTGATTTTATTCAGGAAAGAAAAGTACAATGTCAAAAATGATCATCTCTAAAATAAGGAGCACTTTATTACACATACAAAAGGGGTTACAGAAAATAATACACCTCCCACCTCTCAATGCCTAAATCTGACCAGGTTAGACTCTAGGGCAACAGGGATAATGCTCACCAATCCTCCTATTGACAGTTAGCGGTGGTTCGTGGTTTCAGGGTGCACTGGACTCTGTAGGTTCTGCTTGCTGTACCCCGAACATTGTGGAAGACTTCTTGCTGCATCGTCTTCAGTTGGGTTGAGTCCGCTGATGTGGTAAGGCACGGTTTGGATTTATGAGGTGAGTACCCACTTTCTTCTTGCAGCAGTAGGCTTTGGGTTACTTTAGGTAATGCTTCACCCGTTGTAAGCCAGGAATAGATTGTAGAGCAGAAAACTTTTGAATCTTCGGTTTCTTGTCAAGTAGTTTCTTTCTGAGGATTCGTCGATCGTGGTGGTTCGATGTTACCACATTGGCTGTGGTCAGTTGTTGCCGCGATGAGTTGGTGATGTCCAAAGTCACTGGGAACGGCTTTTCTCTGCATTTTTGATGATGTTCTTCCTTCTTCTTCAGTAGCAGAGCAGTGTAACCCAGGAGTGCCGTCGAGGCTGAAGACACTGATGGAGCGGTGGTCGCTCAAGGGCCCGATAGTGCAGTGGAGGCTCTTAGTTGCTCAGAAAGCTGATTAACCCGTAAAACAGGGCCTCAATTATAATTTGAGAGCCTTTCTAATCTGTGTGCCAAATCAAACCCAATTCTTTGTCTTAGTTTTGGCGGGATTGATAATTCTTTGTTAAATTTTGGCGAGCTCGTTAACGATAACTTGTTTAGGATGTGTCGATCTGTTGGATTCGAGTTGCGATTTTAAAAATTAGTTTTGGTGTTTACATTGTCTGCCTAGGCCTGGGTTTTCCATGAAGGCCGGTAAAGTGATTAACATTATCCATGTGCCGGATGGGTTTCATGCTTAGAGCTATGGCTGGCTATCTCTGGGCCAATTGTTGAAATGTTAACGTCTCCTAGGGAGCAGAGTTTTTGAGTTTACACAGTTCCCCAGACAATTTATTTAGCTCTAATATCTCAGACAGCTCCAATATCCAAAGACTGGCTTTTTCAGAGGTTAGTAGTCCCCAGGTTTCGCAATCCTTTTCCATTGCAGACCCATGCATTTTTAAAATCCCAAAGTTCATTTGAAGCGAGTCCAAAATGATCCTTCCTTAGGGTTTCTTCACACAGAGGGGGAATCTTTGAATTTTGAGAAAACTTCGAGTTTTACAATTAGGAGGGGAAAATAGAATATGAGAGTAAGCTTGCAGGGAACATAAAAACTGACTGCAAAAGCTTCTACAGATACGTGAAGAGAAAAAGATTAGTGAAGACAAATGTAGATCCGTTACAGTCAGAATCAGGTGAATTTATAACGGGGAACAAAGAAATGGCAGACCAATTGAACAAATATTTTGGTTCTGTCTTCACTAAGGAAGACACAAATAGCCTTCTGGAAATACTAGGGGACCGAGGGTCTAGCGAGAAGGAGGAACTGAAGGAAATCCTTATTAGGCGTGAAATTTTGTTAGAGAAATTGATGGGATTGAAGGCCGATAAATACCCAAGGCCTGATAGTCTGCATCCCAGAGTACTTAAGGAAGTGGCCCTAGAAATAGTGGATGCATTGGTGGTCATTCTTCAACATTCTTTCGACTCTGGATCAGTTCCTATGGATTGGAGGGTAGCTAATGTAACTCCACTTTTTAAAAAAGGAGGAAGAGAGAAAACAGGGAATTATAGACCGGTTAGCCTGACATCGGTAGTGGGAAAATGTTGGATTCAATTATTAAACATGTAATAGCAGCACATTTGGAAAGCAGTGACAGAATCGGTTCAAGTCAGCATGGATTTATGAAAGGGAAATCATGCTTGACAAATCTTCTAGAATTTTTTGAGGATGTAACTAGTAGAGTGGACAAGGGAGAACCAGTGGATGTGGTGTATTTGGACTTTCAAAAGGCTTTTAACAAGGTCCCACACAAGAAATTATTGTGCAAATTAAAGCACATGGTATTGGGGGTAATGTATTGATGTGGATAGAGAGACAGGAAGCAAAGAGTAGGAATAAACAGGTCCCTTTCAGAATGGCAGGCAGTGACTAGTGGGGTACTGCAAGGTTCAATGCTGGGACCTCAGTTATTTACAATATACATTAAGGATTTAGACAAAGGAATTGAGTGTAATATTTCCAAGTTTCCAGATGACACTAAGCTGGGTAGGCAGTGTGAGCTGTAAGGAAGATTCTAAGAGGCTGCAGGGTGACTTGGACAGGTTAGGTGAGTGGGCAAATACATGGCAGATGCAGTATAATGAGGATAAATGTGAGGTTATCCATTTTGGTAGAAAAAACAGGAAGGCAGAATATTATCTGTATGGTGACAGATTAGGAAAAGGGGAGGTGCAACGAGACCTGGGTGTCATGGTACATCAGTCTTTGAAAGTTGGCAGGGCAAGTACAGCAGGCAGTGAAGAAGGCAAATGGCATGCTGGCCTTCATAGCGAGAGGATTTGCGTATCGGAGGAGAGAGGTTTTACTGCAGTTGTACAGGGCCTTGGTGAGGCCACACCTTGAACATTGTGTACAGTTTTGGTCTCCTAATCTGAGGAAGGACATTCTTGCTATTGAGGGAGTGCAGCGAAGATTCACCAGACTGATTCTCAGGATGGCAGGACTGACATATGAAGAAAGATTGGATCGACTAGGCTTATATCACTGGAATTTAGAAGAATGAGAGGGGATCTCATAGGCGCATATAAAATTCTGACGGGATTGGACAGGCTAGATGCAGGAAGAGTGTTCCCAATGTTGGGGAAGTCCAGAACCAGGAGTCACAGTCCAAGGATAAGGGATAAGTCATTTAGGACCGAGATGAGGAGAAACTTCTTCACTCAGAGAATTGTTAACCTGTGGAATTCTTTACCACAGAAAGTTGTTGAGGCCAGTTCGTTAGATATATTCAAAAGGGAGTTAGATGTGGCCCTATGGCTAAAGTGAGCAAGGGGTATGGAGAGAAAGCAGGAATGGGATACTGAAGTTGCATGATCAGTCATGCTCATATTGAATGGTGGTGCAGGCTCGAAGGGCCGAATGGCCTACTCCTGCACCTATTTTCTATGTTTCTATGTGATAATAGACTCTCTGGCAGGCCTGCCAATGCACCAAGATTTTCCATGATTATGGCCATCAGCCTTCTTCTGTAGGCCATCTCATCAAAGTCCTTATCTGAGTCCTCTGCAGCGGAACTCGTGTGTGACCACACGCTCCTGGGAGCTGGCACACCGCCATCCTTTCCCCCTGCCCTGGCTGGAGTCCACTTGTGCCCAGTGACTCACCACGTGTCAATCCTGCCTCTATACTACACTCTTAAAATGCGCAATGTCAGTATCTGAGCTGGTGCTTGCAAATGCGAGATCGTATGACGGTGGCCCTTCTTCTGCATCACTCTTCATTTTCTTTTCCTGCACTGGCTGGCCAGTTTGGAGTTCTTGTGTATCTGAAAGGAGAAAGACAGGGTTGTGGTGAGGAATGGTGGGGAAAGCAAGGTGTGCATGCTTACACCATCAGCAGCTTGTAAGTGAGAAGAGATTGTGGGATGAGTGGTAAGTGGGATTTGAGAAGGAGGATTAGGTATGAGCATACCATTATCATCAATGGTTTCTGCCTCACTGCTGGCCATGGCCTCCGAGGCAGCCCTTGGTGAGTATATACTCCTTCACCTGGGTATGGATATGCATATTTTCCCTTCCCCTGCCGGTTAGCTACTGCGGCCTGCGATTATGAGCCACCTTGCCCTGCAAGAGAAAGGGAAGTGCGCCAGTGAGTGTGGTGCAATATGTTTGTGTGGTGTGCCTGTCATGGATCATATTGTGTTAAAAGTGTTGCGATGTGGGTGTGAGACTTGCAGGAGTGGTAAATGTGTGAGGGTGAGATGAAGCTATGAATGTGAGGTATGAGTCGTGATTGGTAGAGATTGTTGTTGGTGAGTGGTGTGTGTGGTGTATTGAGCAGTGTGCGAGGCAAGTGGTGCAGTTGGTGGAAGACGGCTTTCGAAAACGGAAATGAGGAAGAATTTCTTCTCTCAGAGGGTCATGAATCTTTGGAATTCTCTACCCCAGAGAACTGAGGAGAATGGGTCATTGAATATATTTAAGGTGGAGATAGACAGATTTTTGAAGGATAAGGAAGTCAAGGGTTATGGAGAGAGGGCAGGGAAGTGGAGTTGAGGCCAAAATCAGATCTGCCATGATCTTATTGAATGGAGGAGCAAACTCGAGGGGCCAGATGGCCTACTCCTGCTCCTATTTCTTATGTACTTATGCATTTACTGACCTTGACCATGTCGTGTGAGGTCATTGAACTTTATTCAGTAGTGCATCCAGGTCCTCAGGGCTAAACTGCTGGCATTGACCGTGTCTGTGATTTGCTCCCACTGCCTTCTTACTGTGAGTCTGGGGGGCCTCTTGGCTCCCTGTGGATAGAGTAGCTTTCTCCTCCTTTTCACCCCCTGCACTAAGGACTCTAGTGCTACTTCCGAGTTCCTTAGAGTCCTTTCTCTGGCCTGTTGAGCCATTATTCAGTAACACTTGCCTCCACAACCAGTTCCAGCAGCAGCTGTAAGCAGAATGCACCTTCCCTTTAAGAGATGCAGACTGACTTTAAGAAGTGGAAGCTAGCTTTAATTGGAGATAGCATCGCACAAACTTGGGCCCCCTACTGAGCATTCAGCCACTCAGCAGCGCGTTCAGCACTGGGCTGAACACAGCAATCATTGTAATTAGCAGGTAGCACGAAGGTTGAGTGTTGCATTCGTTTGAACGGGTGCAAGACGATTGCGTATCGTGATTCCCGTGCACGTTTTTGTGTTCAATCCAATTTTTAGCCCTATAACTACTTTGAGTCTTTATACTGACTCCTACAAATTTTACCATCCTGTGCTGCCGTTTATTTTTAAGTGTGTACAATACTTAATATTTTCCCAGAAGCCCTTTAAGGATATCCCAGCCAGGCTTCAAGCCTACATGATAGTACGATATCTCCTGGCTGCATACAAAGTCTCTCAGGATGGTGCCTTACAATGTTTTACTCGTAACTTGACTATTCAAACCAACTCATGACTTAACCTCCCATTACTTGTGTGAGAAACATCATACCACCGGCACTTTATAGCAAATCTCCAAAGCCATGAACAGAATTAAAAATAAGTGAGTTATGCTTGGTTTATTTTTAATTATATATATTTGTGGTGGGGAGTTTTGCTATGGAATGCCACTGGTTTGAAATTAATCACGTAACCAATGTAAGGCTAAGAGGCTCATGTCAGTTGAATTTTCTAAATCACTGACTACAGCTGAAGAAATGAGTCAAGCAGCCTTCAAATCAAATTTCTAATTTTGTCTCAGATATTTATTCAAATGGCTTTATATAAATTGAACTAAAGTTAAGTTTTTAATTGGCTAATGCTGTTTCTGGATGGAAGCATCTTTTTATTTGAGAAATGTATTTGTGTTAGATTAGTTTTAATTAACCGTATAAATGTTTTATTGATACCAAGAATATTTTATCACAGTTAACTTTTCTGAAGTCATATGAAACTTACTTTCTGTATTGTCTTTGATAATTGTATTGAAACAATTTACATTTTACATTTTTAAGGAAATATTGAAGGGAATTAGACTGAGTCCAGTTAAATTTTTCAAAATTATTTTATTTAAACAGCCCTAAAAGAAATCCTATGAGATAGCAGCGGTGCAAGTATTAAAATACTAATTTTTTACAAAGTTATATTTTCTCTCTATGTGGAGCAGGTAAACGGACGTTTGTTGTTAGTGTGATACATTAACTTATTAGTTTCAGCCTTAGCTCAGTGGTAGAACTCTTGCCTTCTGAGTTGTGGAGGTGATAGGTTCAAGTCCCACTCCAAAGATTTGCATATAAAATATAGATTGATACCTCAGTACAGTACTGTGGGAGTGTTATACTGTTGGAGGTGCCATCTTTCAGATGAGACATTGAATCAAGGCCCCAGCTGCCCTCTCAGGTGGATGTAAAAGATCCCATGGCACTATTTGATGACCAGCAGGGGGATTTTCCCCAATGTCCTGACACAATATTTAGTCCTCAACCACCATCACAAAAACAAATTATAGGGTCAGTTATTTCATTGCTATTTGTGGGACCTTTGTGCTGTGTGCAAATTGACTACTACGTTCCCTACATTGCAACATTGATAAGAGTTCAAAAGTATTTAATTGGCTGTAAAGCATTTTGGGACATCCTGAGGTCATGAAAGGTGCTATATAAATGTAAGTTCTTTTTTTTTTCTTTCTTAGAAGCTGTAAAGATAGTTGTATATATGAGATCATTACTTTGTGAAATACTGCACCAATATGCCAGTATCGCTAAGAGCTAGGTCTTTACCATTTTATTTCTGAAAGCTGCTTTCAACGCTTATGTGCAATAACAATTAATTCCATAAATTTAGGGCTCCATTTTCAACGTTCATTTGCGCCGTTTTTTTGGCGCGCGCTGTTTTTTGGGGCCTATTTATTTTTTTCAAAGTTTCCCCCTGTGATCTGCGCCGATGTAACTGACTTAGTTATGATTTTTCTAGGCCAGGTTTTTTTTTTACATCATGGGGGCGTTTCCTCATGTCTGCGCCAGTTCTTTCAATTGTTAGCTGTTTGGCCAACATTTTTTTCTCTTAGGTCGGCGTACCTGGCCATTCTCGAAAAACCTTCTGGTGAGTTAAGAAAACCAGCGCACATTCACAAATAGGCGCTGAAAGATGTCATTGTTTTTAAATGTAAAATTTTGGAAGGAGTCAAGAACACTCTCAAAATCAATAATAAAGTTAAACTTTTTTTTACTTGTCAACGTAGAAGTATAAATTTGTTGGATTTCAGAAGTTCTCTCATTTTTTAACTCACTCACATGCCACCAGAGAACATCTTGAAGCAGGGCTGGAGGGTCGTAGATTTGGCCGGCAGAATCGAACTTTACTTTAAATCCTCCTTAAGATCACTTAAAAACTTTAACAGGCCAGGCAGCAGGCTGATTTGAAGGACCACGATGAATTTGCAGGACTTACCCTCTCCCTCGAGTGTGGGCCCAGCTTGTGCAGTGGTGGTTGCTTTTTTCCAGGCAGGACTCATCAAAGCAGCGACCCTGTCTTCCAAGAATGTCAGTGAGTGCAGATTTGCCGGGCCTCCTCCTGTTCGAGTTCTTTCCCTTTTATTATGTGCCACCTTCCTCTGCAAAGATGAAAATGCAATTTTTTAGAGAGGATATCTTTCTGCTGAGTGGGACATACTTACAACTGCAATTCCATTGAATAAATGAAAATATTGCTTACACTAACTACTTGACCAAGGTCCTGCCACTTCTTTTTACATTGGGCTCTAGATGTCATGGTGGTCACCATTGCACAGTAATCTTCTGCAACTTGGTTCCAGCGATTCTTCATTTCTTTGGGTGGAACTTTTATGTGACCTGTGCTGGTGTCCAGCTCCTGCCAGCTGTTCTCAATCACAGTAACTTGTGCTTCCATTTCTTCCTGTAAGAAATTCTTGGTCCTTGCACCACGTTGCATCTTGTATTGCTCCAGCTGCGATTTCCCCAATGCTCTCACACAGCACTCGTTCTCACACACACAACTGGCTCTTTAAAAATTGCCAACTGCCAAATCTGAGCTATACTGAGCATGCACGCCCATTGGAATGACGTCAAAAACGTAACTTTTTTTCCCCGCGCATGTGCAGAAGGTGCGGCTTTGTTTTTTGGCGCAGACAGGCTGCACACCCCGAGGCTACTGGACACACTGCGTGGTGCCAAATTCGAATTATACATCGGGGAAACTTTGGCAAAATATTTCTGGTGCATTTCTGGCCTAGAAAAATGGGCATAACTCTGGCAATATGCCAGAAAACGGGCTTGGGAAAAATTGAGCCCTTACTGTTGTAATATCCCTACAGCAGTGTTAAATAAATTGGCTTTGTTTAACATTATAGTGTGCTGTGTTGTGTCCTTTGTGTGTCTAAGGTGAGCTCAGATTTAACTTGCAACTCTTCCCAATGTTACATTGTACTATACCTTGGCTGCAATCTTTTCTTTTATTGAGTTTGTATTTGTAGGAGCTTCTCAGCCTTCACTATTTCACCAGAAAACGTTAAACAAAGCCACATCAATCTTACCCATAGCCCTTTGGTCCAAAGATATTTATTCCACGTTAAAACAATTTGTTATCAAATTTGTATTTAATTAAATTATGATTCACTTTGAGAAATGTAGGGGCCGATATTAATGAAAGCTAAGTTCCGCCCGTTTTTCGGCAGTACCCGGGCGGTGCTTGCTTTTTTTACCGCCGGTATTGCTGGGGCCAAGTGGGCGAGAGATTCATCTTGTTTTCCTCAGCGGGAGCGAAGTGTAGCAGGCGGTGATGGGCGGAGGAAGACTTTCGACTCAGGAATTATCGGCTCTCGATTTGTGCGCATGCGCGCGCGACTGTCAAGTTCCGCCCCCCGCGAAGCATTGACGAGGGGCCAGAAACTGACGATCTGAGATAGCTGTGGGGCAGGTGGGGGAGAGAGATCGCTGTCGTGGGGGGCGAGAGAGATCGCTGTGGGGTGGGGGGGGGGCGGCGGGGGAAGAGAGATCGCTGTTGGGGGAGGGAGCGTGAGAGATTGCTGTGGGGGGAGGAGGGTGAGAGAGATCGCTGTGTGGGGACAGGGGGAGAGAGACCACTGTGGGGAGGGGGTGAGAGAGAGATCGCTGAGGGCAGGGGGTTGGGGGGGGAACAGAGGGAAAGAGAGATCGCTGTGGTGAGGGGGGAGAGAGAGATCGCTGTGGGGGGGGTGGTGGAGGGAGACTGGGGGGGTGAGAGGGACTGGGCGGTGAGAAAGACTGGGGTGTGAGAGAGACTGGTGGGTGAGAGAGACTGCGGGCGAGAGAGACTGGGGGCTGAAAGAGACTGGGGGGTGAAAGAGACTGGGGGGTGAGAGAGACTGGGGGGTTGAGAGAGACTGGGGGGGTGAGAGAGACTGGGGGGGTGAGAGAGACTGGGGGGGGTGAGAGAGACTGGGGGCTGAGAGAGACTGGGGGGTGAGAGAGGCTGTGGGGTGTGAGAGACTGGGAGTGAGAGAGACTGGGTTTGAGAGAGACTGGGTGTGAGAGAGACTGAGGGGGTTAGAGAGACTAATAACATTTTTATTATAGTTCATTAATAAAGGAGTAAATAAGGCTTTATTAGACCATTTATAAAATAAGATCACTCTAGTGAACAAGTATACAATTTCCAGACTCAGTGGTTATATTGCTATTCAAACTGCATTATTGACTAAAACTGGAAAATACTAGAAAACCAATCCATTTAAAAATACATTAAAGTGCAGAGAACTATAAATATCTGTGTAATATCAAACATGCCACACTTCTGTGAAACAATTATAGTTTTCAACTCTATCTCCAATCCACCCACTTAAGATCCAGTAAGAGCTGCTTTTTCAGGACGGTATTAAGGTCTGGTGGTAAATGGATCTTAATGATGAAACTTCCATTTTGGGCGGTATTTGAGCGGTAATATATGGGTGGACAGTATCGAAAACCGGCCAGTGGTAATGACTGATGAATTTACCACCAGGTGGTATTTGGGCAGTAAATGTGTTTTTTTGTCTCAAGTTTTATTTTTGGGTGGTAATTGGGTGGTAGTGGGCGTTAGTGGGCGGTAAGTTTGTTGAATTTCGGGCCCTTGAGGCCAATGCAGATTTGAAAAGATATGAGCGATTACAGAAAATGAGGAGGCAATTGTTAATAATGTTCTAGTCAACTTCAAGGTTGGCAGAGCATTACATTTTTAATTCATTCTTGTGGGCGGTGCTGGCAAGGCTGGTATTTATTACCCAAAGATGTGACAGTCATTCCAGAATCCCAGTATTTGAAAAAGCCAGAGATTGCAATGCAAAAGCCAACTAAATCCGGTATCAGGCAGGATGTAAATCCTTTGGTAAACTCATGGGATACCTATCCAAAAAAGAGAAAGTGGTAGAACAAGGAATCTATGTAGTTCAAGGTCTCTAGTGAGTGCTATTGGACCAGCTGGTGATTCAAACTAGTATTAAGAGTGGATGTAGTACATATAGGAAAACTTGACTATAAAACCAAGTATCCCAACTCTTCAGTGATTTGGGCAAGTTTCCAGTAGGGTACTGGATTAAACTGAATCATTCTGAAAAGCTTTTTTTCTATCTTGTTTTCTCCCATTGTGTATCCATTTCAATGCTCCCGGGGTGAAAGAGAAGATTGCCAAATGTAGACGACTAGATGTGGTTTGTTATGTAGTTGCACCTATAGAGTGAGATGCAGATGGTGCATAATTAGACATCACAAGTGGGACACCAAGCCTAATGCAGAAAACCGTCTATCTCATGGAGATTCAGAAAAGTTATTTTTTAAATTGGGATTTTACAAAAGGTCCATGGCAAACTATTGTTGTTAGCTTGACTGTGGGCCCCTCCTCACCTTGCCCCAATTGGTGAATTCAGGTGGATCGACCTTTCTTATTGGACACCTGTTGCTGGCAATCAGTGACATGACACTTTCTGCAGTGTTCCAGGATGGAAAACAGAGCAGACTTACATGCCATTAAAAGTTACTAGTTGGAATATTAGAAATATAAAATTTATAAATGAAGTAAACAACCTTTGCTTTTACATACAAAAATGATAGATATGAAAAGATCTACTGGCCCATACAACCTGTTCCATATAATTGTGATTACCTGTGCATCAAAAAATTCGCCTTGCGGCAGGTTTTTTGGCGATATTTCACCATTTTTGGCGAAAAACGGTGCGGCAGGAAATTCGGAGAAGTCTTGCGGCAGTGGTTTTTAAGTACCGCTGGGGAGCAAACCGCCAGTGTGCAAGACTTGAAATAGCGTTTTTGCCAAAAATTTGGCGCACAGCGCACCCGTAGTTAGGCTGAAAAAAACCGTCAGGTTAAAAAGCTGCATTGCAGCCCTTGGAGCAGCGGTAAGTATGAAGACCTGCAAAAAAGGTAAGTTAAAGTTTATATTTTTTAATTATTTTGCAGCGATTCGCTAGTTAAGTGTTTTGTGAATGTTTTGAGATTTTTTGTTTTTTTCAATTTTTTTTGGTGTTTTCCCCCTCCCAAGGACTCTCTCGCAGCAGTAGCGGCCTCAGAGTAAAGTTGCAGAAAATTCACAGTTTGCGCCACGAATCCTCTTGCAACACCGCTTTTTACTGCTGTGCAAATTGAAGCCCAAATTTTAGGTCTCATAGCGGTAGCGGAGTGAAAGTGGTATTTTTAGCGAAAAAATACCGCTTTCACCAAAAATTTAATTTCTAGCCCGGCCTACCCGGAGCCAAGTAATCTTCTGGGAGAGACAAAAAACAGGTTGGGCTAGAAATTCACAAATAGCCCAGATTTCTGCACGTGAAGGCCCTTCTCCCGGGGATGACAGATCGCAAATGCCGGTTCTTGGCGCATGCTCATCGCACGCCGAGAACTGGCATTTGGGAGACCTCTTCGGGTGTGTGCACACATCGTACGCACCCGGAGAGGCCGCAATTTATGGCCAATTATAATATCCCACTGGTAAATGCATAAAGGCATGCAGAATTGTTTCTAGGCAAATAATTAAGACCAACTTTACAAGAGACTGCAGCAAATCTTAACCCTAAATTGCAATACCTGACAGCTTCGGATACAGGATGGAGCATGGAAGCTATGTCAGGTGGGAAATTTCAATTCATGACATCGAGTTGGGGAGTTACCAAGAGTGAAAATTGAGAGTCAAGTGTTGTGTAATCAGAGAGGATTAAATAGCAATCTCGTTGTGCGAGGCTCCTTGGGGAAGAGTGACCATAATATGGTGGAAATCTACATTAGGATGGAGAATGAAACAGTTAATTCAGAGACCATGCTCGAGAACTTAAAGAAGGGTAACTTTGAAGGTATGAGGCGTGAATTGGCTAGGATAGATTGGCGAATGATACTTAAGGGGTTGACAGTGGATGGGCAATGGCAGACATTTAGAGACTGCATGGATGAACTACAACAATTGTACATCCCTGTCAGGCGTAAAAATAAAAAAGGGAAGGTGGCTCAACCGTGGCTATCAAGGGAAATCAGGGATGGTATTAAAGCCAAGGAAGTGGCATACAAATTGGCCAAAAATAGCAGTGAACCCGGTGACTGGGAGAAATTTAGAACTCAGCAGAGGAGGACAAAGGCTTTGATTAGGGCAGGGAAAATAGAGTTCGAGAAGAAGCTTGCAGGGAACATTAAAATGGACTGCAAAAGCTTCGATAGATATGTAAAGAGAAAAAGATTAGTAAAGACAAACGTAGGTCCCCTGCAGTCAGAATCAGGGGAAGTCATAACTGCGAACAAGGAAATGGCAGACCAATTGAACAAGTACTTTGGTTCGGTATTCACTAAGGAGGACACAAATAACCTCCCGGATATAAAAGGGATCAGAGGGTCTGGTAAGAAGGAGGAACTGAGGGAAATCCTTATTAGTCGAGAAATTGTATTCGGGAAATTGATGGGATTGAAGTCCGATAAATCCCCAGGGCCTGATCGTCTGCATCCCAGAGTACTTAAGGAGGTGGCCTTGGAAATAGCGGATGCATTGACAGTCATTTTCCAACATTCATTAGACTCTGGATCAGTTCCTATGAGGGGAGGGTAGCCAATGTAACCTCACTTTTTAAAAAAGGAGGGAGAGAGAAAACAGTGAATTATAGACCGGTCAGCCTGACATCGGTAGTGGATAAAATGATGGAATCAATTATTAAGGATGTCATAGCAGCGCATTTGGAAAGAGGTGACATGATAGGTCCAAGTCAGCATGGAGTTGTGAAAGAGAAATCATGCTTGACAAATCTTCTGGAATTTTTTGAGAATGTTTCCAGTAGCGTGGACAAGGGAGAACCAGTTGATGTGATGTATTTGGACTTTCAGAAGGCTTTCGACAAGATCCCACACAAGAGATTAATGTGCAAAGTTAAAGCACATGGGATTGGGGGTAGTGTGCTGATGTGGATTGAGAACTGGTTGGCAGACAGAAAGCAAAGAGTAGGAGTAAATGGGTACTTTTCAGAATGGCAGGCAGTGACTAGTGGGGTACCGCAAGGTTCTGTGCTGGGGCCCCAGCTGTTTACACTGTACATTAATGATTTAGACGAGGGGATTAAATGTAGTATCTCCAAATTTGCGAATGACACTAAGTTGGGTGGCAGTGTGAGCTGTGAGGAGGGTGCTATGAGGCTGCAGAGTGACATGGATAGATTAGGTGAGTGGGCAAATGCATGGCAGATGAAGTATAATGTGGATAAATGTGAGGTTATCCACTTTGGTGGTAAAAACAGAGAGACGGACTATTATCTGAATGGTGACAGATTAGGAAAAGGGGAGGTGCAACGAGACCTGGGTGTCATGGTACATCAGTCATTGAAGGTTGGCATGCAGGTACAGCAGGCGGTTAAGAAAGCAAATGGCATGTTGGTCTTCATAGCGAGGGGATTTGAGTACAGGGGCAGGGAGGTGTTACTACAGTTGCACAGGGCCTTGGTGAGGCCACACCTGGAGTATTGTGTACAGTTTTGGTCTCCTAACTTGAGGAAGGACATTCTTGCTATTGAGGGAGTGCAACGAAGGTTCACCAGACTGATTCCTGGGATGGCGGGACTGACCTATCAAGAAAGACTGGATCAATGGACTTGTATTCACTGCAGTTCAGAAGAATGAGAGGGGATCTCATAGAACATAAGAACATAAGAATTAGGAACAGGAGTAGGCCATCTAACCCCTCGAGCCTGCTCTGCCACTCAACAAGATCATGGCTGATCTGGCCGTGGACTCAGCTCCACTTACCCGCCCGCTCCCCATAACCCTTAATTCCCTTATTGGTTAAAAATCTATCTATCTGTGTGTGATTTGAATACATTGAATGAGCTAGCCTCAACTGCTTCCCTGGGCAGAAAATTCCACAGATTCACAACCCTCTGGGAGAAGAAATTCCTTCTCAACTCGGTTTTAAATTGGCTCCCCCGTATTTTGAGGCTGTGCCCCCTAGTTCTAGTCTCCCCGACCAGTGGAAACAACCTCTCTGCCTCTATCTTGTCTATCCCTTTCATTATTTTAAATGTTTCTATAAGATCACCCCTCATCCTTCTGAACTCCAACGAGTAAAGACCCAGTCTACTCAATCTATCATCATAAGGTAACCCCCTCATCTCCGGAATCAGCCTAGTGAATCGTCTCTGTACCCCCTCCAAAGCTAGTATATCCTTCCTTAAGTAAGGTGACCAAAACTGCACGCAGTATTCCAGGTGCGGCCTCACCAATACCCTGTACAGTTGCAGCAGGACCTCCCTGCTTTTGTACTCCATCCCTCTCACAATGAAGGCCAACATTCCATTCGCCTTCCTGATTACCTGCTGCACCTGCAAACTAACTTTTTGGGATTCATGCACAGCGACCCCCAGGTCCCTCTGCACCGCACCATGTTGTAATTTCTCCCCATTCAAATAATATTCCATTTTACTGGGTTTTTTTCCAAGATGGATGACCTCACATTTTCCGACATTGTATTCCATCTGCCAAACCTTACCCATTCGCTTAACCTATCTAAATCTCTTTGCAGCCTCTCTGTGTCCTCTACACAACCCGCTTTCCCACTAATTTTTGTGTCATCTGCAAATTTTGTTACACTACACTCTGTCCCCTCTTCCAGGTCATCTATGTATATTGTAAACAGTTGTGGTCCCAGCACTGATCCCTGTGGCACACCACTAACCACCAATTTCCAACCCGAAAAGGACCCATTTATCACGACTCTCTGCTTTCTGTTAGCCAGCCAATTCTCTATCCATGCTAATACATTTCCTCTGACTCCGCGTACCTTTATCTTCTGCAGTTACCTTTTGTGTGGCACCTTATCGAATGCCTTTTGGAAATCTAAATACATCACATCCATCGGTACACCTCTATCCACCATGCTCATTATATCCTCAAAGAATTCCAGTAAATTAGTTAAACATGATTTCCCCTTCATGAATCTATGTAGCGTCTGCTCGATTGCACTATTCCTATCTAGATGTCCCGCTATTTCTTCCTTAATGATAGCTTCAAGCATTTTCCCCACTACAGATGTTAAACTGACCGGCCTTTTGTCTGCCCCCTTTTTTAAACAGAGGCGTTACATTAGCTGCTTTCCAATCTGATGGTACCTCTCCAGAGTCCAGAGAAATTTGGTAGATTATAACGAATGCATCTGCTATAACTTCCGCCATCTCTTTTAATACCCTGGGATGCATTTCATCAGGACCAGGAGGCTTGTCTACCTTGAGATCCATTAGCCTGTCCAGCACTACCCCCCTAGTGATAGTGCTGGACAGGCTAATGGATCTCGTTTAAAATTCTGACGGGTTTAGACACGTTAGATGCAGGAAGAGCGTTCCCAATGTTGGGGAAGTCCAGAACCAGAGGTCACAATCTAAGGATAAGGGGTAAACCATTTAGGACCGAGATGAGGAGAAACTTCTTCACCCAGAGAGTGGTGAACCTGTGGAATTTTCTACCACAGAAAGTTGTTGAGGCCAATTCACTAAATATATTCAAAAAGGAGTTAGATGTAGTCCTTACTACTAGGGGGATCAAGGGGTATGGCGAGAAAGCAGGAATGGGTTACTGAAGTTGCATGTTCAGCCATGAACTCATTGAATGGCGGTGCAGGCTCGAAGGGCCGAATGGCCTACTCCTGCACCTATTTTCTATGTTTCTATGTTTCTTTAATGGACATTAGGAGCATTGGAACTCTGATGTGGGAGTCAGCTATAACTCAATAAGTTATGGTTGAGAACATCCAAAAATGTATTGCAGTGAAATAATAGACAGACAGTTTCATCTCATTCCTTCTAGCTGTCGAGAGGCAGGTGGAGTGGCCACGAGGGTTTGCATGGATTGCAGGCTTCCCCATGGAGCAGGGTGCCATTGGCTGCACACACATTGCTTTGCGTGCGCCTGATGTCAACTCTGCAATTTTCCTGAACTGAAAGAGATTCCACTCCCTCAATATGCAGCTGATGTGCGACCATAGGCAGTGCGTCATGCAGGTCAATGCCCGGTTTCCTGGCAGTAGTCACGATTCCTTCATTCTGTGGAAGTCCTCTATTGAACCATCATGGCAAATCAAAGGGCATCCACTGGGCAACAAGAGTTATCCACTCATCACATGGCTCATGACTCTGGTTCAAAACCCATGCACACGTGCACAGCAGGCTTTCAGTGAGAGCCATGCTGCCATAAGGAGCACATCATCAGCATCCTCACACAATGCTTTTGCTGCCTGGACCGCTCTGGAGGAGTCCTGTAGTATTCAACTGAATGTCTCTTGGTAGGAGCCATCTATTGCACCCTGTACTTTGACCCAGCAACATGATAGAGCATGATGCCTGCTCTGCTCAAGGCAAAACAATTTCTGGTTTGGTCCTAAAACAAGTCATAGGCCCTTAATTAGCATCTTCAAGGGGCCTAATGCCAGTTTTAGGCAAACACCAGGAATTCCCAAACCAATATGGCATTAACGTGTTCCTGATGCTATTCACGCTTAGCAGGTTGGTCCCCTAAATTGCCCCTATTTTTCAACTGAAACTGTGAGTCCGATGACAAACTTAGGACCTTTAATGCAATTTTGAGCTACTGCTGTGTGAGCTCCGCTCTGTGGAGCTAAAAGCAGAGCAGCCAGACCAGGGGACTTTAAAGGGGCTGCTGGAGGTGCTTGAAAAATATGAGGGTGTTTTTTTTATAATTGATTTTTGTTGGAACAAGAAGGACTTGAGTATCTGGCCTGCAAAAATCATCCGAGTCCCTCTGTGGCCCAGACCATTATCTTTGGTTAATAGTAATTATCGATTAGGGTTTCAGACACAATTCCTTATCTATTTCATGAGACTTAGCTCTAAATCAATCTTACAGCTTTCCTTTAGCTTTTCCCTATTGATTTGCCTGTGCTGTCATGTTTTTCGCTTGTGACAGCAGTTGCTTAATAGAATATAGTTTGTGATTTATTGTGGCTCCGCCGTGAGAACAAGTTAAACAGACTCTCCTCCTCCAGCAGAGCATCCAAGTGCAAAACACAACATAGGCAATGAGAATAATTTATATCATATTGAAAACAGTTGAGTTTCATCAAAAAATGTAACATCAAGCCCAACTATCTAAACAGTTGAATATATAAATGAAGAAAGAGAAAGAAAAATAGACTTGCATTTATATAGCATCTCTCACAAACCCACGACGTCCAAAAGTGCATTACAGCCAATTAATTACTTTTGAAGTGTAGTCACTGTTGTAATGCAGAAAATGTAGCACATAATTTGCAACAGCAAGGTCTCATAAACAACAATAAATCAAGCGCAGGCAGCGGAAAGAGCATGCGGCAAACCAGTCCCACCCACCCCTTCCCTCAATGACTATCTGTCCCACTTGTGACAGAGTCTGTGGCTCTCGTATCGGACTGTCCAGCCACCAAAGAACTCACTTCGTGAGTGGAAGCAAGTCTTTCTCGATTCCGAGGGACTGCCTATGATGATGATGATGATGATGATAAACAGCAATGTGATAATGACCAGATAATCTGTTGCAGTGATATTGATTGAGAGAAAAATATTGCCCAGAATGCCTTGAGAGAACTCGACTGCTCTTCTTTTGAAATAGTGATATGTGATGTTGTACATCTACCTGAGAGGGCAGACATGGCCTCGGTTTAACAAAGTGATTATCTGTACGAACATTTTTGTGGCCTTCTGCGCATGCATGCGGTATACTGGAGCCACGCATACACAACTGATCCTCTCCTGCGCATGTGTGCTATTTACCAAAGCCACACATGTGCAGTTGCCAACAGTTGTGGCCTGCAGTACAATGCAAGCCACACTTTCCTTAAGCTCTGTGGAAGAAGGCCCATCACTGGATCCGTGCTGACTGGGGGGAGAAGAGAGGATCGGAGGGAGGGAGAGAGAGAAAGGGAATCAGAGAGGCAGAGAGAAGAGGGGTAGAGAGAGAATTGTAAGGAAGAGAGAGCTAACAACGGTGGGGGGCGGGAGAAGGCCAGGAACTGGGGGGGGGGGAAGGTCAGGAACTAGGGGCAGAGAAAGAAGGTCAAAGACTGGGGAGGGAGAGAAGGTCAGGAATGGGGGAGGAGAGAAGATCAGGAACTGGGTGGAGGGCGGGGGGGAGGGAGAAGGTCAAAAACTGGGGAGGGAGAGAACGTCCGAAATGGGGGGAGGGGGGGTGGAGGAGAGAAGGACAGAAACTGGTGGGGAGAGAAGTTCAGCAAATGAGGGAGGGGTGAGAATGTCATGAATCAGGGGAGAGGAACTTGGTCAGAGGGAAAATGTAAGGAACCTAGGGGGAAGATCAGAAACTTGGGCAGGGGAGATGTCTGGAACATTGGGCCGGGTGGGGGTGAAGGTCAGGCATTTGGGCGGGGTGAGGTCAGAAACTTGGGGGGAGAAAGTCTGCTACTTGGGCAGGGGGAGGTCAGGAACTTAGCGAGGGGTGAGTAGGTCAGGAACTTGGGTGGGGAAGGGGTGAGTAGCTCAGGAACTTGGGTGGGGAAGGGGTGAGTAGGTCAGGAACTTGGGTGGGGGCGGTGAGTAGGTCAGGAACTTGGGTGGGCGAGGGGTGAGTAGGTCAGGAACTTGGGTGGGGGTGGTGAGTAGGTCAGGAACTTGGGTGGGGGCGGGGTGAGTAGGTCAGGAACTTGGGTGGGCGAGGGGTGAATAGGTCAGGAACTTTGGTGGGGATGGTAAATAGGTCAGGAACTTGGGTGGGGAAGGGGTGAGTAGGTCAGGAACTTGGGTGGGGGAGGGGTGAGTAGGTCAGGAACTTGGGTGGGCGAGGGGTGAGTAGGTCAGGAACTTGGGTGGGCAAGAGGTGAGTAGGTCAGGAACTTGGGTAGGCGAGGGGTGAGTAGGTCAGGAACTTGGGTGGGGGAGGGGTGAATAGGTCAGGAACTTTGGTGGGGATGGTAAATAGGTCAGGAACTTGGGTGGGGAAGGGGTGAGTAGGTCAGGAACTTGGGTGGGGGAGGGGTGAGTAGGTCAGGAACTTGGGTGAAGAGTCTGCAGATGGCCATGAATCCAGCGTGGATTATAAAGCGATGTCAGAGAGGCAGTTCAGCCCCACGATGAGGTGTATGGTATGTTTACCTGCACCACAGAATGTGCCCCGTTGAGGATGGAAGTCAAGATAAATGGTGTTCCAGTCTTCATGGAAGTGGACACGGGGTCGAGCCAGTCAGTAATGAATCAAGAAGCCTTTGAGAGGCAATGGGACAATCAAGCTGAACCACCCAAGTTGGTCCCGGTTCAGCAAAGCTGCGCACCTACACCAATGAACTTATCCCAGTCGTTGGTAGTGTGAATGTTAAGGTGCTCCATGATGGCGCAGTGCACAAGTTATCCCTGTGGATTGTTGCAGGTGATGGACCAACGCTACTCGGAAGCAGGTGGATGGAGAAGATCCATTGGAGCTGGAAAGATTTCATCCCTCCAGCGATCGACGTCCTCCGTGCTCAGAGGCAAAGCAAGTCCCCACCTGAGGTTGGATCCGGCACCAGAGAGCAGACGAGCTCAGCACGACTGCGTGGAGATGTTCCAGCTGAGACGACCCGAACGCACCTTCCATGCTCCAGTGGCAGGACTCCGGAGGAAGAAAATCGGATCGAAAGGCGACTTCCCAGCTTCGGTGGTGGAACCCGGTGAGAAGAGGATCACAGCAGTCGACATCGTGGATGGGAGAAATATGGCGCCCAAACCACGAGGTGAAGCGTTGAAGAAAAAGATGGCGGCGGCCAGACTATGAGATGCAGCGCAGATGGAGTAACATGTGGTACCAAGCGAAGAAGAGGATTGGGGTGAAGATAGCAAGGCTCTCTTAAAGGAGGTCAGCAGCCCACCACACTTAAAGGGACAGGTCCACATTCTCAATCAATGTAATAGCAACTGTGAGTTAGATGTAAAGCTTGTAATTGATGATCAGAGTTTTATACATGTAATAAGCAAAGAAAAGTCATGCAATTACGATCAGAGCTACAGTTTATCTACAATGAGTAATGAAACGTTGTGCGATGTTGGATTTCAACTGCATTCAGTTAATGTAGCGGGCAAACACCCATCGGGAGCACATAGGTCCAGCGAGCTACCCAATGCTGTAGCCTGCCTCCCTGGGACCAGAGTGATGCACCACGGAGTGTGGCCACAAGCAGCTAATATGGACAAGCTGCAGAGCAAGCGTTCTCAGGAGGGCAACGACACCGGTATCAATTCCCTGCCCCTGATCGGCTCCACCTCTCAGGCACCCGATGGCACCAACCGCCACGAGCCTGAACGAACAAACCGCGCTAAGGCGCAGCCCCCAGACCTTATCGCCACCAAGGCCACATCTGAGAACGAAGGGTCACCCGCAACGGTTCTCCAAAATGGACCAGGACCAGTCAGGATCCCAAATCAAATAATGCCCAGGCAAGTGAGTCAGCAGTTACCTGCACACTGCCAGATGACTGCTCCTCAGGGAGCAGCAGCGACTCGGGGCGCTAAGAAAATACAGGGAGGTCACAGGCATCTGTGAACCTGCCCGACGCTAGGAGCACCAGCAAAGGCCCCGATAGCAGGCAACTTGAACCAATCATAGAAACATAGAAACATAGAAAATAGGTGCAGGAGTAGGCCATTTAGCCCTTCTAGCCTGCACCGCCATTCAATGAGTTCATGGCTGAACATGAAACTTCAGTACCCTCTTCCTGCTTTCTCGCCATATCCCTTGATCCCCCGAGTAGTAAGGACTTCATCCAACTCCCTTTTTACTATATATTTAGTGAATTGGCCTCAACTACTTTCTGTGGTAGAGAATTCCACAGGTTCACCACTCTCTGGGTGAAGAAGTTTCTCCTCATCTCGGTCCTAAATGGCTTACCCCTTATCCTTAGACTGTGACCCCTGGTTCTGGACTTCCCCAACATTGGGAACATTCTTCCTGCATCTAACCTGTCTAAACCCGTCAGAATTTTAAACGTTTCTATGAGGTCCCCTCTCATTCTTCTGAACTCCAGTGAATACAAGCCCAGTTGATCCAGTCTTTCTTGATATGTCAGTCCCACCATCCCGGGAATCAGTCTGGTAAATCTTCGCTGCACTCCCTCAATTGCAAGAATGTCCTTCCTCAAGTTAGGAGACCAAAACTGTACACAATACTCCAGGTGTGGCCTCACCAAGGCCCTGTACAACTGTAGCAACACCTCCCTGCCCCTGTACTCAAATCCCCTCGCTATGAAGGCCAACATGCCATTTGCTTTCTTAACCGCCTGCTGTACCTGCATGCCAACCTTCAATGACTGATGTACCATGACACCAAGGTCTCGTTGCACCTCTCCTTTTCCTAATCTGTCACCATTCAGATAATAGTCCGTCTCTCTGTTTTTACCACCAAAGTGGATAACCTCACATTTATCCACATTATACTTCATCTACCATGCATTTGCCCACTCACCTAACCTATCCAAGTCACTCTGCAGCCTCATAGCATCCTCCTCGCAGCTCACACTGCCACCCAACTTAGTGTCATCCGCAAATTTGGAGATACTACATTTAATCCCCTCGTCTAAATCATTAATGTACAATGTAAACAGCTGGGGCCCCAGCACAGAACCTTGCGGTACCCCACTAGTCACTGCCTGCCATTCTGAAAAGTACCCATTTACTCCTACTCCTTGCTTCCTGTCTGACAACCAGTTCTCAATCCACGTCAGCACACTACCCCCAATCCCATGTGCTTTAACTTTGCACATTAACCTCTTGTGTGGGACCTTGTCGAAAGCCTTCTGAAAGTCCAAATATACCACATCAACTGGTTCTCCCTTGTCCACTTTACTTAAACATCCTCAAAAAATTCCAGAAGATTTGTCAAGCATGATTTCCCTTTCACAAATCCATACTGACTTGGACCTATCATGTCACCATTTTCCAAATGCGCTGCTATGCCATCCTTAATAATTGATTCCATCATTTTACCCACTACTGAGGTCAGGCTGACCGGTCTATAATTCCCTGTTTTCTCTCTCCCTCCTTTTTTAAAAAGTGGGGTTACATTGGCTACCCTCCACTCGATAGGAACTGATCCAGAGTCAGTGGAATGTTGGAAAATGACTGTCAATGCATCCGCTATATCCAAGGTCACCTCCTTAAGTACTCTGGGATGCAGTCCATCAGGCCCTGGGGATTTATCTACCTTCAATCCCATCAATTTCCCCAACACAATTTCCCGACTAATAAAGATTTCCCTCAGTTCCTCCTCCTTACTAGTCCCTCTGACCCCTTTTATATCCGGAAGGTTGTTTGTGTCCTCCTTCGTGAATACCGAACCAAAGTACTTGTTCAATTGGTCTGCCATTTCTTTGTTCCCCATTATGACTTCCCCTGATTCTGACTGCAGGGGACCTACGTTTGTCTTTACTAACCTTTTTCTCTTTACATACCTATAGAAACTTTTGCAATCCGCCTTAATGTTCCCTGCAAGCTTCTTCTCGTACTCCATTTTCCCTGCCCTAATCAAACCCTTTGTCCTTCTCTGCTGAGTTCTAAATTTCTCCCAGTCCCCGGGTTCGCTGCTATTTCTGGCCAATTTGTATGCCACTTCCTTGGCTTTAATACTATCCCTGATTTCTCTAGATAGCCACGGTTGAGCCACCTTCCCTTTTTTATTTTTACGCCAGACAGGAATGTACAATTGTTGTATTTCATCCATGCGGTCTCTAAATGTCTGCCATTGCCCATCCACCGTCAACCCCTTAAGTATCATTCGCCAATCTATCCTAGCCAATTCACGACTCATACCTTCAAAGTTACCCTTCTTTAAGTTCTGGACCATGGTCTCTGAATTTACTGTTTCATTCTCCATCCTAATGCAGAATTCCACCATATTATGGTCACTCTTCCCCAAGGGGCCTCGCACAACGAGATTGCTAATTAATCCTCTCTCATTACACAACACCCAGTCTAAGATGGCCTCCCCCCTAGTTGGTTCCTCGACATATTGGTCTAGAAAACCATCCATTATGCACTCCAGGAAATCCTCCTCCACCGTATTGCTTCCAGTTTGGTTAGCCCAATCTATGGGCATATTAAAGTCACCCATTATAACTGCTGCACCTTTATTGCATGCACCCCTAATTTCCTGTTTGATGCCCTCCCCAACATCACTACTACTGTTTGGAGGTCTGTACACAACTCCCACTAACGTTTTTTGCCCTTTGGTGTTCTGCAGCTCTACCCATATAGATTCCACATCATCCAAGCAAATGTCTTTCCTAACTATTGCATTAATCTCCTCTTTAACCAGCAATGCTACCCCACCTCCTTTTCCTTTTATTCTATCCTTCCTGAATGTTGAATACCCCTGGATGTTGAGTTCCCAGCCCTGATCATCCTGGAGCCACGTCTCCGCAATCCCAATCACATCATATTTGTTAACATCTATTTGCACAGTTAATTCATCCACCTTATTGCGGATACTCCTTGCATTAAGACACAAAGCCTTCAAGCTTGTTTTTTTAACACCCTTTGTCCTTTTAGAATTTTGCTGTACAGTGGCCCTTTTTGTTCTTTGCCTTGGGTTTCTCTGCCCTCCACTTTTCCTCATTTCCTTTCTGTCTTTTGCTTTTGCCTCCTTTTTGTCTCCCTCTGTCTCCCTGCATTGGTTCCCATCCCCCTGCCATATTAGTTTAACTCCTCCCCAACAGCACTAGAAAACACTCCCCCTAGGACATTGGTTCCGGTCCTGCCCAGGTGCAGACCGTCCGGTTTGTACTGGTCCCACCTCCCCCAGAACCGGTTCCAATGTCCCAGGAATTTGAATCCCTCCCTGCTGCACCACTGCTCAAGCCACGTATTCATCTGCGCTATCCTGCGATTCCTACTCTGACTAGCACGTGGCACTGGTAGCAATCCCGAGATTACTACTTTTGAGGTCCTACTTTTTAATTTAGCTCCTAGCTCCTTAAATTCGTTTCGTAGGACCTCATCCCTTTTTTTACCTATGTCGTTGGTACCAATGTGCACCATTGCCGCCACCAGACTACCTGGACACCATCCAGCAGTTCTGGCACTAGTTTGTCCTCACGCACCGGTGCTGACATTAGTACTGACTCCAAGAATGTACCTCACCAGTCAAGTGTACTTGCCTCATAATGGTACCACAAATGTATTGATGCAAATGCAAACTTTTTTTTCTGGACTTGAATGTATATGAATGTAATGAGCCACCGGCATAATCTATATGTGGGGGGGTGGAGAATAGAGTGGTTATAGACTCACAAACAGAAACCACCAGCACCTCTACTGACAACAAAACATAGAAACATAGAAACATAGAAAATAGGAACAAGAGTAGGCCATTCGTCCCTTTGAGCCTGCACCGCCATTCAATAAGATCATGACTGATCAGTAACCCTTTCCTGCTTTCTCTCCATACACCTTGATCCCCTTAGCCGTAAGGGCCATATCTAACTCCCTCTTGAATATATCCAATGAACTGGCATCAACAACTCTCTGGGGAAAGGAATTCCACAGGTTACATCTCTCTGAGTGAAGAAGTTTCTCTTCATCTCAGTCCTAAATGGCTTACCCCTTATCCTTAGATTATGTCCCCTGGTTCTGGACTTCCCCAACATCGGGAACATTCTTCCCGCATTTAATCTGTCCAGTCCCGTCAGAATCTTATATGTTTCTATGAGATCCCCTCTCATCCGTCTAAACTCCAGTGAATACAGGCCCAGTTGATCCAGTCTCTCCTCATATGACAGTCCAGCCATCCCTGGAATCAGTTTGGTGAACCTTCACTGCACTCCCTCAATAGCAAGAACGTCCTTCTTCAGATTAGGAGACCAAAACTGAACATAATATTCCAGGTGAGGCCTCACTAAGGCCCTGTACAGCTGCAGTAAGTTCCCCCTGCTCCTATACTCAAATCCCCTAGCTATGAAGGCCAACGTACCATTTGCCTTCTTCACCACCTGCTGTACCTGCATGTCCACTTTCAGTGACTGATGAACGATGACACCCAGGTCTCGTTGCACCTCCCCTTTTCCTAATCTGCCACCATTCAGATAATATTCTGCCTTTGTGTTTTTGCCCCCAAAATGGATAAACTCACATTTATCCACATTATGTTGCATCTGCCAGGCATTTGCCCACTCACCTAACCTGTCCAAGTCAGCCTGCAGCCTCTTAGCATCCTCCTCACAGCTCACACCGCCACCCAGTTTAGTGTCATCCACAAACTTGGAGATATTACACTCAATTCCTTCATCTAAATCGTTAATGTATATTGTAAAGAGCTGGGGTCCCAGCACTGAGCCCTGCGGCACTCCACTAGTCACTGCCTGCCATTCTGAAAAAGACCCGTTTATCCCGACTCTCTGCTTCCTGTCTGCCAACCAGTTCTCTATCCACGTCAGTACATTACCCCCAATACCATGCGCATTGATTTTGCACACCAATCTCTTGTGCGGGACCTTGTCAAAAGCTTTTTGAAAATCCAAATACACCACATCCACTGGTTCTCCCTTGTCCACTCTGCTAGTTACATCCTCAAAAAATTCCAGAAGATTCGTCAAGAATGATTTCCCTTTCATAAATCCATGTCGACTTGGACCGATCCTGTCACTGCTTTCCAAATACGCTGCTATTTCATCCTTAATGATTGATTCCAACATTTTCCCCACTAGTGATGTCAGGCTAACCAATCTATAATTACCCGTTTTCTCTCTTCCCCACTTTTTAAAAAAGTGGTGTTACATTAGCTACCCTCCAGTCCATAGGATCTGATCCAGAGTTGATAGACTGTTGGAAAATGATCACCAATGCATCCATTATTTCTCGGGCCACTTCCTTAAGTACTCTGGGATGCAGAGTATCAGGCCCTGGGGATTTATCGGCCTTCAATCCCATCAATTTCCCGAACACAATTTCCCGCCTAATAAGGATATCCTTCAGTTCCTCCTTCTCACTAGACCTTCGGTCCCCTAGCACATTCGGAAGGTTATTTGTGTCTTCCTTCGTGAAGACAGAACCAAAGTATTTGTTCAATTGGTCTGCCATTTCTTTGTTTCACCTGAATCCGACTGCAAGGGACCTACATTTGTCTTCACTAATCTTTTTCTCTTTACATATTTATAGAAGCTTTTGCAGTCAGTTTTTATGTTCCCTGCAAGCTTCCTCTCGTACTCTATTTTCCCCCTCTTAATTAAAACCTTATTCCTTCTCTGTTGAATTCTAAATTTCTCCCAGTCCTCAGGTTTGTTACTTTTTCTAGCCAATTTATATGGCTCTTCCTTGGATTTAACACTATCCTTAATTTCCCTTGTTAGCCATGGTTGAACATCTTCCCCGTTTTATTTTTACTCCAGACAGGGATGTACAATTGCTGAAGTTCATCCATCTGACTGTTTGCCATTGCCTATCCACTGTCTACCATTTAAGCATCCTTTGCCAGTCTATTCTAGCCAATTCACGCCTCATACCGTCAAAGTTACCTTTCCTTAAGTTCAGGACCCTAGTTTCTGAATTAACTGTGTCACTTTCCATCTTAATAAAGAATTCTACCACATTATGGTCACTCTTCCCCAAGGGGCCTCGCACAACAAGATTGCTAATTAGTCCCTTCTCATTACACATCACCCAGTCTAGATGGCCAGCTTTCTAGTTGGTTCCTCAACTTATTGGTCTCGAAAACCATCCCTAATACACTCCAGGAAATCCTCCTCCACCGCATTGCTACCAGTTTGGTTAGCCCAATCAATATGTAGATTAAAGTCGCCCATGATAACTGCTGTACCTTTATTGCACACATCCCTTATTTCTTGTTTGATGCTGTCCCCAACCTCACTACTACTGTTTCGTGGTCTGTACACAACTCCCACTAACGTTTTCTGCCCTTTGGAATTCCGCAGCTCCACCCATACTGATTCCACATCATCCAGGCTAATGTCCCTAGGAAACACAACCTACTCACCCAAGATGGAAACGACCCTCCTCGGGCCAACCAGATAGAGCTAAGCCCAGAGCACAGTCAATGCATGAAGGCGATTTGTACTAAGGACTTGGGGGAGAGTGTTGTCATGTCTCCAGACATGTTTACTGTTTGTACTGTTACATATGATGTGCCACCAGAGGGCACTACTATGGGAAATTTGTACACCAGCTGTATGGTCACTAAGGTGTGACACCAGAGTGCACTGCAGTGGGAGACTTGTCGGTTACCTGTACAGGTGTGCCAGGCCTAGTATAAAAGGCAAGCCACCATGCACGATCCTCACTTTGGAGTTATATTAAATGTACTAAGATCATTACAGTTCAAATGCAATAAATTCCCTCATGGAGTCATGGAGGCACAAGTGCACAGGAGCCAGGATGGGGAGAAAGGATAGCACAGGTGCCAGCTTGCCGGAGAGCAAGGTCGCATTCTAGTTCTGCTGCAGACAACTTCGATGGGCCAGGCTACAGAAGAAGTTTAATGACTATATATAATCAAATGCTTGGTGCATTGGAAAGCCTGCCAGCAATTCTGTGCTCAATGTCAAAGGGCATGGAGCAGTCCAAAACCAACTTGGCACAGGGCCTTGTACAGATCTTGGAGGCCATCCGTTCCAATATGGAATGGGTGGTCCTCTCCATCAGCACACCTGTGGAACCCACCATGATGCACAATCTGATGGTCAATGTCACAGCTTCCATTGCAGCACAAACAGCTTCCATCAAAGGTCTGAATGCTGCAGTAGAAGCTTAGACTGCTGCCACAGAAGTTCAGACTGCTGCCATCATGGCTCTGGATACCACTGTACAAAAAGGCTTTTGGGGCCTCACAGCAGTCCAGCAATCTGTTTTCCAACAGATGAATAGGTTTGCTGAGACGCCACCCTGGTAGAGTGGCAGTGGATCCATGGAACACGAGCCACTTTTTCTCTCAGGATGATAGCATTCTTGCTCCCACCCCTGCCACTCTGCAGTGCCCTTACTGTTGCCTGTCAGCCAGCCAGCCCAGACTGCTGCAGTCCATGCCGAGATGGTGCAGTCTGAAGCTGGGCCTTTTAGGCCCAAAGCTGCTCGAGGTCGACCTGCAAGGCCTTCTGCAGTCTCCGCCATTAAAAGTCAGCAGCCTTCGACCACCCATGCTGTAGCCACTGGGGAAGCACCTTGTAGGAGCACTAGGAGAGGCAAGGCATATGGAAGACTGGTATTAAGAGAATGCACAAGGGTGATTAGTTTATTTTTGTATGCATTGTGTCATGACTACATTGATAAATTTGGATTAGAATGTGCATTTTCTGCTGTTTTTTTATTTTGTATTGTCGGAAAGAGGACAATGTGATGGTCAGTGATAGAGGAAAGGTAAGATGTGTGGGACTGTTGGTGAATGGGGAGGTGTGGGTGAGTTTACTGGTATCACTCATTCATTATTTCATCACAAAGAACCTGGGCAGAAAGTGACCATTTCATCCTTCATTTCCTCCTCCTCTTCCTTGTTCTCTTTCTTGTGCTCCTGTTGCTCAGCTTCTCGCCTGATAGGTGGTGGCAAGGGCTATTCCCTCATAATGGCCATGTTGTGCAGCATGCAGCATGCAAATCTTAATACCTGCTCACCTGAGTACTGCAGGGCTCCCCCGGAGCAGTCCAGGCAGTGAAAGCTTTGCTTGAGAACGCCGATGGTGTGCTCTATAATATTGCTTGTGGCAGCATGGCTATCATTGAATGCCTGCTGTGCACGAGTGCATGGGCTGCAGACCGGAGTCATGAGTCATGTCATGAGTGGATAACCCCTATCGCCCAGTAGGCAGCCTTTGATTTGCCGTGGTGATTCAAATACAGCTGGCACAGAAGACTGCCGCAGAATGAAGGAATCGTGAATACTGCCAGAATCTCTGTTAACTGTCCAGCTTGAATAAAAGTTTTGCTGAAAAATAATCACTGGTAGATGCCAAATTGGCTGACATTTCACAACATTTTTGTTGTAAACTGGAAGTGTTGATGGGTGCTCAATAATACTGATTTTTTAATAATCAGTAACCCAACCATATAATAAATTTACAAATCAATTGCTAATGTTTTATGCAGTGAGATGCCTATCTATGTTCTGCTATTTATTTGTCATCATCAGTCAATATTTTGGAGTAATGGAAAATTAGACACTTACTCATCCAACACTAGAGCTGATGCCATTCATATGAATGGCTCCCATACTGGATCAAGGGAAATGTGGTTTAAATGGCTATTTAACGGGGTACTCCTGCTGTGCAAATGGGTAGCAGTGACACAGAGATGCCCATTTTCCCTTTTCAATACTCTGAGTTTCTATTACTGTTCTTGTATGAAATGTTAACATATTGACACCATATCCTTCTCTGAGCTACTTTAATGTGGGTTAACATGTTTAAGGATTAAACAGAGAACAGCAGGGATCCTGATTTCTACCTCACATCGATTATTTATGTTACTTTTTCTTTTAAAGTAGCTGGAAAGAACTAGCGGGCAAGTGGCAGGCATCTCTGTTCTCCACCTGAAAAGGTATGCATATATAAGAACTCTATAAATAGGTACAGGTTGAACTCCCTTATCCAGAATTCCCTTATCCGGAACCACCCCTCGTCCAGAACCATTTCCGACCACCGGGTGGCGCATGCGCAGAATTCCGACATGAACAAATTGAAGTCCTTCCTCGCTGCCGACATCCGCAATCACTGGCCTGACCCCGCGATCCACCGCCCCCTCCCCACCCCATGATCTCTCTGCCGCACTTCCAGCCCTAAGCCAGCCAGCCCCGATATCCCTTTGCTCAGTACCTGCAGCATCCAATTTAATATGACCACCCCTTGTCCGGAAAAATCCCATATCCAGAACAGGCCAGGTACCGAGGGTTCTGGATAAGGGAGGTTCAACCTATATTTGAATCTGGGAAGTTTCTTTGTTAAAAAGTAGTAGTGGTAGTATTAATAGTAGTAGTGAGCTTATGATGTTGTTATTAATAGTAATGCCAGTAATAGTATTAGTCGTGGTATTATTATTAGTAATAGTCATAGTAGTAGTAGTGGTATTATCAGCAGTATTAGTAGCAGTTATATTAATGGCAGTGGTATTAGTGGTAGCAGTAATTACTATTGTGCAGGAGTTCTCTGTCTAGTGTATGCATAAAGCTATCTGTGTGAAAAGGGCAGAAAGTGCACCTCCGTGCAAAGTTAGTTCATCCTCCAAACGGACAGGAGATGAAGAGAGAAAGATACAGGCAGACATTAAGTATGTCACTTGGATATATATGTGAGATATTTTTCCAAGATTGAGGGAAGTGAGACTTGAGCCAGCAAGTCCAAATACAGCTAATAGTGTGTGAGTTGAATCTACCCAGGAGCAGAGGATCTAGGAACTAACGGATATCACATGATGGGTGATGTAGTGGCCTTGAAAAAGGTTCAGAGAAGAACTACGGAAATGATTCCTAGCTTAAAGAGCATTAATTACTCCAACAGGACTAAAGAGCTGGGTCTATTTCCACTTGAACAGCGTAGACTAAGAGGCGACATAATAGATGTTTATAAAATAATGATGGGCTGGATAGCGTGCCTATTGATAGATTATTTCAGTTTGGCATATTGGAAAAGGCCAGAGGACATGCACTTAAACTATGTAATAGACTAATGTTAGGCGGTTCTTCTTTTCTCAGAGATTAGTGAGCCTCTGGAATGTGTTGTTGGTTGGTTTGGTCTGCGCTGATTCTCTGTCTGCCATCAAGAAGGAGCTGGACCGGTTCTTCACTGGGGTACAGATTGCATCATATAGAAGGTATGTGGATTAACAGATAACAGACAGATGGTCGAACAATCTCCTGACCTTGTTTTGATTGACTGAGGGGGTCGGAGAGGAATTTTCCAGAGTTTGGTTTTCCCGTATTGGCCCTGGGCTTTTCTCTGCTTTTTTGTATTTCCCAGGAGATTACATGACTGTGGGAAGGTGGGGGTGGGGTGGGGGAGAGGATCAGTGTCTAGTCGTGATGCTCCAGGCATCGTGTGTGTGGGGCAGGCTTGATGGACCAGCTAGTCTTTTCATGTCCGTCATTTTTGTTTCCACACGCAGTGGTTCATTATTTTCGCATCTCAGGAGGTTAACACCAGACAGAAATCTGGTCAGGTGAGATGAGCCTTGGTTTGGTCAATTTAATCTTATATTTATTTGTGGGGAGACCAGCAAAATGAATATTATTTCCTTGACCCTTGTCCAGTACTGAGCTTTTCAATTGCTTTGAGGCAATTGGACCTCCATTCAGCACTGAGAGGGACATTGATACTTAAGATGAATCTGGTGCCAGTATCGACTGACTAGGATTTTGTCTGGAAGATCAAGCTCTCCCACAGGGACAAAAATATTTGTTCTAAGATAGGACAATTGAAATCCATTTTTTTAAAGTGCTTATTGTGGGTATAATTTAGATCATGAAAAGAACTCACATTTGCATTTATATAGCGTCTTTCATGATCTCAGGATGTCCCAAAGTGCTTTTCAGCCAATTAAGTATTTTTGAAGTGTAATCACGGTTGTAATGGAGGAAAAGCATGACTGGAATTGATTCAAATTGGTTCCTTCCTGAGGACTGTACATCACTGAGACGAGATTTCCACATTTGCAATAGCATTTCTAGGGGGAAACATTCAGCTCCATAGCGGCCGATGTTTTGGTGTTACAGGTGCCGTTCTGTGCTGAATATGGCATCACACTTCTGGTGCATGCCGTGCTTGCGTCATCTTGGTGAGAGCATTAACGTCGGTGCTGGGAACATGCGCCAGAAGCATGTAGAGTAGGCAGATCGTGACGTCAATCAGCGTGCAACGCTAATTTGTTGCTAGCGTTGATATTTTCATCCCTTCAACGCTGGAGCTAACGCCGCAGAGCTGAATGTGTTTAGCAGCAGAAACGACCCCCCGCCCCCACTCGCAATATTTAAAGGGATCAGCAACCGTTGCTGATTAATTTCTACTGGCTCTGTGTAAGTTTGTGGAAGTGTTTGGAGAATTCTCGAGTTGTTTAAAGTTGGTGAGCTGTCAGGGAGTGGTGCTGCAAGTGGAGAAGCCCTTGCTTCTGACTTCAAGGGTTCTGATCAGACCACTTTCCCCCAGACATGAGTGCTGTAGTTGTCATCCCCCTTGGCCTGCAGCATGACAGAGAGATGGAGCAGAGGCAGCAAAGAAAAGGACAAACTGCTCGCAGAAGGAGGAGGAGGAGGAGGAGAAGGGCTCAGCAGGAGACCTTACCCACCTAGGTTCTTCTGAGAGCAATTCTCTTACTTCAACCTGAGCCAGGAGCAGTGTGGGAGGCGTCTGCGCTTTACAAAGGAGTTGATCACAGAACTCTGTCACCTCTTTCAACCAGACCTGCAGCCTCACTCCAGGGCAAGGACAGCGCTGCCAGTGGCTGTGAAGGTGACCGTGGCTCTGAACCTCCTCATGTCGGGATACTTCCAGGCTGGAGCAAGTGAATCTATAACATATCCCAGTGCACCATCCACTGCTGCATAAGAGAGATGACAGACACTCTTTATGTCAGGAGAAGGAAGTTCATTGTCTTCTCACTGAGCAGAGCGTGCTCATGGCTTTGCCAAGATATCAGCTTCCCCATGGTGCAGGATGCCATTGACTGCACACACGTGACTTTGTGGGTGCCAGATCTAATTGCTGAGATGTACCACAACCACACGCTGAATGTGCAGTTGATGTGCAACCATGCTTAGCATATCATGATGGTGAATGCCCAGTATTCAGGCTGCAGTCATGATGCTTTTATTCTGCGCCAGTCCACTGTTCCTTCAGTCTTTGAGCCACCAGAGGTTAGCTACTGGATGACAAGGGCTATCTGCTGAACACCTAGCCTTTGACTCCGCTCCGCAACCCAACCACATGTGGGCAACATGCGTACAAAGAGAGCCATGCCACCAAATGGAAGCTGACGGAGCCGACCATTAAACAACGATTCTGCTGCCTGTACCGCTCTCGGGGAGCCCTGCAGTACTGATGATGGGGCAGTGGGACGTGGGAAGCAGAATTACGTATGAGGATGCCAGCATCTTGTATTCTTTCAGACCCAACGCTGGCCACGGCCTCACCAATGCCCCTGCCAAGAATGGCCAGCACCATCTCCTCCATGGGAGTCAGGTTATGCAGGCGTGCCTCTCCCCTGCCGGTTAGGTCATGCTGGCACCAGTTTTAAGCCACCTTTCCCTGTAAGAGAAAGGGAGGTGTGTCAGTGAGTGTGGTGCAATGTGTATGGGTGATATGGCTGACATGGTTGAATAGCTGACAGTGGGTGTAAGCTATTAGATGTGGGTGTGAAGCTTGCAGCAGTGGTGAATTTGTAAGGGTGAGGTGAAGCTGTGAATGTGAAGTATGAGTCGTGCTTGGTAGAGATTGTTGGTAGGTGAGTGATGGGGTGTGGTGCATTGAACAGTATGTGAGGCTAGTGGTGCAGATGGTGGGATATGACATTTGAAGATAAATTCGTGGACCTTGACCACTCGTGAAGTTATTTAACTTCTTCCTGCACTATGTCCACGTCCTCGCGGCTAAACTACTGGGATTCAACACAGCAGCTATCTGCTCCCACTGCAAGTTATACTTGCCCGGAGGGCTTTCTGCCCTCCTATGGAAAGAGTACTTGTCTCTTCCTAGCTATCTCCTGTACCAGGATCTCCAGTAGTGCATCCGAGAACCTTGGTGCATGTTCTCTCCCCTGATGTACCATAATTAATTGTTTTCCACTGCTTTCCCCAGCCAGTTCAATTATCTGCTGCAGACAGAATGCACCTTTAAAAGGTGCAGATTGTCTTTAAGTAGTGTAGACTAGTTTTAAGTGGTGCTAGCCTCACACGAACTTGGGCCCCCTGCTGAGCATTCAGCCTCTCAGCAATACGTGCTGTTCGCATGCTGCCTGCATTGCTCTGAATGAGCGTGGGTTCATTGCGCATCGCGCGTGCCCATTTTCGGTTGCTAACAAACGTCTAGCCCCTAATTTCTCTAAATGACTTTGGTTGTTTTAACTTGAAAAAAGCCATTAAATCAAGCTAAGGTTTTGTTTACAGCAAAAAAATGAACACATTTACGTTTAATTTTAAGCAATGGCATGTGCCAGGCAATGGGATATGATAACTGCAGAACAGTAGAAAAGGAGGAGACACATTTTGAATAGCTCCTGTACTCCATTGATCCAATTTCACACAAAAAAAGGTTTCAGTTCACGTCCTGTGTGACCCAGTTATCATTGGCTTTGCATAGCCTTTAATAGGTTTTAATTGCCAGCCAGAACAAATTAAGTCAAGGTGGCAGGGACAGCAAGCCAAGCGCATCATTTCTATGGTTTGGAGCAAGTTAAAGCAGAGGACATTGTGATAATGAACAACAGATCGAAGAACAGTTAAATATAAGAAATTACACATTAAACCAAAGCCCCAGCTGCCCTCTCGGTTGGCTGTAAAAGATCCCACGCCACTATTGGAAGAAGAGCAAGCGAGTCCACCCCATATCCTGGCCAACATTTATCCATCAACCCACACTGAAAAATAACTGATGATCTGGTCATTTATCTGATTACTGTTTGTGGGAGCTGGCTGTGCTCAAATTGGCTACCATGTTTCCTACATTGCAACAGTGCCCACAAACCAATAGTACTTCATTGGCTGTGAAGTGCTTCGGGACATCCTGAGACTGTGAAATTCATTATATAAATGCAAGTTATTTCTTTTACACTGTTGGCTTTGCACGAGTAAATTTTTTTCCCATAGGGCAAGGGACTAACTAACTAAGATCCATCGGAAGAATGAGTGAATGATTACAGACATTGTCATGAGTGAAGGAACATTAGTAATTCACTGCCAATGGTGCAAAATTATTGTCAAGAGCAATTTATTTTTATTTTCAACTGAATTCTGAAATGGCAACGCTAAGTGATAGCTTACTATCGTGAATTATAGTTTTTAATTTCACAGCAGCGACTTCTCAACAGATCGCTGAGCAGTGAAATTATCACTCACATCCCTGGAATAAATCGTTATTAGCAAGTATAATTCTGAGCTGTTATGAGTTCAGTCTGGGTAAATCAATGTAAGATGATTAAGAATAATAACTTTATGCTCTTAATTCAAATTTATCAGAAGAACTGCAGGCCTCATAAAAATAATTACTGCATATAGGTTATCATAACAGGCATCCAAGCAAAACAGAGGAAGATTAACGGGAAGGGAGACAAACACCAATAAAATTCACATCAATGGGAGCAAAGGAGTAGGGGCATGAATAAGCTTGTCAGAGACATATAATACTATACTACCCCTGTCAATCCTAGTAGTGGTAGCATCATATACACAATGCACAGGGATAGAGACATCAATGTTTTGAATTGAGCCATTTAACTAAGTCTCTGTTCAAGGCAGAAGGTTTAACGGATACTAAAAAGATAAATCAGAGTTCATTAACCATGCTCCTTTTTATATATCAAATTTACAATTTTTTTTATATCTCAATACATCAAAAGAAGGAATTAAATCATTATTAAATGTAGCAATAAGGTAATGGGTGAATATCTCCACTAATTTGTAAAAACAAATGTAGCATATTTTAAAATTTTTGTTTCGCTTAGGAACAAACAAAAAATGCAGGTTGTGTGATTGTCAGTGCTACTGTATGATGCACTTTTCAATCGTCCGTGCACGTTGATATTTGCGACAAGAAAGCATTAGACAACTTGATTTAGTCTTGAGACTGTGTGGTAGATGTTCATCTGGGCTCATTATACCCAGATCCTTTTATAGTCCTCCTTTTCAACTATTTATACAATTCCCTTTTAAATGCTGCTCTAGTCTCTACCTCAATAGTTACTTGGGGTGTGGCATTCCATGAATTAATAGCCCTCAGTTCAACATCCTTCATTCTCCCTTCCATCTTGGTTGTTCATTGCGAATCCTTGGCAACTGTCCCTTTGTTCGCCACTTACCCACCAGTAGAAACAATTTTTCATTACTTACCCACAGTAAGGTCCCCAGGTTTCACTCACCCCCTTTACTGGATGCTCCTCTCTTGGCGCTGCTCCCACTCACCAAGTTGCTGCTGAAGTTCTCTGCTCTGCAGGAAATATTGGGCTCCATGCCCATCCTATTTCCCATCCTCTTTCTCTTCCCACACCCCAGCCCCCCACATGAGCCCCCATCTCCCAACTTCCCAATCCCTAGTCTCCCTCTCTCCCCAACCGCCTATCCCTGACCCCCACCCCCCTTCATCAGTCTCCCTCTAACTCTCCGACCTCCAACCCCCACTCTCTCCCTCAAGCTCCCAAACCTTATTTCCTTGTCTCCCTCTCTCCCAATCCTCCATTCCTCAGTCTCCCTCTCTTTCCTGACCTCCATCGCCAGATCCCCAGGCTCACTCCCTACTATTCTTGACCCCCTTGACTCCTGACCCTTCCCAAGTGTAATATATTCATATGACATCACTAACAAACACACTCTACAAGATGACTCCAATACATCATGTGACTTTTATTGTATTTACAGCAGTAGTTGCATTATCACAGTAGTCAACTAGGTGGAGCAGTAGTCTACCAGGGGGAGCTCTATATTACACTTCTCCCTCAATTAAAAATTAATAATAACAAAATTAAAATTATACATAATTTGCATGGTTATACACAACAAATTATGGACTAATTTTGCCATATTTACAAATCAAACTTAACCACTTGTTTTCTGTTTCGAAGACGATACCTTCGATCTTGAGCAGAACTTTCCAAACTTGTTGTAGAATCTAGACACATTCTAGGCCGAGCCTGAGGAGAGTTTTTCTCCAAGGGTAACCCTTGATTTATATTTGGACTCTCTCCAACTTCAAACTGTTTATCTACCTGACTTGGACTCAGACTTAAATTCTGACTTTCTCTTGGACTTGTTTCTAGTACATCTGATGTTGGGATTTGTTACTGGTACTCTACTTGTAACAAGACTATCTAACTCACCAGAATAAGTTGAATCATCCCAACTTCCAACTCCTTCCACATATTTAGGTAAAATATGATCAATGTGAACAAACCTAAACTTTCCATGACAAACAACTTGACCAAATATGTACGAGAGCCACATATTTTCACTATTCTTCCTGGTAACCACATTAACCATTTATGGTGATTGTTCTTCACTCTAACCTTCTGATTTATTTTCAGACTTCTCTTTCTTACTCTACCTCTATCATGATTCTCTTTCTGTCTTGATTGTTTCTCTTCTACTGACTGTGCCTAGTTTGGCTTTAACAATAAGAACCTCGTTTGTGGCTGTTGTTTGAGAAACAACTCTGCTGGTGTTCTACCAGTAGTTGTATGAGGAGTATTATGAAAAGTTATTAGAAAATTAGCCAATTTGTGGTCCAATGAAAACTATCGTTTCTTTGGATTTGGATCCAACATCTGTTTGATGCTGCACCATTTGAAGCAGGGTGGTACAGTGGAACTTCGGTATGTTTCACTCCATTTCTGCTCATGAACTGTGCAAATTCTTCTCAACAAAATTGTGGCCCATTGTCAGACACAATTTCTTCTGGGAGGCCATATAAAGAAAACAATCTTCGCAAATTGTCTAGTGTTTTATTTGTTGTTATTTTCTGCATTGGAAACACCTTTACCCACTTCGAATGACTATCAATCACAATGAGTCATTGTTGTCCTTCTAGCTCAGCAAAATCAACATGTAACCTTTGCCATGCCCCGGGAGGTCATTTCCATGGCTGTAATGGTACTGATGATGGTTTCTTGGTTAACGACTGACATATTGTACACTGACGAATGATGTACACTATATCTTTATCTAAACCTGGCCACCATAAGAAACTGTGTGCAAAACTCTTGGTCAAGCACATTCCCAGGTACTGGTCATGAAGATCTCCAAACAATTTGGACCTGAACTTATTTGGAATAACTATTCTTGAACCCCACATGATACAATCTTTATCCACTGATAATTCATTTCAACGAACAAAGTATGGCTGAATATATTTCTCTGTTACCTGATATGGCCAGCCATTTACTATGTATTCATACACCTTTGACATAACTAGGTCACATTTAGTTGCTCGACCAATCTCGTCACTGTGACTGGCAGTTCCTCAATATATGAAAAATAGAACACTTCTTCTACTTAGAGATAATGTTCAGTTTCTAGTCTTTTGAGTTCTTGCTAAACTTTCTCCTTGCGTGCGTATGGTACAGGACGTGGCTTGCAGTAAACTGGTCGAGCTTCCTTCTGTACTCTGACATTCACCTTGATGTCTTGGGTCAGATTGTTTGTTTTACAAAGAAACATAGAAACATAGAAAATAGGTGCAGGAGTAGGCCATCTGGGCCATCGAGCCTGCACCGCCATTCAATAAGATCATAGCTGATCATTCCTTCAGGACCCCATTCCTGCTTTCTCTCCATACCCCTTGATACCTTTAGCCGAAAGGGCCATATCTAACTCCCTCTTGAATATATCCAACGATCTGGCATCAACAACTCTCTGCGGTAGAGAATTCCACAGGTTAACAACTCTCTGAGTGAAGAGGTTTCTCCTCATCTCGGTCCTAAATGGCTTACCCCTTATCATTAGACTGTGACTCCTGGTTCTGGACTTCTCCAACATCGGGAACATTCTTCCTGCATCTAACCTGTCCAGTCCCGTCAGAATTTTATATGTTTCTATGAGATCCCCTCTCATCCTTCTAAACTCCAGTGAATGCAGGCTCAGTCGATCCAGTCTCTCCTCATATGTCAGTCCTGCCGTCCCAGGAATCAGTCTGGTGAACCTTCGCTGCACTCCCTCAATAGCAAGAACGTCCTTCCTCAGATTAGGAGACCAAAACTGAACACAATATTCCAGGTGGGACCTCACCAAGGACCTGTACAACTGCAGCAATACTTCCCTGCTCCTATACTCAAATCCCCTTGCTATAAAGGCCAACATACTATTTGTCTTCTTCACCGCCTGCTGTACCTGCATGCCAACCTTCAATGACTGATGAACCATGACACCCAGGTCTTGCTGCAACTCCCCTTTTCTTAATCTGCTGCCATTCAGATAATATTCTGCCTTCGTGTTTTTGCCCCCAAAGTGGATAATCTCACATTTAACCACATTATACTGCATCTGCCATGTATTTGCCCACTCGCCTAACCTGTTCAAATCACCCTGCAGCCTCTTAGCGTCCTCCTCACAGCTCACACCGCCACCCAGTTTAGTGTCATCTGCAAACTTGCCGATATTACACTCAATTCCATCATCAAAATGATTAATATATATTGTAAAGAGCTGGGGTCCCAGCAATGAGCCCTGCGGCACCCCACTAGTCACTGCCTGCCATTCTGAAAAGAACCCGTTAATCCCGACTCTCTGCTTCCTGTCTGCCAACCAGTTCTCTATCCACGTCAGTACATTACCCCCAATACCATGTGCTTTGATTTTGCACGCCAGTCTCTTATGTGGGACCTTGTCAAAAGCCTTTTGAGAGTCCAAATACACCACATCCACTGGTTCTCCCCTGTCCACTCTACCAGTTACATCCTCAAAAAATTCCAGATGATTTGTCAAGCATGATTTCCCTTTCATAAATCCATGCTGACTTGGACCAATCCTATCACTGCTTTCCAAATGCGTTGCTATTTCATCCTTAATGATTGATTCCAACATTTTCCCCACTACTGATGTCAGGCTAACCAGTCGATAATTATCCGTTTTCTCTCTCCCTCCTTTTTTAAAAAGTGGTGTTACATTAGCAACCCTCCAGTCCATAGGAACTGATCCAGAGTCGATAGACTGTTGGTAAATTATCACCAATGCATCCACTATTTCTAGGGCCACTTCCTTATGTACTCTGGGATGTAGACTATCAGGCCCTGGGGATTTATCGGACTTCAAACCCGTCAATTTCCCTAACACAATTCCCCGCCTAATAAGGATATCCTTCAGTTCCTCCTTCGGTCCCCTAGTACATCGGAACGTTATTTGTGTCTTCCCTTGTGAAGACAGAACCAAAGTACTTGTTCAATTGGTCTGCCATTTCTTTGTTCCCCATTATAAATTCACCCAAATCCGACTGCAAGGGACCGACGTTTGTCTTCACTAATCTTTTTCTCTTCACATATCTATAGAAGCTTTTGCAGTCATTTTTTATGTTTCTAGCAAGCTTCCTCTCGTACTCTATTTTCCCCTTCTTAATTAAACCCTTTGTCCTCCTCTGCTGTATTCTAAATTTCTCCCAGTCCTTCGGCTTGCTACTTTTTCTGGCTAATTTGTATGCCTCTTCCTTGGATTTAACACAGTGCTTAATTTGCCTTGTTAGCCATGGTTGAGCCACCTTCCCCGTTTTATTTTTACTCCAGACAGGGATGTACAATTGTTGAAGTCCGCCCATACGATCTTTAAAGGTTTGCCATTGCCTATCTACCGTCAACCCTTTAATTATCATTTGCCAGTCTAATCTAGCCAATTCGCGTCTCATACCATCAAAGTTACACAGAAACATAGAAATAGGTGCAGTAGTAGGCCATTTGGCCCTTCGAGCCTGCACCGCCATTCAATGAGTTCATGGCTGAACATGCAACCTCAGTACCCCATTCCTGCTTTCTCGCCATACCCCTTGATCCCCCTAGTAGTAAGGACTACATCTAATTCCTTTTTGAATATATTGAGTAAATTGGCCTCAACAACTTTCTGTGGTAGAGAATTCCACAGGTTCACCACTCTCTGGGTGAAGAAGTTTCTCCTCATCTCGGTCCTAAATGGCTTACCTCTTATCCTTAGACTGTGACCCCTGGTTCTGGACTTCCACAACATTGGGAACATTCTTCCTGCATCTAACTTGTCTAAACCCGTCAGAATTTTAAACGTTTCTATGAGATCCCCTCTCATTCTTCTGAACTCCAGTGTATACAAGCCCAGTTGATCCAGTCTTTCTTGATATGTCAGTCCTGCCATCCCGGGAATCATTTTGGTGAACCTTCGCTGCACTCCCTCAATAGCAAGAATGTCCTTCTTCAAGTTAGGAGACCAAAATGGTACACAATACTCCAGGTGTGGCCTCACCAAGGCCCTGTACAACTGTAGTAACACCTCCCTGCCCCTGTACTCAAATCCCCTCGCTATGAAGGCCAACATGCCATTTGCTTTCTTAACCCCCTGCTGTACCTGCATGCCAACCTTCAATGATTGATGTACCATGACACCCAGGTCTCGTTGCACCTCCCCTTTTCCTAATCTGTCACCATTCAGATAATAGTCTGTCTCTCTGTTTTTACCACGAAAGTGGATAACCTCACATTTATCCACATTATACTTCATCTGCCATGCATTTGCCCACTCACCTAACCTATCCAAGTCACTCTGCAGCTTCATAGCATCCTCCTCACAGCTCACACTGCCACCCAACTTAGTGTCATCCGCAAATTTGAAGATACTACATTTAATCCCCTCGTCTAATTCATTAATGTACAATGCAAACAGCTGGGGCCCCAGCACAGAACCTTGCGGTACCCCACTAGTCACTGCCTGCCATTCTGAAAAGTACCCATTTACTCCTACTCTTTGCTTGCTGTCTGCCAACCAGTTCTCAATCCACGTCAGCACAATACCCCCAATCCCATGTGCTTTAACTTTGCACATTAATCTCTTGTGTGGGACCTTGTCGAAAGCCTTCTGAAAGTCCAAATACACCACATCAATTGGTTCTGCCTTGTCCACTCTACTGGAAACATCCTCAAAAAATTCCAGAAGATTTGTCAAGCATGATTTCCCTTTCACAAATCCATGCTGACTTGGACCTATCATGTCACCTCTTTCCAAATGCGCTGCTATGACATCCTTAATAATTGCTTCCATCATTTTACCCACTACCGATATCAGGCTGACCAATCTATAATTCCCTGTTTTCTCTCTCCCTCCTTTTTTAAAAAGTGGGGTTACATTGGCTACCCTCCTCTCCATAGGAACTGATCCAGAGTCTAATGAATGTTGGAAAATGACTGTCAATGCATCCGCTATTTCCAAGGCCACCTCCTTAAGTACTCTGGGATGCAGACCATCAGGCCGTGGGGATTTATCGGCCTTCAATCCCATCAATTTCCCCAACACAATTTCCCGACTAATAAGGATTTCCCTCAGTTCCTCCTTCTTACGAGATCCTCTGACCCCTTTTATATCCGGAAGGTTGTTTGTGTCCTCCTTAGTGAATACCGAACCAAAGTACTTGTTCAATTGGTCAGCCATTTCTTTGTTCCCCGTTATGACTTCCCCTGATTCTGACTGCAGGAGACCTACGTTTGTCTTTACTAACTTTTTTCTCTTTACATATCAATAGAAGCTTTTGCAGTCCGTCTTAATGTTCCCTGCAAGCTTCCTCTCGTACTCTATTTTCCCTGCCCTAATCAAACCCTTTGTCCTCCTCTGCTGAGTTCTAAATTTCTCCCAGTCCCCGGGTTCGCTGCTATTTCTGGCCAATTTGAATGCCACTTCCTTGGCTTTAATACTATCCCTGATTTCCCTTGATAGCCACGGTTGAGCCACCTTCCCTTTTTTATGCCAGACAGGGATATACAATTGTTATAGTTCATCTATGCAGTCTCTTAATGTCTGCCATTGCCCATCCACTGTCAACCCCTTAAATATCATTCGCCAATCTATCCAAGCCAATTCACGCCTCATACCTTCAAAGTTACCCTTCTTTAATTTCTGGACCATGGTCTCTGAATTAACTATTTCATTCTCCATCCTAATGTAGATTTCCACTATAGTATGGTCACTCTTCCCCAAGGGGCTTCGCACAACGAGATTGCTAATTAATCCTCTCTCATTACACAACACCCAGTCTAAGATGGCCTCAACCCTAGTTGGTGCCTCGACATATTGGTCGAGAAAACCATCCATTATGCACTCCAGGAAATCCTCCTCCACCGTATTGATTCCAGTTTTGTTAGCCCAATCTATATCCATATAAAAGTCACTCATGATAACTGCTGCACCTTTATTGCATGCACCCCTAATTTCCTGTTTGATGCCCTCCCCAACATCACTACTACTGTTTGGAGGTCTGTACACAACTCCCACTAATGTTTTTTGCCCTTTGGTGTTCTGCAGCTCTACCCATATAGATTCCACATCATCCAAGCTAATGTCCTTCCTAACTATTACATTAATCTCCTCTTTAACCAGCAATGTTACCCCACCTCCTTTTCCTTTTATTCTATCCTTCCTGAATGTTGAATACCCTTGGATGTTGAGTTCCCAGCCCTGATCATCCTGGAGCCACTTCTCTCTAATCCCAATCACATCATATCTGTTAACATCTATTTGCACAGTTAATTCATCCACCTTATTATGGATACTCCTTGCATTAAGACATAAAGTCTTCAGGCTTGTTTTTTTAACACCCTTTGTCCTTTTAGAATTATGATGTAGTGTTGGCCTTTTTTGTTTCTTGCCTTTATTTACTCGGCCTTCCACTATTGCTTTTTACCTTTCTACCATCTGTTTCTGACTCCATATTACTTTTCTTAAGTTCAGGACCCTAGTTTCTGAATTAACTTTGTCACTCTACATCTTAATAAAGAATTCTACCATATTATGGTCACTCTTCCCCAAGGGGCCTCGCACAACAACATTGCTAATTAGTCCCTTCTCATTATACATCACCCAGTCTCGGATGGCTAGCTCTCTGGTTGGTTCCTCGACATATTGGTCGAGAAAACCATCCCTAATACACTCCAGGAAATCCTCCTCCATCGCATTGCTACCAGTTAGGTTAGCCTAATCAATATGTAGATTACATTTTGAAGAACCCCATCGGATACTGCTTGATGACATCCTCTTTCGATGCAAATATCGTTACTATACGAAAAATTGCGTTTGAATCCAGCTTCAGTGATCCCAATCAATTTCTACCTATTAAAGCAGATTTGTCTCCTGACACCACTCAAACAGGCAAGCTCTGAAACTGATCCTTGTATTTCACTGGTATAATGATACGTCCTGCCACAGGGATTTGCTTCCCTGAGTAGTCTCGCAGCTATATCTTCGATTTCTCCATTGGAAAATCACTCAATGTGTTGAACTATAGCGATTCCAGCACTATGCTCACCGCTGCACCAGTGTCGATTTCCATGGATATCCTGGTTCATAGAAACATAGAACATAGAAAATAGGTGCAGGAGTAGGCCATTCAGCCCTTCGACCTGCACCACCATTCAATAAGATCATGGCTGGTCATTCACCTCAGTACCCCTTTCCTGTTTTCTCTCCATACCCCTCGATCCCTTTAACCGTAAGGGCCATATCTAACTCCCTCTTGAATATATCCAATGAACTGGCATCAACAACTCTCTGCGGTAGCGAATTCCACAGATTAACAACTCTCTGAGTGAAGATGTTTCTCCTCATCTCGGTCCTAAATGGTTTACCCCTTATCCTTAGACTGTGACCCCTGGTTCTGGACTTCCCCAATTTGGAAACATTCTCCCTGCATCTAACCTGTCCAGCCCCATCAGAATGTTGTACGTTTCTATGAAATCCCCTCTCATGCTTCTAAATTCCAGTGAATACAGGCCCAGTCGATCCAGTCTCTCCTCATATGTCAGTTCTGCCATCCCGGGAATCAGCCTGGTGAACCTTCACTGCACTTCCTCAATAGCAAGAATGTCCTTCCTCAGATTAAGAGACCAAAACTGAATATTCCAGGTAAGGCCTCACCAAGGTCCTGTACAATTACAGTAAGACCTCCCTGCTCCTATACACAAATCCCCTAGCTATGAAGGCCTACATGCCATTTGCCAAGCGCAGGCAGTGGAAGGAGCGCACGCCAAAGCAGCCCCACCAGCCCCTTCCCTCGACGAATGTCTGTCCCACTTATAACAGGATCTGTGGCTCTCATATCGGACTGTTCAGCCATCAAAGAACTCACTTTGGGAATGGATGCAAGTCCTCCTCGATTCCGAGGGAGTGCCTATGATTTGACTTCTTCACCGCCTGCTGTACCTGCATACCAACTTTCAATGACTGGTGCACCATAACACCCAGGTCTCATTGCACCTCCCCTTTTCCTAATCTGCTGCCATTCAAATAATATTCTGCCTTCATGTTTTTGCCACCAAAGTGGATAACCTCACATTTATCCACATTATACTACATCTGCCATGCATTTGTCCACTCACCTAACCTGTCCAAGTCACCCTGCAGCCTCTTAGCATCCTCCTCACAGCTCACACCTCCACCCATCTGCAAACTTGGATAAATCCATGCTGACTTGGACCGATCCTGTCACTGCTATTTCATTTTTAATAATTGATTCCAACAATTTCCCCACTACTGATGTCAGGCTAGCCGGTCTATAATTTCTCGTTTTCTCTCTCCCTCCTTTTTTAAAAAGTGTTGTTACATTAGCTACCCTCCAGTCCATAGAAACTGATCCAGAGTCGATAGACTGTTGGAAATTGATCACCAATGCATCTACTATTTCTAGGGCCACTTCCTTAAGTACTCGGAGATGCAGACTATCATGCCCCAGGGATTTATCGGCCTTCAATCCCATCAATTTCCCCACACAATTTGCTGACTAATAAGGATTGCCTTCAGTTCCTCTTTCTCACTCGACCCACAGTCCCCTAGTATTTCCGGAAGCTTATTTATGTCTTCTTTCGTGAAGACAGAACCAAAGTATTTGTTCAACTGGTCTGCCATTTCTTTGTTCCCCATTATAAATTCACCTGATTCTGACTGCAAGGGACCTATGTTTGTCTTCACTAATCTTTTTCTCTTTGCATATCAATAGAAGCTTTTGCAGTCAGTTTTTATGTTCCCGGCAAGCTTCCTCTCATACTCTATTTTCCACCTCCTAATTAAACCCTTAGTCCTCCTCTCCTGAATTCTAAATTTCTCCCAGTCCTCAGGTTTGCAGCTTTTTCTGGCCAATTTATATGCCTCTTCCTTAGATTTAACACTATCCCTAATTTCCCTTGTTAGCCACGGTTGAGGCACCTTCCCCATTTTATTTTTACTCCAGACAGGGTTGTACAATTGTTGAAGTTCATCCATGTGATCTTTAAATGTTTGCTATTGCCTATCCTCCATCAACCCTTTAAGTATTATTTGCCAGTCTATCCTAGCCAATTCACGTCTCATACCATCGTAGTTACCTTTCCTTAAGTTCAGGACCCTAGTCTCTGATTTAGCTGTGTCACTCTTCATCTTAATAAAGAATTCTACCATATTATGGTCACGCTTCCCCAAGGGGCCTCGCACAACAAGATTGCTAATTAGTTCTTTCTCATTACACATCACCCAGTCTAGGATGGCCAACCCTCTAGTTGGTTCCTCGACATATTGGTCGAGAAAACCATTCCTAATACACTCCAAGAAATCCTCCTCCACCGTATTGCTACCAGTTTGGTTAGCCCAAACTATATGTAGATTAAAGTCCCCCATGATAACTGCTGTACCTTTATTGTACGCATCCCTAATTTCTTGTTGGGTGCTGTCCCCAACCTCCCTACTACTGTTTGGTGGTCTGTACACAACTCCCACTAGCGTTTTCTGCCCTTTGGTATTCCATAGCTCAACCCATACAGATTCCACATCATCCAAGCTAATGTCCTTCCTTACAATTGCGTTAATTTCCTCTTTAACCAGCAACGCTACCTCACCTCCTTTTCCTTTCTGTCTGTCCTTCCTGAATGTTGAATACCCCTGGATGTTACGTTCTCAGCTTTGGTCACCCTGGAGCCATGTCTCCGTAATCCCAATTATATCATATTCGTTAATAGCTGCCTGCGTAGCTAATTCATCCACCTTATTACGAATACTCCTCGCATTGAGGCACAGGGCCTTCAGGCTTGTCTTTTTAACACACTTCCTGGAATGTCTACTTGGATGAAGATACATCGTGAATTGTTGTTATGTACCCTCGCACTCCTGATGACATGTATCTCCAGAACCTCCTCATCCTGATGCTTCTCTTCAATGTTATGTAGTGTCTGGTGATTTCTACTTCTAGCATTGAATATCAGTTTATTCTTCAGTCAGCATGCCCTCAGAAGATGCCTAGTTTTCTTGCAGGAGAAACACTCTGCCTTCGCATATGGACAGCTTTGAGCAATGTGTTGTCCCAGGCACCGATAGCATGACTTCAGTGCATTGTTACCTTAGTCAGTTGCTGAGGCCTTGGGGCCCAACTGTCTTTTACTTCTAACCTGCAGGTGATTCACCTCAGTTGGCTGATGACCGGAAATGGCACGAAATTCTCAGGAGTATTGGGCGACCATATCCATCGACATAGCTGTCTGACAAGCTAAATCAAAAGTCAAGTTCGAGATTGTCAACAACCTTCTTCTGATTGCTTCATATTTCATCCCACAAACAAAGTGGTCACACAATGCTAGGTCCTGAAAGTTTCCGAAAGGACAGTAAATGGATATGTACTCATTGATACTCTCATCCTTCAACTGATTTTGTGTTCCAAAACGATAACTTTCATCAATTTCCATGGGCTCAGGACTATAGTGCTGTTCTAACTTGGTTAGAATCTCCGTCAGTGGCATGATCTTCAGCTTGACGGGAACAAGCAAATTGTTCAAGGTTTCATACACCTTGGGGCCTGCTTCAGTCAGGAAAATAGCGCGTTTTCTTTCTAATGCCAGCCGGTTACGGTTTTCATCATCGGGGACTTTGACAATAATATTCGCGATGAAAAACATTTCTAGCCGCTCCACATACATTCCGAAAGTCTCTCAGTCATAATAGAACTCACCTAAGCGCCCTATTATTCCCATAGGCATGGCCATCTGGACACTGGCAATGCCAACAGTGTGCTTGAAATGTACCTCGGATTTTTAGCTTGCTGCAAAGTAAAGAACCTCTCAAAGTCTCTCTGTTGTTTGGCTGGAATTATCCACCGACACAAATTTCTGCTAGGGATCATTTGTCGCCAATGTGATATATTCTTACGACATCACTAACAAACACTGTACAAGATGGCTCCAATACATCATGTGACTTTTATTGTATTTACAGCAGTAGTTGCATTACTACAGTAATCCACTTAGGTGGAGCAGTAGTCCAGTAGAGGGAGCTCTATATTACACCAAACCCTCTCCATCTCCTGACTATTCTCAGTACACTAGCCAGTCCTGGCTTTCTGCTGTGCTGATGGGGTCGGGGGGAAGGGGCATTAACGTCACTGAGCTGGAGTCCTCTCTGTGGCAGCATCCAGTTATGTCATGGAGCAGGGAGAGGCAGTAGTGGCCTGCTGCTGAAGTGGGAAATTTGAAATGCAACGCTCTCCCAGCCTGCTAGCAGCACTGCTCAGGAGATCCAAGCCTCATTCTGAGAGACTCCTGGGTAATCTGGGAAGATTGGTAATCCTATATGCAGGGAATCATTTGTGATATTTTGATGGGTCCAGGTCAGCCTTGTTGGAAAACCCTAGAATGAGAAAAGTTGGTATGAGTTGGATTACCAGTGAAAGAAAGAATGGGTTTATTAATAAAGCACAGCACAGCACTTCTGTGTTAATCCAAACTATCTTTGACATTATATTTTTCCTAGCTTGAGTCCAGATATGCATGCATTCTTTGTATTGGATCTTCAGGCCTAATTTGGGTCTACCCTACCTTAGTTCTGAAATTTTGTTTTTATAGTGTATATGCGTAATGTTTATATTACTGGACTAATAATGCAGAGAACATGCAATTTGTGGATTTGAATTCAATTAAAAACATTTTGAAATAAAAAGCCTATCAGTAAAAGTGACTAAAAGCTGTTGGATTGTCGTTAAAAATCTGGTGCACTAATGTCTTTTAGGGAAGGGAACCTTCTGTCCTTACCTGGTCTGGCCTACATGTGACTCCAGTTCCACTCCAATGTTGTTAACCCTTAATTGTCCAAAGCTGTGATCCAGATGTCACGCAGTAATATTGAACCGCTATCACACGGACTGCAGCAATTCAAAAAGAAGGCCCACCACCATCTCCTCCTCAGGGCAATTAGGGATGGACAATAAATGCAGGCCATGCCAGTCGTGCCCACATCCAAGAATGAATAAATAAAAAAGATTCGCCAGTCATTATAAATATGAACATAAAAACTAAAATTTGATAAAATTTACACAAAAAATGTGACAACATGAAAAGTTGAGCAGGCAGGATGTGGCTGCATATGTAAGATTTTAACATATAATAGATGTTAAAAGGCTTGCATATAAAGAAAAAAAGTAAGAACTTGAATTTACATAGTGGGGCCGATAAACGGTAGCACCCCGTTTGGGGGCGGTAACCGAGGTGAGGCGGGACTTCCTGTGCCCGGTGCAGAAGTCCCAACCCGGCTGCAAAATTGGGGTTACCGCCCCTGAGAGGAAGTGGAGCGCAATATTGGGCATTCCACTTCCTCTCGGGGCGGGACTGGGACGCTAACCGTGGGAATTCACCAGCGCTACATGGAGCACCGTGTAGCGTTAGGCGAAGCACAGAGCCCCCTCCTTCCATTAAAGGGGAGGGCACTCTGCAATGGGGACAGGAGCCACCACATCTCCACCGGGGAGAGGGGTGCCGTGGCAGCAGCCTGGCACAAAAGCGAAGTGCCAGGCTGCAACATGGCGGCACAGGCCCCACGAATTCCACAAGAAAAGTCAATGGAAAAAGAATGGCGTGACACACCTCCCCTTTAATTTTCACTCCGCGAATGGTGTGTGAGCTGGTTCACGACCAGCGAGGCTGACGTGGACATCACCCACGGCGGCCTCAAGGGGCACTACCGAATTTTCTCTCTGGCACAAAAATGTGTCGCTGCACATGCCGATGACATCGCACAGCAGAGGGACCAATATCATGGGAAGTCTGCTCTGTATTTAAAGGTTTCCTGCAGAGTGAAAGGCTGTCTGCACTTCTTAAAGGGGAGGTGCTTTGTGAGCAAAGTACCTCATTCTGAATGGAGTTGGAAGTTAGTAATGTCTTAACAGGGAAGAGAAAGGGCAACTTGATTCTCCGATGCAGCACTGGAGGTCTTGGTGCAGGGGATCCATGGGAGATGATAGGTCCTCTTCATGTAGGGTGCCGGGAGGCTTTCCAGACACACTGGGCCTGAAATTCAGTATCTTTTTGTGGCCAGTAGCACTGAAATTTTTAAGTGGCAGAGGCAATCCCATATTCAGCCCCAAAAGTGAACAAATGGGTTCTAGCGCTAATGAACTCTTCCAAAGTGGATTTTTCAGTACTCTGGCTGTCTTAATTTTAGCGTGATCACCACTGAGAAATCCAGCATGCAGGTAAGGGTTTTAAATGCACCAGCTGCTCCCTGGCCTTTGCAGCAAGACCCTGAAGGGGGAGGAGATCGGAAGGATGGCTGGTGTAAGAGGTGCAAGGAGAGCCAACAGGTTTACTGATATGGATCTGGAGACACTGATGGACGGTGTGGAGGACAGAAGAAGAATACTGTTTCCTGACGTGGGAGACCTGGCAGACTGCCAGTACATAATGCATGAAGGGACATTGCAGGGGAGGTGTCAGGCACCTCCAAATATGTGAGGACGCACCCTCCCAGGAGGGTGCTGGCCAATCTGCACCCGGCCCTTCCAGGTCGAGAAGTGTTTCAGGGCATCCTAGGGCAGCTGTAGGTCCCAGACAACAACCACAGCAGCCTTTCCGGATGCATGATGCAGCCATAGGGATTACAGTTAGACATAGTGTTAGGGTAGTCACATGTAACAGGTGTTATAGCGAGAAGGTTGCCGCGCACAGCGATTACATCATCGCAAACTGTGCCCAATGCCTCCGCAAACTCCCGGGAGCACCCACCCCGAGACGAAAAGTGTCTTGTGCCCCCAGAGAGTAGTGGTGAATGTTTGTTTTGCGGACCTGAGGAAGGTATATAGTGCTGTTCCCCAGGGGTCGGTACTAAGATCATTGCTTTTCTTGATATATAACAATGACTTGGACTAGGGTGTACAGGGCACAATTTCAAAATTTGCAGATGACACAAAATTTGGAAGTATAGTGAACAGTGAGGAGGATAGTGATAGACTTCAAGAGGACTGAAGAACATAAGAACATAATAAATAGGAGCAGGAGTAGAACATTTGGCCCCTTGAGTCTGCTCCGCCATTCAATAAGATTATGGCTGATCTGATCTTGGCCTCAAATCCACTTTTCAGCCCACTCCCAACAATCCTTGATTCCCCTAGCGTTCAAAAATCTGTCTATCTGATAAATATATTCAATGACCCAGACTCAATAGCTCGCTGGGGTAGAGAATTCCAAAGATTAATGACCATCTGAGCGAAGAAATTCCTCCTCATCTCTGTTTTAAATGTGCGACCCCTTATTCTGAAACTATGCCTCCTAGTTCTAGATTCCTCCACGAGGGGAAACATCCTGTTTGCATCTACCCTGTCTAGCCCCCTCAGAATCTTGTTTCAATAAGATCACCTCGCATTCTTCTAAGCTCTGATGAGTATAGGCCCAACCTGCTCAACCTTTCTTCGGAAGACAACCCCTTCATCTCAGGAATCAACTGAGTGAACCTTCTCTGAACTGCCTGCAATACAAGTATATCCCTCCTTAAATAAGGAGACCAAAACTGTATGCAGTATTCCAGGTGTGATCTCACCAATGCCCTGTACATTTGTAGCAGGAGTTCCCTACTTTTATACTCCATCCCCTTGCAATAAAGGCCAACATTCCATTTGTCTTCCTAATTACTTGCTGTGCTTGTATGTTAACTTTTTGTGTTTCATGTACAAGGACCCTCGGATCACTCTGTACCACAGCACCTATCTTTGTATCATCAGCAAATTTGGCTACATTACATTCGGTCCTTTCATCCAAGTCATTAATATAGATTGTAAATAGTTGAGGCCCCAGCACGGATCCCTGTGGCAACATGTTAGTCACAGTTTGCCAACCTGAAAATGATCCATTTATCCAGACTCTCTGTTTCTGATAGTTAGCCAATTCTTTATCCATGCTATTATATTACCCCTTACCCCGTGAGCTCTTATGCTGTGTGGTATCCTTTTATATGGTACCGTATCGAATGTCTTCTGGAAATCCAAGTACACAATATCTACTGGTTCCCCTTTATCCACCCTACTTGTTACATCCTCAAAGAACTCCAGCAAATTTGTCAAACATGATTTCCTTTTCATAAAACCATGCTGACTCTGCTTGACTACATTATACTTTTCCAAATGACCTGCTACTGCTTCCTTAATAATGGACACCAGCATTTTCCCAACGACAGATGTTAGGCTTACTGGTCTATAGTTTCTTGCTTTCTGTCTCCCTCCTTTTTTAAATAGGGGCGTTACATTTGCGGTTTTCCATTCCGCTGGGACCTCTCCAGAATCCAGGGAATTTTGGTAGATTACAACCAATGCATCCGCTATCTCTGTAGCCACTTCTTTTAAGACCCTAGGATGCAGGCCATCAGGTCCAGGAGACTTGTTCACCTTTAGTACCATTAGTTTGCCTAGTACCTTTTCTCTAGTAGAATCATCGAATCATAGAAGTTTACAGCACGGAAGAAGGTCATTTCAGCCCACCATGTCTGTGCCAGCCAACAAATAGCTGTCCAGCCGAACCCCACTTTCCAGATCTTGATCTGAAACTGTGCAGGTTACAGCACTTTAAATGCACATCCAAGCATCCTTTAAACGTGGTGAGGGATACTGCCTCTATCACCCTTTCAGGCAATGAGTTCCAGACCCACCACCCTCTGGGTGAAGAAATTTCCCCTTATATCTCCTCCAAAACTCTTACTTTAAATTGATGTCCCCTGGTTGTTGATCCCTCTGCCAAGGGAAATAGGTGCTTCCTATTCACTCTATCTAGGCCCTTCATAATTTTATACATCTCAATAAGGTCACCCCTCAGCCTTCTCTGCTGCAAGGAAAACAAACCCAGCCGATTCAATCTTTCCACATAGCTAAAATTTTCCAGACCAGTCAACATCCTCGTAAATCTCCTCTGTACCCTCTCCAGTGCAATCACATCTTTCCTGTAATGCAGTGACCAGAACTGCACACAGTACTCTAGCTGTAGCTTTACTAGTGTTTTATAGAGTTGAAGCATAACCTTCCTGCTCTTGTATTCTGTGCCTCAACTAATAAAGGCAAGTATTACATATGCCTTTGTCACCACCTTATCTACCTTGCCTGCTACCTTCAGGGATCTGTGGACCTGCACTCCAAGGTCCCTTTGTTCCTCTACACATCTCAGTGTCCTACCATTTAATGTGTATTCCCTTGCCTTGTTGGCCCTCCCCAAATGCATTACCTCACATTTCTGCGGATTGAATTTCATTTACCACGGTTCTGCCTACCTGACCAGTTCATTGATATCCTCCTGCAGTCTGCAGCTTTCTTCTTCATTATCAACCACATAGCCGATTTTAGTATCATCTGAAAACTTCTTAATCATACCCCTTACATTCAAGTCCAAATCATTGATATATTCCACAAAAAGCAGAAACCCACTGGAAACATCCTTCCAGTCACAAAACACACATCAACCATTATCCTTTGCTTTCTACCTCTGAGCCAATTTTGGATCCAACTTGCCGCTTTGCCCTGGATCCAATGGGTTTTTACTTTTGTAACCAATCTGCCATGTGGGACTTTATCTAAAGCCGTGCTAAAATCTATATACACCACATGAAATGCACTACCCTCATCGAACACTACCTTCATGTTACCTCTTCAAAAAGTTCAATCAAGTTAGTGAGACACGACCTTCCCTTAACAAATCCATGCTGACTGTCCTTGATTAATCCTTGTCTTTCTAAATTAAGGTTTATCCTGTCCCTCAGAATTTTTTCCAATACGTTTCCCACCACCGAGGTTAGGCTAACTGGCCTGTAATTACTCAGTCTATCCCTTTTTAAACAACGATACAACATTAGCAGTCCTCTGGCACCATACCTGTAGCCAGAGAGGAATGGAAAATGATGGTCAGAGCCTCTGCTATTTCCTCCTTTCCTTTTCTTAACAGCCTGGGATACATTTTATCCGGGCCTGGATAAAATCCACTTTAAAGCGGCTAAGCTCCGTAATATTTCCTCTCTCACTATGTTTATTTCATCTTATATTTCACACTCCTCCTCCCTGATTGCAATGTCCACATTGCCCCTTTATTTTGTGAAAACAAAGTATTCATTCAGAACCATACCCACATCTTCCGCCACCACATACAGATTACTTTTTTGGTCTCTAATAGGCCCCACTCTTTCTCTAGTTATCATCTTGCTCTTAAGTTATTTATAAAACATCTTTGGGTTTTCCTTGATTTTACTTGCCAACATTTTTTCATGCTCTCTCTTTGCATTCCTAAAGTCCTTTTTAATTGCACCCCCAAACTTTCAATACTCCTCGAGATTTTCTGCCATATTGAGACTTCGGTATCAGTCATAAGCCTCCCTTTTTTTCTTTATCCTCCCCTATATGTCCCTTGACATCCAGTGGACTCTGGATTTGTTAGGCCCACCCTTTATCTTTAAGGGAAGATAATTGCTCTATACCCTGGGGGTACTTGTGCATGAAACACAAAAGGATAGTATGCAGGTACAACAAGTGATCAGGAAGGCCAATGGAATCTTGGCCTTTATTGCAAAGGGGATGGAGTATAAAAGCAGGGAAGTCTTGCTACAGCTGTACAGGGTATTGGTGAGGTCACACCTGGAATACTGCGTGCAGTTTTGGTTTCCATATTTATGAAAGGATATACTTGCTTTGGAGGCAGTTCAGAGAAGGTTCATCAGGTTGATTCTGGAGATGAGGGGATTGACATGAGGAAAGGTTAATTAGGTTGGGCCTCTACTCATTGGAATTCAGAAGAATGAGAGGTGATCTTATCGAAATGTATAAGATTATGAGGGGGCTTGACAAGGTGGGTGCAGAGAGGATGTTTCCACTGATAGGGGAGATTAGAACGAGAGGGCATAATCTTAGAATAAGGGGCCGCCCATTTAAAACTGAGATGAGGAGAAATTTCTTCTCTCAGAGGGTTGTAAATCTGTGGAAATCGCTGCCTCAGAGAGCTGTGGAAGCCGGGACATTGAATAAATTTAAGACAGAAATAGACAGTTTCTTAAACGATAAGGGGATAAGCGGTTATGGGGAGCAGGCAGGGAAGTGGACCTAAGTCCATGATCAGATCAGCCATGATCGTATTAAATGGTGGAGCAGGCTCGAGGGGCCGTATGGCCTACTCCTGCTCCTATTTCTTATGTTCTTATGTTCTTATATATCTCCTCCTTGAATGCCTCCCACTGCTCTGACAATCAAGTAGCTATTTCCAGTCCACTATGGCTAAATCACCTCTCAGCTTAGCAAAATTGGCTTTTCCCCAATTGAGACGTTTTTTTCTTGGTTTATCTTTGTTGTTTTCCATAACTAACTGAAATCTAACTGAATTGTGATCACTAGCACCAAAATGCTCTCCCACTACCACCCTTTCCACCTGCCCAACTTCATTCCCTAAAACTAAGTCCTGAACCGCCCCCTCCCTTGTTGCTCTTGCTACATACTGGCTAAAAAAGCTCTTCTGTATGCATTTTAGGAATTCTGCACGTCTATACCTTTCACACTCATTTCATCGCAGTTTATATGAGGATAGTTGAAATCCCCTACTATTGTTGCCCTGTAGTTTTTGCACTTCTCAGAAATCTGTCTACATATTTGCTCTTCTATCTCCCTTTGACTGTTTGGGGGGCTATAGTACACTTACAGCAGTGTGATTGCTCCTTTTCTGTTTTTCAATTTGACCCATATGACCTCATTTGATGATCCTTCCAATATATCATCCCTCCTCACAGCTGTGATTGTTTCTTTAATCAATACTGTGACCACCACCACCAACCCCACCCCACCCTCCCCCCAGCTGCCACCATCACCCAACTCCTTTTTTACCCCCCTCTCTATCTTGTCTGAAAACCCTGTAACCGGGAATGTTGAGCTGCCATACCTGCCTTTCTTTCAGCCATGTCTCTGTAATAGCTATAATATCATACTCCCAAGTGTCTATCTGTGCTCTCAACTCATCTGCCTTATTCTCTAAACTTCTTGCATTGAAGTATATACCATTTAGCACTGCCAAACTCCCTTGTTGTCTATTTTCTAGCCCTTGTTTCCACTGTCTTTGAAATTTACTTTCTACTTTTCTGCTTTCCAATTTCAGGTATATAAAAAGGAAGAGAGTAGCTAAAGTAAACATTTCTAAGCTAGTGACAGTGATTGTTTTAAGACCGCCCCCCCCTCCCTATAGTCCCTTGACTATCTATTATTAGGATGCTTTTAGTTTCTTCCACCGTGAAGACCGATACAAAATATTTTTTCAAAGTCTCTCCCATTTCCCTGTTTTCATTATTAAATCCCTAGTCTCATGCTCGAAGGGACCAACGTTTACTTTAGCTACTCTTCCTTTTTATAAAACTGTAGAAGTTCTTAGGGCTAGACTTTCCAATAGTTTTGCCTCGTTACGGCCCACTTACGGCCCATTTGACCGCTGAGATGAAGTATAATGCCCATTCATCGCCCATTTTTCCTAAAAATGGAAACTAACTTCCATTTATCGCTCATTTATTGCCAGTATTAGTTTCGGCATCAAGTTAACACCAAGAATTAGTTAAACCGTCCATCCATAAAGGAAACTAACACCCAGAAACCAGACAGAATATCAACAAGCGTTACTTTCGGCATCTCGCCCATATAATGCCGAAAAGATCACTTGCCCAAAAAATCACTGATGAAAAGCTGCACTCACCTAACCTTAACCCAGCGGTATGGAAACCATTTTGTAAATCGGAGGACTTTTCATATAAAAGGCTGCTTCAAGTTCTAGGGAATTTTGATTTAATCTGTGAGTTCTTTTAAGGTGATTTTAAAATCTGAACAACCATCTTATCATATTGTGATCGATTTGAATTTTTATATGAGTTTTAGGAGGACAATTTATTATTTCTGAAGAATACATAAAATAGTAATTGTAATGGGGCCTCAGCCAGTATTGATGATGACTCACATGCTGCATACTAGAGAGGGAAGAAGGTATATTGGAGCATTATGTGTCCAATCAAAGAGGTGGCAGACTGGTGAGGAGGAGGAGAATGTACACCCAACGCACTTACAGGGATAAGCGGTCATACCTGAACTTGTCCGAGAACACGTGCCTTAGGAGACTGCGCTTCCGAAAGGAGGTCATCAGTGAGATATGTCAGCTCATTAAGGGAGATCTGCAGCCTGACAGCACCATCAGGACCGCATTGTCCATTGAGGTCAAGTTCACTGCGACACTGCGGCCTCAGCTGGTGACATTTGTGCTATCTCTCAGCACGCCACACATTGCTGCATTCGACAGGTCACTGCAGCCCTTTACGCTCGAAGGATGGACTTTATAAGCTTCCCTCTGACCAGGGAGGCACAGACTGAGAGGGCTCTGAGTTTTTCGAGAATAGCAAACTTCCCCAAGGTGCAGGGAGCAATAGACTGCATGCACATTGCCCTGAGAGCACCTTTACAGGATGCAGAGGTGTTTTGGAACCGAAAGGGATTCCACTCCCAGAATGTGCAACTCGTTGTCGACCACAAGCAAATAATCATGGCAGTAAATGCAAAATTTCCAGGCAGCATCCATGATGCGCACATCTTGTGTGAGAGCACTGTCTCTGACCTGTTTAAGAGTCAGCCACAAGGTCACGGTTGGATGCTGGGTGATAAAGGATATGACCTTACCTGCTGGCTGATGATCCCGCTGCATAAGCCCCAGACAGAGCCAAGAAGCAATACAATGAAAGCACATAGCCACACACAATATCGTCGAAAAGACAATTGGAGTGCTTAAGCAGCGTTTCAGATGCCTGAACCACTCAGGAGGTGAATTACAACACCACCCTGAGCTAGTCGCTCAATTCATTGTGGTGTGCTGCATGCTGCATAACTTGGCTATCAGGAGGGGACAAGAATTACCAGATGGGACTGCCGGTCCACCTCAGGAGTGAGGGGAGGCGGAAGAGGAAGAAGAGAAGGTGGACGATGACTGGCGTTGAAACCTTGCCCTCACCCTCCTCTAGGCCGCAAGAAAAGGCCCGTGGTGGTTACAAAGCTGCAAGATTGTTGTGTCTACAGCTCATAAATGAATGGTTTGTGTTACATTGGTGACAGTTACAGTTACAGTTGATTTACGTTACGTTTAATGTTTGCCTTTCATGGCCTGGCCTCGCCAGTCTTTGTATATCCTTAACGTTACTGCTATCTGAAGACAATGCACAACAATGTTAAGCTAAATAAAAAATTGTTAATGTTACTAAAGAAATTATTTTTATTAGCAAACACAACACAACAGTACCCCCCTCCCCCACCCCAAATTTGAAACATTTATACATAACAATGAATTTTATAAACAAAAACAACAACAACTACAACAACGATTTTAATAAACACGCAAGCACCCCCCCTCCCCCAACCCAATCCAACAGTGAAATGTTTTTAAATGTATTGGTAAATGAACAACAACAGCAACAAACAATGTAAACAATTCCAAAAACCACCCAACAGTCAACATATTTTTTTTAATTAACAATTAAAATAACACTCCCTCCGTCCCTCCATCCCTATTTGTGGCCATGTCCCTCCTTTCCTTCCCCACACCCCCCACCCGGGTCTGTACCACACCTCTTCCCCTCCCCCAACAAACTCCAAGTCACTTTGCAGCAGTGCACCTCGAGCATTGCTTCAGTGGGGGGTGGGGTGGCACAGCAGCGAGATGGCAGATCCATTGACTGGGCAGTTGATGGAGAGGACGTTTCCAAGGAAATGTCCTCCGAGCCAGAAGCAAGAGCTTCTCCTGACTCATATGTGTCTCTAGCAATGGGGGTGCAGCACCTTCGGGTGCAGTGCCAGATTCCGGGACCACTGATCGCCCGCTGGATGCCAGAGGGCTGTCAGTTTCCAGCTATTCTCTCCAGGGCCACCACTATCCGTGTCATCTTTTCATTGACGATCGCGGATTGAGTGGCAACCTGGCCAGATAATCCGCCTATTGCCTGGAGAAGCTCCTGACCAATGTCGACGCTCGTCCTGGACAAGTTCACCATGTCCACACTAAGATCTTGGAGCAGTCCGACTGCGCTGAACCAATCTCTGCAGGGTCGGCGCTGGCATGGAACCACTCGGGGTGCCTTGCGTCAAAGCGCTTGGCCCCGTTACCTCCCCGGTCGAAGAGGACGTGGCCGCAGGAACACTGGTGGATGGTGCTACAGGCTCCTCCTCCACCTCTTCACTGTCCTCAGTGGAGAGGAGGACCTGCAGCAGGACGGGTGAGACACGTGCCTCCTCACCTGCAGACATAATTATAATTGCAGGATCCTGGGGCGCCTACGGTTCCTGCAAGGCCTGCAAGGCCTGCACTATCGGCTGAGCTAGAAAATATAAATTAGGTAATTAAAGGAGAAGAGGGTGCTAGGGTCACATGGGAATGCAAACGCTACACAGGCATATGCACGAGAGCAACACTACTGCTATAAATGTACTGACAGATATCACTTATAACTAACATCGTGATAGTACAGAATCTGCGTTGCATTAAAATGATATTTCATGATCCCATCATTAATTACATAACATTACATAATATTACATCAATCATATACATCATATCATCAATCATCAATCATATATTATACGGAAATGAATGGCATTATTTACTTTATATCTCCCAATGGTTTATACTTTACTCACATGGCATGAGAATGGGTTCAGATGCTGCATGCGTGGCCGACCGGTTGCGGACACCCACCAGTGCCAGTGCCCACTCCTCAAGATCTGTCCAGGCACAAAGCTCCGCTTGGCCACTACCCGTGCGCCGCTGCTCGGCCCTATTCTTCAAATGTTTCTTCTGCAAAGGTGACAAGAACATGGCATGGCATAAGATCATTGCTAGGTACTTTTACAGATAAAACATTTAGCAGATTACTGACAGATATCATGTTATTGCACAACACAGTACACATGCTAGTCCACCGTAAACATTATACATATCGCATGCATGGTTATATCTACTGTCTGCGAATAATTTGTTTAAGATCGAGATATGGATTAAATGATTACTGGTCTAACTACAATATATCAGATCTGCATTTAAATTCATTATTACATCATTATAATTACAATTACAGTTATATAAATAAATATAAATAAATTTAATACATACTCTGCCTGACCCGACAGGACCAATGCAGCATTTCCGGCACTGGTTGGGCTCCTTCACCTCATGGGCTTTGGCAGAAATGACCTCTGCAATTTCCATCCAGATTCTTTGATAGACCCGGGGGGGTGAGTTTCCAACACCCACCCCGGGTCAATTGTGCCCACCGATTCTCCACCTCTGCCACTAAGGCAGCATTGGCCTCCTCGCTAAAACGCTTTGCATGTCTACGTCCTCCCATTTCCACCCCTTCCGCAAATCCTTCTTCCTCCTCCTCGCTCATCCTTCTTTTAGGGAAAGATTCAATTGCAATTGCATCCATATTTTGATTTGATTTGATTTGATTTGATTTGATTAGATTAGATAGATATAATAATTCAGTTGTTGACAATTAGTTGCCAATTGGTGTAAGATATGTAAGATATCTCAATACAACACTCAAATAACCAAATAACCAGCTAATCCAGAGCCAACATCACAACAATCCCTCACCAGCTTTCTCCACTATCACTTTCTCTCTCTCTCTCTTTCCTCTTTCACTTTCACTTTCTTCTGCACATGTGCAGATGACCCCTAACCTCCTGAAACGCGGGAAAAGACCGTTACTATGGACACTGGCCTTGCACGACTGAAAAAAAAGCTAACACCCATTTCACATCGCTACGTCTAACGCCCAAATTAAAAAGTGGAAACTAACGGGTTTGAAAATGGGCGATATTCCGGCGATCACAAAAACCAATATAAATGCTAACGCTGGAAATATCGACCACTTTTGAGTGATCTGGACACTAATGCAAAGTCTAGCCCTCACTGTCTGTTTTTATATTTCTTGCTAGTTTCTCTCATAATCTATCTTCTCTCTCTTTATTATTTTTTTAGTCGTCCTTTGCTGGTTTCTAAAATTTTCCCAATCCTCTGGCCTACCACTAATCTTCGCAACATTGTATGCCTTTGTTTTCAAATTGATACCATACTTAACTGCCTTAGTTCTACTCGGAACTCCTTCATGGTAAACGAGCCAAAGATGGGCATTACAAGGACAGCCTCAAAGCCACCCTGATAAAGTGCAACAACCCCACTGACACCTGCGAGTCCCTGGCCAAAGACTGCCCTAAGTGGAGAAAGTGCATCCGGGAGAGCGCTGAGCACATCGAGTCTCGTTGCCAAGAACATGCAGAAATCAAGCACAGGGAGCGGAAAGAGCGTGCAGCAAACCAGTCCCACCGACCCCTTCCCTCAACGAATATATGTCCCACCTGTGACCGAGACTGTTGTTCTCCTATTGGACTGTTCAGCCACCTAAGAACTCACCACTTGTACAGCCACCTAAGCAAGTCTTCCTCGATTCCGAGGGACTGCCTATGATGATGATGATGATGAGTTAGCCATGGATGATTCATCCTTCTCTTGGAATCTATCTTTCTCACTGGAATATATCTTTGCTGAGAGTTGTGCAATATCTCCTTAAATGTCTTAAAAGGACATAGACAGGCTAGTAGCATGAGCGGACACATGGCAGATGAAAGTGCAATGTGATATATTTTGGTAGGAAGAACGAAGAGGCAATATAACAACAACAACAATGTGTATTTATATAGCGCCTTTAACGTAGTGAAACATCCCAAGGCTCTTCACAGGAGTATTATGAGATAAAAATTTGACACCGAGCTGCATAAGTAGAAATTAGCGCACTTTACCAAAAGCTTGATCAAAGAGGTTTGTTTTAAGGAGCATCTTGAAGGAGGAAAGAGAGGTAAAGAGGTGGAGAGGTTTAGGCAGGGAGTTCCAGAGTTTAGGACCTAGGCAACAGAAGGCACAGCCACCAATGTTCGAGTGATTATAATCAGGGATGCGCAAGAGGGCAGAATTAGAGGAGTGCAGATTTCTCGGGGCTTGAGGGGCTGGAGGAGATCACAAAGATAGGGCGGGGTGAGACCATAGAGGGATTTGAAAATAAGGATGAGAATTTTGAAATTGGGGCATTGCTTAACCGGAAACCAATGTAGGTCAGCGAGCACAGGGGTGATGGGTGAGTGGAACTTGGTGTGAGTTAGGATATGGGCAGCCGAATTTTGGATCACCTCTAGTTTACATAGGGTAGAATGCAGGAGGCCAGCCAGAAGCACGTTGGAATAGTCAAGTCTAGAGGTAATAAAGGCATAGATGAGGGCTTCAGCAGCAGATGAGCTGAGGCAAGGGCGGAGATGGGCGATGTTACAGAGGTGGAAATAGGTGGTCTTAGTTATGCTGCGGATATGTGCTCGAAAGGTCATTTCAGGGTCAAATATGACACCAAGGTTGCGAACAGTCTGGTTCAGCTTCAGACAAAAGTTGGGTAGAGGGATGGAGTCAGTGGCTAGGAAACAAAATTGGTGGTGGGGACCGAAAACAATGGCTTCGGTCTTCCCAATATTCAATTGGAGAAAGTTGCTGCTCATCAGAACTGGATGTCGGACAAACAGTCTGACAATTTAGAGACTGTTGAGAGAAGTGGTAGTGAGTTAGAGCTGGGTTCCATCAGCGTACATGTGGAAACTGACGCTGTATTTCCAGATGATGTTGCCAAGGGGCAACATGTAGATGAGAAATAGGAGCGGGCTAAAGATTGATCCTTGGGACACACCAGAGGTAATGATGCAATGGTGGGAAGAGAAGTCGTTGCAGGCGATTCTCTGGCTACAATTAGATAGATAAGAATAAGACCATAGATAAGCAGACCCACCCAGCTGCACATCGGTGGATAGGTGCTGTAGGAGGATAGAGTGGTCAACCGTGGCAAAGGCTCCAGAAAAGTTAAAAAGGACAAGGAGGGATAGTTTGCCTTTGTCACAGTCACAAAAGATGTCATTTATGACTTTAATGAGAGCTGTGGCAAACGCGGAAACCGGATTGGAGGGATTCAAACATGGAATTGCGGGAAAGATGGGCACAGATTTGGGAGGTGACAACATGTTCAAAGACTTTGGAAGGAAAGGGAGGCTGAAGATGGGGCGGTAACAAGGACGGAGGGATAGAGGTTTTTTTGAGGAGAGGGGTGATAATGGCAGATTTGAAGGAGGGGTTACAGTACCTGAGAAGAACGAACCGTTAACAATGTCAGCTAACATGGGAACCCGAAAAGGAGGTTGGGTGGTGAGTAGTTTGGTGGGAACAGGGTCAAGGGAGCAGGACGTGTGTTTCATGGACAGGATGAGCTCGGAAAGGTCATGAGGAAAAATCGGAGAGAAACTGGGGAAAGATGTGAGGTCAAGGCTAGGGCAGGGGATTAAAGGTGGACAAGTCCCCTGGATTTGATGGCCTGCATCCTTGCATCTTAAAAGAAGTGACTGCAGAGATAGTGGATTTATTGGTTGTAATCTACCAAAATTCCCTGGATTCTGGAGAGGTCCCAGCGGATTAGAAACCCACAAATGTAATGCCCCTATTTAAAAAAGGAGGGAGAAAGAACGCGGGAAACTATCGACCAGTTAGCTTAACATCTGTCATTGGGAAAATGCGGGAAGTCCATTATTAAGTAAGCACTAGCAGGACATTTGGAAAAGCATAATGTAGTCAAACAGAGTCAGCATGGTATTAAGAAAGGGTAATCATGTTTGACAAATTTGCTGGTGTTCTTTGAGGATGTAATGATCAGGTTGGATAAGGGGGAACCAGTGGACGTGGTGTATTTGGACTTCCAGAAGGCATTTGATAGAGTGCCACATAAAAGGTTACTGCACAAGATAAGTGCTCACGGGGTTGGGGGTAATATATTAGCATGGATAGAGGATTGGCTAACTAACAGAAAACAGAGAGTCGGGATAAATGGGTCATTTTCTGGTTGGCAAACAGTGACTAGTGGGGTGCCACAGGGATCGTGGTTGGGTCCTCAACTATTTACAATCTATATTAATGACTTGGATGAAGGGACCGAGTGTAATGTAGTCAAATTCGCTGAAGATACAAAGATGGGCGGGAAAGTAACTTGTGAGGAGGACACAAAAATTCTGCAAAGGGATATAGACACGCTAAGTGAGTGGGCAAAATCTGGCAGGTGGAGTATAATGTGAGAAAGTGTGAGGTTATACACATTGGCAGGAAAAATAAAAAAGCAAATTATTATTTAAATGGAGAAAGATTACAAAATTCTGCAGTGCAGAAGGAGCTGGGGATTGTTGTGCAGGAAACGCAAAAAGTTAGTATGCAGGTACAGCAAGTAATCAGGAAGGCAAATGGAATGTTGGCCTTTATTGCAAGAGGGATGGAGTATAAAAGCAGGGAAGTCCTGCTACAACTGTACAGGGTATTGGTGAGGCCACATCGAGGGCACTGCGTACAGTTTTGGTCTCCTTATTTAAGGAGGGATATACTTGCATTGGAGGCAGTTCAGAGAAGGTTCACGAGGTTGATTCCTGAGATGAAGGGTTGACTTATGAAGAAAGGTTGAGCAGGTTGGGCCTATACCCCTTGGAGTTTAGAAGAACGAGAGGTGATCTTATTGAAACATATAAGCTACTGAGGGGGCTCAACAGGGTAGATGATTTGACGGCATAAATAGATATAAATGGGTATGATCTGATAGCCATTAAAGAGACGTGGTTGCAAGGTGACCTGGACTAGGGTATTATTCAGGGGCATTTGATCATTCGGAGGGACAGAAAGAAAGGAAAAGGAGAGGGAGGGGTAGCACTGTTAATAAAGGATGAGATCAGTGCTTTAGTGAGAAATGATCAAGATGTTGAATCAGTTTGTGTGGAGATAAGGAATAATAAGGGAGAAAAGTTGCTGGTGAGTGTAGTCTAAAGGCCCTCTAACAGTAGCTACACTGTTGGATGGAGTATAAATCAAGAAAAAGGAACGTCATTAATCATGGACAATTTTAACCTTCATATTGATTGGATAAATTGTCCAGGGTAATCTTGAGGAAGAGATCATAGAGTGTATTCGGGATAGTTTCCTTGAACAGTACATTGCAGAACCAAACAGGGAGCAGGCTATCTTAGATCTGGTACTGTGTAATGAGACATGATTAATAAATGATCTCGTAGTAAAGGATCCTCTAGGAATGAGTGACTATAACATGGTTGAATTTCAAATTCAGTTGGAGGATGAGAAAGTTGGATCTTCAACCAGTAAGCTTAAATAAAGGAGACTACAAAGGTATGAAGGCAGAGATGGCTAAAGTGGACCGGGAAAATAGATTAAAGTATGGGATGGTTGATGAGCAGTGGCAGACATTTAAGGAGATATTTCATAACTCGTAACAAAAATGTATCCCAATAAGAAGGAAAGACTGTAAGAGAAGGGTTAACCATCCGTGGCTAACGAAGGAAATAGGGGATGAAAACAAGGCCATACAATGTGGCCAAGACCAGTGGGAGGCCAGAGGATTAGGAACCTTTTAAAAGCCACCAAAGAACGACGAAAAAAATGATAGAGAGGGAAGATAGATTATGAAAGTAAATTAGCACGAAATATAAAAACAGATAGTAAGAGTTTCTACAGATACATAAAAAGGAAAAGAGTGGCTAAAGTAAATGTTGGTCCCGTGGAGGATGAGACAGGGGAATTAATAATGGAGAACAGGGAAATGGCAGAGATGTTGAACTAATATTTTGTATTGGTCTTCAAGGTAGAAGACACTAAAAACATCCCAATAGTGGATAATCAAGGGGCTATAGGGAGGGAGGAACTTTGTACAATCACTATCACTAAAAAAGTAGTAGTCAGTAAAATAATGGGACTAAAGGCGGACAAGTTCCCTGGACCTGATTGCTTGCATCCTAGGATCTTAAAAGAAGTGGCTGCGGAGATAGTGGATGCATTGATTGTGATCTACCAAAATTCCCTGGATTCTGGAGAGCTCCCAGTGGATTGGAAAACCGCAAATGTAATGCCCCTATTTAAAAAAGGAGGCAGACAGAAAGCAGGAAACTATAGACCAGTTAGCTTAACATCTGTCGGGAAAATGCTGGAGCCCATTATTAAGGAAGCAGAAGCGGGACAATTGGAAAAGCATAATTCAATTAAGCAGTCAGCATGGTTTTATGAAAGGGAAATCATGTTTGACAAATTTGCTGGAGTTCTTTGAGGATGTAATGAGTAGGGTGGATAAGGGGGAACCAGTGGATGTGGTGCATTTGGATTTCCAGAAGGCATTCGATAAGATGCCACAGAAAAGGTTACTGCACAAGATAAAAGTTAATGGGGTTCGGGGTATTATATTAGCATGGATAGAGGATTGGCTAATTAACAGAAAACAGAGAGTGGGGATAAATGGGTCATTTTCCGCTTGGCAAACAGTAACTAGTGGGGTGCCGCAGGGATCATTGCTGGGACCTCAACTGTCATGTATTCAACTTTCATTGTAACCCATGTATAAGCTGACCTAAGTTGTACACCTTGAGAACACTGACCACAGGGGGCGAACTTGTGGGAGACACTCCTAACATGGACTTTCCGGTACAAAAGGGGAAGCTCCACCCACTGTCTGTCTCTTGAGGTCTTTGTAATAAAGGTTACTGGTCACAGAGTGATCGTCTCTCAAGTATGGGCCTCGTGTGCATTTATACTGTATATTAAAGACATATTATTGGCAACGAGAAACTTGGATTTAAATCACGCGAGCATGGCCACTAGCAGCACAGAAGAGAGGTACTGTGTTGGTGATGATTGGGATGACTTTATTGAGAGACTACAGCAAAGTTTTGTCACTAAGGAATGGTTGGGACAGGATTCGGCCGACAAATGCAGGGCTCATCTCCTGACGGTTTGTGGATCCAGAACGTACTCCCTGATAAAGGACTTTCTAGCACCAGAGAAGCCGGCAGACAAGATGTTCGAAGAGCTCAGTAAGTTGATCGGGGAACACCTTAAACCAGCGAGCAGCATGCACATGGCGAGACACCGGTTTTACACGAACCGGCGGCGAGAAGGACAAAGCGTTCCAGACTTCGTGGCAGATCTCTGGCGCCTGGCGCGCCTATGTAAGTTCCCAGATGCATGCAGAGCGGAGATGCTACGAGACCTTTTTATTGAGGGCATCGGGCACACTGGGGTTTTCAGGAAACTGATTGAGACCAAAGACTTGACCTTGGAAATGGCGGCTCTGATAGCCCAGACAATTATCTCAGGGGAGAAAGAGACCAGAATGATTTATGGCAAAAATTTTGGCTCAAATGCGGCAAACGACCAGGGAGTCAACATTGTTAACGCGGCACACAGTTCTCTAGGCAGACAAGGGCAATCGGACATGTCTCAGCATGCAGTCGAACTCAAAGGGGGAATTCATCAGAGACAATGGCTAGCTGAACGGCGATTCACGCCATTGCAAGGGACAATGCGGCCAGTAATGGGGCCATCAACGCCTGTTAATGGTGCGCTTAAGGACAGTTACAGAGACAGTCAGAGACGATCGACTGGTAATGGAACTTTTGTTTCCAACAATGGGTCCTCTAGCTCATGCTGGAGGTGTGGAAGCAAACACCCAGCCAGAGCTTGCAGGTATCAGCAATATACCTGCAGAAACTGCAACATCAGCGGTCACTTGGTGCGTATGTGCAGGAAGCCAGCAGCCAGGTTGATGTACAAGGAGAACGGGCCCGATGTAAGCCTTACGAGGCCAAATTAATACTGGGGGAAATTACTGGAAGCTGAAGTTCAGCGAGTTCATGTGGAGCACATATACAGTTCATATACCAGGACGCCATCGATAATGGTGAAAGTGCTCCTCAATGGCATCCCAATATTAATGGAGCTGGACATGGGGACCAGCCAGTCCCTGATGAGTATCAAACAGTTTGAAAGGTTGTGGGTGTCCAAGGCCAGGAGGCCAAAATTATTGACGATTGACGAACTGCTATGGACATATACAAAGGAGATCATTCCGGTGCTAGGCAGCGCCACAGTAGTCGTAACCCACAAAGATTCGGCGAACAGGTTGCCACTCTGGATTGTCCCGGGGGACGGTCCCACACTACTGGGGAGGAGTTGGCTTGCTGTCATGAACTGGAAATGGGGTGATGTCAATGCAATTTCTTCTGTGGAGCGAGTATCATGCTCACACATCCTGGACAAATTTGACTCGTTATTTCAACCCAGCATCGGCACTTTCATGGGGGCCAAGATAGTAATTCACATAAACCCGGATGCCAGGCCAGTACACCACAAGGCCAGAGCGGTGCCGTACATGATGCGGGAAAAGATAGAATGCGAATTGGACCGCCTGCTGAGGGAAGGCATCATCTCGCCAGTCGAATTCAGTGACTGGGCGAGCCCGATTGTACCGATGCTCAAGGCGGATGGGTCGGTCAGGACATGTGGTGATTACAAGCCCACCATCCATCGGGATTCACTCCAAGACCAGTACCTGCTAACGAGAGTGGAGGACCTCTTTGCGACGCTACCCGGTGGCAAACTTTTCTCATAATTGGACCTGACCTCAGCTTACATGACCCAGGAGCTGGCGAGTGAATCGAAGAAGCTGACCACCATCACGACACACAAGGGGTTGTTTGAGTATAACAGATGTCCGTTCAGGATTCGTTTGGCCGCCACGATCTTTCAGCGAAATATGGAAAGCCTCCTCAAGTCGATTCCAAAGACAATGGTTTTTCAAGACAACATCCTCATCACGGGTCGCGATACTGAAGAACACCTGGAGGAGGTGCTACGCAGACTGGACTGAAAAAGGCGAAGTGCGTCTTCTGAGCTCCAGAGGTAGAATTCCTAGGGAGGATGGTAGCAGCAGACGGGATCAGACCTACTGCGTCTAAAACGGAAGCGATCCAGAGAGAACCCAGACCCCGTAACACGATGGAGCTGCGTTCGTTCCTGGGGCTCCTGAACTATTTTGTCAACTTTCTTCACAAATTGAGAATTTAGAATACAGCAGAGCAGGACAAAGGGTTTAAACAAGAGGGGCAAACTAGAATACGAGAGGAAGCTTGCCGGAGACATACAAAATGACTGCAAAAGCTTCTCTAGATATATGGAGAGAAAAAGATTAGTGAAGACAAACGTAGGTCCCTTGCAGTCGGATTCGGGTGAATTTATAATGGGGAACAAAGAAATGGCAGACCAATTGAACAAGTACTTTGGTTCTGTCTTCACAAAGGAAGACACAAATAACTTTCTGGATGTATTAGGGGACCGAAGGTCTAGTGAGAAGGAGGAACTGAAGGATATCCATATTAGGCAGGAAATTGTGTTAGGGAAATTGACGGGATTGAAGGCCTGATAGTCTACATCCCAGAATACTTAAGGAAGTGGCCCTAGAAATAGTGGATGCATTGGTGATAATTTTCCAACAGTCTATCGACTCTGGATCAGTTCCTATGGACTGGAGGGTTGCTAATGTAACACCACTTTTTAAAAAAGGAGGGAGAGAGAGGGTGATTTCGACAGCTTCGGCAAGTGGACAAATACATGGCAGATGCAGTATAATGTGGATAAATGTGAGGTTATCCACTTTGGTGGCAAAAACACGAAGGCAGAATATTATCTGAACGGCGGCAGATGAGGAAAAGGGGAGGTGCAGCGAGACCTGGGTGTCATGGTACATCAGTCATTGAAGGTTGGCATGCAGGTACAGCAGGCGGTGAAGAAAGCAAATGGTATGTTGGCCTTCATAGCAAGGGGATTTGAGTATAGGGGCAGGGAAGTCTTGCTGCAGTTGTACAGGACCTTGGTGAGGCCCTACCTGGAATATTGTGTTCAGTTTTGGTCTCCTAATCTGAGGAAGGATGTTCTTGCTATTGAGGGAGTGCAGCGAAGGTTCACCAGACTGATTCCCAGGATGGCAGGACTGTCATATGAGGAGAGACTGGATCGACTGGGCCTGTATTCACTGGAGTTTAGAGGGATGAGAGGGGATCTCTTCGAAACATAGAAGATTCTGATGGGACTGGACAAGTTAGATGCAGGAAGAATGTTCCCGATGTTGGGGAAGTCCAGAACCAGGGGACACAGTCAAAGGATAAGGGGTAAGCCATTTAGGACTGAGATGAGGAGGAATGTCTTCACTCAGAGAGTTGTTAACCTGTGGAATTCGCTGCCGCAGAGAGTTGTTGATGCCAATTCATTGGATATATTCAAGAGGGAGTTAGATATGGCCCTTGCGGCTAAAGGGACCAATGGGTATGGAGAGAAAACAGAAACAGGGTACTGAAGGAATGATCAGCCATGATCTTATTGAATGGTGGTGCAGGCTTGAAGGGCTGGATGGCTTACTCCTGCACCTATTTTCTATGTTTCTATGTTTGAGCACGCTGTTAGAGCCGCTACATGTGCTCCTATGCAAAAGTCGCGATTGGGCCTGCGGGGACAGCCAGGAAAGGGCTTTTGATAGAGCATGCAATTTGTTATGCTCTAACAAACTTTTAATGTTATATGACCCATGTAAGAAACTTGTTTTAACGTGTGATGCGTTGTCCTATGGGGTCGGGCGTGTGTTGCAGCATGTGAATGCCAATGGTCAGTTACAGCCGGTAGCTTATGCCTCCAGAAGTCTGTCCCGGGCAGAAAGGGGCTACAGGATGGTAGAAAAGGAAGTGCTAGCATGTGTATATGCAGTAAAAAAAATGCACCTGTACCTGTTTGGCAGGAAATTTGAGCTGGAGACAGATCACAAACCTCTAACATCCCTTTTGGCTGACAACAAGGCCATAAATGTGAATGCATCGGCCCGCATACAGAGGTGGGCACTTACGTTAGCCGCCTATGACTACACAATTCGGCACAGAGCGGGCACTGAAAACTGAGCCGATGCACTCAGCAGGCTCCCACTAGCCACCACTGAGGGGGCAGCTGAGCATGATGCTGAGATGGTCATGGCTGTTGAAGCTTTCAAAAGCGAAGGCTCACCTGTGACAGCCCATCAGATTAAAGTCTGGACAAATAAAGACCCGCTACTGTCTTTAGTTTAGAAATGTGTCCTGAATGAGGACTGGGCAGCCACGTACGGGGCATGCCCTGAGGAGTTTAAACCGTTTCATAGGCACAAGGATGAACTCTCGATTCAGGCCGATTGCCTACTGTGGGGAAACCGAGTAGTCATGCCCCAGAAGGGCAGAGAGGTGTTTATCAGAGAACTTCACAATGAGCACCCGGGCATTGTCATGATGAAGGCAATTGCCAGGTCTCACATTTGGTGGCCAGGGATAGATGCAGACCTGGAACTTTGTGTTTGCAGGTACAAGACATGTGCTCAGCTGGGCAACGCACCCAGGGAAGCCCCCCCTAGCCCCTGGTCCTGGCCTGCCAAGCCATGGTCACACATCCATGTGGACTACGCAGATCCTTTCATGGGAAAAATGGTTTTGGTTGTAGTAGACGCCTACTCCAAATGGATTGAGTGTGCCATTTTAAATTTAAGCACATCCTCTGCCACGGTAGAAAGTCTTCGGGCAATGTTCGGCGCCCATGGTCTACTGGACGTCTTGGTCAGCGACAATGGCCTGTGCTTCACAAGAATTCCAGGACTTCATGGCAGGCAATGGAATCAACCATGTCAGAATGGCCACCGTTCAAGCCGGCCTCAAACGGCCAGGTGGAACGAGCAGTGCAGATAATCAAACAGGGGACGCTCAGAATCCAAGGAGCTTCCCTACAAAACCGCTTATCACGTCTCCTGTTGGCCAATAGATCCCGACCACACTCGCTCACAGGGGTTTCACCCGCAGAGCTGCTAATGAAAAGGACGCTCAAAACTGGGTTATCCCTTATACACCCTACTATGAAAGTAATTGTTGAGAGCAGGCGTCAGTCACAATGTGACTACCATGACAGGACTGCAAGGGCGCGATGTATTGATGTCAATGATCCTGTTTTTGCCCTTAATTACGCTGTAGGGCCTAAATGGCTTGCAAGCACTGTGATTGTCAAAGAAGGGAATAGGGTTTTGGTAGTTAAACTTACCAATGGACAAATCTGCCACAAACACGTGGAGCAAACAAAAAGGAGGTTCAGCAACCCCATAGAAGATGTAGAGGAAGAACATGATGTAGAGTTCACTCTACCACGGGTGACCGAACACCGGAACCAAATGGAGGAGAGCCCAGTCACTGTGGGCAGTCCGGACAGGTCTGAGGCACCGCAAACAGCAGACACTCAGGCCAGCGCCCAACAACCGGAGCCCCAACTCAGGCGCTCGACAAGGGAGTGTAAAACACCAGAGAGACTTAACCTGTGATCCCAATAAGACTTTGGGGGGGAGGTGATGTCATGTATTCAACTGTCATTGTAACCCATGTATAAGCTGACCTAAGTTGTACACTGTGAGAACACTGACCACAGGGGGCGAACTTGTGGGAGACACTCCTAACCTGGATTTTCCGGTATAAAAGGAGAAGCTCCAGCCACTGTCTGTCTCTTGAGGTCTTGGTCATAAAGGTAACTGGTCACAGAGTGATCTTCTCTCAAGTATAGGCCTCATGTGCATTTATACTGTATAGTAAGGACATATTATCAACTATTTACGATTTATATTCATAACTTGGATGAAGGGACCGAGTGTAATGTAGCCAAGTTTGCTGATGTTACAAAGATGGATGGAAAAGCAAATTGTGAGAAGGACACAAAAAATCTGCAAAGGGATATAGACAGGCTAAGTGAGTGGGCAAAGATTTGGCAGATGGAATATAATGTGGGAAAATACGAGGTTAACCACTTTGGCAGAAAAAATAGAAATGCAAATTTTAATTTAATTGAAGAAAAATTGCAAAGTGCTGCAGCACAGAGGGGCCTGGAGCCCTTGTGCATGAAAGACAAAAAGTAAGTATGCAGGTACAGCAAGTAATCAGGAAGGCAAATGGAATGTTAAACATAAGAACATAAGAAATAGGAGGAGGAGTAGGCCATATGGTCCCTCGAGCCTGCTCCGCCATTTAATAAAATCATGGCTGATCTGATTGTGGACTCAGCTCCCCATAAATGGATGGGCAGAAATTTGGCAGATGGTGTATAATGTTGAAAAATGTGAGGTCGTGCACTTTGGCAGAAAAAAATCAAAGAGCAAGTTCTTATTTAAATGAAGAGAGATTGCAAAGTGCCACAATACAACTGGACCTGGGGGTACTTGTGCATGAAACACAAAAGGTTAGTAAGCAGATACAGCAAGTGAGCAGGAAGGCCAATGGTATCTCGGTCTTTATTGCAAAGGGGATAGAGCATAAAAGCAGAGAAGTCCTGCTACAACTGTACAGGGTATTGGTGAGGCCACACCTGGAATACTGCGTACAGTTTTGGTCTCTGTATTTAAGGAAGGATATACTTGCATTGGAGGCTGTTCAGAGAAGGTTCACTTGATTGATTCCGGAAATGAGGAGACTGACGTATGAAGAAAGATTGAGTAGGTTGGGCCTATGCTCATTGGAGTTCAGAAGAATGAGAGGTGATCTTATCGAAACATATAAGATAATGAGGGGCTAGACAAGGTGGATGCAGAGAGGATATTTCCACTCATAGAGGAAACTAAAACTAGGGGACATTGGACTAGATTTTCCACTTTTGTGCTTAGCGCCCAAAAATGGGAGTTATTTCCGGCGTGGGCAGTAAAAAAGGGTTTTCAGATCGTCGGCTTCTCGCCCATTCTCAAAGCACATACTCTCCATTTTTGAAAATGGGCATTACCGCGAGCGATAGGAAATGGGCGGTAAATCTCGCTGACCTTCTGCCGTAAAGTGTTGCTGTACTTAGCAACAGCATGGCAACGCTCGATTCCCACGATTCAGGATGTCAAAGGTCATCATGACATGCACAGAAGAGGAGACAGAGAGAGAGGGTGCCGAGAGGGACTGAATGCATGTGTGGGTGTGGTGTGTGCTTGTTTGGCTGTTGTGGGAGGCACAAGGGAGATTCACCAGCAGCAAAAAGCCTACTAAGCATCAAGAACCTAATTGGCACCGAGTTTTTGTCCAATAAATAAGATATAACATGGAAGAGATGGTGGAGGCCCTGGAGCTGGTAGCCAGGAACACTGGTGGCAGACGGCTCCCAGTGGTCTCAGAGCGCGGCACTGCACCCCAAGGAGCCACACTCCCATTGCCAACCACACATGAGAACCATCAGCAACATCTTGCTTCTGGCTCGGAGCACGTTCCCACCTCGGGACTGTCCTCTCCCGTATCTGTCCAAGCAGCGGTTTGGCCATCATCCCCCCCACCCCCAACCACAATGAAGTATTGCCTGAGGAGCTCCTCGGCCAGGCGGCTTGGAGTCAGGAGGGGAAGGGGAAGGCGTAGAGGTAGGGAGGAGAAGCGAGGGGGAGGGTTGATTTTTATAGAAATACTGATGATTTCAGACAAATGTTCGGTTTAAATATTTTTTATTTAACAAAACCTTATTGCGCATTGGCTCAGATAGCTGCACCGTTACACGCTGGTGATTCCTTAACATCAAAGGGTATAATGACACTTAACTTCAATCAATTTAAACTTTAACTGTCACCAAGGTGATGCCCACCATTGATGTATCACCTGCACACCCAGTAGTGTGTCAGCCTTGTAAATAGCACCAACGTTATTTCACGCAAAGCGATCTTTGATGAGGTCCTGACGTAAGGCTCTTGCAGCTATCATGCCACCATGGGCCCTTTCATGTGGTCTACAGCGGGGCGAGGGCATGGTTTCAGTGTCAGCCTGATTGTCTGGCCCGATTTCAGTCTCTGCCTCGTCGTCCTCCTTTTCCTCTCTCTGGTGAGGTGGACTGTCAGACTTATCAGGCAATTCTTGTACCCTCCTGATAGCCAAGTTGTGCAGCATGGAGCACACCACCACGAATTGACCAACCTGCTCAGGGTGGTATTGGAGCTCGCCTCCTGAATAGTCCAGGCATCTAAAGCGCTGCTTCAGCACTCCAATGGTTTTCTCCACGATATTACGAGTTGCTCTGTGGCTCTCGTTGTATCGCCTCTCGGCTTCAGTGTGGGTGTCACGCAGGGGGGTCATCAGCCAAGTGGCGAGGCCATATTATTTGTCACCAGGCATCCATCATTGACCTTGTGGATGATTGTTAAACAAGTCAGATACAGTGCTCTCACGCAGGATGTGAGCATCATGGTTGCTGCCCGGAGATTGAACATTCACTGCCAGTATAATTTGCTGGTGGTCGACAACTAGTTGGACATTCAGGGAGTGGAATCCCTTGTGGTTTCTGAAAACCTCAGCATCCTGAAAATGTGGCTGCATCACAATGTGCGTAGAGTCCATTGCTCCTACAACTTGGGGAAGTTAGCAATTCTGGAGAATCCTAGAGCCCTCCCACTCTGTGCCTCCCTGGTCATAGGGAAGCTGATCAATCGCTATTGTGTGCGTACAGAGCTTCAGTGACCTTTCTAATGCAGTAATGTGTGGCGTGCTGAGAAAGTCCACAAATGTCGCCAACTGTGGTCTGAAAAGAAGCCGAGGCGTAGAACGACAGTGCCGTGGTGACTTTGACTTCGACGGACAGTGCAGTTTTGATGGTGCTGGCAGGCTGCAGATCTCCCCTTATCAACTGGCATACCTCAGTGATAACCTCTTTGTGGAAACGCAGTCTCCGAAGGCAGGTGGTGTCGGGCAAGTCGAGGTAAGACTGCTTCTCCCTGTACTTGCGGGGGGTGTAATGTCTGGTCCTCCTCATCAGTCTGGCACATCTTATATTGGGCACATAATGCTGTGGAGCATACCTTTGGTGATCTCGAGACTGCTGCATGTAATTGGTTACCAAGAGAGAGTGAGAAAGGACAGGCCCCAGTGCAGTAGCTCTCTGTTTTCCACCGATTGCACACAAACAATGAATGTCCCGACAAAGACACCTCTTCAATTCTAATCGTTAACAGTATGTTCAAGATGTTTGAAGAGGTATTCACATATTCACAACCTCCAGAGTACATCCGAACTCCCACGAGGTTGAAGCACAACAGCCTTTTAAAGGATGCGATATGTGATGTAGAACATGGCGTCCATAACGCTGTGATTAGTCCCGGTTAGTTCCCCTTTTTCTGTGCGTTTTTTTTGGGCGAGCGATATTGTGGGCGATATGTTTGTGACATGTTGAAAGTGACGCTGGGCGATCATATGGTCGCTAGTTTAGGTAATTATGCTCTTTACGACAAAAAAAAGTGGGTGGGCGGTATTATTGAATCTTGGCGTTAAATCAGTGTGGAAATTAACACTGGGCGATATTATGGGCGTTGATATCACCCATTCTGATGATTCCGCCCCAAAAAAGTGGGCGGGCGGTATTATTTTTTCCCGGCATTAAGCACACGGGGAAAGTAACGTTCGGTGATAAGTTTCCAAGAAATGCCCGTCAGTTTCCATTTTGTGGCTAAATGGGCGATATCTGAGCGGTATACGGCATTTCAGCAGTAAAATGGCCGTTAAGTGGGCATTAAGCATGCAAAGAAAATGGAGGTTCTAGCCCCATAGTCTCAGAATAAGGGGCCATCCAGAGGGTTGTAAATCTATGGAGTTCTCTGCCCCAGAGAGCTGTGGAGGCTGGGTCATTGAATATATTTATGGTGGAGATAGACAGGCTTTTAAATGATAAGGGAATGAAAGGTTATGGGGAGCGGGCAGAGAAGTAGAGTCTGAGCCCAAGATCAGATCGGTCGTCATCTTATTAAATGGCAGAGCAGGCTCGAGGGGCTGAATGGCCTACTCCTGCTCCTATTTCTTATGTTAATATGTTCTTATGTTCTTAGAGGAAGTTTGTCCCGGTGGATTAGGGTAAGGAAAGGAAGAGGCAGACTGCATGTTTTCAATCTTAGAGACAAATAAGTCCATGAGCTCCTCACACTGTTGGAGGTGAGGCTGGAGCTTTGGGAGGGAGGTTAAAAAAGATGGGTGACAGTGGAGATTAAAAGCTTGGTTGAGCTTTACATTCTAGAATGATTCTGAAAAAAACAAGCAATTTTGGCAGATGAGAGCAGAACCGATGCTGCTTTATGTGGTCCAGCCAGATCTGGCGGTGAATGGCTAAACCAGTTGTCTGCCATATTCATTCAAGTCTACATCCCTTGGACTTAAGGGAGCGAAGATCAGGGCTGTACCAGGGGGAACGGCTAGGGTGAGAGAGAGTAATTGTTATAACAGATACTATGGCATCAAATGTGGTGGTGAGGGTGTAATTGAGCAGATCAATAGCTGCAGAGATGTCATGGTGAATCATCATCATCATCATCATTATAGGCAGTCCCTTGAATCGAGGAAGACTTGCTTCCACTGCTGAAGTGAGTTCTTTGATGGCTGAACAGTCCAATACGAGAGCCACAGGCTCTGTCACAGGTGGGACAGTAGTCATTGAGGGAAGGGGTGGGTGGGATTGGTTTGCCGCACACTCTTTCCGCTGTCTGCGCTTGATTTCTGCATGCTCTCGGCGTTGAGACTCGAGATGCTCAGCGCCCTCTCGGATGCACTTCCTCCACTTAGGGCAGTCTTGGGCCAGGGACCCCCAGGTGTCAGTGAGGATGTTGCACTTTATCAGGGAGGCTTTGAGGGTGTCCTTGTAACATTTCCGCTGCCCACCTTTGGCTCGTTTGCCGTGAAGGAGCTCCGAGTAAAGCGCTTGCTTTGGGAGTCTCGTGTCTGGCATGTGAACTATGTGGCCTGCCCAGCGGAGCTGATCTAGTGTGGTCAGTGCTTCAATGCTGGGGATGTTGGCCTAGACGAGGACGCTGATGTTGGTGCGCCTGTCCTCCCAGGGGATTTGTAGGATCTTGCGGAGACATCGTTGGTGATATGAATGGAGGGCCAAAGGTTGGACAGTTGGGAGATGATAAGTGCAGTTGAAAGAGAGTCAGGAGAGAATTTTTTCCAGGGGTGGACACAGAAGGAAGTTGGGGGATGTGGGTGGAGAGTGATACGAGGAAGTAGTCAGAGATGGCCTTATCTGCGATTGACACGATGGGAGTAGCGAGGCCACATGAGATGGCAAAGTTAAGGGGCTGACCGTGAATATGGGTTGGGTAGTTCACATGGAAGGAGAGATTAAGGGAGGACAGGTGACTCGTGAACTCAGAGGAGCGAGAGCATCATAAATTGAGATGGAGTTTGAAGTCAGCGAGCATAGGAAATCATAAATAAAAGCAGAAAATGCTGGAAATCTCAACGGGTTAGGCAACAGCTGTGGAGAGAGAAACAGAGTTAACGTTTCAGGTCAGAACTGGCAATAGTTCAAAATGTAACAGATTCTTAAGGAAGTGCAAGTGGCCCTGAAAGGAGGAGGGCGGGGGCAGGGTGGCAGGGGGAGGAAAGAATAAAAGGGAAGGTCTGTGTTAGGGTGGAAGGCAGAAGAAATTTGAGAGACAAATGGGATGATGGGCCGAATTGAGATGGTAATAGCACAGGTTAGGAAACAAAAGATGAGTCTAAATAGGGTGTGAATGGCAGAATGATTACCAGCTGCCATGGAAAACAGGGAGAGACAAAATAAAAATAAAGAAAGGGGTGGGGGGGTGGGGGTGGAGTTTTTGTTAAAAAAGAAAGCGAGGAAAGAGATGATGTTGAGTCAGAAGGCTGTAAAGTACCTAAACGAAAGATGAGGTGCTGTTCCTAGAGCTTGCGTTGGAACTTGAAACGTTAACTCTGTTTCTCTCCACAGATGCTGCCTGACCCACTGAGATTTCCAGCATGCTCTGTTTTTATTTCAGATTCCAGCATCCGCAGCATTTTGCTTTTGTGAGAATGAGAAGTTGTTTGATGCAGAGGTAGAAGGAGGAAAGTAGTGATGAAATATCGGTCATAAAATGTTTATGGTACTTGGGTGGATGGTAGAGAGTGAGAATTTTAAATGAGTGGTGAGAGGGGTGGAATAGGGTAAGATTCTCAAAGGAGGAGAAAGTGCTGGAGGAGTAGGGGACAGACCAAGGTGTGATTTGCTGATGGGAGGCGCACTGCCACCACTGCAGTCTGAGCAGGGCAAGTGGTGGAAGGTTTAGTCAGGCAGGGCGGCTTCATTTAAGGATAAGGTGTCATCGTCCCTCAGCCAGGTTTCCGTCAGGACCATGATGTCGATGTCATAATCCATGATAAGCTCAAGGTTGGGAAGGGCCTTGTTCACAAGTGAACATACGTTCTGGAGCAGGATGCAGAGTGGGTTGGTAATGGCTGCCCCACTGCCTGCATCTGCAAGGTCAGCGATGGAGGTGGTGAGTTGGACGGGGAGGAGGTTGGCAAGATTAGCCCCCAGTGGGCATGCTGGGCGGGTAGGTCGGCGAGATAGCAGGATGGGACAGTTGGGGTTGCTGCTCGTAAGGAGGCAGCGATGAGTGCCTCAATGGGCCCCTTGTAGGATGCCATGAGAGGCACAGAGGGAAGCTTGTGGGCTTATCTAGGTGGAACGGCCTGGAACGGCAACAGGAGAGTAGGAAGGTTGAAGAGTAATGAAGGATAGGGATTTGGGAGGGTAGAGTATCCGAAAGAGGAGAGTTGAAAGGAGGCATGATGACAGGAGCAGAACAGTCAGGGAGGGATAAAGAGAAAAAGGACAAAGGGGGAAAAGTGGAAAGAATATTGAATGGCTCGGGTCATGGAGTGACAGCCAAAGTGCACACGCGAATGGACAGGGGAAAAGCTGAGGTTACATACGTGTGTTTAAATGTAGTAGTTAATGGGATACAATAGTAGGGAGACCAGGGTCAAAGTCCATGGAAGGACAAAGTCGACATAAACAGGATGGGGACGGCACGGAGCATCGACGAATCGCTGTCTGAAGCAGGCGAATGAAGTTCAGTAGCTATTTGAAGTGTAGAGAGATTGAGGATGTGCTGTAGGAAGGAGAATCGGTTGCAGTGCAGAGAGATGATGAAGGCAACGTAGACACGAGTTTGTGGATCGCGGTAGATTGCTGTTAAAACTGCAGCCAGCGACCAGTAAAGTTGAAAACCAGTAGAACGAGTGAATTGGCAGCTGTTCGCAGGGGGCCAGCAGAGCTGAAAAACCAGTAGAGCTGGTTCAGCAGAGACACTTCCACAGGTAAAAGTAAAAATACATTTTTGCAGCAGAGATGGAGAAGCAGCAGAAATGTAACGGTGTAATCCAGTGTAGTTCAAAGCAGAAACGTAGTCTAGCGATGTCCATCAAAGTCCAGGAGATCGGAAACCAATTTGACAGAAGAATTCAAAGCGAAGACTTGAAGTGATTGAAGCAGAGCAAAGCCACAGCAGATGAATCAAACAGTGTAGTCAGTCAAGCAATGAAGTCCTGTTCACGAGTGAAAGAAATCAAGTTTCTTCAGCTGATGCAAGCTCTGAAGCAAAGAACAAAAGTCATGCCGGGGGATGGGCAGTGGGCCCTGCAGGCATTGGACTTGGAGCTTGTAGCTTTAAAATAGCAGGTTGAACTTATAGTTTGGGCTAAAATGCCTTCACTATCAGAGGCAGGATAACATAAGGAGTGGAAGACAGTAGATTTGGGGTAGAAGAGCAAGAGATGGCCATAGATGACCACGGATACAGTTAAGCAGGTCAGAAACTGAAGGGTCCAATTTTAAAGTGGGTGCATGAACAGAGAGTTCTGGGGCATATGTGCACAAGTCGTTGAAGGTTGAGAAAGCGGTTAAAAAAGCATATGGTGTAGGGTGTTTGTTTTACACTCTACCTTGATTCGTAGACCTCGGGGATTACAGGAAAGGACTGTACATGACGCAAAGTTTAGGCTTAACCCAGCTGTCAGTTTTATTACGCAAAAACTAACTAAAAACTACAGAACAAGACTCCTGAGAGAATTGACCTAAGACATAGAATCACTCGTCGAGTTAGTTGCTGTAACCGTAGATTGTAGGTTCGTGGTCGTTGGTTCCGTGACCAGTTGTTCCTCTTTCAAGTTCCCTCTTCTGGTCGTTCTCTTCTCTTCCGTTTCATCCGTGTTCGTTCCATTTCTTTTTGTTTGCTCTGAGCTGCTTCCTGCTCGTGTATATATATCCATTTTATGAATAAAACACCCACTGAGCTGAGGTTTCTGTAAATGTGTCTGGATCGATACGTTGTTTGTGGTGATCCGTTTGACTGACTGTAATAATGGACCTGGATAGAAACATAGAAACATAGAAAATAGGTGCAGGAGTAGGCCATTCGGCCCTTCGAGCCTGCACTGCCATTCAATGTGTTCATGGCTGAACATGCAACTTCAGTACCCCATTCCTGCTTTCTCGCCATACCCCTTGATCCCCCTAGTAGTAAGGACTACATCTAACTCCTTTTTGAATATATTTAGTGAATTGGCCTTTCTGTGGTAGAGAATTCCACAGGTTCACCACTCTCTGGGTGAAGAAGTTTCTCCTCATCTCGGTCCTAAATGGCTTAGCCCTTATCCTGAGACTGTGACTCCTGGTTCTGGACTTCCCCAACATTAGGAACATTCTTCCTGCATCTAACCTGTCTAAACCCGTCAGAATTTTAAACATTTCTATGAGATCCCCTCTCATTCTTCTGAACTCCAGTGAATACAAGCCCAGTTGATCCAGTCTTTCTTGATATGTCAGTCCCGCCATCCCGGGAATCAATCTGGTGAACCTTCACTGCACTCCCTCAATAGCAAGAATGTCCTTCCTCAAGTTAGGAGACCAAAACTGTACACAATACTCCAGGTGTGGCCTCACAAGGCCCTGTACAACTGTAGTAACACCTCCCTGCCCCTGTACTCAAATCCCCTCGCTATGAAGGCCAACATGCCATTTGCTTTCTTAACCGCCTGCTGTACCTGCATGCCAACCTTCAATGACTGATGTACCATGACACCCAGGTCTCGTTGCACCTCCCCTTTTCCTAATCTGTCACCATTCAGATAATAGTCCGTCTCTCTGTTTTTACCACCAAAGTGGATAACCTCACATTTATCCACATTATACTTCATCTGCCATGCATTTGCCCACTCACCTAACCTCTCCAAGTCACTCTGCAGCCTCATAGCGTCCTCCTCGCAGCTCACACTGCCGCCCAACTTAGTGTCATCCACAAATTTGGAGATACTACATTTAATCCCCTCGTCCAAATCATTAATGTACAATGTAAACAGCTGGGGCCCCAGCACAGAATCTTGCGGTACCCCACTAGTCACTGCCTGCCATTCTGAAAAGTACCCATTTACTCCTAATCTTTGCATCCTGTCTGACAACCAGTTCTCAATCCATGTCAGCACACTACCCCCAATCCCATGTGCTTTAACTTTGCACATTAATCTTTTGTGTGGGACCTTGTCGAAAGCCTTCTGAAAGTCCAAATATTCCACATCAACTGGTTCTCCCTTGTCCACTCTACTGGAAACATCCTCAAAAAATTCCAGAAGATTTGTCAAGCATGATTACTCTTTCACAAATCCATGCTGACTTGGACCTATCATGTCACCTCTTTCCAAATGCGCTGCTATGACATCCTTAATAATTGATTCCGCCATTTTACCCACTACTGATGTCAGGCTGACCGGTCTATAATTCCCTGTTTTCTCTCTCCCTCCTTTTTTAAAAAGTGTGGTTTACGTTGGCTACCCTCCACTCGATAGGAACTGATCCAGAGTCTATGGAATGTTGGAAAATGACTGTCAATGCATCCGCTATTTCCAAGGCCACCTCCTGAAGTACTCTGGGATGCAGTCCATCAGGCCCTGGGGATTTATCGGCCTTCAATCCCATCAATTTCCCCAACGCAATTTCCCGACTAATAAGGATTTCCCTCAGTTCCTCCTTCTTACTCGACCCTCTGACCCCTTTTATATCCGTAAGGTTGTTTGTGTCCTCCTTCGTGAATACCGAACCAAAGTACTTGTTCAATTGGTCTGCCATTTCTTTGTTCCCCGTTATGACTTCCCCTGATTCTGACTGCAGGGGACCTACATTTGTCTTTACTAACCTTTTTCTCTTTACATATTTATAGAAGCTTTTGCAGTTCGTCTTAATGTTTCCTGCAAGATTCCTCTCGTACTCTATTTTCCCTGCCCTAATCAAACCCTTTGTCCTCCTCTGCTGAGTTCTAAATTTCTCCCAGTCCCCAGGTTCGCTGCTATTTCTGGCCAATTTGTATGCCACTTCCTTGGCTTTAATACTATCCCTGATTTCCCTTGATAGCCACGGTTGAACCACCTTCCCTTTTTTATTTTTACGCCAGACAGGAATGTACAATTGTTGTATTTCATCCATGTGGTCTCTAAATGTCTGCCATTGCCCATCCACAGTCAACCCCTTTCGTATCAGTTGCCAATCTATCCTAGCCAATTCACGCCTCATACCTTCAAAGTTACCTTTCTTTGAGTTCTGGACCATGGTCTCTGAATTAACTATTTCAGTCTCCATCCTAATGTAGAATTCCACCATATTATGGTTACTCTTCCCCAAGGAGCCTCGCACAACAAGATTGCTAATTAATCCTCTCTCATTACACAACACCCAGTCTAAGATGGCCTCCCCCCTAGTTGGTTCCTCGACATATTGGTCTAGAAAACCATCCCTTCTGCACTCCAGGAAATCCTCCTCCACCGTATTGCTTCCAGTTTGGTTAGCCCAATCTATATGCCTATTAAAGTCACACATGATAACTGCTGCACCTTTATTGCATGCACCCCTAATTTCCTGTTTGATGCCCTCCCCAACATCACTACTACTGTTTGGAGGTCTGTACATTACTCCCACTAACGTTTTTTGCCCTTTGGTGTTCTGCAGCTCTACCTATATAGATTCCACATCATCTAAGCTAATGTCCTTCCTAACTATTGCATTAATCTCCTCTTTAACCAGCAATGCTACCCTACCTCCTTTTCCTTTTATTCTATCCTTTCTGAATGTTGAATATCCATGGATGTTGAGTTCCCAGCCCTGATCATCCTGGAGCCACGTCTCCGTAATCCCAATCACATCATATCCGTTAACATCTATTTGCACGGTTAATTCATCCACCTTATTACAGATACTCCTTGCATTAAGACACAAAGCCTTCAGGCTTGTTTTTTTAACACCCTTTGTCCTTTTAGAATTACGATGTTTTGTGGACCTTTTTGTTTCTTGCCTTTGTTTACTCGGCCTTCCACTATTGCTTTTTACCTTTCTACCATCTGTTTCTGACTCCATATTACTTTGCCCTATCTCGCTGCATAGGTTCCCATCCCCCTGCCATATTAGTTTAAACACTCCTGAACTGCATTAGCAAATGTTACCCTGAGGACATCAGTTCCAGTCCTGCCCAAGTGCAGACCGTACCTTTTGTACAGGTCCCACTTCCCCCAGAACTGGTTCCAATGTCCCAGGAATTTGAATCCCTCCCTCTTGCACCACTGCTCAAGCCACGTATTTATTCTAACTATCCTGCTCCCTCTACTCTGATTAACACGTGGCACTGGTAGCAATCCAGAGATTACTACCTTTGAGGTCCTACTTTTTAATTTAACTCCTAGCTCCCTAAATTCAGCTTGTAGCACCTCTTCCCGCTTCTTACCTATATCGTTGGTACCTACATGTACCACGACAATTGGCTGTTCACCCTCCCTCTCCAGAATGCTCTGCAGCCGCTCCGAGACATCCTTGACCCTTGCACCAGGGAGGCAACATACCATCCTGGAGTCTCGGTTGCGGGCGCAGAAACTCCTATCTATTCCCCTTTCAATAGCGTCCCCTATCACTATAACTCTCCCACTCTTTTACCCACCCTTCTATGCAGCAGAGCCAGCCATGGTGCCATGAACTTGGCTGCTGCTGCCCTCCCCTGATGAGTCATCCTCCTCAACAGTATCCAAAGCGGTGTATCTGTTTGCAGGGGGATGACCGCAGGGGACCCCTGCACTACCTTCGTTGCACTGCTCTTCCTGCTGGTCTTCCATTCCCTAGCTGGCTGTGGACCCTGTTTGCACACGGAGTCTACAGGACAAAAGATAACTCCTCATCTTAAGTACCCCGTTGTCCAAAAATGTACACCTTGTGGGGTCCTTTTGTTGTCCTGGTTTCTTGCAGATTTGTAGATTCTAGAGAGAATTGTTTTTCCCCCTCCGGCCAATCAATCCAGGTGTATTGCAGCCTTCAGTCAAAACTCCAGATTACATCCCATTTTACAACAAAACAGTATCTTTCCCGACAAACCAACGCTTTTTAAAACAACACAATATTTGGCCTTGATCCATCTAACTTCAGTTTTATATTTACAAACACTTTGGCCTTGGTTCATTTTAATAACCCTTCAAGATTCCCTTCCTTTGTCTTTTGTTTTAACTTACAGGATAAGACAAATAGATACAACACTATTACCAACTGTACAATTACTAGTGCGTGTGATACGATTCGAACCCAGCGGGGATCTCAATATTGAGTCCCAAGTCCCATCGTGGAGGGGCAATAATTTCCTCGATTTCCTCCCTTACTTTTTCATTCGTTTGGTGTAATGTGTAATAATGTTTGTGGGATAGCTCGATGTCCTTTAATAGCTTCGTCAAATGTTCAGGTAACGGCGGAATATTGTATCCAAAACGCGATATGTATTCCTGGAGGTTCGGTAAAGTACCATTGACATGATGATGATATGTGTTTGTGGTCTGAGATAGGAATTATCCTTTCTTGTGCTATTAGTGTCTTTATCTGGGGTTTGAAACACAAGGTAGAATCTGTCACTGGACACCAAGTGTCCTGGTGTACTCTGTACCGACTTTCGCTGGTGGTGACACAGTATGTCCCATTTCCCTTGTATGCAATCTGGGGCGAGACATGGTCATGAGCCGTCACTTCCATGATACAGCCTATCGGCTTCCCGTCCCCGTACTTGAATCCACATAGCAGCTGGTCAAAAGGATTCAGATGATAGGGACACAATAGCACATGTATACCTCCTCTCTGACATTCCTCCAGACTAGCACTGGTTATTGAGTCTCCCAATTTCACCACATACTGAGGGGTTCTATGATGCTTCACATGTACCCCGTTCCGAATTACCCCAATGTTTTTCCCGGTATACCGGTACGAGTCGTTGCGACTGATCCATCGCCGGTATTCCAAGCACTATCCCCATTATAGATTGTTTACTCTGACCATAGTTGACCGGGACTGCGTATGTTTCTGAGGCTGACCTTAGCTGGCACGAATTCAGGAGGATGTTGTAGACACATAGAAACATAGAAAATAGATGCAGGAGTAGTGCATTCGGCGCTTCGAGCCTGCACCACCATTCAATATGATCATGGCTTTTAGGTGCTTGTTACTGACCCACGATGGTACGTGGTCTTGTTTTAAATCCTCTAAATTACTGTGTCCTTCATTTAATAACTAAGCTCCGTACATGACACACACGTCATTCTGAGCAGCTTGATCTGATGCATTTCTACCCTCCTTTATTAAAGCATTGATGGTGTAAGGGAGGTTGTGGCCTCTATGAGGGGGTCAGGTTCCCTTCTAATCAACTTGAGCGGTTTCGAATCGCTCCCCCTCCCTTGGGTTCTGTATTCTGGATTTATTTGGGGGGTGCGACAAAAGTGCAGAAGACACTGGTTTGATGCAAAGAACTTTGTTTTTATTACAGTCAAGGTAATACAGGCTTATTACTCTAGTAAGAAAATACAAGACCAAACTTACAATCACTATAATAAAGACAATACAAGGAAAGGTACAAGGTCAAACTTAAAATCACTCTAATAAAGAACAATACAAGGAAAGGTATAAGGTCAAACTTAAAATCATAAATCACTCTAATAAAGAACCCTGCACTACACATTCAAAGGGGGTTGCAGTAAAATTATATTTCCCACCTCCCAATACCTAATTCTAGCTAGGTTAGACACCAGGGCAGGCAGCGACTTATGCTTACCAATCCTTTTCATAGTTAATGGTAGATCGCGGTTGTGTTTTCCCTTGTGGTCAGTCGCGCTGCAATGGTGATGTTCTTCCTTCCTTCAGGACTTCAGGACTTTGAGGCTGGAGAAGTTAGTTTACAACTGTTGGGCTGGCTTCTCTCCTTGTCTTGATAAGGTAGTAGCAGCCTTGTAGCTACCTAGCAACCACCTCTCTAACCTCTGTTGAAAACAGTGGTCAGTTATACGATTTCAGTGTTCTAATCTTAGCGCCAAATCTCTTCAAAATCCTTTGTATAATTTTGACGGGCTTGGTTCTTCTTTGTAATATTTTGTCGGGCTCGTTAAAAGTTGATATATCTTGGGTGGGTTGATGTTTGAAAACTGTTTTCTGATGGAAATATTAGTTTGGCAATTGCAATGTTATTTTGTGCTTAGTCTTTCGCATACAGGCTGGATTGGGCCTCTGTGTGATGTATATGCTGAACTGGTTGTCCAGACCCATGTTGATGGGGAGCTACCTCTGGGTGATTTTGTGATGTTAATGTCTCTTGTGGAGAAGGATTTTCAAATACTCATTCTTCCAGACAGGTTAACTCAGTTCTCACACCCAGGTAGCTTTACTTAATTAGACTGTCTCTTGCTAGCTCCGTAGGTCCACTCACAGCCTTGAGTTTCTCTTTTAAAATCCAAAATTCTATTAAAGTTCGTAGTTTCTTCCATAAGCACTTTAGAATTCCAAACTTTTCGGTAGATAGTCCCAAATTAAATTTCCTTTCGAATGAGCCCAAACACAGGGGGGGTTTCTTGTGAATTTTGCATTCCTTCAATGGTCTGAGCGTGTGTCTCCACCTCAGCTACCATCTCCTTCAAATGGATTGTCATTACCTAGTCCTCCTGTAGTTGGTGACCCTCTATGTCACTACCCTCCTCCAATATTTTCTTTAACTGGTCCCTTAAGGTATTCACTTAGACTTGCAACTGCGCATTGTCTACACTATTTATCAGTGATGTCCCTGTTTTAATCACTGTAGCTACATCACTCATTAGTCCCCTTTTTCGTCTCGGTTTGTACACCTCCCCCTGACTTTCATCCCCATAATTCTTCTGATAGAATTGTTTAAACATTTCTTTTAACAATCGTTCGTATAACGTTTCCATTTCTGGCGGGCACCACCGGGGTAATTGTAACTTTGTTAAATTCAGATTAACTGACGCTACTTCCTAATACACAGTATAACACAACATTTTCCCTGTTGGGATTAATGCCAGCCCATTCTTAGCCCCGGGTGCTAGGACTGGACATGGAATTTCTTGGTTTGGAATCTCCAGCATTTTAGGGAGAGGTTTTAATCTGCTCGCGATCAGCTCGATGCATTTACTGTTTTTGGAGGGTTCAAGGTTACACAGGAATCAAAACCCTGCATCCAATTCATACCCGACCCGGAATCCTGCTACTGCTGTTTAAAAACAATCGCCACACCTCCCCTGCACTTGTGGCTAGATCCAACCACACAGATATAAAACCCTTGTTTCTCCTTCCACCACTTCTCCCAAAACAATTTTGCCCCTTCTTTTGTTTCTGTGGTCCGTCTGTTTGAACTATTACCCAATTTTTCTCATTCTGTAGATGCATTAATTTTTCCCCTGTCTGTTTTCTGTAACCACCACCATCCTCCCTTTACATTCTAGACAAACTCGTCTACCCTCTCTCACCCGTACCTTTCTGGTCGTGATGTTTACCCTTGGGCAGGACACTGATACCTCCCCAAGTTTACCCTCGGTTTGTCTGGAGTACTTGGTCGAATTTGACCCTAGCCATCCTGGCCAACTCCCAGTGTGTGCATAGATGTTTGTGCCCTTGTTGCTCCGTATCGCTCCCCCTTGAGTTACGGTGGGTCTGGTTCCTCCCATACACCCATATGTCTCAGTGTTTCCCCAATCTACCAATACTTTAATAATCAGGGCCATCCAAAGGCCTATCCACAATGTCCACCTCATCTCGAATCCCTGGCTCGATTCGCTCCTATAAAGACAAAATGAAAGAAATACTTTTGCTCTGTGGGGGCTCTCCCTCACAGGTCCTTCTTCAGGCTTTTGACAAGATCCCACACAAGAGATTAGTGTGCAAAATTAAAGCACATGGTATTGGGGGTAATGTATTGATGTGGATAGAGAACTGGTTGGCAGACAGGAAACAAAGAGTAGGAATAAATGGATCCTTTTCAGAATGGCAGGCAGTGACTAGTGGGGTACTGCAAGGCTCAGTGCTGGGACCCCAGCTATTTACAATATACATTAATGATTTGGACGAAGGAATTGAATCTAATATCTCCAAGTTTGCAGATGACACTAAGCTGGGTGGCAGTGTGAGCTGTGAGGAGAATGCTAAGAGGCTGCAGGGTGACTTGGACACGTTAGGTGAGTGGGCAAATGCATGGCAGATACAGTATAATGTGGATAAATGTGAGGCTATCCACTTCGATGGCAAAAACAGGAAAGCAGAATATTATCTGAATGGTGACAGATTAGGAAAAGGGGAGGTGCAACGAGACCTCGATGTCATGGTACGTCAGTCATTGAAAGTTGACATGCAGGTACAGCAGACGGTGAAGAAGGCAAATGGCATGTTGGCATTCATAGCTAGGGGATTTGAGTATAGGAGCAGGGAGATCTTACTGCAGTTGTACAGGGCCTTGGTGAGGCCACACCTTGAATATTGTGTACAGTTTTGATCTCCTAATCTGAGGAAGGACATTCTTGTTATTGAGGGAGCACAGCGAAGGTTCACCAGACTGATTCCCGGGATGGCAGGACTGACATATGAGGAAAGACTGGATCGACTCAGCTTATATTCACTGGAATTTAGAAGAATGAGAGGAGACCTCATAGAAACATATAAAATTCTGATGGAATTGGACAGGTTAGATGCAGGAAGAATGTTCCCGATGTTGGGGAAGTCCAGAACCATGGGTCACAGTCTAAGGATAAGGGGTAAGCCATTTAGGACCGAGATGAGGAGAAACTTCTTCACTCAGAGAATTGTGAACCTGTGAAATTCTCTATCACCGAAAGTTGCTGATGCCAGTTCGTTAGATATATTCAAAAGGGAGTTAGATGTGGCCCTTATGGCTAAAGGGATCAAGGGTTATAGAGAGAAAGCAGGAATGGAGTACTGAAGTTGCATGATCAGCCATGATCATATTGAATGGTGTTGCAGGCTTGAAGAGCAGAACGGCCTGCTCCTGCAGCTATTTTCTATGTTACTATGTTATACTCATGTATACATTTTCCCTTTTTAAGATCATTGTTTCCCTCTCCTCCTACCCCATGCTTGGGCTTTCGGAGGCCCGGGGGTGGAGATAGAGGAGGCGTCCAGGGCACCCTTGGTCACGGCACCTGACCACTCCGTCTTACTGCTCCGTCCCTCACATCTTCATCATCATCATCCCACAGCATTGGTGGAAGGCTTACATTGATCAAACTCATTATTGTTCCTTGGGCCTTCGCCTGCTTTTTACTTTTCTCTCCGGGGTTGTGCAGCTTACATTAGTTTATATGAAACCATTTTATTAGCTTTGGCAGCTGGATCGCGTCTGGTCCTATGATGCTATATGGTCCTTTGTACATCGGTTCAAATGCCCCTATTCTGGCAAAATTCCTGACCATTACCTGATCCCTTACCCTCCATTCCTGTGTAACCCGGGGTTCCAGCAGCAGTTTATTCTGCTGGTGCTGTCTGTCCATATTGTTAGCTGCTTCCCAATGAGCCCCTTCAGAGTACCATACAGATCTCTGACAAACCTGTCCCGTGTGACCTCTTTAACTTGCTTTTCGGTCATGACTGGTGCTAGGATATGGGTTGGGGTCCTCATAAGTCTCTCTGTCTTCAGCGCATGTGGGGAATGTCCTGTACTCTTAGAGAGACTGGCTCGGTGATGCATCAGTATTAGGGGTAGAATCTCATCCCATTTATTCGGGGTATTTCCTATCTCTTTCCCAAGCTTCTCTTTTAAGGTCCGGTTTGTCCTCTCTACTAGACCTGACGATTGGGGGTTGTACGCCACATTCATTTCTCCTGTATTCCGAACAGCTTTAGGGTGACCTGCATTACCACTCCAGTGAAATGACCCCCTTGATCTGATTCCACTATCAGGGGCAATCCCCATCAAGAAAATACCTCTCACACCAGAATCTTTGCTGTTACTACTGCGGTGGCCGCCCTACAAGGAAAAGCTTCGACCCATTTCATGAAAAGATTAGTAACACCAGGCAATATTTATTGCCTCTGCCTGAGGTGGGCAGTGGCCCAATGGAATCTATCTGTACAGACTGCTATGATCCCTCTACCCTCCTCGTGTGTCCTAACGAAGCCTTTCTCCGATGGAGGTGTCTGGATTGTTTGCGGCACATACCAGACAATTCTGACAATAATCCCTTACATCGCTTCTAAGCCAGGGCCACCATCCCACGGCTTCTTCTTTATTCCACGTCGTTTCTGGCCCTGGATGTCCACCTTCTGGACCCCCATGAGCTAGCTGCAAGAATTCTTCCCTGCACTGCCCTGGCACGATCCAACTGTCTCCTTTAAATAGCATTCCCTGCTTTACTGCTATGTTCCGCTACAGACTTCCCCTCTATCTTGTCCCTAATTGCTGCTCTAAGATCTGCATCCTGTAGATGAGCCTGATTTAAATCAGGCGACAATGGTACTTCTTTGGGCCCCTCTCTGCCTGTTACAGCAATGATCTGTCCACAGTGTCATGGGTCCCAAGGTGTCCCTTCTTCTGCCCCTGTTTTGGCCAGTGTGTCAGCTTTCTCATTCACTTCCCACTTGGGCTCTGTCTTAGAGTGTGCTTTGACCTTTTGAATGTAGTAATCCTTCTGGTCCCCACCCGTGATGTCCAAAATGACTTTTAACAAAGGAGCCGTTACCAACGGCTTTCCGTCTGAGGACTTAAACCCTCGCCTAGCCCATATTGCTAAATACTCTGTACAGGAGTTGCACGTGAACATGGAGTCTGAACATATTGTATAACGGGTTGGGAATTCATTAGGGTGTGTGACCACATACGCTACAGCTTCCAGTTCGGACTGTTGGGCATTTAAAATGTTGGGGAGCTTTATGGACTTTTCTATCCCTGCCTCAGGATCGTAAATCCCACAGCCTGTTTTTCTCTCTCCATTCATCACTGAACTAGACCCACCACCATAGATGTCCCTGCCTGTTGGATGTTCCCCTGCTCGGAATCCCACATCTACATCCCACACTCCTTTCACTAAACACATGTGAGCTGCTCCTGGATAAACGAGGTTCGGGGCTAGCTTTGGTTCTCCTAACCTCTCAACCTTCAGGTCTAACTGAGTAAGCAACAATGTCCAGCGGGCAATCCTGTTACTGCTCACTATCCCGTCTTTCATCCCATCGTCTAGTGACATTTGTGTCGGGGTGTGACAGGTCAATAGAGTTACTGTAGCTAACCCTGTGAGCGACCGAAAATGCTTTACTGCCCAAAAAGTTGCTAACAGATGTCGCTCGCAATTCAAAAAGCTCTTTTCTACTTCTGTGAGAACCCGGGAGGTGTAGGCCACCAGTCTCAGCTTGCCGTGTTGCTCCTGGAATAACACTGCACTCAAACTGTCCCCAGTCGCTGTTACCTCCAGACTAAAGTCCTGGTCCCCATTTACTGCTCCCAACACTGGTGCTGTCTGTAATATCTCTCTTAACCGGATGAAAGTTTCCTGACAACTCTCACTCCATTCCCACTCTAGTCCTTTCCTAAGAAGCCTGAACAAAGGAGCTGCCATGGCTCAATATCCTTCAATAAATTCACTGCAGTAACCCACTATTCACAGCAAAGATCTTACTCCAGACATGTCCTTATGAACGGGTAGCTCCTGGACTGCCTTTCTCTTAGCTCTATCTATGGCTCTCTCTCCTGCTCTAATGGTCAAACCTAGAAACTGCACCAACTCTTGGCCTACTTGAGCTTTCTTTGGATTTACCTTGAAACCTGCTTCTTTCAACAACTGCAGTAATTCACTCAATAATGGCCCGTGGTCCTCCGCACTTTCGGACAATAACAACAAAGAGTTGGGATAAATGGTTCATTCTCAGTTTGGCAATCAAAAACTAGTGGGGTGCCGCAGGGATCAGTGCTGGGACCCCAACTATTTATAATCTATATTAACGACTTGCAAGAAGGGACTGAGTGTAATGTAGCCAAGTTTTCTGACGATACAAAGATGAAAGGAAAAGCAATGTGTGAGGAGGACACACAAAATCTGCAAAAGGACATAGACAGGCTAAGTGAGTGGGCAAAAATTTGGCAGATGGAGTATAATGTTGGAAAGTGTGAGATCATGCTCTTTGGCAGAAAAAATCAAAGAGCAAGTTATGAGTTAAATGGAGAAAGATTGCAAAGTGCTGCAGTACAGCAGGACCTGGGGGTACTTGTGCATGAAACACAAAAGGTTAGTATGCAAGTACAGCAAGTGATCAGGAAGGTTAATGGAATCTTGGCTTTTATTGCAAAAGGGATGGAGTATAAAAGCAGGGAAGTCTTGCTACAGTTATACAGGGTATTGGTGAGGCAACACCTGGAATACTGCGTGTAGTTTTGGTTTTCATATTTACGAAAGGACATATTTGCTTTGGAGGCAGTTCAGAGAAGGTTCACTAGGTTAATTCCGGAGATGAGGGGTTGAGTTATGAGGAAAGGTTGAATAGGTTGGGCTTCTACTCATTGGAATTCAAAAGATTGAGAAGTGAACTTATCGAAACGTAGAAGATTATGAGGGGGCTTGACAAGGTGGATGCAGAGAGGATGTTTCCACTGATGGGGGAGACTAGAGCTAGGGGGCATAATCTTAGAATAAGGGGCCGCCCATTTAAAACTGAGATGAGGAGGAATTTCTTCTCTCAGAGGGTTGTAAATCTGTGGAATTCACTGCCTCAAGAGAGCTGTGGAAGCTGGGACATTGAATAAATTTAAGACAGAGAAAGATAGACAGTTTCTTAATCGATAAGGGAATAAGGGGTTGTGGAAAGTGGGCAGGGAAGTGGACCTGAGTCCATGATCGGATCAGCCATGATCATATTAAATGGTGGAGCAGGCTCGAGGGGCCATATGGCCTACTCCTGCTCCTATTTCTAATGTTCTTATTGTAATGTATTTAACCCTGTGCAACCTGCATGCCACCTGACCACCAGAGAGCCCATCTGTTGGAGTCCCAAGGGATCCCATCATCCCTTGGGAGCACAGTACATAAGCAGGTCACCCATGAGGTACCTTCCCTCTGGAGTCTTATTAAAGGAGTTAAGGTCACACTTGCTCATTGTACACAGTACTCAGTTTCATCCTTTATTATGAGTGGCAACGAGACAACAAACAACCTCGCGAAAATGCAAAAAACAGTCAGTATCCTGGAGAAGTTCTCAGAAGGGGATGATTGGGAGGCCTTCGTGGAGAGACTCGACCAATAATTTGTGGCCAACGAGCTGGAAGGGGATGAGAATGCCACCAAACGAAGGGTGATCCTCCCAACTGTCTGTGGGACAACAACCTATGGCCTCATGAAGAATCTCCTGGCCCCAGCAAAACCGACAGAGAAATCGTACAAAGAATTGTGTACGTTGGTCCGGGAGCACCAAAATCCTAAGGAAAGCGTTTTGATGGCGAGATATCGGTTCTACACGTGTCAACACTCGGCGGGCCAGGAAGTGGCGAGCTATGTCGCCGAACTAAGACGCCTCGCAGGACATTGTGAGTTTGAGGGATTCCTAGAACAAATGCTCAGAGACTTTTTTGTACTGGACATCGGACATGAGACAATCCTTCGCAAATTGTTGACTGTAGAAACTCTGAATCTAAGTAAAACCACAACGATAGCACAGGCATTTAGGTCCACCAGTGACAACACCAACAGATTTCACAGAGTAAAGAAGTTTCGGCCAGTACTGTCGGCCAGTACTAAAGTAACATCGGTCTCGAGCAGAAACGTACATGGCAGAACGTACATGCCGGTTGCTGTGACCCGACCTCAATTGATCCAGAGTCCGCCATCAATCGTTAATGTGAGGCAGTTAACACCTTGTTGGCGCTGTGGAGGTGATCATCAGCCCCATCAATGCCGCTTTAAACACTATGCATGCAATGATTGCAGAACAATGGACACCTCCAACGAATGTGCAGGCGAGCTGCAAACCCTGCAAACACTGCAAACAACCACGTTGCAGAGGAAGATCGATCCACTGTAGATCTGGCTGAATTGAAGACTCGTACAGAGGAGGCATAAGTGTATGGGGTACATACATTCACTACGAAATGTCCACCAATAATGTTGAAAGTTGAACTGAATAGTATTCCAGTATCTATGGAACTGGACATGGGGGCAAGTCAGTCCATAATGAGTAAAAAGGCCTTCGACAGGGTGTGGGGCAAAAAGGCACACAGGCCCAATCTCAGCCCATTCACACCAAACTAAGGACCTACGCCAAGGAACTAATCCCTGTAATTAGCAGTGCTGAAGTCAAAGTCTCCTATGACGGAGCAGTACACGAACTCCCGCTGTGGATTGTGCTAGGGGATGGCCCCACGTTGTTTGGCAGAAGCTGGCTGGGAAAAATCCGCTGGAACTGGGATGACATCCGAGCGCTTTCGTCCATCGACGCCGCCTCATGTGCCCAGGTTGTGAGCAAGTTCCCATCGTTATTCGAGCCAGGCATTGGAAGCTTCCAGGGGGCGAAAGTGCAGATCCATTTGGTTCCCGGTACGCAACCCATCCACCACAAGGCTCGGGCAGTACCGTACATGATGCGTGAAAAAGTGGAAATTGAGCTGGACAGGCTGCAATGTGAAGGCATCATCGCGCCGGTGGAATTCAACGACTGGGCCAGTCCGATTGTCCCGGTACTCAAGGAGGACGGCACGGTTAGAATTTGCGGGGATGAGAAAGTAACGATTAGCCATTTTTCGCTGCAGGACTAGTACCTGCTACCCAAGGCAGATGACCTATTTGCGACCCTGGCTGGAGGGAAGACATTCACTAAGCTGGACCTGATCTCGGCCTACATGACACAGGAGCTGGAGGAGTCTTCGAAAGACCTCACCTGCATCAACACGCACAAAGGTCTGTTTTTCTACAACCGGTGCCAGTTCGGGATTTGGTCGGCCGCAGCAATCTTCCAGTGGAACATGGAGAGCCTGCTAAAGTCTGTTCCTTGCACAGTGATTTTCCAGGATGATATATTGGTTACAGGTCAGGACACCATGGAGCACTTGAAGAATCTGGACGAGGTTCTTAGTCGGTTGGATTGTGTGGGACTCAGTTTGAAATACTCGAAGTGTGTTTTCTTGGCACAGGACGTCGAGTTCTTGGGAAGAAGAATCGCAGCGGATTCCCCCCAATGCCAAGATGGAGGCCATCAAGATCGTGCAGCGACCACAGAATGTGACGGAGCTGCGGTCGTTCCTGGGACTCCTTAACTATTTCGTAATTTCCTACCTGGGTTAATCACCCTGCTAGAACTCCTACATGCGCCACTGCGCAAGGGAGATGACTGGGTATGGGGGAATTCACAAAAGGCTGCCTTTAAGAAAGCCAGAAATCTGTTGTGTTCAAATAAACTGCTTGTCCTGTATAACCCTTGTAAACGATTAGTGCTAGCTTGCGATGCGACGTCATACGGGTCGGGTGTATGTTACAACAGGCTAATGAATCGGGGATTTTGCAACTGGTCGCTTATGCATCCAGAAGTTTGTCCAAGGCCGAAAGAGCCTAAAGCACGATTGAGAAAGAGGCTCTGGCGTGCATCTACAGGGTGAAAAAAATGCACCAGTACTTATTTGGCCTCAAGTTTGAGCTTGAAACTGACCACAAGCCGCTCATATCGCTGTTCTCTGAGAGCAAAATGCCTCTGCCTGCATCCAAAGATGGGCGCTCACGCTGCCGGCATACAACTCTGTAACCTGCCACAGACTGGGCACAGAGAACTGCGCTAATGCTCTCAGTCGGCTACTATTGTCCACCATTGAGGTGGAAATGGCACAGCCTGCAGACTTGCTCATGGTGATGGATGCATTCGAAAACGAAAAGTCACCCGTTATGGCCTGCCAGATCAGGACCTGGACCAACCAGAATCCTTTACTGTCCCTGGTAAAAAAACTGTGTCCTCCATGGGAGCTGGTCCAGCATCCCAGCGGAGATGCATGAAGAGATTAAAGAGATTAAGCCGTTCCACAGGCACAATGATGAGTTGTCCCTGCAGGCGGACTGTCTTTTGTGGAACAATCGCGTGATCTTGCACAAGAAAGGCAGAGATACGTTCATTTGTGAACTGCACAGCACCCACCCAGACATTGTAATGATGAAAGCCATAGCCAGATCCCATGTGTGGTGGCCCGGCATCGACTCAGGTTTAGAGTCATGCGTGCGCCAGTGCAACACTTGCTCTCAGCTGAGCAATGCACCCAGAGAGGCACCGCTAAGTTTGTGGTCGTGGCCCTCCAAACCGTGGTCGAGGATCCACGTAGACTATGCGGGCCCATTTCTCGGCAAAATGTTTTTGGTTATCGTGGATGCTTACTCAAAATGGATTGAATGTGCAATAATAATGTCAGTAAGCATGTCCACGGCGACTATTGAAAGCCTACGAACCATGTTTGCCACGCACGGCTTACCTGATGCCTTAGTCAGCGACAGTGGACCGTGCTTCACCAGTGCTGAATTCAAGGAATTCATGACCTGCAATGGGATCAAAACCATCACATCTGCTCCGTTCAAGCCCGCATACAACGGCCAGGCAGAACGGGCAGTTCAGACCATCAACTAAGCTTGAAACGTGTGTCGGAAGGCTCCCTGCAGACCCGGCTGTCACCAGTGCTGCTCAGCTACTGCATCAGACCTCACTCACTCACCGGGGATCCCCCAGCTGAGATGTTCATGTAAAGGGTGCTCAAAACAAGGCTCTCTCTTGTCCACCCTGATCTGCATGATCACGTGGAGAGCAAGCGGCATCAACAAAGTGTGTACCATGACCACACAAATCTGTCACGCGATATTGGGATCAATGAGTACGTGTTTGTGCTCAATTATGGACATGGTCCCAAATGGCTCGCTAGCACGTTCACAGCCAAAGAGAGGAGTAGGGTGTTTCAGGTCAAATTGGCTAATGGACAAACGCACAGAAAACATTTCAACCAAATCAAATTGCGGTTCACCAACAGCTACGAACAACCCGAAGAGGACACCACCAACTTTGACTTTCCAACACACACACAAGTGGCAACTGACATCATGGTTGACCACGAAACCGAACTCACCATCCCCAGCAGCCCGGCAAGGCCGGCTGCCCAACAGCCCAGTGAAGAACTAACCAACCCACCCATACCCGCATTTGTACCGAGACGATCGACAAGGGAGCGTAAAGCTCCAGATCGTCTCACCTTGTAAATAAGTGTACTGTTGACTTCACGGGACAGTGATGTAATGTATTTAACCCCTTGGAACCTGCATGATACCTGACCACCAGAGGGCCCACTTGTTGGAGTCCCAAGGGATCCCAGCGTCCCTTTGGAGAGCTGTATATAAGCAGGCCACCCACGAGATCCCTGCACTCTGGAGTCTTATTAAAGGAGCTAAGGTCACATTTGCTCATTGTACACAATACTTAGTTTCATCCTTTATTATGAGTGTACCACTTATGTTCTTATGTCGTGCACATATTGGATCAACCGATCTGGCTGACTAAAACCTTTTAGTGCCTCAGCCATACTCTGGTGAAAGATTGAGGGACTATTGTGAAACCCTTATGGAAGACATGTCCACGTGTAATGCTGACCCTTAAAGGTAAAAGCAAATTTATACTGGTTCTCCCATCTCAGGGGAATGGACCAAAACCCGTTTGAAATGTCCAGCATGGTAAAGGTTGCTGCGGCCGCAGGTATACTCCCTATCAAGTCTGCTACCACTGCTACCGTGGATGCACAGACTGGAATATTTTTATTCAGGACTCAGTAATCTACCGTGGCCCTCCATGAGTTATCGGGCTTCTTTGGCCATAGAGGTGAGTTTACGTGTGTGGCTATGGTCCTCAACACACCTTGATCCACCAGGGAATGTATAGCAGTTTCTCAATCCTTTTCTGCTTCCCAGGGAAAATTATACTGTTTCTGGGGCCTTGTCATCAGATCTCCATCTATCTTCACCTCTACCCCAGTTATTCTCCCGCAATCATGCTTGTGCATTGCAAATGCATCTATATTCTCCCATACATGCTCTTGATACCTGGCAGGAACATTATCGACTAATCTTTCTAAGTCATAGCTCCCTTTCGGCTTCATCATGCAGGTGCTGCCTTTATCTGTACTGTCCCTGGGAATCACTACAATCTCACCCATCGCATCTGCATCAACTGCTCCCCATAGATAATTGTTCTTCATATCCACTAAGGCGTGGTGTGCTAACATGTAGTCAGCCCCGAGAACTCCTGAACCGGGCTGTTCTCACTTCATTAAAATACATTCCCACTTTGTTGCGTTAGGTCTTAACTCTCTGGTTAAGGATTTCAACACTGCCCAGCCTACACATTACACGTAAACCCTGCCAGTGTAAATGGGACTCCGCTCGACCATGGGGAAGTAGTCGGATTGATGGGTGGACAAACATGCTAGAGGCTCCCGTATCTACTAGGTACCTTCCCCTAACTGCTTCGATCTTTACATCCACACATGGCCTGCACAGGTACTCTGGCTGGTTGCAACGTCAAAGTGGGGGCACCGACGCATTGGTCTCTTTTCTCCCACTGCAGCGACTAGCTTTTCTCCACCCGTGCTAATAAACTGCTGTAATGCGGCCATTAAAACCTGTACTGGGTTGTCGGCTACCTTCCTTTGGCCTTTTTTTGCCTCAGCTCCCTCTGTAATATCTGTAAGCTTGTAATGTTTGTAGCTTGACACTGTGGATGTGGACATATTGTGTACTACAACTACAGAGTTAATAATTAAACAGCAGCAGTAGGTTCCGGAGACTTCTGAGAGCTGCCTGCCATGTTAGAAAGCTGTGTGTGCTGTGCTCTGTGAATATATCACATTTGGTGACGAGGCTGGGATTTTTCGGATGATTTAAAGCTGAAATTTTGTTGGTGAAGGATTCAGCCAGCCGGCAGAGAGACTTTGGAAGCTTCTCTATCTTTGGAAAAAGCTACAAAATCTGAGGTAAAAAACGAGCACACTAGATACTGCAGCGTTTAAATTGGCAGCACCCGCAGGTGTAATAGGAAATTTAGGTGAACATAGACACGACCAGGAACATTTTAGAAACATAGAAACATAGAAAAATAGGTGCAGGAGTAGGCCATTCAGCCCTTCGAGCCTGCACCACCATTCAATAAGATCATGGCTGATCATTCCCTCAGTACCCCTTTCCCGCTTTCTCTCCATATCCCGTGATCCCTTTAGCCGTAAGGGCCATGTCTAACTCCCTCTTGAATGTATCCAATGAACTGGCATCAACACAACTCTCTGCGGCAGGGAATTCCACAGGTTAACAACTCTCTGAGTGAAGAAGTTTCTCCTCATCTCAGTCCTAAATGGCCTACCCCTTATCCTAAGACTGTGTCCCCTGGTTCTGGACTTCCCCAACACGGGAACATTCTTTCCGCATCTAACCTGTCCAGTCCCGTCAGAATCTTATATGTTTCTAAGAGATCTTCTCTCATCCTTCTAAACTCCAGTGTATAAAAGCTCAGTTGATCCAGTCTCTCCTCATATGTCAGTCCAGCCATCCCTGGAATCAATCTGGTGAACCTTCGCTGCACTCCCTCAAAAGCAAGAACATCCTTCCTCAGATTAGGAGACCAAAACTGAACACAATATTCCAGGTGAGGTCTCACCAAGGCCCTGTACAACTGCAGTAAGACCTCCCTGCTCCTATACTCAAATCCCCTAGCTATGAAGGCCAACATGCCATTTGCCTTCTTAACCACCTGCTGTATTTGCATGCCAACCTTCAATGACTGATGAACCATGACACCCAGGTCTCGTTGCACCTTCCCTTTTCCGAATCTGCCATCATTCAGATAATATTCTGCCTTCATGTTTTTGCCCTCAAAGTGGATAACCTCACATTTATCCACATTATACAGCATCTGTCATGCATTTGCCCACTCACCTAACCTGTCCAAGTCACCCTGCAGCCTCTTAGCGTCCTCCTCACAGCTCACACCTCCACCCAGTTTAGTGTCATCTGCAAACTTGAAGATATTACAATCAATTCCTTCATCTAAATCATTAATGTATATTGTAAAGAGCTGGGGTCCCAGCACTGAGCCCTGCGGCACTCCATTAGTCACTGCCTGCCATTCTGAAAAGGACCCATTTATCCCGACTCTCTGCCTCCTATCTGCCAACCAGTTCTCTATCCACGACAGTACATTACTCCCAATACCATGTGCTTTGATTTTGCACACCAATCTCTTGTGTGGGACCTTGTCAAAAACCTTTTGAAAGTCCAAATACACCACATCCACTGATTCTCCCTTGTCCACTCTACTAGTTACATCCTCAAAAAACTCCAGAAGATTTCTCAAGCATGATTTTCTTTTCACAAATCCATGCTGACTTGGACTGATCCTGTCACTGCTTTCCAAATGCGTTGCTATTTCATCCTTAATGATTGATTCCAACATTTTCCCCACTACTGATATCAGGCTAACCGGTCTATAATTCCTGTTTTTTCTCTCCCTCCTTTTTTAAAAAGTGGTGTCACATTAGCTGCCCTTCAATCCATAGGAACTGATCCAGAGTCGATAGACTGTTTGAAAATGATCACTAATGCATCCACTATTTCTAGGGTCACTTCCTTAAGTACTCTGGGATGCAGACTATCATGTCCCGGGAAGTTATCAGCCTTGAATCCCATCAATTTCCTGAACACAATTTCCCACCTAATAAGGATATCCTTCAGTTCCTCCTTCTCACTAGACCCTCGGTCCCCTAGTACCTCTGGAAGGTTATTTGTGTCTTCCTTCATGTATTTGTTCAATTGGTCTGCCATTTCTTTGCTCTCCATTATAAATTCACCTAGGACATTGGTTAAGGGCCTGCCCAGGTGCAGACCGTCCGGTTTGTAATGGTCCCACCTTCCCCAGAACCGGTTTCAATGTCCCAGGAATTTGAATCCCTCCCTTCTGCACCACTCCTCAAGCCACTTATTCATCTGAGCTATCCTGTGATTTCTACTCTGACTAGCACGTGGCACTGATAGCAATCCTGAGATTACTACTTTTGAGGTCCTACTTTTTAATTTAGCTCCTAGCTCCCTAAATTTGTCTCATAGGACCTCATCCCGTTTTTTTACCTATGTCATTGGTACCTATATGTACGACAACTGGCTGTTCACCCTCCCTTCTCAGAATGTCCTGCACCCGCTCCGAGACATCCTTGACCCTTGCACCAGAGAGGGAATATACCATCCTGGAGTCTCGGTTGCGGCTGCAGAAATGCCTATCTATTGCCCTTACAATCGAATCTCCTATCACTATCGCTCTCCCACTCTTTTTCCTGCCCTCCTGTGCAGCAGAGCCACCCACGGTGCCATGAACTTGGCTGCTGCTGCTCTTCCCTGATGAGTCATCCCCCTCAACAGTACCCAAAGTGGTATATCTGTTTTGCAGGGGGATGACTGTAAGGTACCCCTGCGTAACCTTGCACTGCTTTTCCTGTTGGACACCCAGTCCCTATCTGGCTGTGTACCTTTAACCTGTGGTCAGACCAATTTGCTAAACGTGCTATTCACGTCATCCTCAGCATCGAGGATGCTCTCGAGTACATCCACCCGCAGCTCCAGTGCTGCAATGCGGTCTGTCAGGTGCTGCAGGCGGATGCACTTCCCCCATATGTAGTCCTCAGGGACACTGGAAGCGTCCCTGACTTCCCACATATTACAGGAGGAGCATAACATGTGTCCGAGCTCTCTTGCCATGACTTAACCCCTGGATTAATTTAATTGGCAACAATAATGCTAAAAAGTTACTTACTAATAAGGAAAAGAAAAAGAAAAACTACTTACCAATCACCAGCCAATTACTTACCCCTTGGCTGTGACGTCATCTTTCGATTTCTTTCTACTTCTTTTTTGCCTTCTGCCCCTGCTGCAGCTGCACCAGCTGGTCTCTCTGAACGATGCTGGGCCTTTTATAGGCTTCCCCACGCTCACCTCTCCGATGCTGCTCGATCTCCCGCTGTCTCTCCGAACGACGCTGGGCCTTTATAGGCCTCCCCACGCTCGCCGCTCCAGTGCTGCTCGATCTCCCACTGCCTGTCCGAACGACGCTGGGCCTTTTATAGGCCTCCCCACGCTTGCCTCTCTGATGCTGCTCAATCTCCCAGTCCAACTTTTAAAGCATATGTGGATCGGCTAGAAATGTATTTCACTGCAAATAACATAATCGAAGTTCCAGACAATGCAGTCCAGAATCAGGTGATATTGGAACGGAAACGAGCTACCTTCTTATCTGCAACTGGACCTGAATTGTATGAAACCCTGCTTGTGCCTGACGAGCCAAAGTACACAATGCTTAAAGAGATTTTAACGAAGCTGGAGCAGCACTACAACCCCAAGCCGTTAGAAATTGCTGAAAGCTATCATTTCGGGATACAGAATCTAAAGTCTGATGAATTTATCAGTGATTACATTGTAGCATTAAAAAAGCTATCTATTCACTGTAATTTCGGAAACTTTCAAAACCGAGCATTACGGGATCGTTTTGTTTGTGGGGTGAAAAATGATGCGATCAGAGGGAAGTTATTGACGACTGATGACTTGACTTTTGAGATTGCTTGTCAGACAGCGAGGTCGATGGGCATGGCCGATTAATATTCCCGAGAATTAAATAATAATTACGGTCATGCTATAGGTGCCTGGGACAAAACATTGCTCAAAGTTGTCCATATGTGAAGGCAGAGTGTTTCTTCTGCAGAAAGACTGGGCATCTTGCGAAGGCATGCCGACTGAAGGGTAAATCAGCTTTCAAAGCTATGAGTTCAGCGTTCAAAGCTATGAGTAGAAATCCACAGAGACTACGTAGCATGGAAGAACAACAACAGGACATGGAGATGTTAGAGTTACACGTCATCAGGAGCACGAGGTTAATGGACAGCGATTCGAAAAGTATCAAAATCCACATCGAGGTTGTGGGATTCAAGATACCCATGGAACTCGACACGGGTGCATCCGTGAGTATAGTACTGGAGTTGCTATACCTCGACAAATTGCGTGAGTTCCCATTGGAGAAAGCCAAGATGGAGCTGTGAGGCTACTCGGGAGAGAAAATTCCTGTGGTAGGTCGTATCACCCTACCGGTGAAACACAAGGATCAATTTCAGAATTTGCCTCTAATAGTAGTGAAATGAGACAAGCCTGCATTACTAGGAAGAAATTGGTTGAGATCACTGAAGCTGGATTGGAGTGAGAGTTTTCATGTGGAAGCGAGATTTGCATCAACGGATGATGTTATCAAGCAGAATCCGAAGGTGTTCTGTGAAACGAGCAGTCTGATCCAAGGCTTCAAGGCAAGTGTCAGGGTACAGAAGGACGCTAGATCGGTTTACTGCAAGCCACATTCCATACCATATGCACTCAAGGAGAAAGTTGAGCGAGAACTCAAAAGACTAGAGACTAAGAACATTATTTCTAAGATAGATCTATGTAATTGGGCTACACCCATTGTTGTTGTGCCTAAGTCCGATGGTAAGGTAAGATTGTGTGGTGATTATAAAGTAACCATAAACCAGGTTCTAGAGGGTAATGTCCCCAATACATTGCCGAATATTGTGTTTAGTTTTGGTCTCCTAATCTGAGGAAGGACATTCTTGCTATTGAGGGAGTGCAGCGAAGGTTCACAAGACTGATCCCCTGGATGGCAGGACTGACATATGAGGAGAGAGTGGATTGACTGGGCCTTTATTCACTGGAGTCTAGAAGGGTGAGAGGGGATCTCATAGAAACATATAAAATTCTGACGGGACTGGACAGGTTAGATGCAGGAAGAATGTTCCCGATGTTGGGGAAGTCCTGAACCAGGGAACATAGTCTAAGGATAAGGGGTAGGCCATTTAGGACTGAGATGAGGAGAAACTTCTTCACTCAGAGAGTTGTTAACCTGTGGAATTCTCTACCGCAGAGAGTTGTTGATGCCAGTTCGTTGGATATGTTCAAGAGGGAGCTAGATATGGCCCTACGGCCAAAGGGATCAGAGGGTATGGAGAGAAAACAGGAAAGGGGTACTGAGGTGAATGATCAGCCATGATCTTATTGAATAGTGGTGCAGGCTCGAAGGGACGAATGGCCTACTCCTGCACCTATTTTCTATGTTTTTATGTTTCCATGAATATAGAAGATTTGTTCACGACACTGACAGGCGGTCAGATCTTTTCAAAATTGGATCTTACGAATACCTATTTACAGCTTGAACTAGATGAGGAGTCCAAGTCATGTTTGACTATAAATACTCATCTAGGCCTGTATCAATTTAATAGGCTACCATTTGGAGTGTCTTTCGCCCCTGCCATATTCCAAGGGGTGATGAACCAGATTTTGCAAGGTATTGAAGGGGTAGTATGTTATTTGGAAGACATACTAATTTCAGCACAAAATAGGCAAATTCCTAATAACATATTGAATGAAGTCCTCAAACGGCTAGAGAAGCACAGAGTATGAGTGTCTGCTCGTAAGTGTGAGTTATTTCAAAACTCAGTAAAGTACTTAGGGTACAGAGTAGACAAAGATGGGTTACATCCAATCATGGGAAAGCTGGATGCAATCAGAAATGTACTCACTCCCAGGAATGTCATTGAACATTGTTTATTCTTGGGTCTTTTGAACTATTGTGGGAAGTTCCTACCAAATTTGGCTACAGTATTGGCTGAATGAACTATTGAAAAAACAGGTCCATTGGAAGTGGTCAAAAGAATGCGATACAGCATTCAAGGAGTGTAAAAGCAAATTGGTAGAGAGCACCATGTTATTCACTATGACATATCTAAGGAGATTAAGCTAGCATGTGATGCCTCTCTGTATGGAGTTGGGGCAGTGATTTCTCATGTATCACGTAGTGGGGAGGAGAGACCAATTGCTTTTGCTTCACGCACTCTCAGTGCCAGTGAGAGTAATTATGCGCAAATCGAAAGGAAAGTTTTGGCATTAATTTTTGGGGTCAAAAAGTTTCACAAATACTTGTATGGTCATAAGTTTACCATCGTTACGGACCATAAGCCCCTAACAGCAATCCTCCAACCAAAGTCTCCAGTTTCAACATTAGCTGCAGCCCAAATGCAGAGATGGGCTTTGATTTTGTCACATATACATATGATATTGAATACAGACAATCAGCTGATCACAGTAATGCTGATGCAATGTCTAGATTGCCTTCCCCATCACAAGTTACGCCCGATAGGGAAGAAGTGTTGTATTTTTCAAACATTGATGAACTGCCAGTCACAGCTGAAGAGATTGGTAGAGCAACCAAACGTGACCCAGTGATGTCAAAGGTGTATGATTATATTGCAAATGGATGGCCAACCCATGTAACAGTCGAAGATATTTATCCATTCTTTATTCGAAGGAATGAATTATCAGTCGATAAAAATTGTAAAATGTGGGGTGCAAGAGTGGTTATCCCAAATAACTTCAGGTCCAAATTATTAGGAGATCTCCATAACCAGCACCTGGGGATGTGCTTGATCAAGAGTTTTGCACGCAGTTATTTACGGTGGCCAGGTCTTGAAAAAGATATAGAGTAGTCATGAGTCAGTGTATGACATGTCAATCGGTAAGCAAGCAACCACCATTACCATTACAGCCATGGAAATGGCCTCCCAGGGTGTGGCAAAGGCTACATATTGATTTTGCTGCGTTTGAAGGACAACAATTGTTCATTGTTGTCCTTCAAATAGTCCTTCAATAGCCATTCAAAGTGAGTTGAGGTGTTTCCAATGTGGAAAATAACAACATGTAAAACATTAGCCATTTTGCGGTTTATTTTCTTCATTTGGCCTCCCAGAAGAAATTGTTTTGGATAATGGACCACAATTTTGTTCCGAAGAATTTGCACAGTTCATGAGCAAAAATGGTGTGAAACATACCAAGGTTCCACCATACCACCCTGCTTCGAATGGTGCAGCAGAGCGCACTGTACAAATTGTAAAATGTGCCCTCATAAAACAAATATTAGATCCAAATCCAAAGAAACAACAGTTGCCATTGGATCACAAATTGTCTAATTTTCTAATTACGTATCGTAATACTCCTCATACAACGACTGGTAGAACCCCAGCAGAGTTGTTTCTCAACAGCAATGAACCAAATTCTCATTGTTAAAACCAAATTTGGCGCAGTCCGTAGAAGAAACATAATTAAGACAGAAAGAGAATCATGATAGAGGTAGAGTAAAAGAGAGAAGTGTGAAATTAAACCAGAAGGTGAGAGTGAAGAACCATCACCATTATTGGGTAAAGTGGTTACTAGGAAGAGTGATGAAGATATGTGGTCCGCGCACATATTTGTATCACACTCTCGTACCCTGGCTTCCCTCATCTCGAGAGTCTACAATCCTTGCTCCAGTATCCCAATTTCCCACAGTTAAAACACCCTCTGGATCGACAACATTCCATTGACTCTGGATCAGTTCCTATGGAGTGGAGGGTAGCCAATGTAACCCCACTTTTTAAAAAAGGAGGGAGAGAGAAAACAGGGAATTATAGACCGGTCAGCCTGACATCGGTAGTGGGTAAAATGATGGAATCAATTATTAAGGATGTCATAGCAGTGCATTTGGAAAGAGGTGACATGATAGGTCCAAGTCAGCATGGATTTGTGAAAGGGAAATCATGCTTGACAAATCTTCTGGAATTTTTTGAGGATGTTTCCAGTAGAGTGGATAAGGGAGAACCAGTTGATGTGGTATATTTGGACTTTCAGAAGGCGTTCGACAAGGTCCCACACAAGAGATTGATGTGCAAAGTTAGAGCACATGGGATTGGGGGTAGTGTACTGACATGGATTGAGAACTGGTTGTCAGACAGGAAGCAAAGAGTAGGAGTAAATGGGTACTTTTCAGAATGGCAGGCAGTGACTAGTGGGGTACCGCAAGGTTCTGTGCTGGGGCCCCAGCTGTTTACACTGTACATTAATGATTTAGATGAGGGGATTAAATGTAGTATCTCCAAATTTGCGGATGACACTAAGTTGGGTGGCAGTGTGAACTGCGAGGAGGATGCTGTGAGGCTGCAGAGCGACTTGGATAGGTTAGGTGAGTGGGCAAATGCATGGCAGATGAAGTATAATGTGGATAAATGTGAGGTTATCCACTTTGGTGGTAAAAACAGAGAGACAGACTATTATCTGAATGGTGACAGATTAGGAAAAGGGGAGGTGCAAAGAGACCTGGGTGTCATGGTACATCAGTCATTGAAGGTTGGCATGCAGGTGCAGCAGGCGGTTAAGAAAGCAAATGGCATGTTGGCCTTCATAGCAAGGGGATTTGAGTACAGGGGCAGGGAGGTGTTGCTACAGTTGTACAGGGCATTGGTGAGGCCACACCTGGAGTATTGTGTACAGTTTTGTTCTCCTAACTTGAGGAAGGACATTCTTGCTATTGAGGGAGTGCAGCGAAGGTTCACCAGACTGATTCCCGGGATGGCGGGACTGACCTATCAAGAAAGACTGGATCAACTGGGCTTGTATTCACTGGAGTTCAGAAGAATGAGAGGGGACCTCATAGAAACATATAAAATTCTGACGGGGTTAGACAGGTTAGATGCAGGAAGAATGTTCCCAATGTTGGGGAAGTCCAGAACCAGGGGTCACAGTCTAAGGATAAGGGGTAAGCCATTTAGGACCGAGATGCGGAGGAACTTCTTCACCCAGAGAGTGGTGAACCTGTGGAATTCTCTACCACAGAAAGTTGTTGAGGCCAATTCACTAAATATATTCAAAAAGGAGTTAGATGAGGTCCTTACTGCTAGGGGGATCAAGGGGTATGGCGAGAAAGCAGGAATGGGGTACTGAAGTTGAATGTTCAGCCATGAACTCATTGAATGGCGGTGCAGGCTAGAAGGGCCGAATGGCCTACTCCTGCACCTATTTTCTATGTTTCTATGTTTCTATGACCCGCAATACCTCCCTCTTGTCTCCATTCTCTCTTTGTCCTAACCTCTCCTTTTACTTCGTGCACCTTCCCTTTTAGTTTCTACTCCTCCCCTTGTCTGGACTTAAATGCTAGAGTTAATCTTCTCAACACTCCTGCCTCAGTATTTTGGAGATCGTCTGGGTCAAACCATGCTTCGACCTTTGTTCTGAGCCCTGGCAAACTGTTAGCCATTATGGTTCTCAGCCAATGGTTTCTGGGTTCTCCTATTAAGTCTGCCCGTATCAGATTTCCTCCAGTGACCCTTAAATAAATAGGCCACAGTCTGTCTGCAAATGTATCGGGTCTGTTCTACTTGCCAGAGTGGACTACCTTGGCTGTACCCTCGCACTGCCAAGATTTCCTCCTTTAAGGGGTCCTCCACCTAACATGGTGGCTGTCGACAAGCTCTGATATAGCTTCCTTCCAGGGAGAGCAGTGTTAACTTCACTTTCTCCTCCTCACTGCAGTTATCGATACCCCCTATCTGCTCTGTATTGGCAAAATGAACAGAGGCATCCCCTCCTTGCTTTAATGTTACCATACCCATCAGCATCTCCTGCAGCTGAAGCGACGTGTATGGGATCACATAGTCACTCTGTAATGGTGCCGTGTGGGCTGAATTTCTGCTGTCTCAAGGGACACGTCGGTTTGGGGGGTCCCGGTGCCTCGGGAGCCGGCCGATGCTCGCTATACTCGGGCCCATCGTCTGACTCTTTCCCCTCTGGATCCCAACCTTCCTCGCCTCCTCCTGGTGCCATGCGACAAATCATCCCTTTGGCCCCGTCTAACTCTGGCGGATGTTTTCTTTACAAGGTCCATGATCTGCTCTCTCGTAACCCTGTTTCTGTGCCACCTGATATGCTATCTTTATCTTTCTGAGCTGTTCTTCTGCCTCTTTGACTCTCTCTAAGTGCCTTTCACTTTGTTCGATGTACGTCTGCTGCTGCCTTTTGCACTCGGTCACCTGGCACTGCAAATATTCTGGGTGATTACGCGCCATTTCTTTCTTAATACCTTGGTCCAGCCTTTCTTTCTCGAAACTGCTTATCTCACCTTTTAATTTCTTATTCTCCTCCTCCAGCTGTTCTACCTTTTCTCTTAACAGTTGTGTCTGCTTCTGCAGGCACATGAGCCAACTCGCCTTCTCTTTTAACCCTTTGTGGTTGCTATTGACTGTCCACTCTGCCGCTTTTTGCTGCGGAGCCCCAGAGTGTAGCATTTCTCATGCCCATGGCTCTGAAATGTCCAGTTTGTTGCATTTATATGCAGCTACCTTAGCTCCCATGGACTTCCTATGATTGCTCTTGGCTGCAGGCTCCACAGCATTTTGCTGCGGTAAGTCCATTTCCAGTGCCTCTGGCTGAGAAATTTTCCCTGACTACCTTGGTCTCCCTGAGACCACCTCCCAGTGACCTGCGGTTACTGTTACTCAGGCTTTTCTCTGTGGCTACCTTAGTTGACCCGAGATTACTCCAGGCTGTCCGAGACTGTTTCTCTCCCCTGGCTGCCCTAGCCACCCTTGAGATTACCCTGGCCTCCCTAAGACCCCTTCGCAGACGCCCCGCGACTACTTCTGGTTTTTCTCTGTGACTACCCCAGTCAAACGAGATTACTCCAGCCTGCCCGAGACTGTTTCTCTCCTTTGGCTGCCCTGGCCGTCTGTGAGATTACCCCGGCCTTCCTTAGACCTCTTTGCAGATTACCCGGGAGACTACATCTCCCGGTGGCTACCCTAGTCAGCCGGAGCTCTTCGGCTACCCTAGTCACCCTTGAGAGTACTTTGGTCTCCCTGAGACCCCTTAGCAGACTACCTGTGATTTTCTCGGTGGCTACCCTAGTCAACCCAGGATTACTCCAACCAACCCAAGACTGTTTCCTTCCTTTTGTGGTTGCCCTAGCCGCCCTTGAGATTCCTTTCATTCTACAACTACCTTAGCCGACCTAAGACTTAACTAAGCCTCCCTCAGGTTTTTTGTCCTTGATTTGTGTCCATGATCCTATTTCAAATGCCAAGGTGTTGCCGCGGTCGCCATTTTCTATAGGGAATTTGTTTTACACTCTACCTTGATTCGTAGACCTCGGGAATTACAGAAAAGGACTACACGTGATGCAAAGTTTAGGCTTAACCCAGCTGTCAGTTTTATTATGCAAAAACGAACTAAAAACTACAGAACAGGATTTCTGAAAAAATTGACTGAAGACATACAATCACCTGTCCAGTTAGTTGCTGTAACCATAGATTGTAAGTTCATGGTCATTGGTTCCATGAACAGTTGTTCCTCTTCGATGTTCCCTCTTCTGGTCATTCTCTTCTCTTCCATTTCTTCCGTGTTAGTTCCGTTCCTTTTCGTTTGCTCTGAGCTGCTTCCTGCTTGTGTATATATCCATTTTATGAATAAAACACCCGCTGAGCTGAGGCTTCTGTTAATGTGTCTGGATCGATACGTTGTTTGTGGTGATCCGTTTGACTGACTGTAATGATGGACCTGGATGTCCCCAATTTGCACATGGAGTCTACAGGGCAAAAGATAACTCCTCATCTTAAGTACCCCGTTGTCCAAAAATGTACACCTTGTGGGGTCCTTTTGTTGTCCTGGTTTCTTGCAGACTTGTAGACACTAGAGAGAATTGTTTTTCCCCCTCTGACCAATCAATCCAGGGGCTCTTCCGTGGGATTTTATGAATTGTATCAATCCCTTTGTTTCTATGCATAAACATGTCTGACTCTTGACCGCAGAGATTGGCGATGAGTCACCACCTGCCCCAGGCTGGCACCTTTTACTTCCTATGTCCAGTCAATCCCCAAAAGCTTGTATTAAATCATTTTTAATTTGTGGCCTCTTCCTGTGCTTTCTGTAAAAGTGTGCAATCCTCACAACGGGATTCTGGGCTTCATAAATAGACCTATACCTAGGCTAAAAAAATTCAGGTCATTTGCACCTCCCATTAGCACACAACTTTCTGCCTGGGCAGGTGCTGCTAACGACTCCCGTAAAAGCCGGCTGGAGTTTAGCGATGACGGTAATCCGTAGCACCCCGCTCCACTGCGCCAGGGATGACATCGTCATCACTGTGCACAGAACCCTTTACGCCCCGAACCCTAAATTGGCTTTTGCCCCTGAATCTGTGGCAGGCGAAGACAGCGAGAGCTTCAGGGGATGTGAACCGGGTGGCAGACCACTCGCAGGGCAATAGTTGAAGAGGAGGTGCAGTGCTTGTAATAAACAAAAGATACGATTTTTTGATGCGCCCCGTTGGTGCTTCGAACGTGGTGTCCATGCTGCGATTGGTCAGAGTGCCAGGCATGGTAGCCCCGCTCCCCGATGTCCTGGTAGGCCCATTTTTATAATACAGAGGTTGCAGCTTCGGCCCTTCCCTTTAATTAAGGGAAGAGCTCCTCCTATGCAGTCCAGTGCATAGCGCTGCACCTCACTCCCAATGTGTCCGCCCCATTAGCAACCTAACTGTTTTGCGCTCCACTTCCTTATGAGGGCAGTAACCCCAATTTAGTGTGAGAGGTGAGACTTCTCACCTCGCAACTGAATTTTTCCCCCATAGAGTACAAAAGCAAGGAAGTTATAATGAACCTTTATAAGACACTGGTCCAACCTGAACTGGAGTATTTTGTCCAATTCTGAGCACCGCACTTTAGGAAGGATGTGAAGGCCTTAGAGAGGGTGCAGAAAAGATTTACAAGAATGATTCCAGGGATGAGGGACTTCAGTTACGTGGATAGAATGGAAAAGCTGGGATTGTTCTCCTTAGAGCAGAGAAGATTAAGAGGAGATTTGATAGAGGTGTTCAAAATCATGATGTGTCTAGACAGGGTGAATAGAGAGAAACTGTTCCCATTGGCGGAAGGGTCAAGAACCAGAGGACACAGATTTAAGGTGATTGGCAGAAGAACCAAAGGCGACATGAGGAGAAATGTTTTATGCGGCGAATGATTAGGATTTGGAATGCACTGCCTGAAAGGGTGGTGGGGGCAGATTCAACCGTGGCTTTCAAAAGGGATTTGGATAAGTACCTGACAGGAATAAAAATTGCCGGGCTACAGGGAAATGGCAGGGACTGGGACTAGCTGAAGTGCTCTTGCAGAGAGCTGGCACGGGTTTGACAGGTCGAAAGGCCTCCTTCTGTGCTGTAACCATTCTATGATTCTATGGTGCTACTTACCATTGCTGCAAGCCTCACACCCACATCTCACACCTTGCACACACTGTCAGCTATTCAACCACAATAGGCACATCACCCAGACACATTGTACCACACTCACTGACACACTTCCCTTTCTCTTGCAGGTCAAGGTGACTCACAACCGGCACAAACAGGAGTAAAAAAGGCAAGGGGATTGCACTGCTGCTGAACTTGACCGAGCTGGAGGGAGCTGTTCTGAAGGTAATTGAAGGGGCCGTCACTAAGGCCATGGTGATTGGCAAAGCTGAAAGCATTGATGATGACAATGTGCTCATACCTAATCCTTCTTCTCACATCCCACTTCCCCCTCATCCCACAATCTCTTCTCACTTACAAGCTGCTGATGATGTAAGCATGCACATCTTGCTTTCTCCCCCTCCACTCACCACAACCTGACCCTTGTGCCTTTCCCCTTTGAGATACCCAAGAACTGCCACCAGCCCAGCCTGTGCAGGAAGAGCTAAAGGAAGAGAGTGATGGAGAAGAAGAGAAACCGTCACTCGATCTGACATTCCTAGGTAAGAGGTCAGAAAATCGCACTGCATGAACTTTAGAGGATACTATAGATAAAGGATCTGCATATGGTGAGTCACTGGGTACGAGTGGGCTGCAGCCAGACCAGGAGGAAAGGGTAGCGGAGGTACCAGCTCCTCGAAGGGCGAGGTTGCACACGAGTTCTGCTACAGAGGAGTCAGATGAGGACTTCGATGAGGTGGCCTTTAGAGGAAGGGTGATGGGCATGCACATAGAAATGCTGGATGCAATGACAGGCCTGCCAGAGAGCCTCTTGTCACTACCAAGGAGCATAGAGGAGCCTGACTCCAACATTGTACAGGACTTTGCGCAGAACTTGGAGCCCATGATTTCCAGGATAGAAATGTTAGGCTCCATTAGAGCACTTGTGGACCCAACCATGATGCTGGGTGTGATGAGAGATGTCAAAGCTTCCATTGCAGCACAAGCAGAATCTACCATCGTATGAGTACTGCTGTAAAAGCTCAGACTGCTCTCATGCAGGCTCAGCTTGCTGCCATGCAAGCTCAGACTGCTGCCATCGTGGCTGGGTTTACGTGATGGAAAGGGGTTTACAGGGTCCCTGACAGTCCAGTAATCTGTCCTCCAACAGATTATTTGGATTGCTGACGTGCTGCCCCAGGGGAGTGGCAGTGACTCCATGGAGCAGGAACTTTCTGACCGCTTTCAGGATAACAGCATTCATCCTCCCACCGCTGCCACTCCACCAGTGCCCTTGCTGTTGCCTGTCAGCCAGCCGGCACAGGCTGCTGCCACCCATGCCAAAGTGGTGCAGTCTACAGCCGTGCATTCTTGGCCCAGAACTGCTCGAGGTGGTCCTCTAAGGCCATCTGCTGTGTCCCCCACCGATTGTCAGCAGCTTTCCAACCATCATGCTGCAGCCAGTTTGTTTTCACTCCATAGGAGCTCCGTAATAGACAAAGGAACACAAAAGACAGGCACTAAGGGAATGCACAAGGGCAATTAGTTGACTTTGTTATATATAATATCAAAATTAATCATTTATAAATTATGTTTGGGATGTTTGATTTCTGGTGGCTTTCAATTCAGCATTGTGCCCACGAGCATTGTGATGTTCGGGGACAGAGGGATGATAAGATGGGGAAGTGTTGATCAATGAGGACCGGGAATTTCATTCAAGGGAACCGGAGTCTGATGCTGCACTCATGGACAGCCCATCCAGAATGGGGATTAGCAGGCTGTCGTCTCCCTTCCTCCTCTGCCTCTTCCTTTTCCTCTTCTTCCTCCTCATCTTCCTCTTCCTGAGGTGGTCGCGGAACCTGTGGTGGCAAGGGCTGCACTTTCAAGATGGCCAAGTTATGTCGAATGCAGCAGACCACCACTAATTGGGACATCCACTTTGGTGAGTACTGGAAGGCACCTCCCAAGTGGTCAAGGCTGCAGAACCCCAGTGTTCCGTGTGGCAGCATGGCTGTCATTATATGAGTGCAAACCATGAGTGGTGGGTTTGCAGAGGGGAGTCATTAACCAGGTGTGGAGCGGATCCCCCATAACTCTGAGCAGCCATCCTTAGGTTCGACGTGGTGGCTGGACGATTGCTGGCACTGTGGACTGGTGAGGATGAAGGCATCATGACTGCTGCCAAGAGATCGGGCATTCACCATCATGATGTGCTGGGTGTTTCGTCCACTGACTTCACATTAAGTGAGTGGTAGCCTTTGCGGTTACAGTACATCTCAATATTTATATGCAGCGTCCGCAAAGCCACATGAGTGTAGTCGATGGTGCCCTGCACCATGGGGAAGTCCGATATACTGCCAAAGGCATGTACATGCTCCTCCTGCTTCTCTCTGTTTAGAGAGACGACAAAGAAGACCCTTCTCCTTTGAGACCTCCCAGAAGCAGCGATGGACGATGAACTGCGAGATGTTTACTATTACACTTGCTACAGCCTGGAAGGATCCACTGGTGAAAAATTCAGGGCCATGATCACCTTGAGGGCCCCTGGCAGAGCCTCTGTCGCCTTGCTCTAAGATTGCAGGTCTGATTCTAATAGGTGGCAGAGTTCTGTTACCACCTCCTTGGTGAAACAGAGCCACCGAGCACGCTGCTCCTGGCTTAGGTCCAGGTAAGAGAAGTGCTCCCTGAAGACCCCAGGTGGGTGAGGCCTCCTCCTCAGAGCCCTCCTCCCCCTCGTCCCTCTGCGAACAGTTTGTCTTATTTGCTGCTTCTGCTCCATCTCCCTGTCGTGCTGCAGTGCGGGGAATGGCAACTAGAATCCCCATGACTTGGTGGAAGTGGTGTAGTCAGAGGCCTTCTGGTTGCAGCCAACACCGTCACAACGTTCAGCAGTACTCCCTGCACACTTCAACAATGTTATTAATGTCTTCCAGCAAGCCAGTATTAACATGTGACAGAGTCTGTGGCTCTCGTATTGGGCTGTTCAGCCACCAAACAACTCACTTAAGGAGTGGAAGCAAGTCTTCCTCGATTCTGAGGGGCTGCCTATGATGATGATGATTGACATAAACTTTGCAAGAACCAGTACAATAATCAACTTACCTGCAAGTTGGATGTATCTCTTTAAAATAGCGCTGGTGGAGGGTCCCCATGCACTTGAACGCTCGTTCAGCTCTGCGTATTTAGGAGAGGGTGTAGTTTGGAACGATGACGTCCAAAAAGGCAGGTCCTGCATCAAATCAGCATTACACACAGACCCATGTCACAATCTGCCTGCTCTGCATACTGCCTGCACACACTCGCCCGCCCGCCCATGCTATTGCCCTCACCATGATGGCGACAAGTACAGTCCACGCGGAAGTGTGCGGAAGCATGGCAGCTGCAAATTTTTCACAAAATTGGCCTTAACTGCCAGCGCTAAGGTGCTGAATTTGACGGCCAAATAAACTATTTCCTTTGGTGGGGGAATCCAGACTAAGAACTCTAAAGTTAGAGTTAGGCCATTCAGGGACAAAATCAGGAAGTACTTTTCACACAAAGTGCAATAGAAATCTAGACCGCTCTCCCCAAAAGGCACTGGGTGCTGTCTTAAGACTGAGGTTTGTGTTAGGTAAGAGCATCAAAGGATAAGGATTAAAGGCAAGTAAACGGGGTTGAGGTACAGATCTGTCATGGTCTAATTGAATGGCACAACAGGCTCAAGGGGCTGAATGGTCTACTCCTGTTCCTAAGTTCCTATGCTGCTGCCTGAAACAAATTTATACCCTAGAGTATTCTCTATCGACTTTCTTACACATAGTGACGACTACGTGAATGTAATTAGTGTGGCTTGGACTGGAAAGATTCTCCCAATCTTCCACCATAACTTCAGCAGAAGGGAGGCATTTGAAAATCTATGGCAGCTTTGCAGTTGAGGTGCATTCCCGCTTGAAATAGACCTTGGGTAGTCCATTTCCTAAGGCAAGCGAGTGGGTATTCCGGGAATTAAGATAATCCGGGCCTCATGCTGCCGAGTTCAGGGCAGTTTGCCACTTGCTTTGGTGCTCCGCCCACCTGTGACAAGAAGTCCAGGATATCATCAGGATATTGTTTCCTGCTCCTTCCTCGACTTATTGTAGATTTTTTTGCTTCAGCCTGTTACATTTTAGGTTGTGGAAAGTTTCCATTCGAGTCAGTGAGTGGTCGAAATTCGGTTGCTAACGCCAGCTGATAACTTTGGTGTTAGGCGTCAACTGGGCAGCAGTGGGATGTTGTTGGCACTAGGCACTGTTGATGCTTGCCGCGAAATTGGGTGGTGGTTTTTTAAGGGCGTTAAAATGTAATGTCCCACTGGCTAACGCATGGAGTTCATGACGTCACCTCGCGTACAACGCCTCCTTGGCACCGGTCTCGCCAAATTCAATTTTGCCGCCTCACTTACCAGCTGGCGGCGATGACTCCTGAAAATGTTGCCATGCACAAGGTGGGGAAACAAATCTGAGGCGTTATTTAAAGGGAGTTGCAATCGGGGCTCAGAGACTTTGCGGTCCGTGCTGTGTTGGTTGCTCGCACAGTTCGAAGGTGCTGGCATCCTTCAGCTACTGACTCCTAAGCTTTAGTACTAGCATCTCGGAGACATTGTTGGGTTCAAGCTCGGATACATTTGGAACTAGCATATCGTTGTTACCTCTGCAAAGTTATGGGGGCAGTGATCGCACACCACATCATCCTGCGGTAAAGACTTCAAAAGCGCCGGCTGCAGAGACGGCTTATGGCAAATGTAGATGCTCGCCAAAACGGTGGGGCAGGAGGTTGTACAGTCGCAGGGTTTACCATGTGCATTATTCGTACCTTGAGATGTCCGAGGAGCAGTACCTAAGAAGGCTGAGATTACGCAAGGAGATGGTGAAGGAGCTCTTCCACCTCCTGCAGACATACCTGGCAGCTGACATCGGCACCAGGACCTCGTTGTCATTGGCAGTGAAAGTGACAGTTGCCCTCAACGTCTATGCTACCGGCTCCTTCCAGTCTCTTGTTGCTGATATATGCAACATCTCGCAGTTTGCAGTACATTGCTGCATTCGCCAGGTGACTGATGCTCTCTACAGCAAACAAATGGACTATATCAAGTTTAGCATGTCCAGGGAAGACCAGGATGAGCGCTCCTGTGGCATTGCCAGGATAGCAGGCTTTCCCAGGGTTCAGGGAGCCATTGATTGTACACATGTGGCATTGAGGGCACTCCCCCAAGATGGCGAGCTGTTTCAGAATCGCAAGAGGTACCGCTCCCTCAAAGATCAGCTGGTCTGCGATCACAGGCAGATGATCCTCGCTGTCAATGCCCGCTATCCTGGCAGGTGCCACGATGTCTTCATCCAGCAGGAGAGCACTGTGCCATGATTCTTCCAGCCACCACATGGAGGCCGTGGCTGGCTCCTCGGCGACCAAGGATATGTTGTTGCCATCTGGCTGATGACACCCCTTCGCAATCCCACCACCCCTGCCGAGCACTGCTATAACATCAGCCATATCGCAACCAGGACCATTATAGAGCAAACTATCGGGGTCCTGAAGCAGGGTTTCTGCTGCCATGCCCGCTCTGGAGGGGCATTTCAGTAGTCACCTGATAGAGTCTCCATGTTCACCATTGTGTGCTGCATGCTGCACAACCTGGCCATTATGAGGGGCCAGCCATTACACCAGGGATGGATGACCCACCTCAGGAGGACGACGCTGATGAGGAGGAAGACAAGGAGCTTCATCAAAAGAGGAGGTAGCCTGACACTGCTACGGTTGGAAGGGCTGCTCATCAGAGACTCATCGTGCATCGATTCCAGAATGACTGAAAACATGCCGAATTACCAGCCTGTACACCACGGCACCTACTAAACACATCACTCCCCACCCTGCAACCCTCCGTGTATATAAATCGCAGCACAATAATGCGAATAATCAAAACTTTATTGAACACATAAACCATGGTGTGATCAAAACAAGCACAAGCCAACACCTTCATCCCCAACAAATAATCATACCCACAAGATCCCTTCAAAAATTTTAAACAGAGATGAGGAGAAATTTCTTCTCTCAGAGATTGTGAATCTGTGGAATTTGCTGCCTCAGAGAGCTGTGGAAACTGGGACATTGAATAAATTTAAGGCAGAAATAGATGTTTTTTTAATCGAAAAGGGGATAAGGGGTTATGGGGAATGGACAGGGAAGTGGAGCTGAGTCCATGATCAGATCAGCCATGATCTTATTGAATGGCAAAGCAGGATCGAGGGGTTGTATGGTCTACTCCTGTTCCTATTTCTTATGTTCTTATGTTCTTATGTTTTTAAACATATTCAATGACATCCAAGTGCAACTATTGACATCAGTTCATTTTCCAACAAGGAAGCCATCGCTGGCAAGTACCAAACAATTGTTTCTTCATTCATCCAAGTCCAACTAGTTATATGAGTTCATGGGCTAGATTTTACACTTTTGTGCAGATTGCCCAAAATTGTGCGGTATTTCCGGCGTGGGCGGTAAAAATGGGTTTTCAGATCGCCGGCTTGTCGCCCATTCTCAAAGCCCATAGTCGCCATTTTTGAAACTGGGCGTTACCACGAGCGATCTGAAATGGCATTAGCATTAACTCTCTCTGACCTTCGGTCGTAAAGTGTGGCCATCCTTAGTAACGGCATGGCAATGCTCGTTTCCCGCGATTCAGGAGAGGAGACAGAGAGAGAGGGAGCAGACAGGGACTGAAGCATGTGTGGGTGTGGTGTGTGCTTGTTTGGCTATTGTGGGAGGCATGAGGGAGATTCACCAGCAGCAAAAAGCCTACTAAGCACCAAGAACATAGTTGGCACCGAGTTTTTGTCCAACAAATAACATATAACATGGAAGGGATGGAGGAGGCCCTGGAGCTGTTAGCCAGGAACACTGGTGGCAGAGGGCTCCCAGTGGTCCCGGAGCACGGTACTGCACCCCAAGGTGCCACACTCCCATTGCCAACAGCACATGAGAGCCAGGAGCAACATCTTGCTTCTGGCTCGGAGCACGTTCCCATCTTGGGACTGTCCTCTCCCGTATCATTCCAAGCAGTGGTTCGGCCGTCATCCCCCTGCCCTCTGGCAATGAAGCAGGGCCTGAGGAAATCCTCGGCCAGGCAGCTTGGAGTCAGGAGGGGAAAGGGAAGAGGTAGAGATGGGGAGGAGAAGCGAGGGAGGGGGGAAGGGTTGGTTTTATACAAATACTTACGATTTCAGACAAATGTTCGGTTTAAATGTTATTTATTTAACAAAACCTTGTTGTGCATTGGCTCAGATAGCTGCACCGTTACACACTGGTGATTCCTTAACATCAAAGGGTATAATTACACTTAACTTCAATCAACTTAAACTTTAACTGTCACCTAGGTGATGCCCACCATTGCTGTATGACCTGCACACCCAGCAGTGTTTCAGCCTTATAAATACCACCAACGTTCTTTCAGGCAAAGCGATCATTTATGAGCTCTTGACGTAAGAGTCTTGCAGCTATGCCCTTTCATGTGGTCTACAGCGGGGCGGGGGCATGGCTTCAACATCAGCCTGATTGTCTGGCCTGAGGTCAACGTCCATCTTCTCGTCCTCCTCTTCCTCTCTCTGCTGAGGTGGACTGTCAGACTCATCAGGCAGTTCTTGTCCCCTCCTGATGGCCAAGTTTTGCAGCATGGAGCACACGACCACGAATTGAGCTACCTACTCAGGGTGATATGTAGCTCGCCCCCGAGGCATCTAAAGCACTGCTTAAGTACTCCAATGATTCTCTCCATGATATGGCGAGTGGTTCTGTGACTCTCATTGTATCGCTTCTCGGCTTCAGTGTGGGTGTCACGCAGGGGGATCATCAGCCAGGTGGCGAGACCATATCCTTTGTCACCAAGCATCCAGCATTGACCTTGTGGCTGATTGTTAAACAAGTCAGATACAGTGCACTCACGAAGGATATGAGCATCATGGATCCTGCCCGGAAATTTGTCATTCACTGCCAGTATAATTTTCTGGTGGTCGACAACGAGTTGCACATTCAGGGAGTGGAATCCCTTGCGGTTCCTGAAAACCTCTGCACCCTGAAAAGATGCCCGCATCGCGATATGTGTACAGCCTATTGCTCCCTGCACCTTGGGGAAGTTAGCAATTCTGGAAAATCCTAGAGCCCTCTCAGTCTGAGCCTCCCTGGTCATAGGGAAGCTGATAAAGTCCATCCTGCATGCGTACAGGGCTTCAGTTACCTGTCGAATGCAGCAATGTGTGGCATGCTGAGATATACCGTAAATGTCACCAGCTGAGGCCTGAAAAGAACCCGATGCGTAGAACCACAGTGCCACAATGACTTTGACCTCGACAGACAGTGCAGTCCTGATAGTGCTGGCAGGCTGCAGATCTCCCCTTATGAGCTGGCATACCTCACTGATAACCTCTTTGTGGAAGCGCAGTCTCCGAAGGCAGGTGTTGTTGGGCAAGTTGAAGTAAAACTGCTTCTCCCTGTACTTATGGGGGAGAGTAACGTCTGGTCCTCCTCATCAGTCTGGCACGTCTTACATTGGGCACATGATGCTGTGGAGCATACCTTCTGCCATCTTGAGTCTGCAGCATATAATTGGTCATCAAGAGAGAGTGAGAAAGGACAGGCCGCATTCCAATAACTATTTGTTTTCCACCGATTGATCACAAAGAATGAATGTCCCGACAAAGACACCTATTAATTCCAATCGTCCACAGTGTGATAAAGATGTTTGTTCAAATGTTCACATCACCTCCAAACACCTCCAGAGTACATCTGAACTCCCCCGAGGTTGAAGCAGAGCAGCCTTTTAAATGGTGCGACATGTGATGTAGAACATGGCGTCCATATCACTGAATAGTTCCGGTTAGTTCCACTTTTTCCCGGCGGTTTTTTGGACGAGCGATGTTGTGGGCGAGATGTGTGCAAGGTGGTGAAAGCGATGCTGGCCGATCTCCCGGGCGTTAGTTTTGGCAAATATGATCCTTACAACAAAATAAAATGGGCGTTCAGTTAATTACATGCGGAAAGTAACACTCGCCGATATTATGGGCGTTGGTTTCACCCATTCTGATGATTCCGCCCCAAAAAAGTGGGCGGGCGGTATTATTTTTTCCCGGCGTTACATACATGGGAAAAGTAACGCTCGGCGATAAGTCTCCAAAAAATGGGCGTCCATTTCCATATAGTGGCTAAATGGGCGATATCTGGGCGTTATACCTCATGGACGTTAAGTGGGCGTTCTGCATGCAAAAGAAAGTGTAAACTCTAGCCCCAGATCTTAACAAGGTGAGGATCTGTGGCCACTTTCCCTCAGGTCTTTAATTTTGGCCCTGTAGAGTGCTTCACCACCCCTTCCTTTCTCCCCCCTCCCACGCCTACTGCTCCTTCTCAATGGGGTCTCTGGACCTGCAGCAAGGCTGGTAGTTGGTTGCTGACTTGGAGCCGCAGCCACACATGATGGCCTAGCAGGAAGTCCCCGACCAGCTCAGGCCCTGGAAGGCCCGGCTGTGTACTGCATCACCTCAGCATGGGTGGCAGCACTCTGTTGTAGATGGGTTACAGAGAGCAGCAGGTGCAAAGGCAGAATGATGTGGTCCTGAGAGATGACATCATTTTCCAACTGGCCCAACATGCTGCTACTCCCCCAGGTCTGAGCCTCATCATCTGCAGCAATCTGGGTGGGTACAGATTGCTGCCCTGGTTCAGCAAGTTTGAACTGATGGGGCCCCAGACAGGATAGCATTGGTCTGTGCATCCATGAAATCAAGTTGCCTCTGCATTAAGACTGACTGCAACTGCAGCACAGTACAGAGCTGATTGATGCCACCATGCACTGATGACATTACAGTCTGCAGGCCTACAACAGCATCGGCCTGGTGCTCAATGGACACTGTAACATCAGCCATAGCCCGAGCCTCCATGTCTGTGAACCCATGGTCACTGTTTGCATCCAGCATCCATTGGTATCTACCAAGGATGGGCTCGGTGGGCTGCTGAGAGGTATGAGCAATAGTTGAGGTGGAGTCATCCATCCTCACAGCTAGTGCATCAAGACTCTGGCAGCTTTGCTAGTGCACCCAGCAGATCGCTGTGTAACTACAGGGATTGTGTTGTGACAACCTCTAGTTCCAGCTCATCATCACTAAGGCGCGCACTCACACTCCGAGGCGCTGGCCCCCGGGCTTCCCCTCCCCTGTGGTGTTGCTGCAGGCAGTTGGATCACTCACTTCCACCTCCCCGACCACTACTTCATCAACAAAGCTGCTGGCCCCGCTCTCAGATGCTCTCAGATGTTGCTGGCTCCTGCGTTACATCAAAGGAGGTGTCCTCCTCCTCCTCCTCCTCCTCCTCCTCTTCCTCGGTAGCATCTCCACCAGTGGAAGGCTCATGTGAAGGCTCCAGTCCATCTGCTTGATCATCTGAAAGCACAAAGATATAGAAGAATGATCACCTGTAGGGGAGGGGGTCAGGAGCAGTGAAGAGCTGAAGGATTATGGTGTCAGGCCAAAATGCCCTGCTGATGCTGCAAAGGAAATCAACATACTGTAAGCCTAATTGCTAGACGGACGGTTCGAATCGCCCCCGCCTTACGAAAATTCTATACCCGGGTATTATTATTCAGAGTGTAAATGGAATAAGTCACGGACAGGAATGCTTCGGTGAAAAATCGCATTTATATTTATTTGGTCAAACATACACTGGCTAAAACATGCACTACTAAATTAAATCACTGTCTCTGTGGAAAATAAGATCCAGGTTACAAACAACATACATACAGTACAGAACTGAGGACCGGTAACATGCAGTAATTCCCTTGTTGCTATGGTGGATTCTAACTCCACCCCTACCAAGGAATTACCCAGTCTCAGCCCCTTCGTCTGGCTAAACCAAACAAAGCTTCCTCCCCAGAATAGCCCCAAAGATGCTTTACTTCTGAGAAAAACCCTGAGCCCTTACACCTCAGCCAGTCCACCTCTGGTTACCGGCTTGGGACACTCGTGATCATGCTCACCACCACACACAGTTGGTCCCGATCGCTCAGCTCAACTGTGGGAAGTCACTGCCTGGAGACTGTGAGGGGTTTGCGGTTCTCAGTCTCAGCGGCTTCTTCTGTGGAACTGTGGCTTCCTCCTCTGGTACTTCTTCTTGTTACGTCGATCTTGGTGGAGCGAGAGCGAGAGGGAGCGAGAATGGTGGAAAAGAGTCTATCTTTATAGCAGTCTTGCTATCCCGACCTTTCCCGCCAATCTTTAAAATCCTTTTGTTTCTAAGCACTCCGGTGCTTAGGCAGTGATGGGCCATCATCAGACCCATGCATATTCCGTGATTGGACTAATGGCCCTGAGTCTGGGACATATCTCGGTCTTTATGTTGGGAAAAAACTGGCTCCTCTACGGCTGGCCAGGCTAGTGGGTTCATTGTTCTGCTTCTCTTCTGAGATGTGAGAAGTGCTTTTGCATATTAGAGTGGCTTTCTAATCTGGTTATTGGCTTCAAGTTAACAAGTGCCTCAGATTCCTGAGCCTCTTTGTCAATGGCCCATTCCTTTTGCTAGGACTGGCGGGCTAACCTGTACATCCTGGATTTTGTCACAGCCAACCGCCATGCGGTCTCTAGAGTTTTAACGGACCAGCTTTTTCACGTATCTGCACAGGGTGATCCCATCACAGGGAAAATACCCTCAGAAAAAAAACATAAAGTCCACAAAATATTCTCGACTGAGTCCATTCTTTAAACAGAGACTTTGCGATCTCTTCAATACCGTCACTGTCCCAAGGAGGTTCGGCCACACCCACTGCCATGGCACCAACTTGAACGCCCATCAGGGCCGAGACGTGTTCCTCCAATGGAGTCAGAAACTGGAGTTCAGAGTCTCCTCCTCCAGTCCTCATCTGCTCCCTGCAGCTGTGGGCAAGCTTCGCCTATAACATTAAAGAGAACGTCTGAGTTAAAGCCCTTCTATCAATGTGTCCCAACTGCCTTACATACTGTACGAGAGTCTTCACTGCTTAATGTAACTTCCATTTGCTGCGTGGATTTTCTCTGGCAATGCTTGAATTAGGGGGCCAGGACCTAACAGTAACGGGGAGCTATCTTCTTCGACATGCATATGAAGACTGAGGAGTTAACAACATGAGGGGTGCAGATCCGAGCAGCAAGATTAACAGTGAGGCTTCAAATGAGAACCTTGCATGTTACTTCACCCATGTAGAGCATGGATTCCAAAACATTACATTGAGCAGAGATTGCACATTGAGCTCAGAGCATAGCATGTTGACATTTAAGATTTAAGATACTCACCCTCACCAGCCGTGTCATGTCGTTCCACATTTTTCTGCATTGAGTGGCTGTCCTGACCACCGTGTCACTCGCAGACTCTCGCTGTCTGTAAGTTTGTGGTTGTAGTCTTCTCCCAGCCTCTATCCTGAGCAACTCCCACCGCTTCTCCAGAGCATCAAGGAGTGCATCCACGGCAGTGTCCAAGAACCTGTGGGAACACTGATAAGCTGCTGCTGCTAGGTCTGCAAACATCACTGTCTGAGTGAGTGCGTAAGAAGCGAATATAACGACGAGACGTTGAGGCACCCAAACAATGCCTCAATGGAATGCACCCTCCTGCCACTATGTCTGTGGCGCAGCTCCAAATACTGCTTAATGCCTGGATGTTGACGCCTCCAGGTAAGTCTGCAATGCCATGTTTTAACGTTACGATCCACATTTCAGGCGGCAAAACTGAATTTCGTGTTTCGAACCCGCGCCTAATGCCTGGTATTAAAATATCCTCTCAGCCGGTGATACTGCCTGAAAAACTGCACAACCCAATTTTGACCCATGAGTCTATTGAGGTAAAAACAGAAAATGCTGTAAATACTCAGTAGGTCAGGCAGTACCTGTGAAGCGAGAAATAGAGTTAGGGCTAGGACCTCCATTATTTTGCTATGCATAATGCCCACCTAACGTCCATTTTAACGCTGAAATGACGTGTAACGCTCATATATCACCCACTTTGGCACAAAATGGAAACTGACGGGCATTTTTCGGAAATTTATCGCCGAGCGTTACTTTCCCCATGTGCTTAACGCTGGGAAAAAATATTACCGTCCGCCCACTTTTTTTGGGCAGAATCATCAGAGTGGGCAAAATCAACGCCCATAATATCGCCTAGCGTTACTTTTCGCACAAAATTAACGCCGAGATTCAATAATACCGCCCGCCCATTTTTATTTGTTGCAAAGAGCACATTTGGCGAAACTAGCGCCCAGGAGATCGGCCACCGTCACTTTCACCACCTCGTGCACATATCACCCAAAACACCGCTCGGAAAAAGTGGAACTGTTCTGAACTAAAGCTAGCGGTGTGGCTGCCATTTTTAAAATCGCAGGTTGCTTCATTCAAAAGGCTGCTTCAACTTCGAGGGAGTTTGCATTGACTCTGGAGTTCTTCTCAGGTGAAGTGACCATCTCAACAGACATATTTTCAGACTCTGGACTATTGAGGGTTTACTCCAGGTGTATTTTAGTGAGGAAATTATTGCTTCTGATCAATCGTTATTGTACTTTCATTGCAATGGGGCCAGCCATTTCTGAGCCTGCATCGATTAATACGCAGATGCTGCAGAGTGCAGATGGCTCAATGTGTGATGCACATCATTATGTGCCCAATTTAAGATGTGCAAGAATGAGGAGAAGGGCCAGACCATACACACCCTGCACATACAGGGAAAAGAGGTCTTACCTCGACATATCCTGGGGCATTGGGACCGGTTCTGGGGGAGGTGGGACCAGTACAAACCGGACGGTCTGCACCTGGGCAGGACTGGAACCAATGTCCTCGGGGGAGTGTTTGCTAGTGCTGTTGGGGAGGATTTAAACTAATATGGCAGGGGGATGGGAACCAATGCAGGGAGACAGAGGGAAACAAAAAGGAGCCAAAAGCAAAAGACAGAAAGGAGAGGAGGAAAAGTGTAGGGCAGAGAAACCCAAGGCAAAGAACAAAAAGGGCCACTGTACAGCAAAATTCTAAAAGGACAAAGGGTGTTAATAAAACAAGCCTGAAGGCTTTGTGTCTTAATGCAAGGAGTATCCGCAATAAGGTGGATGAATTAATTGTGCAAATAGATGTTAACAAATATGATGTGATTGGGATTACGGAGACGTGGCTCCAGGATGATCAGGGCTGGGAACTCAACATTCAGGGGTATTCAACATTCAGGAAGGATAGAATAAAAGGAAAAGGAGGTGGGGTAGCATTGCTGGTTAAAGAGGAGATTAATGCAATAGTTAGGAAAGACATTAGCTTGGATGATGTGGAATCTATATGGGTAGAGCTGCAGAACACCAAAGGGCAAAAAACGTTAGTAGGAGTTGTGTACAGACCTCCAAACAGTAATAGGGATGTTGGGGAGGGCATCAAACAGGAAATTAGGGGTGCATGCAATAAAGGTGTAGCAGTTATAATGGGTGACTTTAATATGCACATAGATTGGGCTAGCCAAACTGGAAGCAATACGGTGGAGGAGGATTTCCTGGAGTGCATAAGGGATGGTTTTCTAGACCAATATGTTGAGGAACCAACTAGGGGGGAGGCCATCTTAGACTGGGTGTTGTGTAATGAGAGAGGATTAATTAGCAATCTCATTGTGCGAGGCCCCTTGGGGAAGAGTGACCATAATATGGTGGAATTCTGCATTAGGATGGAGAATGAAACAGTAAATTCAGAGACCATGGTCCAGAACTTAAAGAAGGGTAACTTTGAAGGTATGAGGCGAGAATTGGCTAGGATAGATTGGCGAATGATACTTAGGGGGTTGACTGTGGATGGGCAATGGCAGACATTTAGAGACCGCATGGATGAAGTACAACAATTGTACATTCCTGTCTGGCGTAAAAATAAAAAGGGGAAGGTGGCTCAACCGTGGCTATCTAGGGAAATCAGGGATAGTATTAAAGCCAAGGAAGTGGCATACAAATTGGCCAGAAATAGCAGCGAACCTGGGGACTGGGAGAAATTTAGAACTCAGCAGAGGAGGACAAAGGGTTTGATTAGGACAGGGAAAATGGAGTACGAGAAGAAGCTTGCAGGGAACATTAAGGCGGATTGCAAAAGTTTCTATAGGTATGTAAAGAGAAAAAGGTTGGTGAAGACAAACGTAGGTCCCCTGCAGTCAGAATCAGGGGAAGTCATAACGGGGAACAAAGAAATGGCGGATCAATTGAACAAGTACTTTGGTTCGGTATTCACTAAGGAGGATACAAACAACCTTCCGGATATAAAAGGGGTCAGAGGGTCTAGTAAGGAAGAGGAACTGAGGGAAATCTTTATTAGTCGGGAAATTGTGTTGGGGAAATTGATGGGATTGAAGGCAGATAAATCCCCAGGGCCTGATGGCCTGCATCCTAGAGTACTTAAGGAGGTGGCCTTGGAAATAGCGGATGCATTGACAGTCATTTTCCAACATTCCATTGACTCTGGATCAGTTCCTATGGAGTGGAGGGTAGCCAATGTAACCCCACTTTTTAAAAAAGGAGGGAGAGAGAAAACAGGGAATTATAGACCGGTCAGCCTGACCTCAGTAGTGGGTAAAATGATGGAATCAATTATTAAGGATGTCATAGCAGTGCATCTGGAAAATGGTGACATGATAGGTCCAAGTCAGCATGGATTTGTGAAAGGGAAATCATGCTTGACAAATCTTCTGGAATTTTTTGAGGATGTTTCCAGTAAAGTGGACAAAGGAGAACCAGTTGATGTGGTATATTTGGACTTTCAGAAGGCTTTCGACAAGGTCCCACACAAGAGATTAATGTGCAAAGTTAAAGCACATGGGATTGGGGGTAGTGTGCTGACGTGGATTGAGAACTGGTTGTCAGACAGGAAGCAAAGAGTAGGAGTAAACGGGTACTTTTCAGAATGGCAGGCAGTGACTAGTGGAGTGCCGCAAGGTTCTGTGCTGGGGCCCCAGCTGTTTACATTGTACATTAATGATTTAGACGAGGGGATTAAATGCAGTATCTCCAAATTTGCGGATGATACTAAGTTGGGTGGCAGTGTGAGCTGCGAGGAGGATGCTATTAGGCTGCAGAGTGACTTGGATAGGTTAGGTGAGTGGGCAAATGCATGGCAGATGAAGTATAATGTGGATAAATGTGAGGTTATCCACTTTGGTGGTAAAAACAGAGAGACAGACTATTATCTGAATGGTGACAGATTAGGAAAAGGGAAGGTGCAACGAGACCTGGGTGTCATGGTACATCAGTCATTGAAGGTTGGCATGCAGGTACAGCAGGCGGTTAAGAAAGCAAATGGCATGTTGGCCTTCATAGCGAGGGGATTTGAATACAGGGGCAGGGAGGTGTTGCTACAGTTGTACAGGGCCTTGGTGAGGCCACACCTGGAGTATTGTGTACAGTTTTGGTCTCCTAACTTGAGGAAGGACATTCTTGCTATTGAGGGAGTGCAGCGAAGGTTCACCAGACTGATTCCCGGGATGGCGGGACTGACCTATCAAGAAAGATTGGATCAATTGGGCTTGTATTCACTGGAGTTCAGAAGAATGAGAGGGGACCTCATAGAAACGTTTAAAATTCTGACGGGTTTAGACAGGTTAGATGCAGAAAGAATGTTCCCAATGTTGGGGAAGTCCAGAACCAGGGGTCACAGTCTGAGGATAAGGGGTAAGCCATTTAGGACCGAGATGAGGAGAAACTTCTTCACCCAGAGAGTGGTGAACCTGTGGAATTCTCTACCACAGAAAGTAGTTGAGGCCAATTCACTAAATATATTCAAAAGGGAGTTAGATGAAGTCCTTACTACTCGGGGGATCAAGGGTTATGGCGAGAAAGCAGGAAGGGGGTACTGAAGTTTCATGTTCAGCCATGAACTCATTGAATGGCGGTGCAGGCTAGAAGGGCTGAATGGCCTGCTCCTGCACCTATTTTCTATGTTTCTATGTTTCTATGTTTCACACCTGCCTTCAGAGACTGCGTTTCCACAAGGTGGTGATCAATGAAATATGTGAGTTCATCAGGCCACATATGCAACCTTCCATCAGGACATCAGTGTCGGTTGAGGTCAAGGTCACTGTGGCACTGTCTTTCTATGCGTCCGGTTCCTTTCGGGCCTCCGCGGTCAAGATTTGCCCTCTGTCTCACCATGTAACCCATTGCTGCATTAGACAGGTCACAGAGGCCCTGTACACAAGAAGGATGGACTTTATCAGCTTCCTCATGACGATGGAGGCTCAGACTGACAGGGCTGGAGCATTCTACTGCATTGCTAAGTTCCCCAGGGTGTAGGGAGCTATACAGTGTACTCACATTGCCATGTGGCCACCTTCTCAGGACCCGGAGCGTTTTCGTAACAGAAAAGGATTTCACTCCCTGAAGGTCCAACTAGTTGTCAACCATAACCAGATCATACTGGCAGTGAATGCCAAATGTTCGGGCACCTTCAATGAGGCTCACATCCTGCGTGAGAGCACTGTCTCTGACATCTTTAAGAGTCAGCCACAAGGACAATGCTGGATGCTTGGTGATAACCGATATGGCCAAGCCATCTGGCTGATGACCCCCTTGCGTGACACCCACACCGAGGCTGAGAAGTGATACAACTGGAGCCACAGAGACACACGCAATGTGGTCCAGAAAACAATAACTGTGCTTAAGCAGTGCTTCAGATGTCTGGACCACTCAGGAGGGGAGCTACAATACAACCCTGAGCAAGTAACTAAATTCGTGGTTGTGTGCTCCATGCAGCACAACCTGGCGACCAGGAGGGGACAAGAATTGCCAGAAGGGACTGATGGTCCACCTCAGGAGAGAGAAGAAGAAGATGACAAGGGCCTGGATGCTGACCTAGGGCCAGACATTCAGGCTGGCTATGCAGCCATGCCCACGTCCCCCTCCAGACCGCAGGAAGGGGCCTGTGGTGGCTACATAGCTGCAAGCTGTGAAGAGCTGATATCTGAACGATTTGCCTGAAAGAACGTTGATGTGAGTGACAAAACTGACATACTGCTGTGTGTGTGCAGCTCAGACATCAATGGTGCCCATCAACTTGGTGCCAGTTAAAGTTTACGTTGATTGAAGTTAAGTTTGATTTAACCCTTTCATGTTAAGGAATCACCAGTGTGCAACGGTCCAGCTATCTGAAACAATGCTCAACAAGGTTATGTTCAATAAAAAAAATGTATACCAACATTGGTCTGAAATCATAAGTATCACAGGCAGAAACACCCAATCCCCGTCACACCCCACTTTTTCCACATTGACATCAATCAAATGTTCAACATGTCCAGCAACACAGAATACAAATGCAAAGCAGGAGCATGGTCCCCTCCCCCCATACATTACATACATTGCATACACCCAGATGGAGATATAACACAGCCATCATCTGTGGACATGCACCTCACTTTCCTTCCCCCCTCCCCTTCTTCTCCCCATCTCTACCCACTCCCCTCCTCGCTCCACGGCACCTGGCCGAGGAGCTCCTCAGGCGGTGCCTCATTGGGGGGCATGAAGCAAAGGCGGTGGTTGCATGGGTATGGGAGCGGGGGATTTCAAGAGGGCAGCATTTTCTGATCCAGAAGCAGGATCTTGGTGCTTGCTCTCATCTGTCGTTCGTAGTTGTGGTGCGGAACCTAGGGGAGGAGTGCTGCGCTCTGGGACCACTTTGAGGCCTGTGCCAGCAGTGTTCCTGGCTATCGTCTCCAGGGTCTCTGCCATCCGCGGAATGTACTCAGTCATGGTGGCCAGGTGTCGGGATATGACCCCCAATGCTTCGATGAGCTGGTCACTAATATCTACAGTCCTCCTGGACAACTGTACCATCTCTCCGCTCTCATGTGACGCTCGTGGAACAGACCTGCCCCATCCACGAGGCCTCCGCGGGGTCAGTGCCATCCTGGGGACAAATGGGGTGCCCTGTGGCAAGGTGCTTGGGGCCAGTACCTCCAGAATGGAGGCAGGAATGACCGGAGGAGCACTAGATGGCCTTGGGGTGGAATGACTTCTGGAGCGTAGCGAGGCAGGTTCCTCGAAGTCCGCGCTCTCATCCGTCGAGAACAGACCCAGTGGTTTGATGGGTGAGAATCGGAGCTCCTCAGCACCAGATGTAGGATCGTCCGGAGAGTCGCTCCCCGCTCCCCCACCTTCTGGCCTCTGTGGTCTTGCCTGGGGCTGCGCTGCTGGCTGAGCTGCAAAACACAAATTAGGTTATTAGAGGAGAAGAGGGTGCTAGGGTCACAAGGTGAGTCGAGCGCTACACACACCATATGCACGACAAAAGCACCACCGCTATCAAAATCATCACAGACATCACATTTCATGACCATCAACATATTGTGCATTGGAATTGATTTTCATTAGGCCAGCATTATTTCTAGGACAATTTTAGAAATCATCTATCATATATGATTGTTCAGATATGAGTGGGTGTGGCATCTATTGACTTTACATCACACAATGGTGTAAACTTTACTCACATCACATCACTTCAGGGTCTGCAGGTGCTTCTGTAGCTGTCCGGATGTGCTTCTCCACGAATGTGAGCACCCACTCCTCCATCCCAGAGATGGCACTGGGGTCTGGTGGCCCCCCCACCCGTTAGTCTCTGCACAGACCTCATCGTTGATAGCTTCTTCTGTAAAAGATGAAAGGACGACATGGCATGAGATCATTGCATGATATCATTGCTAGGTACTGTCACAGAGACTGATACAACACATAACCGACGGATGTAATCATGCTTATTATGATAATTATCATTCTTTACCTAAAGTCGTGCAGCTTGACCGCAGGCTTGGAGTAAAACATTCCCGGTAAAAGTGGAAGACCTCACATCTGCTGATAGTCACTCATGACTGTTACAAATCAAATTATATAAATAGATATGTACATGCAAATCAGGGTCGTTCCATCATTTGCAGCATTGGTTGTCCTCACGCTCCTCGTTGGTCGCTAACGAGACCACCTCTGCTATCTCGGTCCATATTTTCTCGTAGGCCTTTGGGGTGGGCTTCCCACGCCCTCGCTGTGTCAAATCACCCCAGTGTAATTCGACCTCCTGTAGAAGGGAGGCATTTGCCTCGTCCGAAAACCTCCTCACTCTGTTGCGTCCTGCAATGCGCTCCTCTCCCACCTCACTGCTCACTCCAGCGTCAGTCTCCACAGCATGCTGTGATGCCTCCTCCTCTCCCTCCATTATAGGCCAAATTCAGGCAAATATGTGGCTAGTAGCAGCTAATTTTTGTTTCCCTAGTTGCTGTGAAGCTCTAAAGTCTCCCTCCTTCCTCCCAAAGCTGCCACACCACACCACACCCACACATACCTTCAGTCCCTCTCAGCTCCCTCTCTCTCTGTCTCCTCTTCTGTGCATGTCATGATGACCCTTGACCTCCTGAATCACGGAAGCGAGCGTTGCCATGCCGTTGCTAAGGATGGCGACACTTTACGGCAGAAGGTCAGCGAGATTTAATGCTGCCGCCCATTTCATATCGCTTGCGGTAATGCCTATTTTAAAAAATGGAGACTAGGGTCTTTGAGAATGGGCGAGAAGTCGGCGATCTGAAAACCCATTTTTACTGCCCACGTCGGAAATAACGCCCATTTTTGGGCGATAAGCACAAAAGTGTAAAGTCTAACCATTAATCTTTCAAGGCTGATGACCTTTTATCAGAACTGCTTCATTTGGATTTCCAGCATCCACAGTATTTTGCTTTTGTCTATTGAGGTGTTGTTTCAGTACTAGATAGACTGCAAAAAAAACAAATATGAGGATATAACATTGAAAGCATTTCCAATTTTTCTCACTTAGACGTCAAACTTCAATCCTGATCTAAAAACAGAAAATGCTGGAAATACGCAGCATACGTGGAGAGAGAAACAGAGTTAATGTTTTAGGTCCATGACCCTTGCCTAATGCTTTACTTTCGGCTAGAAACTGCTGCCGTAACTGTGTCAGCCATAGCTTAGTGGTAGCACTCTCACCTCCGAACCAGAACGTTTTGGGTTCTTCGGCCCACTCCAGAGACTTGAGTACATAGTCTAAGATGACACTTCAGTGCAGTGCTGACAGAGTGCCGCACTGTCGGAGGGGGATTTCCTGAGGGAGTGCGCACTGTCAGATGGGCAGTACTGAGGGAGTGCCGCACTGTCGGAGGGGCAGCACTGAGGGAGTACTCATTGTCAGCGGGACAGTGCCAAGGGAGCACCTTACTGTCAAAGGAGCAGTTCTCAGGAAGTTACGCTCTGTCGAAGGGGCAGTGCTCAGGGAGTGTTGCACTGTCGGAGGGGTAGTACTGAGGGAGTGCTGCACTGTTCGATGGGCAGTGCTGAGGGAGTGCCGCAATGTTGGAGGGCCAGTACTGAAGGAGCGCTGCACTGTCGGAGGGATAGTGCTGAGGGAGTGCCGGACTGTCAGAGGGGCAGTTTTGAAAGAGTGCAGCACTGTTGGTGGACTTTGCTGAGGGAATGCCAGACTGTCGGAGGGGCAGTGCTGAGTAAGTGTTGTACTGTCGGAGGAGCAGTACTGAGGAACTGCCTCACTGATGCTGGGGCAATTCTGAGGAAATGCCATACTGTCGGAGGGGCTGCTGGCACTGTTAGAGGAGTACTGCTAAGGGAGTACTGCACTGTCGGAGGAGCAGTGCTGAGGGAGTTCCGCACTATCAGAGTGGCAACACTGAGGTAGTGCCACACTGTTGGCGGGGCAGTGCTCAGTGAGTGCCGCACTGTCGAGGAGCAGTGCTGAAGGAGTGTTGCACTGTCGGAGGGGCAGTGCTGAGGGAGCGCTGCACTGTTGAAGAGCCAGTACTGAGGGAGTGCCGCACTTTCGGAGGGGAAGTGTTGAGGGAATGCTGCACTGTTGGAGAGACAATGCTGAGAGAGTGCCACACAGTCGGAGGGGCAGTGCTGAGTAAGTGTTGCACTGTCGGAGGGGCCGTACTGAAGGATGCTGCACTGTCGGAGTTGCAGTACTGACGGACTGCTGGCACTGTCGGAGGTGTTGTGTATGCAGACTATATATGTGCTCTCTGTGTGGTCGCTGTATTGCTGCATGGGATGGAGACTTGTTTAATTGGTGTACTGTCAATAAGGTTTGCACTGTGTATATGCATGCTGGCACCACTAGAGGGTGCAACTGGTAGAGACCGGGGTTTCCTGCCCTGGTGGCAGGGGCTGTATAAAAGGAGAGCCACCATTCGGCTGCCTCACTCTGGAGTTACGAATAAAGGACCGAGGTCACTACAGTTTGAGTACTACACATTGCCTCGTGGAGTCATTCATAAGTACATTACAGATATAATAACTGTCAACGAGAATACGGACTTTCATGCGATTATGGCTACCTTTGGCACACTAAAAGACTTCACAGTTCACAGAGGGTGATGGTTGGGATGCCTTCACAGAAAGGCTCGAGTTATATTTCGTGGTAAACAACCTGGCAGGGGAGGCAGACACATTGGTGAAGAAGCGCAAGGCTATTCTGCTGGGCCCGAGGTCTACCGTCTCGTCAGGGACTTGCTGGCACCCACGAAGGCCAAGGATAAGACATACGATGAGCTGACTGAACTAATTTGTAACCAACTAAAACCAAAAGAGAGCATCCTCACAGCCAGCCACAGATTCTACACTCACCGCAGACCTGAGGGCCAGGAGATTGCAAAATATGTTGCCGACCTCAGGAGACTTGTGGCACCATGTGATTTTGGCACACACTTTAACGAAGCATTGCAAGACATCTTCGTTATCGGAATGGGTCACGAGGGCCTCCTTCACAAGCTATTATCTGCCGACACCACAGACAACCTGCAGAAGACCATCAGCATTGGTCAGGCGTTCATGACCTTGACCTGCAGCACCAAGGAAATTATTCATTCTGTGGACTCAAACCGGGCAAGTACTGTACACAGAATGGTGCCTTTCACAGGCAAGACTGTAGAACGTGGCTCTGCCCAGGGCAGAGAGCACAGACCTCAGAGTTCCAGAACTCAGAGTCTGCCGAGGGGTGCTAATCGAGTAGCACCATGCTTGTGTTGCGGAGGAAACCATAGGGCTCACCAGTGTCGGTTTGCTGAGTACGTATGCAAAGCATGTAACATGAAGGGCCAACTCCAGCTTATGTATAAAAGAAATACTCAATCCTGGTGCAGGACCATAAAACGTAATGAATGTAAGTCACTGAACCAAGGCGTCATGCTATAAACTGTAAAAAAAATTTTTTTTTTCTTAATTTCTTTTTACTTGCATTGTGTCTGATCCTGTATGTTCATGTAATGGGCCAGCTGCATGATCTCGCTGTGGTGGGGTGGGGTCTGGGCGGGAAATGGATGTATGTAGCCAGAGCCTACTGGAACCTCCACTGCATCATTGAACCATCCAAACTGGTAACCACTACCCAATGTTATGGCAAAAGGACTTGGGGTTAACAGGGAGAGAGCCAAACCAAGCTAAGGTCCAAGGGCTATTGGCACTTAAGTCTGTGCAGAGCTATGCCAGAGCACATATTGCAAAGGTAATTGGTCCAAAGGACTTGGGGGAGAGTGATGTTGTGTATACAGACTATAGATGTGCTCTCTGTGTGGTTGCTGTATGGTTGCATGGGATAGAGACTTGTTTACCTGATGTACTTTCAATAAGGTTTGCACTGTGTATATACATGCTGGCACCACTAGAGGGTGCAACTGGTGGAGACTTGGGTTTCCTGCCCTGGTGGCAGGGGCTGTACCAAAGGGGAGCCACCTTGTGGCTGCCTCACTCAGGAGTTATGAATAAAGGACGAAGGTCATTATAGTTTGAGTACAACCCGTTGCCTCGTGGAGTCATTCATAAGTACATTACAGACATAATAGGAGGAGTATTGCTGAGGGAGTGTTGACTGTTGGTGGGCAGTGCTGAGGGAGTGCCGCACTGTCGGAGGGGCAATGCTGACAGAGTGCCGCACTGTTGGAGGAGCAGTGCTGAGGGAGTGCTGCACCGTTGGAGGGGCAGTAGTGAGGAGGTGCCGCACTTTCAGTGGGGCAGTGCTTAAAGAGTGCTGCACTGTCGGAAGGGCTGTGCTGAGGGATGCTGCATTGTCAGATGGGCAGTGCCGATAGATTACCAGGCTGTCAGAAGGGCAGTGCTAAGGGTAGACTGCACTGTCGGAGGGACAGTGCTGAGGGAGTGCTGCACTGTTGGTGGAGCAGTGCTGAGGGAGTGTTGCACTGTCGGAGGGACAGTGCTGAGGGAGTGCTGCACTATTGGTGGAGCAGTGCTAAGGGTAGGCTGCACTGTCGGAGGGACAGTGCTGAGGGAGTGCTGCACTGTTGGTGGAGCAGTGCTGAGGGAGTGTTGCACTGTCGGAGGGACAGTGCTGAGGGAGTGCTGCACTGTTGGTGGAGCAGTGCTGAGGGAGTGTTGCACTGTCAGATGGGCATTACTGAGGGAGAGCCGCATTTATTGAGGGGCAGTGCTTAAAGAGTGCCGCACTGTCGGAAGGGCTGTGCTGAGGGAGTGATGCACTGTTGGTGGCCGGGTGCTGAGGGAGTACTGCACTGTCGGATGATCAGTGCTTAAAGAGTGCCGTACTGTCGGAGGGGCTGTGCTGAGGGAGTGCCGCACAGTTGGAGGGGCAGTGCTGAGTAAGTGTTGCAGTGTTGGAGGGGCAGTGCTAAGGGAGTGCTGCACCATCGGATGGGCAGTGCCAATGGACGACCAGACTGTCGGATGGGGAATGCTGAGTGAATTCTGCACTGTCGAAAGGACAACGCTGAGTGAGTACTGCACTGTTGGTGGAGCAGTGCTGAGGGAGTGCCGTACTGTCAGAAGGTCAGTGCTTAAAGAGTGCCACACTGTCGGAGGGACTGTGCTGAGTGAGTGCTACACTGTCGCAGTGGCACTGCTGAGGGAGTGCTGCACTTTCGGAGGGGCAGTGCTGAGGGAGTGCCGCACTGTCGGAGCGGCAGTGCTGAGGGATCGCTGCACTGCCGGAGAGCCAGTACTGAGGCAGCGCTGCACTTTCGGAAGGGAAGTGCTGAGGGAACACTGCACTATCATAGAAACATAGAAAATAGATGCAGGAGTAGGCCATTCAGCCCTTCTAGCCTGCACCGCCATTCAATGAGTTCATGGCTGAACATTCAACTTCAGTACCCCTAAAAGCGCTTTACAACCAATTTAGTAATAGTCACTGTTGTAAAGTAGGAAATGTGGTAGCAAGCTCCCACAAACAGCAATGTGGTAATTGCCAGATTATCTTTTTTTTTTAGTAATGTTGATTGAGGGATAAATATTGGCCAGGACACCGAGGATAACTCCCCTGTTCTTATAAGAAATAGTTTAACGTCTCATTTGAAAGACAGCATTTTTGATAGTGCAGCACTGGCGTGTCAGCCTAGATTTCTGTGCACAAGTCTCTGGAGTGGGACTTGAACCCACAACCTTCATGGCTCAGAGGCAAAGGTGCTACCATCTGAGCCATAGCTGGGAGTCTATCGGAGGGGCAATGCTGAGAGAGTGCCGTATTGTTGGAGGGGTAGTGCTGAGTAAGTGTTGCACTGTCGGTGGGGCTGTACTGAGGGATGCTGCAATGTCGGAGTGGCAGTACTGAGGGACTGCTGGCACTGTTGGAGGAGTATTGCTGAGAGAGTGTTGTACTGTCGGAGGGCCAGCACTGAGGGGGCACTGCACTGACGGAGGGCCAGTGCTGAGGGAGTGCCGCACAGTCGGAGGGGCAATGCTGAGTTAGTGTTGCACTGTCAGACGGGCAGTGCTGAGGGAATGCTGCACTGTTAGTGGAGCAGCACTGAGGGAGTGTCGCAAGGGCTGTGCTGGGGGAGCGCTGCATTGTCGGATGGGCAGTGCTGAGGGAGTTCTGCACTATCGGAGCAGCAGTACTGAGGTAGTACCACACTGTTGGCAGGGCAGTGCTCAGTGAGTGCCGCACTGTCGAGGAACAGTGCTGAAGGAGTGATGCACTGTTGGAGGGGCAGTGCTGAGGGAGCACTGCACTGTCGGAGAGCCAGTACTGAGGGGGCGCCGCACTTTCAGAGGGGAAGTGCTGAGGGAACGCTGCACTGTCAGAGGGGCAGTGCTGAGAGAGTGCCGCACTTTTGGAGAGTCTGTGCTTAAAGAGTGCAGCACAGTCAGAGGGGCAGTGCTGAGTAAGTGTTGCACTGTCTGTTATGTATGAAGAAAGAGTCTGACTGGATACTGTGAGCTCAAAGTAAAGTGTGACCTTAGTCTTTTATTGCAGGTCTCAAGAGTGCCTCTCCAACCTGTGAAGCCTCCTTACGTACCTGTGCTCCCAAGGGATTATGGGATCCCTTGGAACTCCAGTGGATGAGCCTTCTGGTGGCTGTACAGGGGTATATACAAGTTTACATATAAAACAACATTCCCCCCATCCCCCCAAAGTCAATAGTGTAACTATTTACAAGGTGAGTCGCTCTGGGGCCGTTCTTGCCCTGTTTGATCATCTTGGGGCAAATGTCGATGCTGGTGAATCGTCAGTTGGCACTCGCTGGGCTGCTGTGCAGCTGGCCTTGCTGGGCTGCCTGGTGGGTGAGCCCTGCTGGGCTGCTGTGGATGATGGGCTCTGCTTCATGTCCAACCGCGGTGTCGGTTGCCACTGGTGTGTATATTGGGGGGGGGGGGGGGGGTCAAAACAGGTAGGGACCAAAGTGGGTTGCTCAGGATAGTCCGTGAATCTGAGTTTGATTTGGTCTAAGTGTTTCCAGTGAATGAGTCCATTTGAAAGTTTGACCCGAAACACCCTGCTCCCCTCTTTGGCCACAACAGTGCCGGAAAGCCACTTGGAACCTTGTCCATAATTCAATACAAATACAGGATCACTGCTTTCAATCTCGCGTGGCACATTTGTGCTATCATGGTATGTACTTTGTTGAAGCTGCCTGCTCTCTACCTGTTCATATAGATCAGGGTGAACTAACGAGAGCCTTGTCTTAAGTGCCCTTTTCATGAGAAGTTCAGCCGGTAGGATCCCAGTGAGTGAGTGGGGTCTCATGCGATAGCTAAGCAGGACTCAGGATAGGCGAGTCTGTAGCAAGCCTTCAGTTACTCTCTTCAAGCCCAGCTTGATGGTTTGCACTGCTCTCTCTGCCTGACCATTGGATGCTGGTTTAAACGGGGCAGATGTGACATGTTTGATCCTGTTGCGGGTCATGAATTCTTTGAACTCGGCACTGGTAAAGCATGGCCTATTGTCGCTCACCAGGACATCAGGAAGCCTGTGCATGGCAAACATGGTCCACGGGCTTTCACTGGTGGCAGCGGATGTGCTTGCTGACATTATCTCACATTCAATCCATTTGGAGTATGCATCTACAACCACAAGGAACATTTTACCGAAGAACGGGCCTGCATAATCGACATGGATGCTAGACTATGGTTTGGAGGGCCAAGACCATAAGCTTAGTCATGCCTCCCTGGGTACATTGCTTAACTGCGAGCATGTTTTACATCTGTGCACGCAGGACTCTAAGTCCGCATCGATACCGGGCCACCACACGTGGGATCTGGCTATCATTTTCATCATTACGATGCCTGGGTAGGTGCTGTGGAGGTCACTGATGAAGGTGTCTCTGCCCTTCTTGGGAACCACTACTCGATTTCCCCACAGAAGGGAAAGTCTGCCTGTATAGACATTTCATCTTTGTGCATTTCCACTGAGACACTGGACCAGCTCCCGTGAAGCACCCAGGTTTAACTAGGGACAGTAAGGGGTCCTGGCTCGTCCAGGTTCTAATCTGTCGGACTGTAACAGGTGATTGCTCACTGTTAAATGCTTCCATAACCATGACTAAATCTGCGGGCTGTGCCATTTCCACCCCCGTGGTGGGCAATGGCAGCCTGCTGAGAGCATCGGCACAGTTTTCTGTGCCTGGCCTGTGGCGGATGGCGTAGTTGTATGCGGACAACGTGAGCGCCCATCTCTGGATGCTGGCCGATATATTCGTATTTATCCCCTTACTCTCGGAAAATAGGGATATAAGTGGCTTATGGTCAGTTTCCAATTCAAATTTTAGCCCAAACAGATATTGATGCATTTACTTTACCCCATAGACACACGCTCACACTTCTTTCTCAATCATGCTGTAGGCTCTCTCAGCCTTAGACAGACTCATGGATGCATAAGCAACCAGTTGCAGTTTCCCAAAATCATTAGCTTGTTGCAATACACACCCGACGCCATACGACGACGTATCACATGCTAGTACCAAACGCTTACATGGATCATACAACACGAGCAATTTGTTTGAGCATAACAATTTTCTAGCTTTTACAAAGTCATTTTCTTGGCTTTTGCCCCATACCCATTTGTCTCCTTTACCAGTAAGGCGTGCAGTGGTTCTAACAGTGTGCTGAGACCCGGTAAGAAGTTACCAAAATAGTTCAGGGCTCCTAGAAACGACCGCAGCTCCATCGCGTTCTGTGGACTCGGTGCATTGTCGATTGCCTCCGTCTTTGAATCGGTGGGCCTGATTCTGTTCGCCACGATTCTTCTCCCCAGGAACTCCACTTCAGGCGCCAGGAAAACACACTTCGAGCGTTTTAACCTGAGCCCCATGCGGTTGAGTCGACTAAGAATCTCCCTCCAGGTTCTGCAGATGCTCGACTGTGTCCCGACCTGTAACCAAGATGTTGTCCTGGAAGACCATGGTGCGTGGGACTGACTTCAGTAAGCTTTCCATGTTTCTCTGGAATATTGCTGCCGCTGATCGAATTCCAAGCGGGCATCTGTTATAAATGAAGAGACCTTTGTGCGTGTTGATGCAGGTGAGGGCCTTCGATGATTCCTCCAGCTCCTGCGTCATGTAGGCCAATATCAAGTCCAGCTTCGTGAACATCTGTCCTCCCGCCAGCATAGCAAAAAGGTCTTCGGCCTTTGGTAGTGGGTATTGGTCCTGCAGGGAGAAACGATTGATAGTTACTTTGGAATCACCACAGATTCTGATGGTGTCATCTCCCTTGAGGACAGGAACGATCGGACTGGCCCACTCGTTGAATTCGATCGGCGACATGATGCCCTTTCATTGCAGCTGGTCTAGCTCTTACTCTACCCTTTCTCTCATCATGTACATTGTTGCTCTCGCCTTGTGACGAATGGGTCGTGCCACCGGAGTTAAGTGAATTTGCACTTTTACTCCTTTGAACTTCCCGATGCCTGGTTCGAACAGTGAAGGGAACTTGTTTAAGACCTGGGCACACAAAGTGTCATCAGCCGACGAGAGCGTTCGGACGTCGTCCCAGTTCCAGCGTATCTTTCCCAGCCAGCTCCTGCCGATCAGCGTGGACCTTCGCCAGGTACCACCCAGAGTGGTAGCTTGTGCACCGCTCCATCGTAGGAGACCTTTACCATAGCACTGCCAATTACAGGAATCAGTTCCTTTGTGTAAGTTCTCAGTTTTGTGCGAATTGGAATCAAGACTGGCCTTGAGGCCTTGCTGCACCACAATTTTTCGAAAGTCTTTTTGCTCATAATGGACTGGCTCGCGCCCGTGTCCAACTCCATTGACATCGGGAGTCCATTTAGTTCAACCTTCAGCATTATGGGGGGACACTTAGTGGTAAATGTGTGCACCCCATATACCTCTGCCTCCTCGGTCTGAGGCTCTGGTTCTTCGTGATCAGCTGTGGATCTGTCCTCCTCTGCAACATGGTGATTTGCAGGATTAACAGGATTAGCAGCTCGCCTGCACATACGTTGGAGGTGTCCCATTGTTCCACAGCCCTTGCAAACATACCCTTTGAAGCATCATGAATGGAAATGATGAGCACCCCCACAGCACCAACAAGGTGTTAATGGCCTTGCATTCATCACCCTTGACGGTGGACTCTGAGACATCTGCGGATGTGCAGCTGCAGGCATGTGTGACCTGCCCTGTATGTTGCGATTTGAAAACAACATCACTTTGTTCACAGTACGAGTAGCAGCACTCATGTGCTGAAAGACTTGCTTACTTTGGTCACTGGTGGCAATGAACGCCTGGGCTATCGCTATGGCCTTACTCAAGTTTGGTGTCTCTGCAGTCAAAAGTGTGCGAAGTATTGTTTCATGGCCAATGCCAAGTACGAAAAAGTCTCTGAGCATGTTCTCCAAATGTCCTTCAAATTTGCAATGTTCTGTAAAGCGTCTTAGCTTGGCGACATAACTCAGCACTTCCTGGCCTTCAGACCTTTTGTAGGTGTAAAACTGGCACCTTGCCATCAGAACACTTTCCTTTGGGTTCAGTTGCTCCCGGACCAGTGTGCACAAATCATTGTACAATCTCTCTCTGGGTTTTGCTGGAGCAAGCAGATTTTTCATGAGGCCATAAGTTGGTGACCCGCAAACGGTGAGGAGAATCGCCCTTCGTTTGGCAGCATTCGCTTCTCCTTCCAGCTCGTTGGCCACAAAGTATTGGTCGAGTCGCTCCACGAAGGTTTCCCAATAATCTCCCTCCGAGAATTTCTCCAGGATGCCCACTGTTCTCTGCATCGTTGGGTTCAGTATCTGTATCTCGTCGCCAGTTGTTATGTATGAAGAATGAGTCTGAATGGCTACTGTGAGCTCAAAGTAAAGTGGGACCTTAGTCTTTTATTGCAGGTCTCCAGTTGCCTCTCCAACCTGTGAGGCCTCCTTAAGTACCTGTGCTCCCAAGGGATTATGGGATCCCTTGGATCTTCAGGGGATGAGCTCTCTGGTGGCTATACAGGGTATATACAAGTTTACATCTATAACATTGTCGGAGAGGCAGTGCTGAGTAACTGTTGCACTGTCGGAGGGGCAGTGCTGTGTAAATGTTGCACTGTCGGTGGGGCCGTACTGAGGGAGAGCCGCACTGTCGGAGGGGCAGTAGTGAGGAAGTGCCGCACTTTTGGAAGGGCAATGATTAAAGAGTGCAGCTTTGCTGAGGGAGTGCTGCGCTTTTGGTGGCGCAGTGCTGAGGGAGTCCTGCACTGTCAGAGGATCAGTACTTAAAGAGTGCCATACTGTTGGAGGGGCAATGCTGAGGGAATGCCGCACTATCGCTACGGCAGTACTGAGATAGTGCCACACCGTTGGAGGGACACTTCTGAGGGAGATCCACACTGTCAGTGGGGCAGTGATTAAAGAGTGCCACACAGTCGGAAGGGCTGTGCTGAGGGATGCTGCATTGGCGGATGGGCAGTGCCAGTGGACTACCAGACTGTCGAAGGGGCAGTGCTGAGGGAAGGCTGCATTGTTGGAGGGAAAGTGCTGAGGGATGGGCATCACTGAGGGAGAGCCGTACTTTCAGTGGGGCAGTGCTTAAAGAGTGCCGCACTGTCGGAAGGCCTGTGCTGAGGGAGTGCTGCATTGTCAGACGGGCAGTGCTCAGTGAGTGCCGCACTGTCGAGGAGCAGTGCTGAAGGAGTGATGCACTGTCAGATGGACAGTGCTGAGGGAATGCCGTACTATCGGAGCGGCAGTACTGAGATAGTGTCACACCGTTGGAGGGGCAGTATTGAGGGAGCGCTGCACTGTCAAATGGACATTACTTAGGGAGAGTCGCACTGTCGGTGGGGCAGTGCTTAAAGATTGCCGCACTGTCAGAAGGGCTTTGCTGATGGAGTGCTGCATTGTTGGAAGGGCAGTGCTGAGGGAGTGCTGCACTGTCGCAGGGGCACTGCTGAGGGAGTGCCCCATTGTCAGAGGGGCCATACTAAGGGAGTGCTGCACTGTCGGAGGGCCAGTACTGAGGGAGTGCCGCAATATCGGAGGAGCAGTACCAAGGGAGTGCAGTACTGTTGGAGGGGTAGTACTGAGGCAGTGCTACACTGACAGAGGGGCAGCACTGAGGCATGCTGCACTGTCGGAGGGCCAGTACTGAGGGGGCACTGCACTGTTGGAGGGCCAGTACTGAGGGAGTGCCGGACTGTCGGAGGGGCAGTGCTGAGGGAGCACTGCACTGTCGGAGGGGCAATGTTGAAGGAGTGCCACACTGTCAGAGGGTCAGTGCTTAAAGAATGCTGCGCTGTCTGAGGGGTTGTGCCGAGGGAGTGCCGCACAGTCGGAGGGGCAATGTTGAGGGATTCTTTGACTGTCGGAGGGGCAGTGCTGAGGGAGCGCTGCACTGTCGGAGATGTTATGTATTTAATCCTTTGTAACTTGCATTACACCTGACCATCAGAGGGCCCACCTGTTGGAGTCCCAAGGGATCCCAGCATCCCTTGGGAGCACAGTATATAAGCAGGCCACCCATGAGGTACCTGCACTCTGGAACCTTAATAAAGGAGCTAAAGTCACACTTGCTCATTACACACAGTACTCAGTCTCACCATTTATTATGAGTGTAACAATTAGCGACGAGGTAACGAACAACCGTGCGAAAATGCAAAGAACAGTCGGAATCCTGGAGAAGTTCTCAGACGGGGATGATTGGGAGGCCTTCGTGGAGAGACTCGACCAATACTTTGTGGCCAACGAGCTGGAAGGGGATGAGAATGCCACCAAACGAAGGGCGATCCTCCTAACTGTCTGTGGGACAACAACCTATGGCCTCATGAAGAATCTCCTGGCCCCAGCAAAACCAACAGAGAAATCGTACAAAGAATTATGTATGCTAGTCCGGGACTACCTAAATCCTAAGGAAAGCGTTTTGATGGCGAGATATCGGTTCTACACGTGTCAATAATCGGAGGGCCAGGAAATGGCGAGCTACATCCCGAACTAAGGCTCCTCGCAGGACATTGTGAGTTTGAGGGATTCCTAGAACAAATGCTCAGAGACTTTTTTGTACTGGGCATTGGCCATGAGACAATCCTTCGCAAACTGTTGACTATAGAAACTCCGACTCTGAGTAAAGCCATAACGATAGCCCAGGCATTTATGTCCACCAGCGACAACACCAAACAGATTTCACAGAACAAAGAAGTTTTGGCCAGTACTGTGCATAAAGTAACGTCGGTTTTGAGCAGAAATGTACAGGGCAGAACGTATGCTCTGGCAGCTGTGGCCCGACTTCAATTGACGTAGTGTCCGCCATCATCTGTTAATGCGAGGCAGTTAACACCCTGTTGGCACTACGGAGGTGATTATTGGCCCCATCAATGTCGCTTTAAGCACTATGCGTGCTGTAGGGGGTGGTGTATGGGGTCAGGTTCACCTCTGACCTTCTGAGCGGTTCGAATCGCTCCCACTCCCTGGGTTCTAGACTCTGGATTTATTTGGGGATTGTGATAACGTGCAAGAGACAACTGGTTTGATGCAAAAGAACTTTGATTTTATTAAAGGCAAGAAAATACAATGTCAAACTTATAATCACTCAAATCAAGAACAGTACATCAGACATTCAAAGGGGTTACAGTGAATAATACACCTCCCACCTCCTAATGCCTAACACTGACTAGGTTAAACTCCAGGGCAAACGGGGACTATGCTCACCGATCCCTTTCTGGTAGCTGGCGGTGGTTCGCGATTTCGGGGTTCGCTGGATTCTGTAGGTTCTGCTTGCTGTACCCCGAACGTCGTAGAAGACTTCTTACTGCGCAATCTTCAGTTGGGTGGTGTCCGCTGATGCGGAAGGGCCGGTTTTGGACTTATGGGGTAAGTACCTACTTTCTTTCATTAGAAATAGGTTTCAAAGTCTCTTTAGATAATGTTTTCACCTGTTGGTAGTCAGGCCTAGGTTGTAGAGTGGAAACTTTCGATTCTTCGGTTTCTTTCTTGTGGAGTTTTGTTTCGAAGTTGGTCGATCGCGGTGCTTTTGGTGGTACCACATTGGCTGTGGTCGGTTGCTGCCACAATTGTGATGTTCATCTTTCCTTTTCAATTTCAGGATGTTGAGGCTGAAGAAGCTAGCTAAAACTGCTGCGGTGACCTCTCTCCCTTCTTGATGCTCTATGATGCTATGCTGCTGTGTGCATACCTTCTGCTAAGCATCCCTAGCAGTGTTTTCTGAAGCAAAAGCATACCCTTTGTTAAAACAGGGCCCAGTTATACCTTTGGAGCTGTTCTAATCTTCACGCCAAATCAGCCCGGGTTCTTTGTTTAATTTTGGCGGGCTTGATATTTCTTTGTCATATTTTGACGGGCTCATTCAATGTTAACCTGTCTCGGATGTGTCGATCTTTTAAATCTGTTTTCCTGATGGGAATATTAGCTTTGGTATTTGCAATGTTGTCTGTGCTTGGGTTTTTGATGCGGGCTGGATGTGCCATTGTTATTATGTAAGCGCTCGAATGGTTTTCCAGATCAGGATGATGGTTAGCTATCTCTGGGTCAATTGTTGCTTTGTTAATGTCTCCTGGGGAGAAGGGTTTTCGAGTATCCACAATTCTCCAGACAATTTGCTTTAGTTTCAATACCCCAACAGCTTCAATATTCAAACTGGCTACTTTGAAGGATAGTTCCTTTAATTCTTAGCCGTGCCCACTCAAACTCAATCTGCTTTGTAAAATCCCAAATTCGATTAAAGTTCGTAGTTTCTTCCATGTGCACTTTCTGGTAGATATTTCCAAGTTAAATTTCCTTTCCAATGAGTCCAAACACTGGAGGGATTCTCCCACGAATTTTGCAACCCTTCAGTGCAATGATTGCAGAACAATGTGACAACTCCAACAAATGTGCAGGCGAGCTGCAAATCCGGCAAACCCTGCAAGCCACCACGTTGCAGAGGAAGATCGATCCACAGTGGATCAGACTGAGTTGGAAACTCGTATGGAGGAGGCAGAAGTGTACGGGGTACACACATTCACGACGAAATGCGCACCAATAATGTTGAAAGTTGAACTGAACGGCATTCTAGTATCAATGGAGCTGGACACGAGGGCAAGTCAGTCCGTAATGAGTAAAAAGACCTTCAACAGGCTGTGGGGAAAGAAGGTACACAGGCCCAAGCTCAGCCCCATTCACACTAAACGAAGGACTTACACCAAGGCACTAATCCATGTAATTGGCAGTGTAGAAATCATAGTTTCCTGTGATGGAGCAGTACACAAACTCCCGCTGTGGATTGTGCCAGGGGATGGCCCCACGTTGTTTGGCAGAAGTTGGCTGGGGAAAATCCGCTGGAACTGGGATGACATCCGAGCGCTTTCGTCCGTCGACGACACCTCATGTGCCCAGGTTCTAAGCAAGTTCCCCTCGTTATTCAAGCCAGGCATTGGAAGCTTCTCGGGGGCGAAAGTGCAGATCCATTTGATTCCCGGTATGTGACCCATCCACCACAAGGCTCGGGCAATACCGTACATGATGCGTGAAGAAGTGGAAATTGAGCTGGACAGGCTGCAACTTCGCGCTGATGGAATTCAACGACTGGGCCAGTCTGATTGTCCCGGTACTCAAGGAAGATGGTACGGTTAGAATTTGTGGGAACTATAAAGTAACGATTAACCCTTTTTCGCTGCAGGACCAGTGCCCACTACCCAATGCAGTCGACCTATTTGCGACCCTGGCTGGAGGGAAGACGTTCACCAAGCTGGACCTGACCTCGGCTTACATGACGCAGGAGCTGGAGGAGACTTCGAAAGGCCTCACCTGCATCAACACGCACAAAGGTTTGGTTATCTACAACCGGTGCCCGTTCGGGATTCGGTCGGCCGCGGCGATCTTCCAGCGGAACATGGAGAGCCTGCTAAAGTCGTTCCTTGCACAGTGGTCTTCCAGGACGGTGGGCATTACTGTGAAAGAGCCACAATTTCGGTGGGACAGTGCTTAAAGAGTGGTGCACTGTAGCAGGGGTATTGTTGAGGGAGTGCCCCACTGTCGGAGGGGCAATACTAAGGGAGTGCTGCATGGTCGGACGGCCAGTACTGAGGGAGCACTGCACTGTCGGAGGGACAGTGCTGAGGGAATACCGCACTGTCAGAGGGGCCATACTAAGGGAATGCTGCACTGTCAGAGGGGCAGTACTGAGGTAGATTCGTGCTGTCAGTGACAAGTGCTGAGGGAATGCCGGACTGTCAGAGCAGCAATGCTGAGGGAGCGCTGCACAGTCGAAGGGGCAGTGCTGTGGAGTGCCGCACTGTTGGAGAAACAGTACTGAGGAAGTGCTGCACTGTTGAATGGGCGGGTCTGAGGGAGCGCCACACTTTCGGAGGGGCAGTGCTTAAAGAGTGCCACACTGTTGGAAGGGCTGTGCTGAGGGAGTGCTGCATTGACGGAGGGGCAGTGCTGAGGGAGTACTGCACTATCGGAGCAGCAGTACTGAGGTAGTGCCACACTAGTGATGGGGTAGTGTTCAGTGAATGCCGCACTGTCGAGGAGCAGAGCTGAAGGAGTGATGCACTGTTGGAGGGGCAGTGCTGAGGGAATGCCGCACTATCGGAGCGGCAGTACTGAGACAGTGCCACACCGTTGGAGGGGCAGTACTGAGGGAGCGCTGCTCAGTCGGATGGGCATTACAGAGGGAGAGCCGAACTGTCAATAGGATAGTGCTTAAAGCGTGCCGCACTGTCAGAAGGGCTGTGCTGAGGGATGCTGCATTGTCAGATGTGCAGTGCCAATGGACTACCAGACTGATGGAGGGGCAGTGCTGAGGGAAGGCTGCACTTTCGGAGGGACAGTGCTGAGGGAAGGCTGCACTGTTAGTGGAAAAGTGCTGAGGGAGTGTCGCACTGTTGGATGGGCATCACTGAGGGAGAGCCGTACTTTCGGTGGGGCAGTGCTTAAAGAGTGCCGCACTGTTGGAGGGGCAGTACTGAGGCAGTGCTGCACTGTCGGAGGGGAAGTGCTGAGAGAGTGACACACTATCGGAGGGGCAGTACTGAGGGAGCGCTGCACTGTCAGAGGGCCAGTACTGAGGGGGCATTGCACTGTCAAAGGGATAGTGCTGAGGGAGTGCCTGACTGTTGGAGGGGAAGTGCTGAGGAGTGATGCACTGTCGGAGGGGCAGTGCTGAGGGAGTGCCGCACTGTCAGTGGGTCAGTGCTTAAAGAGTGCCGCAGAGTCAGAGTGGCAGTACTGGGGGAGGGCTGCACCGTTGGAGGAGCAGTGTTGAGGGAGTGCTGCACCATCGGAGGGGCAGTCATGAGGAAGTGCCACACTTTCGGAGGGGCAGTGCTTAATGATTGCCGCACTGTCGGAGGGGCTGTGTTGAGGGAGTGCTACACTGTTGGTGGCGCAGTGCTGAGGGAGTACTGCACTGTCGGAGGAGCAGTGCTTAAAGAGTGCCGTACTGTCGGAGGGGCTGTGCTGAGGGAGTGCCACACAGTCGGAGGGGCAGTACTGAGTAAGTCTTGCACTGTCAGAGGGGCCATACTAAGGGAGTGCTACACTGTCGGAGGAGCCATACTAAGGAAGTGCTGCACTGTTGGAGGGGCCATACTAAGGGAGTGCTGCACTGTCGGAGGGGCCATACTAAGGGAGTGCTACACTGTCGGAGGAGCCATACTAAGGGAGTGCTGCACTGTTGGAGGGGCCATACTAAGGGAGTGCTGCACTGTCGGAGGGGCCATACTAAGGACGTGCTACACTGTCGGAGGGGCCATACTAAGGGAGTGCCGCACTGTTGGAGGGGCAGTACTGAGGCAGTGCTACACTGCCTGAGGGGCAGTGCTGAGAGAGTGATGCACTGTCGGAGGACCAGCACTGAGGGAGCACTGCACTGTCGGAGGGCCGGTACTGAGTGAGTGCCAAACTGTCGGTGTGGCTGTGCTGAGGGAGTGCCGCACAGTCGGAGTGGCAGTGCTGAGGGAATGCCGCATTATCGGAGCGGCAGTACTGAGATAGTGCCACACCATTGGACGGGCAGTATTGAGGGAGCGCTGCACTGTCGGATGGGCATTATTGAGCGAGAGCCATACTTTCAGTGGGCCAGGCTTAAAGAGATGCTGCATTGTCGGATGGGCAGTGCCGATGGACAACCAGACTGTTGGAGGGGCAGTGCTGAGAGTAGGCTGCACTGTCGGAGGGACAGTGCTGAGGGAGTGCTGCACTGTTGGTGGAGCAGTGCTGAGGGAGTGTCGCACTGTTGGATGGGCATCACTGAGGGAGAGCCGCACTTTCGGTGGGGCAGTGCTTAAAGAGTTCCGCACTGTTGGAAGGGTTGTGCTGAGGGAGAGCTGCATTGATGGAGGGGCAGTGCTGAGGGAGTACTGCACTATCGGAGCAGCAGTACTGAGGTAGTGCCAAACTGTTGGCGGGCTAGTGCTCAATGAGTGCCGCACTGTCGAGGAGCAGTGCTGAAGGACTGAGGCACTGTTGGACAGACTGTGCTGAGGGAATGTCGCACTGTCATAGGGGCAGTGCTGAAAAGTGTTGCAATGTTGGAGGGGCCGTACTGAGGGACTGCTGGCACTGTCGGAGGACTATTGCTGAGGGAGTGCCACACTGTTGGAGGTGCAGTGCTTAAAAAGTGCCGCACTGTCGGAAGGGCTGTGCTGAGGGATGCTGCATTGTCGGATCGGCAGTGCCAATGGACTACCAGACTGTGGGAGGGGCAGTGCTGAGGGAAGGCTGCACTATCGGAGGGACAGTGCTGAGGGAGTGCTGCACTGTTGGATGGGCATTAATGAGGGAGAGCTGCACTTTCGGAGGGGCAGTGCTTAAAGAGTGCCGCACTGGCGGAACGGCTGTGCTGAGGGAGTGCTGCATTGACGGAGGGGCAGTGCTGAGGGAGTACTGCACTATCAGAGCAGCAGTACTGAGATAGTGCCACACCGTTGGAGGGGCAGTATTGAGGGAGCGCTGCAATGTTGAATGGGCATTACTGAGCGAGAGCTGCACTTTCTGTGTGCCAGGTTTAAAGAGTGCCACACTGTCGGAAGAGCTGTGCTGAGGGATGCTGCATTGTCGGATGGGCAGTGCTGATGGACTACAAGATGTCAGAGGGGCAGTGTTGAGGGTAGGCTGCACTGTCGGAGGGACAGTGCTGATGGAGTGCTGCACTGTTGGTGGAGCAGTGCTGAGGGAGTGTTGCACTGTTCAATGGGCATTACTGAGGGAGAGTTGACTGTTGGTGGGCTAGTGCTCAGTGAGTGCCGCACTTTTGAGGAGCAATGCTGAAGGAGTGATGCACTGTCGGAGGGGCAGTGCTGAGGGAATGCTGCACTATAGGAGCAGCAGTACTGAGATAGTGCCACACCATTGGAGGGGCAGTACTGAGGGAGCGCTGCACTGTCAGATGGGCATTACTGAGGGAGAGCCAAACTGTCGTTAGGACTGTGCTTAAAGAGTGCCGCACTCTCTGAAGGGCTGTGCTGAGGACTGCCGCATTGTCGGATGGGCAGTGCCAATGAACTACCAGACTGTCAGAGGGGCAGTGCTGAGGGAGTGCTGCACTGTTGGTGGAACAGTGCTGAGAGAGTGTCGCACTGTCGGATGGGCTTACTGAGGGAGAGCCGCACTTTGGAGGGCAGTATTTAAACAATGCCGCACTGTCGGAGGGGCTGTGCTGAGGGAGTGCTGCACTGTTGGTGGCGCAGTGCTGAGGGAGTACCGCACTGTCGGAGGGTCAGTGCTTAAAGAGTGCTGCACTTTCGGAGGGGCTGTGCTGAGGGCGTGCCGCACAGTCGGAGGGGCAGTGCTGATTAAGTGTTGCACTGTCGGAGGGACAGTAATGAAGGAATGCCGCACTATCGGAGCGGCAGTACAGAGATAATGCCACACCGTTGAAGGGGCAGTACTGAGGGAGCGCTGCACTGTTGGACCGACATTACTTAGGGAGAGCCGCACTGTCAAAGGGACAGTGCTGAGGGAGTGCCACAATATTGGAGAGGCAGTACCAAGGGAGTGCCGCACTGTTGGAGGGCCAGTACTGAGGCAGTGCTACACTGATGGAAGGGCAGTTCTGAAGTGCGCTGCACTGTTAGAGGGCCAGTACTGAGGGGGTATTGCACTGTCGGAGGGCCAGTGCTGAGAGAGTGCTGCACTGTTGGAGAGGCAATATTGAAGGAGTGCCGTACTGTCAGAGCGTCAGTGCTTAAAGTGTGCCGCACTGTCGAAGGGGCTGTGCTGAGGGAGTGCCGCACTGCCAGAGATGTTATCTATTTAATCAGTCGTAACTTGCATTACACCTGACCACTAGAGGGCCCACCTGTTGGAGTCCCAAGGGATCCCAGCATCCCTTGGGAACACAGTATATACGCAGGCCACCCACGAGCTACCTACACTCTGGAACCTTAATAAATGAGCTAAGGTCACACTTGCTCACTAGTCAGTGTAACAATTGGCGACAAGGTAATGAACAACCGCACGAAAATGCAAAGAACAGTTGGCATCCTGGAGAAGTTCTCAGAAGGGTACGATTGGGAGGCCTTCGTGGAGAGACTCAACCAATACTTCATGGCCAACGAGCTGGAAGGGGGCGAGAATGCCACCAAACGAAGAGCGATCCTCCTAACTGTCTGTTGGGCAACAACCTATGGTTTTATGAAGAATCTCCTGGCCCCAGGAAAACCAACAGAGAAATCCTACGAAGAATTGTGTAAGCTAGTCCGGGAGCACCTAAATCCTAAGGAAAGCATTGTGATGGTGAGATATCGGTTCTACACGTGTCAACGATCAAAGGGACAGGAGTGGCGAGCTACATCACCAAACTAAGTTGAGTTTGAGGGATTCCTAGAACAAATGCTCAAAGACATTTTTGCACTCGGCATTGGACGTGAGACAATCCTTCGCAAACTGTTGACTATAGAAACTCCGAATCTGAGTAAAGCCATAATGATAGCCCAGGCATTTATGTCCACCAGCGACAACACCAAACAGATTTCGCAGAACAAAGAAGTTTTGGCCAGTACTGTGCATAAAGTAACGTCGGTTTTGAACATAAATGTACATAGCAGAGCGTACACGCCGGCTGCTGTGGCCCGACTTCAATTGACCCAGAGTCCGCTATCATCTGTTAATGCGAGGCAGTTAACACCTTGTTGGCGTTGTGGAGGTGATCATCGGCCCCATCAAAGCCACTTTAAGCACTATGCGTGCAATGGTTGCAGAACAATGGGACACCTCCAGCGAATGTGCAGACGAGCTGCAAACCCTGCAAATCCTGCAAACCACCACGTTGCAGAGGAAGATCGATCCACAGTGGATCAGACTGAGTTGGAAACTCGTACTGAGGAGGCAAAAGTGTACGGGGAACACACGTTCACGACGAAATGTCCACCAATAATGTTGAAAATTGAACTGAAAAGCATTCCAGTATCTATGGAGCTGGGGCAAGTCAGTCCGTAATGAGTAAAAAGGCCTTCGACAGGCTGTGGGGAAAAAAGGCACACAGGCCCAAGCCCAGCCCCATTCACACCAAACTAAGGACTTACACCAAGGAACTGATCCGTGTAATTGGCAGTGCAGAAATCGAAGTCTCCTATGATGGAGCAGTACACAAACTCCCGCTGTGGATTGTGCTAGGGGATGGCCCCACGTTGTTTGGCAGAAGCTGGCTGGGAAAAATCCGCTGGAAATGGGATGACGTCCAAGCGCTTTCGTCCGTCGACGCCGCCTCATGTACCCAGGTTCTAAGCAAGTTCCCATCGTTATTTGAGCCAGGCATTGGAAGCTTCTCAGGGCGAAAGTGCAGATCCATTTGGTTCCCGGTATGTGACCCATCCATCACAAGGCATGGGCGATACCGTACATGATGCGTGAAAAAGTGGAAATTGAGCTGGACAGGCTGCAACATGAAGGCATCATCGCGCCGGTGGAATTCAATGACTGGGCCAGTCCGATTGTCCCGGTACTCAAGGAGGACGGTACGGTTAGAATTTGAGGGGACTATAAAGTAACGAATAACCGTTTTTCGCTGCAGGACCAGTACTCGCAACCCAATGCAGTCGACCTATTTGCGACCCTGGCTGGAGGGAAGACATTCACTAAGCTGGACCTGACCTCGGCTTACATGACGCAGGAGCTGGAGGAGACTTCGAAAGGCCTCACCTGCATCAACACGCACAAAGTTCTGGTTATCTACAACCGGTGCCTGTTCGGGATTCGGTCGGCCGCGGCGATCTGCCAGCGGAACATGGAGAGCCTGCTAAAGTCGTTCCTTGCACAGTGGTCTTCTAGGACGGTGGGCATTACTGAGGGAGAGCCACAATTTCGGTGGGGCAGTGCTTAAAGAGTGCCGCACTGTCGCGGGGGCATTGTTGAGGGAGTGCCCCACTGTCGGAGGGGCAATACTAAGGGAGTGCGGCATTGTCGGAGGGCCAATACTGAGGGAGCACTGCACTGTCATAGAAACATAGAAACATAGACATAGAAAATTGGTGCAGGAGTAGGCCATTCGGCCCTTCAAGCTTGCACAACCATTCAATAAGATCATGGCTGATCATTCCCTCAGTACCCCTTTCCTGCTTTCTCTCCATACTCGTTGATTTCCCGAGCCGTACAGGCCAAATCTAACTCCCTCTTGAATATATCCAATGAACTGGCATCAACAACTCTCTGCGGCAGTGAATTCCACAGGTTAACAACTCTCTGAGTGAAGAAGTTTCTCCTCATCTCAGTCCTAAATGGCCTACCCCTTACCCTAAGACTGTGTCCCCTGGTTCTGGACTTCCCCAACATCGGGAACATTCTTCCTGCATCTAACTTGTCCAGTCCCATCAGAATCTTCTATGTTTCTATGAGATCCCCTCTCATCCTTCTAAACTCCAGTGTATAAAGGCCCAGTTGATCCAGTCTCTCCTCATATGTCAGTCCTGCCATCCCGCGAATTAGTCTAATGAACCTTCGCTGCACTCCCTCAATAGCAAGAACGTCCTTCCTCAGATTAGGAGACCAAAACTGAACACAATATTTCAGGTGAGGCCTCACCAAGGCCCTGTACAAATGCAGTAAGACCTCCCTGCTCCTATACTCAAATCCACTAGCTATGAAGGCCAACATACCATTTGCCTTCTTTACCACCTGCTGTACCTACATGCCAACTTTCAATGACTGATGAACCATGACACCCAGGTCTCGTTGCACATGCCCTTTTCCTAATCTGCCACCATTCAGATAATACTCTGCCTTCATGTTTTTGCCCCCAAAGTGGATAACCTCACATTTAACCACATTATACTGCATCTGCCATGCATTTGTCCACTCACCTAACCTGTCCAAGTCGGAGGGACAGTGCTGAGAGAATGCTGTACTGTCAGAGGGGCCGTACTAAGGGAGTGCTGCACTGTTGGAGCGGCAGTGCTGAGGTAGATCTACGCTGTCAGTGGCGCAGTACTGAGGGAGTGCCGGACTGTCAGAGCGGCAATGTTAAGGGAGCACTGCGCAGTCGGAGGGGCAGTGCTTTTAGAGTGCCGCACTGTCGGAGGGGCGGTACTGAGGGAGTGCTGCACTGTCGAAGGGGGCGGTGCTGAAGCAGTGCTGCACAGTTGGAGGCACAGTAGGGAGGGTGTCCTGCCCTGTTGGAGGGACAGTGCTGAGGGAGCGGCACACTTTTGGAGGGGCAATTCTGAGGGATTGCCGCACTGTCAGAGGCGCCATAACTGAGGGGGTGCTGCACTGTTGGAGGTGCAGTGCTACGGGAGTGCTGCACTATTGGAGGGGCCGTACTGAGGGATGCTGCACTGTTGGAGGAGTATTGCTGAGGGAGAGTTCTACTGTCGGAGGGGCAATGCTGAGAGAGTGCCGCACTGTTGGAGGGTCAGTGCTTAAAGAATGCCGCATAATCGGAGCGGCAGTACTGAGGGAGTGCCGCACTGTTGGAGGTGCAGTGCTACGGGAGTGCTGCACTATTGGAGGGGCCGTACTGAGGGATGCTGCACAGTTGGAGGAGTATTGCTGAGGGAGTGCTGCACTGTTGGTGGGGCAGTGCTGAGGGAGTGCCGTACTGTCGGAGGGACAACGCTGAGAGAGTGCCGCACTGTTGGAGGGTCAGTGCTTAAAGAGTGCCGCACAGTCAGAACTGCAGTACTGAGGGAGTGCCGCACTGTTGGAGGAGCAGTGCTGAGGGAGTGCTGCACAGTCGGAGGGGTAATAGTGAGGGAGTGCCGCACTTTCGGAGGGGCAGTGCTTAAAGAGTGCCATACTGTCGGAGGGGCTGTGCTGAGGGAGTGCTACACTGTTGGTGGCGCAGTGCTGAGGGAGTACCGCACTGTCGGAGGGTCAGTGCTTATAGAGTGCCGCACTGTCAGAGAGGCTGTACTGACGGAGTATCGCACAGTCGGAGGGGCAGTGCTGAGTAAGTGTTGCAATGTCGGAGGGCCACTTAGGGAGAACCGCACTGGCGATGGGACAGTGCTTAAAGAGTGCCGTACTATCGGAAGGGCTGTGCTGATCGAGTGCTGCATTGTCGGAGGGGCAGTGCTGAGGGAGTGCTGCACTGTCGGAGGGCCAGTGCTGAGGGAGTTCCGCAATATTGGAGGAGCAGTACCAAGGGAGTGCCGCACTGTTGGAGGGGCAGTACTGAGGCAGTGCTGCACTGTCAGAGGGGCAGTGCTGAGAGAGTGCCGCACTGTCGGAGGGGCAGTACTGATGGAGCGCTGCACTGTCAGAGGGCCAGTGCTGAGGGGGCACTGCACTGTCATGGGGATAATGCTGAGTGAGTGCTGCACTGTCGGAGGGGCAGTACTGATGGAGCGCTGCACTGTCAGAGGGCCAGTACTGAGGGGGCACTGCACTGTCATGGGGATAATGCTGAGTGAGTGCTGCACTGTCGGAGGGGCAGTGCTGAGGCAGTGCTGCACTGTTGTTGGGGCCATGCTGAGGGAGTGCCACACCTTCGGAGTGCCGCACTGTCAGAGGGTTAGTACTTAAAGAGTGCCGCACTGTCGGAAGGGCTGAGCTGAGGGAGTGCCGCACAGTCGAGGAGCAGTGCTGAGTAAATGTTGCACTGTTGGAGCGGCAGTACTGATGGAGTGCTGCACTGACGATGAGGCAATGCTGAGGAAATGCCACACTGTCGGAGGGGCCCTATTGAGGGCTGCTGCACTGTCGAGGAGTAGTGCTGAGGGAATGCTGCACCATCGGAGGGGCAGTACTGAGGGAATGCTGCACCATCGGAGGGGCAGTGCTGAGGGAATGCTGCACCATCGGAGGGGCAGTGCTGAGGGAGTGCTGCACTGTCGGATGGGCAGTGCTGAAGGACTACCAGACAGTCGGAGGGACGGTGCTGAGGGCATGCTGCATTGTTGGTGGAGCAGTGCTGAGGGAGTACCGCACTGTCGCAGAGGCACTGCTGAGGAAGTGCTGCACTGTCAGAGGGGCAGAACTGATAGATTGTTGCACAGTCGGAGGGGCAGTACGGAGGGAGTGCTGCACTGTCGGAACGCCAGTGCTGAGGGAGTACCGTACTGATGGAGGATCAATCCTGAGGGAGTGCCAAACTGTCAGAGGGGTAGTACTGAGGGAGTGCCGCATTTTCGGAGTGGCAGTGCTTAAAGAGTGCCGCACTGTCAGAAGGGCAGTGCTGAGGGAGTGTTTCACTGTTGAAGAGGCAGAACTGAGGGAGCGCTGCACTGTCGGAGGGACAGAACTGAGGGAGCGCTGCATTGTTGGAGAGGCAGTATGATGGGACTGCTGCACTGTCAGTGGGGTAGTGCTGAGGGAGCGCTGCACTGTCAGAGGTACAATCCTGAGGGAGTGCCGCACTGTCAGAGGGGACGTACTAAGGGAGTGCTGCACTGTCATGGGGATAATGCTGAGGAAGTGCTGCACTGTCGGAGGGGCAGGACTGAGATAGGTCTGTGCTGTCAGTGGTGCAGTGCTGAGGGAGTGCCGGACTGTTGGAGGGGCAGTGCTGTTGGAGTGCTGCCCTTTTGGAGGGACAATGCTGAGGGAGCGCCACACATTCTGAAGGGCAATTCTGATGGATTGCCGCACTGTCAGAGGGGCCATAACTGAGGGAGTGCTGCACTGTTGGAGGTGCAGTGTTGCGGGAGTGCTGTACTATTGGAGGGACAGTCATGAGAGAGTGCCGCACTGTCGGAGGAGCAGTGCTGAGGGAGTGTTGCACTGTTTGAGGAGCTGTGCTGAGGGAGTGCCGCACTGTCTGAGGGGTAGTACTGAGGGAGCACTGCATTGTCAGAAGGGCAGTGCTGAGGGAACACTGCAGTGTCAGATGGGCAGTACTGAGGGAGCACTGCACTGACGGAAGGGCAGTGTAGAGGGACGGCCGTACTGTCGGAGGGGCAGTACTAAGGGAGCGCTGCACAGTCGGAGGGGCAGTACGGAGGGAATCTGCCCTGTTAGAGGGGCAGTTCTGAGGGAGCCTCATACTTTCGGAGGGGTATTTCTGAAGGATTGCCGCACTGTCAGAGGGGCCATAACTGAGGGAGTGCCACACTGTTGGAGGTGCAGTGCTGAGGGAGTGCTGTACTATTGGAGGGGCGGTCGTGAGGGAGCACTGCAGTGTCAAAGGGGCAGTACTGAGGGAGCACTGCACTGTCGGAAGGGCAATGCTGAGGGACGGCCACACTGTCGGAGGGGCAGTGCTGAGGGAGTACTGCAATGTCGGAGGAGCAGTACTGAGGGAGTGCTGTAATGTCGGAGAGGCAGTACTGAGAGAGTGCTGCACTGTCAGGAGGAGCAGTGCTGAGTGAGTGCTGCACTGTTGGAGGGCAGTGTTGTGGGAGTACTGCACTGTCGGAGGGGCAGTACTGAGGGAGCACCGCACTGTCGGAGGGGCAGTCCTGAGGGAATGCTGCTCTGTCGAGGGGACATACTGAGGGAGTGCTGTACTTTTGGAGGGGCAATCCTGAGGGAGTGTTGCACTGTCGAAGGGGCAGTACTGAGGGAGCACCGCACTGTTGGGGGGCAATCCTGAGGGAATGCCGCTCTGTCGAGCAGACATACTGAGGGAGTGCTGTACTTTTGGAGGGGCAATCCTGAGGGAGTGTTGCACTGTCGGAGGGGCAGTCTTGAGGGAGTGTTGCACTCTCGGAGAGGCAGTGCTGAGGGAGCGCCACACTGTCGGAAGAGCAATCCTGAGGGAGTGCCACACTGTTGGAGGGGACATACTGAGGGAGTGCTGCACTTTTGGAGGGGCAGTGGTGAGGGACTGCCGAATTGTCGGAGGGGTAGTGCTGAGGGAGTTGCTGCCCTATCTTTTGGTGAGATGTTAAACTGATGCCCCATCTGCCCTCTCAATTGGATGTAAAAAATCCACAGCACTATTTCAAAGTAGAGCAGAGAAATTCTCCCCTCTGTCCTGACCATTACTTATCCCTCAACCAACATCACAAAAAAGTGGTCATTATCACATTTCTGTTTATGAGCGCGGGTAATGACGGTGGCGGCATTTCTATCCTCTCCAGCGGCTCACCAAGAAGCAAGTTGGAGCGGGATGCGACCAACAAAAGCCAACAGGACCCCAGTGGCTCCCACCCTCACACTCCCCACCTCGGATCTCTCACCACCTCTCCTGAAGGTGCTGCTCAGTGCCGAGCGTATGGCTCAAATCTCACCGTAGACAACTAGGCCCCTACAGTAGAGCCTGGCCTCCAGTCGTCTCGGACCCCCTTGCCACTGGGCCAAGACCTTGTTCTACTAAGCCCGTGTGGTATCCGGTGTGCAAAGGCCACCCCACATTAAAAGAATTCATGCACAGGCACCTTCTACCCTTCAAAATAAAGTTCAGGACCTGGAACGTCAGGACTCTCATTGAAAACCCCAACAGCGACAGACCAGAAAGTCGCATGACCATCGTTGCCTGGGAACTCAGACGCTTCGACGTCGACATTGCCACCCTAAGTGATATCCAGCGGGCAGGGAAAGGCCAGCTCAAAGAACAAGCTGGAGGTTACACCTTGTTCTGCAATGGTAAACCTGATGAAGAACCATGGAGTTGGCTTCGTCATCAAGAATGAGCTGGTGGGCCATCTCAGAGACTTCCCCTGCGGGATAAGCGAACGTCTCATGCCTCTCCGTCTCACCCCAGCCTAGAACCAGTGCGCCACAGTCATCAGCACGTACGCCCCAACACTCGACACAATAGATGACACCAAAGAGGAATTCTACTCCAGCCTCGAACAATCGAGAGTGGGAATAAACGGGTCCTTTTCAGAATGGCAGGCAGTGGCTAGTGGGGTACTGCAAGGTTCACTGCTGGGACCCCTGCTATTTACAATATATATTAATGATTTAGACGAAGGAATTGAATGTAATATTTCCAAGTTTTCAGATGACACTAAGCTGGGTGGCAGTGTAAGCTATGAGGTAGATGCTAAGAGGCTCCCGGGTGACTTGGACAGGTTAGGTGAGTGGGCAAATGCATGGCAGATGCAGTATAATGTGGATAATTGTGCGGTTATCCACTTTGGTGGCAAAAACAGGAAGGTAGATTATTATCTGAATGGTGACAGATTAGTAAAAGAGGAGGTGCAACGAGACCTGGGTTGCCATGGTACATCAGTCATCGAAAGTAGGCATGCAGGTACAGCAGGCAGTAAAGAAAGCAAATGGCATGTTGGCCTTCATAGCGAGAGGATTTGAGTATAGGAGCAGGGAGGTCTTACTGCGGTTGTACAGGGCCTTGGTGAGACCTCACCTGGAATATTGTGTGCAGTTTTGGTCTCCTAATCTGAGGAAGGACATTCTTGCTATTGAGGGAGTGCAGCGAAGGTTCACCAGACTGTTTCCCAGGATGGCAGGACTGACATATGAAGAAAGACTGGATCGACTAGGCTTATATTCACTGGAATTTAGAAGAATGAGAGGGGGTCTCATAGAAAATGATAAAATTCTGATGGGATTGGACAGGTTAGATGCAGGAAGAATGTTCCCGATGTTGGGGAAGTCCAGAACCAGGGGTTGCAGTCTAAGGATAAGGGATAAGCCATTTGGGACCGAGATGAGGAGAAACTTTTTCACCCAGAGAATTGTGAATCTATGGAATTCTCTACCACAGAAAATTGTTGAGTCCAGTTCGTTGGATATATTCAAAAGGGAGTTAGATGTGGCCCTTACGGCTAAAGCGATCAGGGGGTATGGAGAGAAGGCAAGAGTGGGGTACTGAAGTTGCATGATCAGCTATGATCATATTGAATAGTGGTGCAGGCTTGAAGGGCCGAATGGCCTGCTCCTGCACCTATTTTCTATGTTTCTATGTCTCTATGTAATCCCTGTCCCAAGTCCCTACAGACAATAAACTGATCCTCCTCAGTGACTTCAACGCCAGAGTCGATAAGGAAACAGACCTCTGGGGAGGTGTGATCGGCAGAGAGGGAGTAGGGAAAACCAACTCCAGCGGTACCCTGCTCCTGACAAAATGCCTAGAACATGACCTTGTCATCACGAACACCTTGCTCCGTCAAAGCGACAAGGCATCGTAGCAAAACCCTCACTCCAAGCATTGGCATCTGCTCGACTACATCATCGTCCAAGTGAGGGACCGCAAGGACATGCGCATCACCCACACCATGACAGGAGCCGACGACTGCTGGATGGACCACCGTCTAATCCGCTCCATCATTAACATCAAGATAGCCCCAAAGCAGCGACGGCAACAGAAACAATGCCGTAGAAAAATCAAAGCCGGGGCACACAAAGAAAGCCAGCGTCTCACTACCAATCTGGTGACCCTCGATGACCCCGAGACGCAGAGTGCCCACAGCACCTGGTCTGCCCTCAAGGCCTCCATAACCAGTGCCTGCAAAGAGACGCTTGGTCACTCAACCAGGAAACACCAGGACTGGTTTGACAAGAACAATCAGGAGATCCAGGAACTAATAAGCTCCACGCGCAAGGCACTTCTGAACTTAAAACAGCAACCCAACTTGGGAGCAGCAAAGCAGATCTACAGGCAGCTGAAGGCCGAGGTCCAACAAAAAACCCGCAACCTAAAAAATAAATGGTGGGTGGAGAAAGCACAGGAGATCCAGCAGCCGGCTGACAACCATGTCGCGTGAGGATTCTTCAGCGCAGTCAAGGCCACCTACGGCCCAAGCACCAAAGGCCCCACCCCACTGCTGGCCAAGAACAGAGAGGCACTTATTAAGGACACTGAGACAGTCAGGGCCTACTGGAAGGAGCACTTCGAAGATCTCCTCAACCGAGACTCTGCCTTCGACACGAGTGTCCTCGACTCCATCCCACAGCATGCTACCTGCTACCATCTCAGCAAAACCCCAGCCCTGCATGAGGTAGAAAAGCCCATCCATCAGCTCAAGAACAACAAGGCATCAGGAGTAGATTCGCCCCGCTGAGGCACTAAAGTATGGCGGAGAAGCACTATTGGCATGAATGCATGACCTCATCTCTCTTATCTGAAAGGAGGAGAGCATGCCAGGAAATCTCAGAGATGCTGTAATCGTGACCATCTTCAAAAAAGGGGACAAGTCTGACAGCAGCAAGTACAGAAGAATCTCCCTGCTGTCGGCCACTGGGAAAGTTTTCGCAAGAATCCTCCTCAACCGTCTTCTCCCTGTGGCTGAAGAGCTCTTCCCAGAGTCGCAATACGGATTCCGTCCACTAAGACGTAAAACAGACATGATCTTCACCATGCGACAAGTACAAGAGAAATGCAGGGAACAGCACCAACCCTTGTACATGGCCTTCTTTGACCTTACAAAGGCCTTTGACACTGTTAACTGTGAGGGACTATGGAGCGTCCTCCTCCGTTTCGGCTGCCCCAAAAAGTTTGTCACCATCCTTCCCCTGCTCCATGATGACATGCAAGTCATGATCCTGACCAACGGATCCACCACAGACCCAATTCACGTTCGGACTGGGGTCAAGCAGGGCTGCGTCATCGCATCAACGCTCTTCTCGATCTTCCTTGCTGTAATACTCCATTTCACTATCATCAAGCTCCCTGCTGGAGTGGAACTAAACTATAGAACCAATGGGAACCAGTTCAACCTACATCGCCTCCATCCAAGGTCGCCTCATCCACTATCATCGAATTACAGTACGCTTGTGTCAGCGCACACTCAGAGGCTGAACTCCAAGCCATCGTCAACACCTTCACCGAGGCATACGAGAGCATGGGCCTTACGCTAAACATCTGTAAGACAAAGGTCCTCCACCAACCTGATCCCGCCTCACAGCACTGCCCGCAGTCATCAAAATCCACGGCTCAGCCTTGGACAATGTGGCCCATTTCCGATACCTCAGGAGTCTACTATCAGCAAGGGCAGACATCGACGACGCGGTCCAACACCGCCTCTAGTGTGCCAGCGCAGCGTTTGGTCGCCTGAGGAAGAGAATGTTTGAAGACCAGGATCTCAAATCTGGCACCAAGCTTATGGTCTAAAGGGCAGTAGTAATACCTGCCCTCCTATATGGCTCAGCGACATGGACTATATACAGCAGACACCTCAAAGCGCTGGACAAGTACCACCAGCGCTGCCTCCGCAAGATTCTGCAAATCCACTGGGAGGGTAGACGCACCAACGTCAGTGTTCTCGCTCAGGCCAACATCCCCAGCATCGAAGCACTGACCACACTCGACCAGTTCCGTTGGGCGGGCCACATCGTCCGCATGCCCGACACGAGATTCCGTAAGTAAATGCACGACTCGGAACTCCTACATGGCAAGCGAGCCCCAGGTGGGCAAAGGAAATTCTTCAAGGACACCCTCAAAGCCTCCTTGATAAAGTGCAACATCCCCACTGGCACTTATGAATCCCTGGCCCAAGACTGCTCAAAGTGGAGGAAGAACATCCAGGAGGGCGCTGAGTACCTCGAGTCCTGTCACCGAGAGCATGCAGAAACCGAGCGCAAACAGCGGAAAGAGTGTGCGGCAAACCAGGCTCCCCACCCACCCTTTCCTTCAACCACTGTCTGCCCCACCTGTTGCAGAAACGGTAATTCCCGCATTGGACTGTACAGCTACATGAGAACTGACTTTTAGAGTGGAGCAAATCTTCCTCGATTTCGAGGGACTGCCTATGATGATAATGGCTGTTTGTGAGACATGCTGTGTGAAAACGTAGCTGCCGTTTCCTATATTACAACAGTGACTACGCTTCAACTGTACTTCATTGGATGTAAAGCGATTTTGAACTCCAGATGTCATGAAAGGTGCGACATAAATGCAAGTTTGTCTTTCTACAATTAAACCAGGGTCAAGGTTTGGATCTGCTGACAGTATTTAGTGTTCAATAGGAAGAAAACAGTGGTCATAGTTCTGTACACTAAAGCTGAAATATTGTAATATTGCACATTTTAATTAAACATGAACGCTGAGGCAGTGATTTAGAATAAAGTTACCATAAAATACAGATTCCAAACACAGTAATTCAGTCTCAAAAATTCAATTAACTTATTTCTGCCACGATATGTTCAACTCACTAGGGTTGTAGTCTATGGAAGCAATTTTCACAATTATTAGTATTGAGAAACCAAGGTCAAATGCTAAGGTCCGTCATGCAGGACACCATCAAATTTGGAAGTACAAGGAGAGAGATGAGATAATCAGGAATTGTCCTTCAGGTGACACCAAATTTGAAAAGCTTAAAGATGGTCAGAGGAAGGGAATATGGCAGCACATACGTTGAACCCGGCCTTCCCACTCAGAACACCAAGCTAGTGGCATGCAGGAGGCGACACCACTGTAACCAGCCACAAGCTCCCAGAATTGCAGCCAACAGCAGCTCCCTCCCAAGACCAAGCTACTACAAGAGGAAAGCCACCTCAGTGCCATGAGCCTTTTGCAGCACAGCACCACCTCTCATAGTACTGGCTCTCAGGTGGCACCTTGGCAAAGCACTAAAATAAAAGAAAGCCAGATTAAACAGGAATGTGAGCAAAGAGTATGATGGCATATATTCACTTTTCAGTTTCTCATAATACAGGAGAATGTGCACTTGGTTCATGGAATTATTCATGGAGATTACAGACCTACAGGGAAGGGTGTTGTGCTCAGTTTATTCATTCATATTACTTAGACTTGCATGGTCATTTAGGGCCATAGAGGTCTGACATGAAGTGATTGTGATTGAAGGATTTATAATTTATACGAAAGCCTGGGAGAAGGAGCAATGTCAATAATGACAAAGGGAGACCGTTCAACTAATGATAAGTTGAGTTCTGCTGCCCCTTGAGGAAGTCCTCCAGTGATGGTCCTCCTGATAGTCCACTGCAAAGCAGCTAGGGCTACCTGCCCAGGAATCTCGATACTCGGACCTATTTGGTTGGCAATGTTGTGCAGGACACAACAAGCTACAACCATGTATTTGTATGTGTTTTCATAAAATCCAGACATTGAGTGATGCATGTTGAGAAGGTTAACTGTAGGAACTCACTAGGCCACATGCTTTAAAAAAAAATTATTGTCAGGATGTGGCCATCGTTGGTAAGGCCAACATTTATTACTCATCACTAGTTGCCATTGAGAAGGTGGTGATGAGTTATCTACTTGAACCACTGCAACCCATGTGGTGAAGGTGCTCCTACAAGGCTGTTAGGTTGGTAATTCCAACATGAAGGTGTTCCCATGCACCTGTTGCCATCTAAGTGGTTGAGGTCACGGGTTTGGGAGGTGCTGCCGAAGAAGCCTTGGCGGTTTGCTGTGGTGCATCCTGTAGATAGTACACACTGCAGTCACAGTATGTCGGTGGTGGAGGGAGTGGCTGTTTAAGCCAGTGGATTGGGTGCCAATCAAGCTGGCTGCTACATCCTGGATAGTGAGGAGCTTGGTGTACCTGTACCCATCCAGGCAAGTAGAGAGTATTCCATCACACTCCTGATTTGTGCTTTGTAGGTGATAGAGAGGCTTTGAGGAGATTAGTCACTCACTGCAGAATACTCAGCTTCTGATCTGCTCCAGTAGCCACAGTATTTATATGTGGCTGGTCCAGTGGAAATGAGTACCACTCAGAATGCATCCCCAAAAATGCCAGCATGCTCATTTCAAGTCCAAAACTCCACCAGCAAATAGTGAGCAGAATTTTGGCTGTTTTTCTTCAAACAGTAAGTATCAGTATTAAAGACCTGAGTTAATATACAGACAAAACATCATCCATCACGTCAACAGAAACAAAAAAAAATAAGGAAGGTGTCCGCCTGAGATGGTGATTTATGGCCTGTACCAGCTTCTATAAATGGAGAAGCTGAAACATAAAATAAAGTAATTACAGCCTTTGAGGAACTATTTGCTAGTACTGATAGTGCTGGGAGAGATTTTCTGAAAAGGAAAAAGTAAATTCCATGGAAGTTGAAATTATGATGTGGGAATAATCTGGTATGAATACTAAAACATTTATCTGAAACTCCTCTTTCTACTATCTCAGGGGAGGCACTAAAACATATAAAATAAATGAGTTAATGGCTACACTAAAGTAACAGAGTTTAGCCAAACAGCCAAGTAAAGCATCTATAGGCTATTTAAAAAAAATAATTCCTGGGATGTGGGCATCGCTGGCAAGATCGGCATTTATTGCCCTGAGAAGGTGGTGGTGGGCTGACTTCTTGTACTGCTGCCAGCAGTTTGATACAACTGAGTGCCTTGCCAGGCCACTTCAGAGGGCAGTTAAGAGTCAACCATGTTGTTCTGGGACTCGAGTCATGTATAGGCCAGATCAGGTAAGGCCATTAATGAACTGGTTGGATTTTTAACGCAATCTGACAGTTCATGGTCACTTTACCAGCTTTTTACAACATAAGAACATAAGAAATGTTGTGTATGTATACGACCCTGCAGCCCTCAAAGGACGACAGGGAGGCCACACATTCCTGTGGCTCTGCCCACCACTAGGCAATGGCAAAGGCCCTGAGACTCAGCCAGGGGAGCGATCCAAGCCCACGCAGCTGGAAGGGGCGCAGCGCCGCCATCAGACAACCTGGACACAGTCCGGTCACTCTGGAACTAGCATCCTCACCCACCTGCACCTACACAACCCAGGGACAAGACTGTGATACCACGTATGTACCTTACCTGTAAAATGTACTGGTTCCACTTCTGCAAAACCCAAACAATGATGTAACTAATCCTATTTTTTTTCCATTCACTGTACATGTATGTAAATGCAGATGTCGAGCCACACACATGGTCTATGTATGGGGGGGGAAAATGGATGCATGTTGCCAGGAACACACATGGATCACACCCAGAACCCACTCAAACCCCACTGCAACCTCCATCCATCCACTGCTGACCATTTCCCAATGTCGTGGCAATAAGGACTTGAGGGTCCACAGGGAGAGAGCCATTTCCAAGCACAGACAAAGTGCAAGTGCTTTAGGCACTCAAGTCGAGGGCCAGAGCATATAGTGCACAGGCCAGTGGCACAAGACTTAGGGGGGAGTGAGGTTGTGTATGTATATACCCTGAACACTCAATGTACAGTTACATAAGACCATTGAATGTATCTTCACACTGTATAACAAGGGAAATTAAGGATAGTGTTAATAGCCAAGGAAGAGGCATATAAATTGGCTACAAAAAGCAACAAACCTGAGGACTGGGAGAAATTTAGAATTCAGCAGAGGAGGACTAAGGCTTTAATTAAGAGGGGGAAAATAGAGTACGAGAGGAAGCTTGAAGGGAACATAAAAATGGACTGCAAAAGCTTCTATAAATATGTGAAGAGAAAAAGTTTAGTGAGACAAACGTAGGTCCCTTGCAGGCGGATTCAGGTGAATTTATAATGGGGAACAAAGAAATAGCAGACCAATTGAACCAATTCGGTTCTGTCTTCATGAAGGAAGACACAAATAACCTTCCGAATGTACTAGGGGAAAGTGGGTCTAGTGAGAAGGAGGAACTGAAGCATATCCTTATTGGGCGGGAAATTGTGTATTAGGGAAATTGATGGGATTGAAGGCCAATAAATCCCCAGGGCCTGATAGTCTGCATCTCAGAGTACTTAAGGAAGTGGCCCGAGAAATAGTGGATGCATTGGTGATAATTTCCAACAGTCCATCGACTTTGGATCAGTTCCTATGGACTGGAGGGTAGCTAATGAAACAGCACTTTTTAAAAAAGGAGGGAGAGAGAAAACAGGTAACTATAGACCGGTTAGCCTGACATCAGTAGTGGGCAAAATGTTGGAATCAATCATTAAGGATGAAATAGCAGCACATTTGGAAAGTAGTGACAGGATCGGTCCAAGTCAGCATGGATTTATGAAAGGGAAATCATGCTTGACAAATCTTCTGGAATTTTTTGAGGATGTAACTAGCAGAGTGGACAAGGGAGAACCATTGCATATGGTGTATTTGGCCTTTCAAAAGGCTTTTAACAAGGTCCCGCACAAGAGATTGGTGTGCAAAATCAAAGCGCATGGTATTGGGAGTAATGTACTGATGTGGATAGAGAACTGGTTGGCAGACAGGAAGCAGAGAGTCGGGATAAACGGGTCCTTTTCAGAATGGCAGGCAGTGACTAGTGGAGTGCCGCAGCACTCAGTGCTGGGACCCCAGTTCTTTACAATATATATTAACGATTTAGATGAAGGAATTGAGTGTAACATCTCCAAGTTTGCGAATGACACTAAACTGGGAGGCAGTGTGAGCTGTGAGGAGAACGCTGAGAGGCTGCAGGCTGACTTGGACAGGTTAGGCGAGTGGGCAAATGCATGGCAGATGCAGTTTAATGTGGTTAAATGTGAGGTTATCCATTTTGGGGGCAAAAACACGAAGGCAGAATATTATCTGAATGACGGCAGATTAGGAAAAGGGGAGGTGCAACCAGACCTGGGTGTCATGGTTCATCAGTCACTGAAAGTGGGCATGCAGGTACAGCAGGCGGTGAAGAAGGCAAATGGTATGTTGGCCTTCATAGCTAGGGGATTTGAGTATAGGAGCAGGGAGGTCTAACTGCAGTTGTACAGGGCCTCAGTGAGGCCTCACCTAGAATATTGTGTTCAGTTTTGGTCTCCTAATCTGAGGAAGGACGTTCTTGCTATTGAGGGAGTGCAGCGAAGGTTCACCAGACTGATTCCAGGGATGGCTGGATTGTCATATGAGGAGAGACTGGATCAATTGGGCCCTTATATACTGAAGTTTAGAAGGATGAGAGGGGATCTCATAGAAACATATAAGATTCTGACGGGATTGGACAGATTAGATGCAGGAAGAATGTTCCCGATGTTGGGGAAGTCCAGAGCCAGGGGACATAGTCTTAGGATAAGGTGTAGGCCATTTAGGACTAGATGAGGAGAAACTTCTTCACTCAGCGAGTTGTTAAGCTATGGAATTCCCTGCCACAGAGAGTTGTTGATGCCAGTTCATTGGATATATTCAAGAGGGAGTTAGATATGGCCCTAATGGCTAAAGGGATCAAGGGGTATGGAGAGAAAGCAGGAAAGGGGTACTGAGGGAATGATCAGCCATGATCTTATTGAATGGTGGTGCAGGCTCGAAGGGCCGAATGGCCTACTCCTGCACCTATTTTCTATGTTTCTATACAATATGCTGTACCACCAGAGGGTGCAACTCGTGGAGACCTTGAGGTCACCTGCACACTGCAGGTAACCAACTATAAAAGTGACCTCACCTTACTGTACCCTCATTCAGGAGCTGCAATAAATGGACTAAGGTCACAACAGTTCAAGTGGAGTCATTACTAGAGTGCTTACAGACACAACAAGAAGTAGGAGCAAGAGTAGGCCATTCGGCCCCTTGAACCTGCTCCGCCATTCAATAAGACCATGGCTGATCTTCTATCTCAACTCGTCTTTCCTGCACTATCCCCATATCCCTTGATTCCCTTAATATTCAAAAATCTACTGATCTCTGTCTTGAATACATTCAACGACTAAGCATCCATGCCCTCTAGGGTAGAGAATTCCAAAGATTCACCATCCTCTGAGTGAAGATATTTCTCCTCATCGCAGTCCTAAATGGCCGACCCCTTATTCTGAGCGTGTGACCGCTGGTTTTAGACTCCTGAGCCAGAGGAAACATCCTCCCTGCATCTGCCCTGTCAAGCCCTGTAAGAATTGTCTTTGATAAAATGAGATAACATCTCATTCTTCTAATCTCTAAAGAATATAGACCTAGTCTACTCAATCTCTCCTCATAGGACAATCCTCCCATCCCAGAAATAAGTCTGGTGAACCTTCGTTGCTCTCCCTCTATGGCAAGTATATCCTTCCTTAGATAAGGTGACCTAAACTGTACACATTACTCCAGTTGTGGTCTCACCAGGCCCTATATAATTGCAGTAAGACGTATTTACTCATACTCAAATCCTCTTGTAATAAAGGCCAACATACCATTGCTTTCTTAATTGTTGCTGTCCCTGCATGTTAACTTTCAATGATTCGTGTACAAGGACACCTAGGTCCTTCTGAACACCAACATTTTCCAATCTCTCACCATTTATAAAATACTCTGTTTTTCTTAATTTTCCTACCAAAGTGGATAATTTCATATTTCACCATATTATATTCCATTTGCCATGTTCTTTCCCATTCAGTTAGCCTGTCTATATCCCCTTGAAGTCTCCTTGCATCCTTCTCACAACTTACTTTCCCACCTATCTTTGTACCATCAGAAAATTTGGATATATTACATTTGGTCCCCTCATCCAAATCATTGATACAGATTGTGAATAGCTGAGGCCCAAGCACCGATCCTTGCGGTACCCCACGAGTTACAGCCTGCCAACCCAAAAATGACCCGTTTATTCCTACTCTCTGTTTTCTGTGCATTAACTAATCCTCAATCCATGCGAGTATATTACCCCCAATCCCATGAGCCCTAATTTTGTTGAATAACCTCTTGTGTGGCATCTTATCGAATGCCTTCTGAAAATCCAAGTACATCACATCCACTAGTTCCTCCTTATGTATGCTGCTAGTTACAACCTCAAAAAACTCCAACAGATTTGCCATATATGATTTCCCTTTCATCAAGCCATGTTGACTCTGCCCAATCCTGTTATTATTTTCGAAGTGCCCTGTTACCGCATTCTTAATAATAGATTCTAGCATTTTTCCTACTACTGATGTCAGGCTAACTGGTCTATAGTATTCCGTTTTGTCTCTCCCTCCTTTCTTAAATAGCGAGTTTACATTTGCTACCTTCCAATCCTTTCTAGAATCTAAGGAATTTTGGAAGATGACAACCAATGCATCCACTATTTCTGCAGTCACTTCTTTTAAGACCATAGGATGCAGTGGGGCACTGGAAATGGAAGGTGCAGTCCTTGTTCAAGATGACAGCATTCCAGCTCCCACCACTGCCACTCTGCCTTTGCACCTGCAGCAGTCTACACCCCAACCATCCGAGACTGCTGCCACCGATGCTGAGGCGATGCAGTCCGCAACCTGGTCCTCCAGGCCAAGAGCTGGTCCAGGATTCCTTGCTAGGCTGTCTGTAATGTCTGCCTTACCGACACAGCAGCCGTCAAGCAGCCTTGCTGCAGGCACTGCGGCCCCATTAAGGAGGAGCAGTAGGCATGGGAGGGGGGATTAAGGAAAGGGGTGGCAAATCACTGAGCATATCTCAATAAAGGCTTTGGCCACCGTGGACAGATGTCCTCATCCAGTAAATATAATAGTAAATATCTCATTGCTGTTGGTTGGCGCCTGCTATTGGTGTATGGGTCTGGGCCTAATATCATAGAATCATAGAAAAATTACGACACTGAAGGAGGCTATTCGGCACATCATGTCCATGCCGGTCAAAAAAGACCGGTCGAATATAACACATGGAAGCTGGCGTGGAATTACAAATGGCAGGGGCGTTTGCACACATATTGCTGAAGTTGATTGTGTGTTATGCTGTTTTAAGGGGCATTTATTAAATTTTTTATTCGTTGCTGGTGAGGGGTTGCTGGTATGATGTTTGAGGCAAGACTTTTGATGCCGCTAATAAAAGGTTAATTTGACCGTTTGCATTCCCATCTTGTGTATTAATGTGTAATTTCATCGAGATGTGCCATTATCGTAGCACATAGTCCGGCCACTATCAGCTGCATCCGTCAGCTTCCTCCATTCAAGAGAAGTATTGCATTATGAGCTACTGATATGTGGCCATTGCATCGGCAGCATTGCCATGGTGCCTCCTCCATGCCTGCTGCTCCTCTTCTTCCTCATTGGCTGCCCATTCGGGGCCTTGGAAGGCTCCTCTTCCTCTTTCTCCTCCTCCTATTGAGAGCAGTATTGAAGGCTGCCTCCAGAGCGGTCCAGGCATCGGAAATGCTGCTTCAGCACCCCTATTGTCTGCTTGGAGTCCATTATTAAAAAAGCAGTAGCAGGACATTTGGAAAAGCAAACTTTGGTCAGGCAGAGGCAGCATGAATTTATGAAGGGGACGTCATGTTTGACAAATTTGCTGGAGTTCTTTGAGGATGTAACAAACAGGATGGATAAAGGGGAATCAGTGGATGTGGTGGACTCCAACTATTTACAATCTATATAAACGACTTGGAAGAAGGGACTGAGTGTAACGTAGCCAAGTTTGCTGATGGTACAAAGATGGGAGGAAAAGCAATGTGTGAGGAGGACACAAAAAAATCTGCAAAAGGACAAAGACAGGCTAAGTGATTGGGCAAAAATTGGCAGATGGAATATAATGTTGGAAAGTGTGAAGTCATGCACTTTGGCAGAAACAATCAAAGAGCAAGTTATTATTTAAATGGAGAAAGATTGCAAAGTGCCGCAGTACAGTGGGACCTGGGGGTAATTGTGCATGAAACACAAAAGGATAGTATGCAGCTACAGCAAGTGATCAGGAAGGCCAATGGTATCTTGGCCTTTATTGCAAAGAGGATGGAGTATAAAAGCATGGGAGTCTTGCTACAGCTATATAAGGCATTGGTGAGGCCACACCTGGGATACTGCATGCAGTTTTGGTTTCCATATTTACGAAAGGATATACTTGCTTTGGAGGCAGTTCAGAGAAGGTTCACTAGGTTGATTCTGGGGATGAGGGGGTTGACTTATGAAGAAAGATTGAGTAGGGTGGGCCTCTACTCATTGGAATTCAGAAGAATGAAGGTGATTTTTATCGAAACATATAAGATTATGAGGGGGCTTGACAAGGTGGATGCAGAGAGGATGTTTCCATTGATGGGGGAGACTAAAACTAGAGGGCATGACCTTAGAATAAGGGGCCACCCATTTAAAACTGAGATGAGGAGAAATTTCTTCTCTCCGGGGGTTGGTAATCTGTGGAATTCGCTGCCTCAGAGAGTTGTGGAAGCTGGGACATTGAATAAATTTAAGACAGAAATAGACAGTTTCTTAAGCGATAAGGGGATAAGTGGTTATGGGGAGCGGGCAGGGCGGTGGAGCGGAGTCCATGATCAGATCAGTTATGATCTTATTAAATGGCGGAGCAGGTTCGAGCGGCCTTATGGCCTACTCCTGCTCTTATTTCTTATGTTCTTATGTTGATGATGTTGCGGGTGGCCGCATGATTATCGTTGTAGCGTTGCTCCGCTTCTGTGGTGGGTTGCAGAGGGAGGTCATTAGCCAGGTGGCTAGGCCATATACTTTGTCCCCCAGCAGCAAGACGCGCCCTTCCTGTGGTGGCTGAAGGATTCATGGCACCTTACTCTCACATAGGATGTGCGTTGCCAGGATAGCGGACATTCACTGCAAGGATGCGCTGCGTGTGGTTGCACACCAGTTGCACATTCAGGGAGTGGTATCCCTTTCTGTTTCAGAAGACCTCGGCATTCTGGAATCGTGCTCGCAAGGCCATATGTGTGCAGTCAATGGCTCCTTGAACCATCGGGAAGCCGGCTATCCTGGCAAAGTCACATGTCCGCTCATCCTGTTTATCTCTGTCCATTCTCCATCTGTACAGACCGTGTGACACGTTGCGGGTGCAGCGAATGTAGCGACGCGGCATATGTCCACTGGTGCAGCCTGGAAGATGCCGGAGGCATAGAAGGTTAGCACCACAGTGACCTTCACTGAGACAGGCAGCGCAGTCCTGATGCCGATGTGAGGCTGCAGGTCTGCCTGCAGGAGATGTCATAATCTCTGTAATGACCTCCTTTCGGAAGCACAGCCTTCTGACACACTGCTTCCCCGACATGTCCAGTTATGAGCATTGCTCCCGGTAAACCTGTAGTGAGTAAAGCCTCCCATCCCGATGTCGACGGGATCTCCTCAGTTGTGGGCCGCCAGGCCAACAGCCCTTCTATCTTGATGCCACCCAAATAGATGGTAACAAATATGATGTGATTGGGATTACGGAGACGTGGCTCCAGGATGATCAGGGCTGAGAACTCAACATTCAGGGGTATTCAACATTCAGGAAGGATAGAATAAAAGGAAAAGGAGGTGGGGTAGCATTGCTGGTTAAAGAGGAGATTAATGCAATAGTTAGGAAAGACATTAGCTTGGATGATGTGGAATCTATATGGGTAGAGCTGCAGAACACCAAAGGGCAAAAAACGTTAGTAGGAGTTGTGTACAGACCTCCAAACAGTAATAGGGATGTTGGGGAGGGCATCAAACAGGAAATTAGGGGTGCATGCAATAAAGGTGTAGCAGTTATAATGGGTGACTTTAATATGCACATAGATTGGGCTAGCCAAACTGGAAGCAATACGGTGGAGGAGGATTTCCTGGAGTGCATAAGGGATGGTTTTCTAGACCAATATGTTGAGGAACCAACTAGGGGGGAGGCCATCTTAGACTGGGTGTTGTGTAATGAGAGAGGATTAATTAGCAATCTCATTGTGCGAGGCCCCTTGGGGAAGAGTGATCATAATATGGTGGAATTCTGCATTAGGATGGAGAATGAAACAGTAATTTCAGAGACCATGGTCCAGAACTTAAAGAAGGGTAACTTTGAAGGTATGAGGCGTGAATTGGCTAGGATAGATTGGCGAATGATACTTAGGGGGTTGACTGTGGATGGGCAATGGCAGACATTTAGAGACCGCATGGATGAAGTACAACAATTGTACATTCCTGTCTGGCGTAAAAATAAAAAGGGGAAGGTGGCTCAACCGTGGCTATCTAGGGAAATCAGGGATAGTATTAAAGCCAAGGAAGTGGCATACAAATTGGCCAGAAATAGCAGCGAACCTGGGGACTGGGAGAAATTTAGAACTCAGCAGAGGAGGACAAAGGGTTTGATTAGGACAGGGAAAATGGAGTACGAGAAGAAGCTTGCAGGGAACATTAAGGCGGATTGCAAAAGTTTCTATAGGTATGTAAAGAGAAAAAGGTTGGTGAAGACAAACGTAGGTCCCCTGCAGTCAGAATCAGGGGAAGTCATAACGGGGAACAAAGAAATGGCGGATCAATTGAACAAGTACTTTGGTTCGGTATTCACTAAGGAGGATACAAACAACCTTCCGGATATAAAAGGGGTCAGAGGGTCTAGTAAGGAAGAGGAACTGAGGGAAATCTTTATTAGTCGGGAAATTGTGTTGGGGAAATTGATGGGATTGAAGGCCGATAAATCCCCAGGGCCTGATGGACTGCATCCTAGAGTACTTAAGGAGGTGGCCTTGGAAATAGCGGATGCATTGACAGTCATTTTCCAACATTCCATTGACTCTGGATCAGTTCCTATGGAGTGGAGGGTAGCCAATGTAACCCCACTTTTTAAAAAAGGAGGGAGAGAGAAAACAGGGAATTATAGACCGTTCAGCCTGACCTCAGTAGTGGGTAAAATGATGGAATCAATTATTAAGGATGTCATAGCAGTGCATCTGGAAAATGGTGACATGATAGGTCCAAGTCAGCATGGATTTGTGAAAGGGAAATCATGCTTGACAAATCTTCTGGAATTTTTTGAGGATGTTTCCAGTAAAGTGGACAAAGGAGAACCAGTTGATGTGGTATATTTGGACTTTCAGAAGGCTTTCGACAAGGTCCCACACAAGAGATTAATGTGCAAAGTTAAAGCACATGGGATTGGGGGTAGTGTGCTGACGTGGATTGAGAACTGGTTGTCAGACAGGAAGCAAAGAGTAGGAGTAAACGGGTACTTTTCAGAATGGCAGGCAGTGACTAGTGGAGTGCCGCAAGGTTCTGTGCTGGGGCCCCAGCTGTTTACATTGTACATTAATGATTTAGACGAGGGGATTAAATGCAGTATCTCCAAATTTGCGATGATACTAAGTTGGGTGGCAGTGTGAGCTGCGACGAGGATGCTATTAGGCTGCAGAGTGACTTGGATAGGTTAGGTGAGTGGGCAAATGCATGGCAGATGAAGTATAATGTGGATAAATGTGAGGTTATCCACTTTGGTGGTAAAAACAGAGAGACAGACTATTATCTGAATGGTGACAGATTAGGAAAAGGGAAGGTGCAACGAGACCTGGGTGTCATGGTACATCAGTCATTGAAGGTTGGCATGCAGTTACAGCAGGCGGTTAAGAAAGCAAATGGCATGTTGGCCTTCATAGCGAGGGGATTTGAATACAGGGGCAGGGAGGTGTTGCTACAGTTGTACAGGGCCTTGGTGAGGCCACACCTGGAGTATTGTGTACAGTTTTGGTCTCCTAACTTGAGGAAGGACATTCTTGCTATTGAGGGAGTGCAGCGAAGGTTCACCAGACTGATTCCCGGGATGGCGGGACTGACCTATCAAGAAAGATTGGATCAATTGGGCTTGTATTCACTGGAGTTCAGAAGAATGAGAGGGGACCTCATAGAAACGTTTAAAATTCTGACGGGTTTAGACAGGTTAGATGCAGAAAGAATGTTCCCAATGTTGGGGAAGTCCAGAACCAGGGGTCACAGTCTGAGGATAAGGGGTAAGCCATTTAGGACCGAGATGAGGAGAAACTTCTTCACCCAGAGAGTGGTGAACCTGTGGAATTCTCTACCACAGAAAGTAGTTGAGGCCAATTCACTAAATATATTCAAAAGGGAGTTAGATGAAGTCCTTACTACTCGGGGGATCAAGGGTTATGGCGAGAAAGCAGGAAGGGGGTACTGAAGTTTCATGTTCAGCCATGAACTCATTGAATGGCGGTGCAGGCTAAAAGGGCTGAATGGCCTGCTCCTGCACCTATTTTCTATGTTTCTATGTTTCTATGTTTCTAACAAGAGCATGTAGAAGGCGATGCTGGCGTGCCAATAATATACCCATGGAACTCTCAAACTCATGTTGCTAGGAATCTGTAAGGTCAGATAAATCTGCTGCTGCCAAGTAAAAGGTTCACGCACCGTGGTCTGTCGAAACGTTGCACTCACTGTGACCTCTGATTAATCTGGTTGCTCCTCCCTTCAAATAGCTTCCAGGTTTTGCCTAAAGAGGTTGGGACTGCCTGGTTTCTCTGGCTTGTTCAGCAGTGGACGCTAAATGAGGCGGAGACACCAAATTTTGCGAGCGGAGCGCTAGTGGGTCATTGCACGCGTACTGACATCATCATCTGACTGAATTTAGATGGCGAGGCGGTAGCATTTCACGTCACCGGTAAACCTGAACCAAATTTTCCGGCGGGGCACTACAACTTGTGCAGCCGGGCGGGACGCTAGCTGAGGCGTTACACAACAACATTTCTCACCGTGGTATTTGTTTAATTTCTCTGCCATTTTCTCGTTACCCATTATAATTTCTCCTGCCTCAGCTTGTGAGGGACCCATATTTACTTTCGCTAATCTTTTCCTTTTTACATAAATATAGAAGCTTTTACAATCTGTTTTTATGTCTCTCGCTTGTTTACTCTCATTCTATTTTCCCCTTTTTTTAATCAATTTCTTGGTCCTCCTTTGCTGAATTCTAAAATCCTCACAATCTTCAGGCTTGCTGCTCCTGTTGGCAACATTATAAGCCTCTTCCTTTGATCTAATACTATCTTTAACTTCTCTTGTTAGCCACGGTTGGACCACTTTTCCTGTGGAGTCTTTGTGTCTTAAAGAAAAGTATATTTTTTATAAATTATGTATTAATTCTTTAAATGCTAGCCATTGCTCATCTACCATTATACCTTTTAAGGTAATTTCCCAATTTACCTTAGCCAACTCACCCCTCATATCTACGTAGTTTGGTTTGTTTAGATTTAAGACCCTAGATTAGGATTTAACTAAATCACTTTCAAACTTAATATAAAATTGTATCACATTATGGTCATTCTTCCCAAAGGACCTCTTTACTACAAGGTTATTAATTAACCATTTTGCATTGCATAATACTAGATCTAAAATAGCTTGCTCCCTCGTTGCTTCAACATACTGATCTAGAAAACTATCTTGTATAGATTCCATTGGGCTGAAATTCAGGGTCCGTATAAGGCCTGTTTCCGCTGCTTTGCGTTGGCCATGCGGCGGAATCGAGTGGCCACTGCATTGCAGTCCAATGGTCGCTCCGACCCAAATTCAGGTCGGGGATTTTTCGGCCAGTGCCCAATTCCACCCCGCTGCTGATGACCGCCGCAAGCGGGACATCAAAATGCACACCGCGGCTCTCCTTCACCTGCAGAAAACTCCGCCCGAAATTTAGGGGAAAAAAATTGTTGCCCTGCCAAAAAATTGTTGCCCCACCACACAGATTTCTCTGGGGGTTTGGCGGCCATTAAAGTCGAGGACCGAATGCCACAGCTGCCATCTTATTAAGTCGGCCAGACTATTGCTTCCCCGAGTTCAGCCTGGCCGAAAGTGGCCCAGTGGCAGAATCTAAAAAGTGCCCGATTTGCTCCCATTAATGGAGGGGAGCGAGCATGGTGACGCACGCGCGCTGTGACATCACCACCGCTCTGCCGCTGTCACCAAACTTCCGCCCCTTAGCCTGACTTACTGCTGCACTTCCTCCCCCACAATGACCGACTTCCGGTCCAATGTTAAAAAAAGTACAAAGTCCCGAAAATCGATGGAAAGGCCGCCTCAATGCTCCCAGCAGAAAAAAACTTTTAAAAAATGGTAGGTGTGCCAGCTTTCTGGCGGCCCTGAATTTTGGCCCCCATGAATTCATCCTCCACATTATTACTGCAAATTTGGTTTGCCCACTCTCTCTGTAGAGTTAAAGTTCTCCATGATTACCCTTGTTACATGCGCCTCTAATTTCCTGATTTATACTCTGCCCTACATTACAGCTACTTTTTGGGGGCCTATAAACAACTCCCACCAATGTTTTCTGCCCCTTGCTGTTTCTTAGCTTTAGTGCCATAGTTTTTTAAAAACTGAATTCAAATTCTCAAACTGCCATGATGGGATGTGAACCTCTGGATTGTTTTGTCGAGTAACATACGACTACACTATTGTATTGTCACACAGCATAATTTCAATGACACGTGTAAAGTGTGGTGTGCATTGTGATTGTGGGAACTATTAAAGAAAGTAAGAACTCGCACTTCTATTGTGTCAATCACATCACATGATTTATTTTTGAAGTTAGTCATCATTGTAATGTTGGAAAATGGAGCAGTCAATTTGTGCACAGGAAGGTCTCACAAACACCAAATGATCAGTTAACTTGTTCAGAGGTTGGTGGCTGAGTGAGGAATGTTGGCCTGGACACCAGGAGAACTCCTACCTTTGAATAGTGCCTTGGGATATTGTACATCTCTACCTGAGCAGTCAGACCCCACGTTATTATCTCTGGCCCAAAGATCCTCAGGATATGCTGGGCTTGCACCATTTATTTGGGGTCCAAGCTATTGCCCTGGATTGAGCCCCACTAGACAAGTCCTCTTTTGCCCATCGGACAGCCAGAACAGACCCCAACTCACTCAGTGTACAAGTCATATCGTGACTGAGCCAGAGAAGTGGTAACTCACAGCAGAGGGAGTCCCTGCTCCTGCTTCCCTTATGATATTTGCCTTGTAGGGGGAAAGTGTAGTTTCCTCCCTTTATAAGGCAAGACTCTAGGCAGCAATGTGGTCGGGTGCTGATGCCCTGTGTCCTGTGCAGCATCAGTTGATTGCGAAGAAGGTTGGTGTTGTTGTTGGTGCTGCTGGTGTGCCTTTGCTGCTGGTGTTGGGGCTGATCGCGGTGGTATTCTGAGGACCAAGGTGAGAGAGTATAAACGGTACCCATGCTGATAGAATAGATGACAAGTGAAGTTGAGATGACAGAAGCAATCTGTCAATGGTGAGAGAAGCTGTTCCAATGAGGAGACATTGGATAGAGAGTTTGCTCCAAACACTTGCAACCAGCATAAAGCTCAATCTCTCTTCCAAATGCAGTAAGCAGCAGTTTCTGGGCTTGTAAATTGAACAGCTGTGAGGTGGGAGCTTTTATAGCACATTTCAAGCTATCAAGTAATCAGCTGATTCAATGGCAATTCATCTCCCAACTCAGTTTGACAGACATGGTCCTCAAGCAGCGAGGACTCCGTGGGTGAGCATGTAAAATTAAAAGGTAAGCTCAAATATATTCTTAATAGTCTCTAAACAATAATCATCTGATTTGGGTCCCCCGCCGCTGTGTGTCAGGTCTGCTCAGCACTGACTGACCCGACATCAGGGAAATGTGCGTGGTAGCAGGTTCATAGCGGGGTCCCAATCCGCTGGGAAAAAAAAACACTTTCCCACCCAACCCACTACCGATCACACCCACTGACCAAACCCACTGCCCCAAAAATCTCGGCCTAGGTCTCTGCTGCTTTCCAATGAATTCTACCAGTCTTCCACTGGAGTTATTGCAGGATATTGGCAGAGGCCCCATGGATTATCATGGTGCCCACATTTTAGTCAACAGATTGAAAACAGGAAAACCAACAGGATTACACTCTCCAAAGAACTTTAGAAGTTCATCTCCAATTAGTACACATACACCAACTTCTAGGCATAATTTACATGTTACTTAACCACATATAATGAATGAGAAGGGTAAGATTTGCAAAGACACAAACCCAAGAGCTGCTTAAGGTTGCTATTAGAAATTTTGTATTAATATGAAGCAGCTTTAAGTTTCAAAGTGTCAGTATAACTACACTAAGGTCACACAGCATGTTCTTTGCCGGAGGTAAAGTGTAGTTCTAACTTCATGTGACAGATATTTTAAAGTATCTAGATATTGTGTTTGATTTCCTTAGAACTATTACCAATTTATTTTGGACTCCCTCTAATGTTAGGATAAAACCAGCCCTCTCAGAACATCAAAAACTTGGGAAAGAAACTATGCATTCTCATCTAGTCATACATGCAAAGGCCTCCTTTGACACTGAACACCATATGAAACACAAAATGCAGTTGGAAGCACAACTAAGGCCTTTCACTCTACAGATATGCATTCAAACCAACACCTAGAAGGACGAGATCAGCATGTGCATGGGAACACCATCACCTCCAAGTTCCTCTCCAAGTCACACATCATCCCGACCAATATCTCTATTCCTTCATTGTCACTGAGTCAAAATTCTTAAATTCTGTACCTAACAGCATTAATAAATACAGAAAATGCTAGAAATACTCAGCAGGTCAGGCAGCATCTGTGGAGAGAGAAATAGAGTTAACGTTTCAGGTCGATGACCCGTCGTCAGAACTGAAAGAAGTTAGAGATATAACAGGTTTTAAGCAAGTGCAGAGGTAGGGGAAGGGGGAAGGGGAGGGAAGAACAAAAGGGAAGGTCTGTGATAGGGTGGAAGGCAAAAGAAGATGGTAATGGGACAAGTTAAGAAACAAAAGATGAGTCAAGATGAGGTGTAAATGGGAATGGCAGAATCATCAACAGCTGCAATCTGGAAAAAAAATAGGGGTAGAGGTTATGATCTGAAATTGTTGAACTCGATGTTGAATCCAGAAGGCTGTAAAGTGCCTAATCAAAAGATAAGGTGCTATTCCTTGTGTTTATGTTGAGCTTCGTTGGAAATGCTGATGATGGAGAGATCAGAGTGGGAGTGGAGCGGAGAATTAAAGTGACAGGCGACCGGAAGTTCGGGGTCACACTTATAGACTAAACGGACACTTATAGACTAAACGGAAGTGTACCTAACAGCATTGTGGGAGCACAGACTGTAGTGGTTCAAAAGAACTGCCATTAATAAAAGGGCAACCACGGATTTGCAATAAATGATGCTCCTATCCCGAGAATAATTAATTAAAAAAGTTGCTAATCTCAGATGGCTACCTAAATGCATCAGGCTGGACTAAATAAAGAATCACTTTCAATAGAAGCAAAATCATAGGCTGGTGAGCACACAGCCTAAGAACTCCCAGCCTAAGAATATTTGCTAGGGCAGATTTTATGAATTTGTAACATCTATCCTCATGTTCATATTGCATACTATTGAAAAATAATATTGTGGATTTTGCAATTATCAAAGTGAAAGGTGTTAATGCTGAGAACAGTAACACCCATTCAGGTACTCGAGCCCTGATTTTAACCTGGGGCTAGAGTGTGGGGTGCAGGGGCTGGAGTGGGAGAGAGGTGCTAGTGCGAGCTGTTTCTTCTTCTGAGCTCTTTCTCCTTCCGGGCCTCAATTAAATGCCCAACACTGACTCCCGCTCTAAGCCAGCAGAGATGAGGTGTAGGCCAGTGGGCAGGAGCACAAAATCGCACAGCTGCAGTCCACTAGGGAACCAAGGAAATGGTCCCCAACAAGGTAAGTGAGAAGGGGAGAGGGGGAATTCCTAACGATCATGATCGAGAGAGGGCTTCAGATCGGTGCAGAGATTTCCTTGTGTGGCCCGATGGAGCTTCCCTAAGGAGCATTAGTGAACCAGTTGGGTTTTTATAATAATCCGACAGCTTCATGATCACTTTTACTGATACCGTCTTTTAATTATCAGATTCATTTAAAAAAAAATTCAACCTGTCATGGTGAGATTTGAACCCACACTGTCATTATTATTATTCCAGGCCTCTGGATTACTAGTCCAGTGCCATAAACATTACACTACAGTACCCAGTCAATGATGCTTCAAAATGCTCTTTAGTGTACAGTAGCTTCACTGCCTGATCAGGGCTGTCATGGTTACACCATTCCGAAAAGGAATTCACGGAAAAAGCAAATGGTTTTTCATGGTGTGTATTTCACAATGTTTCCCACAAATTTCTAAATTTACCACATCTGGTGTAATTTGCTTTTGAACAATTGCAACTTTTCATAAGAAGTGCAAAAAACAAGCATTTAAATATGATGACTTCTGTGCAGATTGTAGAAACAGAAAATCATTTGGTGCTAAAACTCACTGGCCTCAGCCATGCACTAATTTCAGAAATGTGCATGCTGATCTGTGTCAGATAATTCATCAACTGAATTAGAAAATGTTCCATATGTTTCAAAAGGTGTGTGGCATTACAGCTTTTGTCGGTGGCAATATATTTATTGTGAAAATGCCACCTGCTGTAGTTAATTTAATTCACTGATGAACTGTGTATAAATCATACAAGACCTTAAGCATTTCCAGACAGTAATTGGAAATCATTTCCGATATAACAACTCAGTCATGACCACCTAAAGGAGGAAAGATTTGTGAGCATTTGTTATTGATGGAGTAGATATATTAAACCACAATTCAAATAAGCTTCAATACATTCTGAGTTTTACTGTTCAAAAAATGCTGAAAAATAATAACTGAAAGTGTTCAAGTTTTCCCGTGCATTTATTATATTGGTTCAAATAACTAGTTTCATAATAGAAACATAAGAACAGGAGTCGGCCATTCCGCCGCTCGAGTCTGTCCCACCGTTCAGTGAGGTCATGGCTGATCTGCAACCTAACTCTATCTATCCGGCTTTGCTCCATATCTGTTAATGTCCTTGGCTAGCAAATCAATCTCAGATTTAAAATTTGAGCTAGCATCTATTGCTTTTTGTGGGAAGGAGTTCCATACTTCTACCATTCTGTGGGCTGGATTTTCGGCTCACTTGAGCCTCTGTTAGTGCCCTGGAGGAGTGGTAAAAGGTGTTTCTAGGCGTTACGGCAGGCGTCCATCTTTTACTGCCTAGCCAGCAAATTCGGTTCATGGTTTGCGGTGGCGCTAAAACGTACCGCCCGGCCTTCTAGTTTCACTGAGATCATGATGTCAATCGTCGTGCAATGCTCCGCTAACGCCACGGATGAAAAATTCGGCCCTAACGGCTCATTAAACACCCACCCAAGGAAACATCTGAAAAACAGGCATTCTCAGGGTACAGCAGGCAGTATTGGCGCCATCTTCAAATGGAGGGATGAGAATCCTACATTGCAGGTCACATTGACTGCAATGGTTGGGCACATCACTCTGCATGATGCTCCGACTTGAAAGCGGCAGTTTTATCTGCCATTACAATGTCCTTACAACATTAGTGAGAGAATTTAAGGGGACATTACTAGTTCGCCAGCATATCATGCTCCATGGCATTGCCAGGCAGCGTCAAGCTAGAAGAAGGGCTTTTGGCCATGTCGGTCCACGGATGTGGAGAGGCCGAAGACGTCTGGGGAGAAGGGCTTACCCCGCATGGGTTTACAGACACCAGCACTCATACCTCCAGCTCTGAGGAGCAGTGTATGAAAAGACTGCACTTCTGAAAGGCTGACAGAGATATGCTATCTGCTACAGGCAGACCGATGCCTAGGCTGCTCTGGAGGCAGCCTTCAATGCTCCCATCAACAGGTTTCCGAATTCATTGTGGTGTGCTGCATGTTGCACAGCTTGGTCATCATGAGGGGCCAGGCATTGCCAGTGGGCACTGCAGGGCACCTCAGGAGGAGAAGGGCAATGAAGAGGAGCCTGGCGAGGCCCCCATTGGACAGACACACCATCCACGGGGGAGGCCGCATGGAGATGCTGCCGGATCAAGAATCGCACGTCGCCAGCTCATAATGGAGGAAACTGAGGGATGGAGTTAATACTGGACAGGCTATATGGCCGCATTAAGGCACATCTCCAGTGAACGTTGTAATCATACACAAGACACTAATGGCAAAGGATCAAACAGACATTTTACTGCAACAAAGTAACAAAAATTCCCCATACCAGAAGAGAATGATACAATAGACAACCTTATGTTGCAGGGCACTGAGCAACAATGAAGTGCATCAAATCAACAAAACTATTTACAAGCATAATCAACAAAAATCAAGGCATCTGCACAACCTTGACCTGCATATTATTCTGATTTATTTAATGACACGATTTTCAGCTGGGACGCAAATACTTCCTTGTGTAATGCCTGGTTTTGCGCCCCCGATCATGGAACCTCATTTTTTGACGAATTTTACAGACGAGAGCGTAAACTTTTACCAGGTGGTATCAGGACCACCCCACTGCCATTACCTCCCTGAAAGACGGCAAGAGTTTCTATAGGTATATAAAAAGGAAAAGAGTGGCTAAAGTAAATGTTAGTCTCTTAGAGGACGAGATCGGGGAATTAGTAATGGGGAACATGGAGATGGCAGAAACTCTGAACAAATATTTTGTATCAGTCTTTACAGTAGAGGACACTAACAATATTCTGACAGTGGATAGTCAAGCGGCTACAGGGGGGGGAGTAAATTAACACAATCACAATCACTAAGGAGGTGGTACTCAGTAAGATAATGGGACTAAAGGCAGATAAATCCCCTGGACCTGATGGCTTGCATCCTAGGGTCTTAAGAGAAGCAGCAGCAGGGATAGTAGATGCATTGGTTGTAATTTACCAAAATTCCCTGGATTCTGGGGCAGTTCCAGCAGATTGGAAAACTGCAAATGTAACGTCCCCATTTAAAAAAGAAGGCAGACAAAAAGCAGGAAACTATAGACCAGTTAGCCTAACATCCGTGGTTGAGAAAATGTTGGAGTCCATTATTAAAGAAGCAGTAGCAGGACATTTGGAAAAGCAACATTTGGTCAGACCATATTCAGCATGGATTTATGAAGGGGAAGTCATGTTTGACAAATTTGCTGGAATTTTTTGAAGATGTAATGAACAGGGTGGATAAAAGGTGTATTTGGACTTCCAGAAAGCATTTGACAAGGTGCCACATAAAAGGTTACTGCACAAGATAAAAGTTCACGGGGTTGGGGGTAATATATTAGCATAGATAGAGGATTAGCTAACTAACAGCGAACAGAGAGTCAGAATAAATGGTTCATTCTCTGGTTGGCAACCAGTAACTAGTGGGGTGCCGCAGGGATCAGTGCTGGGACCCCAATTATTTACAATCTATATTAACGACTTGGAAGAAGGGACTGAGTGTAACGTAGCCAAGTTTGTTGATGATACAAAGATGGGAGGAAAAGCAATGTGTGAGGAGGATACAAAAAATCTGCAAAAGGACATAGACAGGCTAAGTGAGTGGGCAAAAAATTGACAGATGGAGTATAATGTTGGAAAGTGTGAGGTCATGCACTTTGGTAGAAAAAAATCAAAGAGGAAGTTATTATTTAAATGGAGAAAGATTGCAAAGTGCCACTGTTGTGTATAGAAGAACTCCACGAGGCTAAGTACTGTGAGCTAAACTTAGTGTGACCTTAGTCTTCTTCATTACAACTTCAGAGTGCCTAAACAACATGGCAGCCAACCTTTTATATTGGCCCAGCACGTGTGTGCAGGTGACCATTAGGACTCCAACAGTCGCGTCTTCTGGTGGCAAGTATTACATAGTTACATACATAACATCGCACCCCCCCCCCCCCAAAGTCTTTGGTACAAGTTATTTACAAGTTGACGCGATCCGGAGCCCTTCGCTCCCTGGTTGATCGTCGAAGTTCAAACCCTGGTGTGTGTGAGTTGCCCGGACCATTGCTGCACTGCACCGCAGCTGGTCTGACCGGACTGTCATGAACAGTGGGTTCATCCTTGTGATTGACAGCGAGGTCTATTGCTGGTTGGGTGTGTGTTAGTGGATCATCAATGGTGATGTCCTCTTCAAGTCGTTCCTGATTGTCAGTAAATCGCAATTTGATCTGATCTAAATGCTTTCTGCACGTTTGGCCATTTGACAGTTTGATTATAAACATCCTATTCCCTTCATTGGCCAAAACAGTGCCAGCAACCCACTTGGGACCATGACCATAATTCAGGACAAACACAGGGTCGTTAACATCAATGTCACATGAAACAGCCGCGCTATCATGGGACATGTTCTGCCAGTGTCACTGGTTTCCACGTGATCACAAAGATCGGGGTGGACAAGGGAGAGCCTGGTTTTGAGGGCTCTCTTCATTAACAACTCTGCCGGGGGAACCCCGGTGAGCGAGTGGGGTTGCATCCGGTAACTGAGCAAAATGTGAGACAAGTGGGTCTGCAGGGAGCCGTCTGTCACGAGTTTCATGCTCTGCTTGATTGTTTGGACTGCCTGCTCTGCTTGACTGTTAGACGCGGGCTTAAATGGAGCAGACCTGACATGCTTGATGCTATTGCGGGTCAAAAAGTCGTTGAATTCCGAACTGGTGAAACACGGCCCATTGTCGCTGACAAGGGCGTCGGGCAAGCCATGGGTGGTGAACATGGTTGCTGTGGACGTGCTGGATGACATGATTATGCATTCAGTACATTTGGAGTAAGCGTCCACAACTACTAAAAACATCTTTCCTAGAAAGGGGCTATCAAAATCTTTGTTCAGTTGTGAGCAAGTGTTGCACTGATGTACGCATGACTCCAAGTCCGAGTCAATGCCGGGCCACCAAACATGCGACCAGGCAATAGCCTTCATCATGACAATGCCTGGGTGGGTACTGTGTAGGTCACTTCCCTGCCTTTTTTTGGTAAAACCACACGATTACCCCATAAGAAACAATCTGACTGGATGGTCATTTCACCTTTGCATCGGTGAAACGGCTTAATTTCATCTTGCATTTCCCCGGGAACGGCCAACCAGTTCCCATTTAGGATGCAACTCTTTACTAATGATAGCATAGGATCCTGGCTGGTTCAGGTCCTGATCTGGCGAGCTGTGACGGGTGACCCCTCACTCTCAAAAGCATCCATGACCAGTAGCAAGTCTGCGGGTTGCGCCATTTCAACCCCAGTGGTGGGTAATGGTAGCCGGCTGAGAGCATCAGCACAGTTTTCAGTGCCCGGTCTGTGGCAGATAACATAGTCATAAGCGGATAATGTTAGTGCCCATCTTTGGATGTGGGATGAAGCATTGGTATTTATATCTTTGCTCTCTGAAAAAAGCAAAATGAGCAGTGGTCAGTTTCAAGCTCAAACCGAAGTCCAAATAGGTATTGGTGCATTTTCTTAACTTTATATACACATGCTAACGCCTCTTTCTCGACCACACTATAGGCTCTCTCAGCCTGAGACAGACTTCTAGACACGTATGCAACCGTTTGGAGGTTGCCCGATACATTGGCTTGCTGTAGCACACAGCCGACCCCGTATGAAGATGCATCACAAGCTAGCACTAAAGGTTTACATGGGTCATAGTGTACATGGCAGGTTCCTGGCCTTCTCAAAGGCTGTGTCTTGAGATTTTACCCAAACCCAGTCATCACCCTTACGTAGCAACATGTGCAAAAGCTCTAACAACATGCTCAACCCAGGTAGAAAGTTACCGAAATAGTTGAGGAGTCCTAGGAACGAATGCAGCTCCATCACATTGTGTGGTCTGGATGCATTCTTGATGGCCTCTGTCTTTGAGTCCGTGGGCCTGATGCTATCTGCTGCAATCTTTCTCCCCATAAATTCGACTTCTGTCACCAGGAAAACATACTTGGAGCATTTCAGCCTGAGTTCCACTCTGTCTAGGCGACTTAGAACCTCTTCCAGGTTGTGTAGATGTTTGATAGTGTCACGACCAGTGATCAGGATGTCATCTTGAAACATAACGGAATCCTGTGCTATCATTAGTAAAGAGTTGCGCGGAACAGATTTGAGCAAACTCTCCATGTTTTTCTGGAAAATGGCTGCAGCCGAGCGAATCCCGAAAGGGCACCTGTGGTATATAAACAGTGCTTTGTGCGTGTTGATGCCGTCAGTCTTTTCGAAGATTCAGCCAACTCCTGTGTCATGTAGGCATTGGATTGGAAAGCAGCTAATGTAACACCTCTGTTTAAAAAAGGGGACAGACAAAAGGCAGGTAACTATAAGCCGGTTAGTTTAACATCTGTAGTGGGGAAAATGCTTGAAGCTATCATTAAGGAAGAAATAGCGGGACATCTAGATAGGAATAGTGCAATCAAGCAGATGCAACATGGATTCATGAAGGGGAAATCATGTTTAACTAATTTACTGGAATTCTTTGAGGATATAACGAGCATGGTGGATAGAGGTGTACCGATGGATGTGGTGTATTTAGATTTCCAAAAGGCATTCGATAAGGTGCCACACAAAAGGTTATTGCAGAAGATAAAGGTACGTGGAGTCAGAGGAAATGTATTAGCATGGATCGAGAATTGGCTGGCTAACAGAAAGCAGAGAGTCGGGATAAATGGGTCCTTTTCGGGTTGGAAATCGGTGGTTAGTGGTGTGCCACAGGGATCGGTGCTGGGACCACAACTGTTTACAATATACATAGATGACCTGGAAGAGGGGACAGAGTGTAATGTAACAAAATTTGCAGATGACACAAAGATTAGTGGGAAAGCGGGTTGTGTAGAGGACACAGAGAGGCTGCAAAGAGATTTAGATAGGTTAAGTGAATGGGCTAAGGTTTGGCAGATGGAATACAATGTCGGAAAATGTGAGGTCATCCACCTTGGAAAAAAAAACAGTAAAAGGGAATATTATTTGAATGGGGAGAAATTACAACATGCTGCGGTGCAGAGGGACCTGGGGGTCCTTGTGCATGAATCCCAAAAAGTTAGTTTGCAGGTGCAGCAGGTAATCAGGAAGGCGAATGGAATGTTGGCCTTCATTGCGAGAGGGATGGAGTACAAAAGCAGGGAGGTCCTGCTGCAACTGTATAGGGTATTGGTGAGGCCGCACCTGGAGTACTGCGTGCAGTTTTGGTCACCTTACTTAAGGAAGGATATACTAGCCTTGGAGGGGGTACAGAGACGATTCACTAGGCTGATTCCGGAGATGAGGGGGTTCCCTTATGATGATAGATTGAGTAGACTGGGTCTTTACTCGTTGGAGTTCAGAAGGATGAGGGGTGATCTGATAGAAACATTTAAAATAATGAAAGGGATAGACAAGAAAGAGGCAGAGCGGTTGTTTCCACTGGTCGGGAAGACTAGAACTAGGGGGCACAGCCTCAAAATAAAGTGGAGACAATTTAAAACCGAGTTGAGAAGGAATTTCTTCTCCCAGAGGGTTGTGAATCTGTGGAATTCTCTGCCCAAGGAAGCAGTTGAGGCTAGCTCATTGAATGTATTCAAGTCACAGATAGATAGATTTTTAACCAATAAGGGAATTAAGGGTTACGGGGAGCGGGTGGGTAAGTGGAGCTGAGTCCACGGCCAGATCAGCCATGATCTTGTTGAATGGCGGAGCAGGCTCGAGGGGCTAGATGGCCTACTTCTGTTCCTAATTCTTATGTTCTTATGTTCTTATATTCTTTACATTAGGAATAGTACCGACATCGCACAACAACATTTTGTTCACAATCTTAATTGGTTTGTTACATTGATTACCATGCATACAATATCTCTTTAAGTTTAGTTGGTTGCAGGTCTCCTTTAAGAGAACCCTGTTGGTTTTACCCCAAACAAATCCTTTATTAGACACCATGTGTTGGTCCCTCAGCGTTGCACCTCGTGGTATTGCCACGGCCATCTTTTTTTTCAATCACGCTGCACCTCGCTGCATCAGGGATGCCATCTTGCCTCTGTCCTCGAGGTCGACTGCCTTGATCCTTCTCTCCTGCGATTCTGCCACAAAAGCTGGAAGAGTGCCTATGAAAGGCACCATTCTGTGTACAGTACTTGCCGGATTTGAGTCTACAGGATGAATAATTTGCTTGGCGCTGCAGGTCGAGGTCATGAACGCCTGACTGATGCTGATGGCCTTCTGCAGGTTGACTGTGGTGTCGGCAGATAATAGCTTGTGAAGGAGGCCCTCGTGGCCAATTCTTATAGTGAAGATGTCTCGCAATGCTTCATTGAGGTGCGTGCCGAAATCACAGGATGCTGCAAGTCTCCTGAGGCTGGCAGCATATTTTGCAATCTCCTGGCCCTCAGGTCTGCGGTGAGTGTAGAATCTGTGCCTGGCCATGAGGATGCTCTCTTTTTGGTTTTAGTTGGTCGTGAATTAGTTCAGTCAGCTCATCGTATGTCTTATCCTTGGCCTTCGTGGGTGCCAGCAAGTCCCTGATGAGGCAGTAGATCTCGGGACCACAACTGGTCAGCAGTATAGCCTTGTGCTTCTCCGCCGATGTGTCCGTCTCTCCTGCCAGGTCGTTTGCCACGAAATATAGCTCGAGCCTTTCCATGAAGGCATCCCAATCATCACCCACTGCAACGTCTTTTAGTGTGCCAAAGGTAGCCATAATCGCATGAAAGTCCATATTCTCGTCACCAGTTGTTATGTCTGTAATGTACCTATGAATGACTCCACGAAGCAATGTGTTGTACTCAAACTGTAGTGACCTTGGCCCTATATTCATAACTCCAGAGTGAGGCAGCCACATGGTGGCTTCCCTTTTATACAGCCCCTCCACCAGTTGTACCCTCTAGTGGTGCCAGCATAGTATATACTCAGTGTAAACCTTATTGATAGTACATCAGGTAAACATGTCTCCATCTTATGCAACTATACAGTGACAACACAGAGAGTATATCTATAGTCTGCATATATAACAGCTTGGACTGCCCAACTGTGGAAGTGAAGGTAACTGCAGCACTTGCCTTCTATGCTTCTGGCTCATTTCAAGCAGCAACTGGGGACATATGCTGCATCTCGCAGCACACCACACATTGCTGCATTTGACAGGTGACTGCTGCACTGTATGCCAAAAGGGACCAGTTCATCCATTTCCCTATAACCACAAAGACAATGCGAGACAGGGCTGTGGGGTTCTCCAGAATTGCTGGCTTCCCAAAAGTACAGGGTGCGATTGATTGTATCCACATCGCCTTGAGAGCACCTTTGGACAACGCCGAAGTTTATTGGAACAGGAAACGGTTCCATTCCCTAAATGTCCAGCTTGTCTGCGACGATCTGCATCAGATCATGGCAGTGGATGCCAAATACCCAGGTAGCATCCATGATGCTTTCATCCTACATGAGAGCGTTATATCCACCATGTTTCAGGAACTGCCAGAAGGGCACAGCTGCTTGCTCGGGGACAAAGGGTACAGGCTCATCTCCTGGCTTATGACCTCCCTATGCAATCCCCGCACTGAGCCAAAGTGTCGGTACAACATGTCATACATAATGAACTGGAGCATCATAAAGCGGACAATTGGCATACTGAAGTAACGTTTCTGGACCACTCTGGAGGCTACCTGCAATACACCCCTCACCACGTCGGTCAGTTCACTGTCGTGTGCTGCATGCTACACAACTTTGCCATCATGAGGGGCCAGGCCCTGGACATTGAAGATTTTCCTGAGTGGAGAAGGGGGAGGAAGGGGAGGATGAGGAGGCTGACAAAAAGGTTGAAGAAGAGGAGGAGGAGGAGGAGAAGCAGCAACAGCAGCAGTAGCAACAGGAAGCCGAGCAGGACCAGCAGCAGGAGGAGTAGGACGATGAACCCATGTCACCACCTCAACCCGCAGGACGACGGCAAAGGAGGCGGCCTCGTACACCTATAGCCATAGCTAGAGACTTGCGTCAGCGGCTAATCCGTGATCGCTTTGGTGTCTGAAAGCTAAATGGCCCAACAGTATTGACTCTTTGCACCTGTTAGTGTGAAAAAATAATATGCATTATATGTACGTAATGTTGTGTTGGTTTATATTGCTTTAATCCAAAAAATAATGTACATAATAAGGTTCATAATGTTGTGTTAATTTATATCGTTTTAATTCAAAAAATAACGTGTTGATTTATGTTGCTTTAATTCAAAAAATAATGTGCAGGATTCTGCTTAAATTTAAAAAATAATTAAGTTTATTAAACATTTGAACAGTTTTACTTAACTTTAATAAAAAAATGTTGTATCAAACAACAGGTAGCAGCAACAAGCAAACAAACAAACAAACGCTAGCTGCAGCCACCTCTCCTTCCCCTGATTCAAAGACCTTAGGCTTAGCACTGTGCGCCCCTCTTGCTGCCTCTTGCCCGTTGTCTCAGACTTCTGCTTCCTTTCCCCGACCCCAAGGTTTTTTCTGCTTTCTGCGCAAAGGCACATTTGTTGTTGGTGGGGTTGGACAGGGACAGACCTAGCAGACATCGTCGGACTCTTCTTCAGCCTGTGGATGAGCCCCCGGCACACTACCTGACTTTGGTCTAGGGATTGGAAAGTGAGTGTCAGCAGTTGATGCTGCCAATTGCTATTGGGCAATGACAGCCAGGATGTGTCCACTTATTGCAACAGCTATCTCCGCCATTCCCTCCCTAATCTGTACCGACATTCCCTCTCTAATCTCCGACATCTCCTCCCTCATCTCCAACATCCCCTCCCTCATCTGTCCCAACATAGCTCCTATTCCTACAGTGTTGGTACTTCTACTGACAGTCCCATTAATTCTACTCTCACCCCACCCATGGTGGCCAGGAGCGATCTGATTAGCTCAATGCTCTCCCTACTCATTCCCATGATCTGTCCTATGTCCCCTGCATCCTACATTTCAGGTTGAGCTCTCCTTCCCACCCTCCTCGGCCGTCTCCCAGGTGTGGCTTGCTGCAACCCACTGGGACCCGCAGCCTCAGACTCTACCCCGTGAAATGTCGCGTCAGTTATATCGCTCAGAAAAGGGCTTGGTGTCTTCAGGGGGGTTCACCCGCTCCAGTTGCAATGTGACCATGTCATCATTGGGGTTATCCTGCTGCTCTTCATTGTCCAGCTCATCCTCATCCTGAAGTGGATGAATAATATCTGGACTGACGGCTTCTTGATCTTCTGCTTCAGCTTCTGTTTCTTCCTGATGCGCAACATCTGCAAAACATAACAGAGCAGATGTTTGGTTAGCAGCAGGGCAGGGGGCGGAGGGGGCAGGGTGACATGAGTACTCAGCAGGGCTTACCCTCTCTCGGTAACCTGGGTCCAGCGTCCACATTGGTGGTTGATCTTCTCTTGCGAGATTGAATCATATCAGCGATCCTTTGTTCCACTGCTGTTAGTTGCAGCTTATTTGGTGCACCTCCTCCAGTTTTTGACCTTTCTCTGTTCATCAGTGATACCTTTTTCTGCAAAGATGAAAATAGAACTTTTTAAAAGAGGGTCCTTCTGCTCTGGTGGCCACACACACACACACACACACACACACACACACACACACACTAGTCACATTTACAAAAGTAATTGCAGTGCATAAATTTTACAGTAGCTGCTTGGCCAAGGTCCTGCCACTTCTTTTTGACCTGAACGCTGCTTCTCGAGGTCATGGCCACTGCATTGAACTTTTCTGCAACTTGTTCCCAAAGTTTTGCTAGCAGAGAGGGTTTCAGTTTCTTTTGTCCCATTTTTCCTTTGTTCTCAAGCACATCCCCATCTCCTGCCAATGATGTCTATCAGGGGCTCAATTAATTCTGCTTGAAATCTTTTGGCTCTTCCCCCTTTGTCTTCTCCTTCTCCTTCACCTTCCCCTTCCCTTGGATCCATCCTTTGCAGCTAAAATTTAAATGTCCAGATCCAACTCCGATCCGAATGTATTCTCACAAGCTGCTGATCCAAACCAGGAAGTTCACTGTGGATGCGCGGACACACCCGTCACGTGGAGAAAGTTTCTAATTTTATTTTTCCCGCCACATGCTCACTGACTTTTCACTGCACACTTGAAGCTCCACCCCCAGATTTAACTTCGGGTACCACAGCACCAAAATTAAATTTTACTTTGGCAAAAATTGTTTTTTTTTTTCGGCACAAACGAGTACAAAAAAAAATCAGCCATACATTCTTCTGGGCACCCAGCCAGAAACAGGTCCAGCTCTCATTTGAAGGAATTCAGCTAATCAGCGTTCACCACTCGAGCTGGAACCCTATTCCACAGGTCCACTCATCTCTGGGAAAAGAACCATCTCCTTAACATTTAACCTAGCTCTGTCTGGCAAAATCGGCAAAGAGGAAAATAGAGCCCTCTGTCCTTAATTATAGATTCAATAACTTTCCCACGATAGATATTAGACTATCAGGTCTATCATTTCCTGGTTTCTCTCTCTCACCTTTCTTCAATAATGGAATTAAATTTGCAATTTTCCAATCTCAAGGGACAATTCCTAAATTGAGAGAGCTTTGGAATATTATAGCTAAAGCATCTGCAATTTCCCACCTACATCTTAACTACTTGATAATGACAAACAAGTTTTAAAGGAAATATTGCTGCCCAGGTGCTCTGCTCAACAATGCTTATGGTGCCGGCGAGGGCACCCATGTGAGAATTACCTTCAACACGCAAAAATGTTATGTAAAGACAGAACTAGGTTAAACGTTCAGGAGGTGGTTCTTTTCCCAGAGATGAGTAGCCCTGTGGAATAGGCTTCCGGCTCGAGTGGTGAACGCTGATGAGTGGAATTCCTTCAAATGAAAGCTGGACCTGTTTCTGGCTGGAGTGGAAATCTCTTCGTACAAGAGGTAGGTACCTTATAACATTAATCAGCGCCAAAGAGGCCTCCTGGACTAGTTTTGATTGCCCCCACCTCTAACTGGGTTGGGTTTTTATCTAGTCTTTCGCCTCTCCCAAGAGATTGTGAGGCTTTCAGGTGGGGTAGGAAATGTGGGATGCATAAGACATCACATTTGTGTGGATGGACCAAAGGGTCTTTTTCTGCCCATCATTTTTTGTATGTTCGTAAAATGGTTTGTCAATCAGAGCAGGAAGACCGAGTTGTAAATGTTTCTAATGCAATGTCTAGCATGCTCTATAGTTTTCAGAACTTGGCAGTTGATAATAATGTAGAGGCTGTGAGATTGGCAAATTATGTAATATTATTTTTGGGTGCATTGAATATCAAATTATATGCCGCATGAACAAACTGGCACAATCCCAAAAGAGGATGAGATATGCAAAAGAATGACATTTGAACATTCATCTGCTAACAATGGGTGTGGAAGGTATTTGCACACTTCTCTTAAATGGATAACAAGTGGAAGGAAGAAAGCAGGAGAGTGGGGAGATCTCACCATATATGAGAACATGCCAGAGCAGAACAAATTATCCAGCTAGTAGTAGATGGACACATAACCATGTGAAATCAAGTTAGATGCAAGGATTCAATTGATTACACTATGGCCAGGATTTTCCGAACCTCAGAGGGTCCAGGATGGGTGAGGTCAGTAATGGGTCCTGACCCCACTACTGGCTTCATCCATTCTGTAAAATTAATCACCCTTGATGGAGCTTGTTAAGCCCACCCAGCATGTTTCCCGGCTAACTAGAAGTAGCGGGTCTGGTGACGTCATTTCATGACGTGTCATCAACCGGTTTCCTGAAAGGGACCATGCTCAAATTTACTTTGACATTTGTGCTTTCAGTGTTCTACAACATTGAAACTGACACTCACTGCACAAAGGCACAGAGCTGCACCCTGGCTCTTCTATGACTCCCTCGATATGCTAATGGAGGGAGTCACAGCACATAGGGAGGTCCTCTTCCCTTCTCATGGGTGGAAGTGAGCTTCCCAGGAGATCAACACAGTCTGGTTACACTTTGCAGAGGAGGACACAAGCAGGGATGTGGTCAGGAGAACCTAGGTGCAGTGTCACAAACGTTTCAATTATCTCAGTAGATCACGAAACATTGGTACAAAGCCACATTCAACCTCATTCTGCTGGTCCTCTAATCACATCCCCATCATTCTGCCTTCACTGCCCTACTCCTGCACTCTCACCAACATACCTTGCACTTCCACCCATATTATCACATCCCCATCTCACTAGCCTCCCCTCACATTCACCCTCATCCTCGTGCAATCATGCCAACCAACAACACACAAGGGCAAGCACTTGGGTGTTTTATGCAATGTTCATGTAAAGTTTCTGTTAATATGGTGTCAAACATTAAAACCTTTATTTTCAACACTTTGCGTTCTTGGACAGATGTGTGAGTACCTTTGGAAGTGACTTAGTGAGTTGCAGTGAATGGTGAGACATAACGGTAGCCCCCGCAATGGTGATGAGTGTGAAAGGAATGGCCTGGGCATTGTAGGGATGCTTTAGTGTGTTGGTGTGGGGTGGTGCCAACCTGGCGCACCATGTGGCAGCCAGGGTGTACAGTGTCAACTGAAGTAAAGAAAAAGGGTGGGGCTGTAAATGTTACATCTTTAGATGTTCTGATAACGACTCCACGAGGCAATGTGTTGTACTTGAACTGTAGTGACCTTAGTCCTTTATTGATAACTCCAGAGTGAGGATCGCTGGATTGTCGCCTGCCAGGGCATTTGCTGTGAAGAAATGGTCGAGCCTCTCCGCAAAGGCATCCCAATCATCACCATCGGCGAACTGCTGCAACGTACCGAGGGTAGCCATTTTCGTGTGAAGGTCCGTAATCTCGTCGCCGATTGTTACGTCTTTAGATGCCCTGAGAATGACTCCACGAGGCAATGTGTTGTACTTGAACTGTAGTGACCTTAGTCCTTTATTAGTTAACTCCAGAGTGAGGATCACACCTGGTGGTCTGCCTTTTATACTAGGCCTGGCACACCTGTACAGGTAACCTACAAGTCTCCCACTGCTGTGCCCTCTGGTGGCACATCGTCTAATAGTACAAGCAGTAATCATATCGGATACATGACAGTAAAGTGTCGCCGTCCTTAGCAATGGCATGGCAACGCTCGATTCCCATGCTTCAGGAGGTCAAGTGTCATCATGCGCAGAAGAGGAGACAGAGAGAGAGGGAGCTGAGAGGGACTGAAGGCATGTCTGTGTGTGGTGTGGCTGCTTTGGGAGGAAGGAGGGAAAGTTTAGAGCTTTAGAGCAAATAGGGAAACAGAAATTAGCTGTTACCAGCCAGATATTTGCCCGAATAATGGAGGGAGAGGAGGAGGCATCACAGCACACTGTGGAGACTGATACTGGCGAGAGCAGTGAGTTGGGAGAGGAGCACATTGGAGGGCGCAAAAGAGCGTGGAGGTTCTCGGACGAGGCAAATGCCTCCCTCCTGCAGGAGCTCGAGTCACTGTGTGGTGATTTGACCCAGGGAGGGCGTGGGAAGCCCACCCCAAAGTCCTACCAGAAGATATTGGCCGAGAGACCGGAGGCGGTCTCGTCGGCGACCAACGAGGTGCATGAGGGAAACCAATGCCGCAAACGATGGAACGACCTTGTGGGATCCGCAAGAGTAAGTATTACATTTATTTACATGTATTTATGTATTTATGTATTTATATAATTTGATTTGTAAGAGTCATAAGTGACTATCAGCAGATGTGAGGTCTTTCACTTTTACCGGGAATGTTTTACTCAAAGCCTGCGGTCACGGTGTACGTCTTTAGGTAAAGAATGATAATTATCATCATAATCATGGTTACTTCTATCAGTTATATGTTGTATCTGTCTCTGTGACAGTACCTAGCAATGATATCATGCAATGATCTCATGCCATGTCGTCCTGTCACCTTTTACAGAAGAAGCTCTCAACAATGAGGCCATGCAGAGGCGAGCAGGTGGGGGGGGGGCACCAGTCCCCAGTGACATCACTGAGATGGAGGAGCGGGTGCTCACACTTGTGGGGAAGCACCCCTGGACAGCCACGCAAGCATCTGCAGACCCTGAAGTGAAGCTACGTGAGTAAAGTTTACACCGTTGCGTGATGTAAAGTCAATATATGCCACACCCACTCATATCCGAACAATCATATATGATAGATGATTTCTAACATTGTCCTAGAAATAATGCTTGCCTAATAAAAATCATTGCAATGCACAATGTGTTGATGGTCATGAAATGTGATGTCTGTGGTGATTTTGATAGAGGTGGTGCTTTTGTCGTGCATATGCTGTGTGTAGCGTTGGAATCACCTTGTGACCCTAGCACCCCCTTCTCCTCTAATAACCTCATTTGTGTTTTGCAGCTCAGCCAGCAGCGCGGCCCCAGGCAAGACCACAGAGCCCAGAGGTAGGGGTACGGGACCGGACTCGTCGGACGATCCTACATCTGCTGAGGAGCTCCGATTCTCCGCTGGGTCTGTCAATCCGCTGGGTTGACAGTGCAACATTGAGGAACCTGCATCGCCACGCTCCAGAAGGCATTCCACCTCAAGGCCATCTAGTGCTCCTTCGGTCATTCCCGCCTCAACTCTGGAGGTACCGGCCCCAAGCACTTCGCCACAGGGCACCCCATTTGTCCCCAGGCTGACCCCGCGGAGGTTTCGTGGACGCGGCAGGTCTGGTCCACGAGCGCGACATGAGAGCGGAAAGATGGTACTGTTGTCCAGGAGGACTGTAGACATTGGTGACCAGATCCTCGATGCATTGGGGGCCATATCCCGACAACTGGCCACCATGACTGAGTATGTTCTGCAGATAGCGGAGGCCCTGGATGTGATAGCCAGGAACATCACTAGCACAGGCCTCCCAGTGGTCCCGGAATGCGGCATTCCACCCCTAGGTTCCACACCACCACTGCGAATGACAGATGAGAGCAAGGACCAAGATCCTGCTTCTGGATCAGAGAATGTTCCCCCCTCGGCATCCCCTGCTTCTGTACCTGTGCAACTACTGCCCCTGCCTTCACCCCCCTCCAATGAGGCACCACCTGAGGAGCTCTTCGGCCAGCCGATGTGGAGCGAGGAGGGGAAGGGGTAGAGGTGGGGAGAAGAAGGGGAGGGGGGAAGGAAAGTGAGATGCATGTTCGCAGGCGATGGCTGTATTATATCTCCATCTGGGTGTATGCAATTTGTTGTAATGTATGTGGGGAGAAGACCACCCTCCTGCTTTGCATTTGTATTTTGTGTTGCTGGACAAGTTGACCATTTGATTGATGTCAATGGTGGAAAAAGTGAGGTGTGGGCGGGGATGGGGTATTTTTGCCCGTGATACTTATGATTTCAGACCAATGTTGGTATAAAAATGCTTTTATTGAACATAACATTGTTGCTCATTGTTTCAGATAGCTGGACCGTTACACACTGGTGATTCCTTAACATGAAAGGGTTAAATAAAACTTAACTTCAATCAACGTAAACTTTAACTGGCACCAAGGTGATGGGCACCATTGATGTCTGAGCTGCACACACACAGCAGTGTGTCAGCATTGTCATTCACAGCAACGTTCTTTCAGGTAAATTGTTCAGATATTAGCTCCTCACATAAGAGTCTTGCAGCTATGTAGCCACCACGGGCCCTTTCCATTGGTCTGGAGGAGGTCGTGGGCATGGTTGCATAGCCAGCCTGATTGTCTGGCCCTAGGTCAGCGTCCAGCCCCTCGTCCTCCTCTTCCTCTCTCTCCTGAGGTGGAGCATCAGTCCCTTCTGGCAATTCTTGATCCCTCCTGATAGCCAGGTTGTGCTGCATGGAGCACACGACCACAAATTTATCTACTTGCTCAGGGTTGTATTGTAGCTCCCCTCCTGAGTATTCCAGGCATCTGAAGCGCTGCTTAAGCACAGTTATTGTTTTCTGGACCACATTGCGTGTGTCTCTGTGGCTGTGGTTGTAGCGCTTCTCGGCCTCAGTTTGGGTATCACGCAAGGGGGTCATCAGCCAGGTGGCTAGGCCATATCGGTTATCACCAAGTATCCAGCATTATCCTTGTGGCTGACTCTTAAACATGTCAGAGACAACGCTTTCACACAGGATGTGAGCCTCATCGAAGTTGCCTGGACATTTGGCATTCACTGCCATTTTGATCTGGTTGTGGTTGGCAACTATTTGGACCTTCTGGGAGTGAAATCTTTTTCTGTTATAAAAAGCTCTGGGTCCTGAGAAGGTGGCCGCATGGCGATGTGAGTGCACTGTATTGCTCCCTGCACCCTGGGGAACTCAGCAATGTGGTAGAATGCTCCAGCCCTGTCAGTCTAAGCTTCTGTGGTCATGGGGAGGCTTCCGTGACCTGTCTAATGCAGCGATGTGTGGTAAGGTGAGACAGAGGGCAAATCTTGACAGCGGAGGCCCGAAAGGAACCGGACGCATAGAAAGACAGTGCCGTGGTGACCTTGACCTCGACCGACACTGATGTCCTGATGGCAGGCTGCCTATGTGGCCTGTTGAGCTCACATACATCGCCACCTTGTGGAAGCGCAGTCTCCGAAGGCAGCTGTGCTCGGACACTTCGCGGTAAGATCTCTTTTCCCCGTAAGTGCGGGGTGTTTATGGTCTGGACCTCCTCATCATTCTTGCACATCTTAAATTGGGCACATAATGATGTGCATCACACATTGAACCAATTGCATGCTGCAGCATCTGCGTGTTAATCGATACAGGCTGAGAAATGGCTGGTCCCATTTCAGTGAAAGTATAATAGCAATTGATCAGAAGCAATAATTTCCTCATTAAAAAACACCTACAGTAAACCCCCAATAGTCCAGAGTCTGAAAATATGTCTGTTGCAATGGTCTCTTCACCTGAGAAGAACTCCAGAGTCAATCCAAACTCCCCCGAAGTTGAAACAGCCTTTTGAATGAAGCGACCTGCGATTTAAAAAATGGCACCCACACCACTGTGATTCATTCAGAACAGTTCCACTTTTTCTGGGCAGTGTTTTGGGTGAGTGATATTGTGCGCAAGATGTGTGCGAGTTGGTGAAAGTGAAGCTGGGTGATCTCCTAGGCGTTCGTTTTGGCAAATGTGATCTTTACGACAAAAAAAAGTGGGTGGTTGGTATCATTGAATCTCGGCGTTAATTACATGCGGAAAGTAACACTGGGCGATATTATGGCCGCTGATTTCACCCATTCTGATGATTCCGCCCCAAAAAAGTGGGCGGGCGGTATTATTTTTTCCCGGCGTTACGCTCATGAGGAAAGTAACACACGGCAATAAGTGTCTGAAAAATGGGCATCAATTTCTATTTTGTGGCTAAATGGGCGATACACGTCATTTCAGCGGTAAAATGGACGTTAATTGGGCGTTATGCATGCCAAAAAAGTGTAAAATCTAGCCCTAGGTCCCTTGCTTTTTGTGGTTAATATCGATGATTTAGACTTCAATGTAGGGGGTATGATTAAGAAGTTTGCAGAAACAAAAATTGGCCTTGTGGTGGATAATGAAGCTGTAGACTGCAGGAAGATATCAATAGACTGATCAGGTGGGCAGAACAGTGGCAAATGAAATTCAATCCAGAGAAGTGTGAAGTAATGCATTTGGGAAGGGATAACAAGGCAAGGTAATACATAATAAATGGTAGGACACTGAGAAGTGTAGAGGAACAAAGAGACCTTGGAGTGCATGTCCACAGGTCCCTGAAGGTAGCAGGACAGGTAGCTAAGGTGGTTAAAAAAGCATACAGAACACTTGCTTTTATTAGCCAAGACAAAGAATTATAAGAGCAGGGAGGCTATGCTTGAACTGTATAAAACACTAGTTCGGCCACAGCTAGAGCACTGCATGCAGTTTTGGTCACCACATTATAGGAAAGATAAGATTGCACTAGAGAGGGTACAGAGGAGATTTACAAGGATATTGCCTGGACTGGAGAATTTTAGCTATGAGGAAAGATTGGATTGGCTGGGGTTGTTTTCTTTGGAACCGAGGAGGCTGAGGGGAGACCTAATCAAGGTGTATAAAATTAGAAGGGGCCTAGATAGAGTGGATAGAAATGACCTATTTCCCTTGGCAGAGGGGTCAACAACCAATGGGCATAGATTTAAGATAATTGGTAGGTTGAGAGGGAATTTGAGGGGACATTTTTTCATCTAGAGGGTGGTGGGGGCCTGAAAGGTTGGTAGAGGCAGAAACCCTCACCACATTTAAAAAGTACTTGTATATGCACTTGAAGTGCCGTAACCTACAAAGCTATGGACCAACAACAACAACTTGTATTTATGTAGCGCCTTTAACATAGTGAAACGTTCCAAGGTGCGTCACAGGATTATTAGGATATTTAAAAAATTGACACCGAACCGCATAAGTAGAAATTAGTGCAGGTGACCAAAAGCTTGGTCAAAGAGGTATGTTTTAAGGAGCGCCTTGAAGGAGGATAGAGAGGTAGAGAGGCGGAAAGGTTTAGGCAGGGAGTTGGAAAGTGGCATTAGGCTGGATAGCTCTTTGTAGGCCGGCACAGACACAATGGGTCGAATGGCCTCCTTCCATGCTATAAATTTCTATGATTCTATGATTCTATGAAATAAATCTGGCCATGGTGAGGCCATCCTTAGCCTTCCGAACAGCAATGTGGTGCTGATACCCTTTGGACTGTGCAGCATAAGGTGATTGCAGAGAAGGTTGGTGGTGTTGTTACTGCTGGTGCGTCTTGTGCTGCATGTGATGGGGCTGATTGTGGTTGGATTCTGAGGTTCAAGTTGCGAGAGTATTCAGGGAACCCATGCTGATGGAATAGATAGCAGGTGAAGTAGAGATGACAGAAGCGATCTGTCAATGTTGAGAGCGGTAATGAGGACAGACTGCATGGAGACTAGTGTAAAGGCATGGTGAATCTGTTGTGGAAATGCAGCGAGGAAGAGTTTGTGGCTAATGGAAGATAGCTCTGTAAAGTGGGAGCTTTTACTGTACATTTGAAGATGACATCTCATCAGCTGATTCAATGGCCACTGAACTTCCGCCTCAGCTTCACAGACATAGTCCAAGACCAGCATGGACCCCGTGGGCAAGCAAATAAAATCAAAAGTTGAGCTCAAATTTATTCTTAATGATCTCTAGACAAGGTCATAATTACCTGAATTGGGTCTCCTGCCGCTGCCTGTCGGGTCTCCTCAGCACTGACAGACCCAACATTGGGAAAGGCGTGTGGCACCGGGATCACAGCGGGGTTCCGACCCACTGGGGGAAAAAAACACTTTCCCACGCGACCTGCCACTGATCGCACCCGCTGACCCCCTGGAAAATCTCAGCCATTATTATCTTCAAATGTAAATGGATAATAAATCTGCCCAAATTTTAATTCTTGCCCCCAAAAACTTCTGTCCAAAGACTCATTTTATAATAAATCACTTGCCAATATATTGAACTGGTGGTGCACTAAATTAGAATACTTGGGAAACTTACCTGAGTTCCTGATGCAAGCTTCTTATGTGTTGGATGCTGTAAAATTACCTCTATTATGGGATATCTGACTAATAGGGTGAATAGTTAGTAAAAAATCTCTCTGAAATTTGCTTGGCAAGTTTTTATTCACTTTCCAGTAGGTACAAATCCACAACACAAAAGCGTTTGTAATTGTTTAGAATCTGATCATGATTGAAACATCACAGGGAGTACCGATGTAGGAAGCCTTGATACAGACATGGATGCAAGAGCTGAATACAGGTCAGGCAGCATCTGTGGAGAGAGAAACAGAGTTAATGTTTCAGGTCGATTACGCTCCATCCTGACACGTTAACTCTGTTTCTCTCTCCACAGATGCTGCCTGACTTGCTGAATATTTCCAGCATTTTCTGTTTTTATTTCAGATTCGAGCATCCACAGTATTTTGCTTTTGTAACAGTTCAGAGTAACTGCTCTCAACATCAGGCAGCTTTCAACCCAATGTAGCACCATAGAGCCCTAGCAAAGTTGAAATCAATGGCGGTCAAGGGGAAAACCGTCCAATAGCTGGAGTCATACCTAACACCTAGGAAGTTGGTTATGATTGGTAGAGGCCAATCATCACAGCCCTAGGATATTGTTGTAGGAGAACCTCGGGGTAAATTCCTCATGTCCAACCATCGTCAGTTACTTCATCAATGACCTTCCTTCCATCATAAAGTCACAAGTGGGACTGCTTGCTGATGATTCCAATGTTCAGTTCCATTCACACCTCCTCTGCAAGTGACACTCAAGGTCATCTCTTCTTTCAACTATTATCCCGCTGCCAGAAACAAACAATTACTTTATATTTGAGACTTTAATCGGGTTCATGCATGTAAGGCTGTGAATGCAGGAACATTTGCACGTGAAGACTTGGGTGTTAAAGGCCCTATTGTACATTCTGAATATTAATGGTAATGTTTTGAAAATTTCCTACAGATTGAGGGGAAGATGGTTGTAAGTGGCAAACATAGCACAGTTCATTCTTACCTTGTCTGATCTGGTAAGGTAATTAAACATCTTCTAGCACTGAGATGTCATGAATTGGATATGGACTGACTGACCTGGCCAGCTCCTTCCATTGTCAATGGAATTGCAAACCATAGAATTATCAGCAAGCAGCCCCATTCCTGACCTTATGATGGATGGAAGGTCATTGATGAAGCAACTGCCCTAAGGAGCTCCTGCAGCGATATCTTAGGCTGCAATGATTGGTCTCCAACAACCATGAACAACTTCCTTATATCATGTATAACTCCAGAGAATAGAAGATTTTCCTCTTAACCCTCACTGACCTTTTGCTAGGATTCCTTGGAACCAGACACAGTTGAATGCTGCCTTGATGTCGCGGGTAGTTACTCTCCCCTTTCCTCTTATATTCAGCTGTTTTCTACATTCCTGGATCAAGGCTGCACTGAGATCTGGAGCTGAGTGGTTCTGGCAGAACCCAAAATGAGCATCAGTAAGCAGATTATTAGTGATTAGATGTCACTTGATGGCACCATTGATGACTCCTTCCATCACCTTTCTGATGATTGGGAGGAGGTTGATAGGGCAATAATTGGCTGCGTTAGATTTGTCCTGCTCTTTGTGGATAGGACAGCATCTTCACCATTAGTGGTCTGCCAAAAGAAAAGAATGACTTGCAGTTATATAGTGCCTTTCATGACCTCAGGATGTCCCAGAGCGTTTACAGCTAATGAAGTACTTTTTCAAGTGTAGTCACTGTTGTAATGTAGGAAACATGGCAGCCAATTTGCACGCAGCCAGGTCCTACAAACAGCAATGTGATAATGGCCAGATTATCTGAATTTTTAAAATGTTGCTTGAATGATAAATATTGGTATCATGTATGTATGCTTGGGTTTACTAGCAACCAGGTGGCGCCACTGTCGGAGGTCTTTGGGCTGTGCGCACGTGTGTGCGGCCCAGGTATAAAAGGCCAGCCATCTTGTAATGTGATCACTTTGGGCCCTAATAAAGTAGAGCCAGGTTTGTACCTGTTCGGTGTTTACAGTATTCAGTCTATTGAGTTATTACATACATAACATTTGGCGACGAGGTAACAAGAACCTTCGCATGCAAAAATGAGCACAATTGGAATTCTGGAGTGATTCATGGAGGGAGAAGATTGGGCAGACTTTGTAGCCGCTTGAGCCAGTACTTCATGGCCAACAAAATTGAGGAAGAGGCAGACGCAATTCGGCGCTGGGCCGTCCTCCTCACGGTTTGCGGTCCGAAAATCTATGGACTCATAAAGAATCTCCTCTCGCCCTTAAGTCCAACAGACAAGGACTATGAAACTTTGTGTGCTCTGGTACGTGACCATCTCAAACCAGATGAAGGCATCATCTTCTCAAGGTATCGATTCTATACGCACGTTCATTCTGAGAACCAGGATGTATCGGAATTCATTGTCGACCTAAGACGTCTAGCTGGACCGTGTAAGTTCAAAACTGCGTTGGCAGAAATGCTGTGGGGCTTCTTTGTAATCGGCATCAACCACAAGGTGATCCTGCATAAGCTACTGCCAGCGGAGACGTTGGATTTGAGCAAAGCCATCACGATTGCCCAATCTTGCATGACGACGGACAAAAGTTTAAAGCAGATATCATTGAAAAATCGGAACTCGGCAAGAACTGTAAACAAGATAGTATCGTCGTTTGACAGAGCTGCATCTGGCAGGGCCTACCCAACTGCGTACGCAAAACCTGTGGCTGCTCAAATCCACCAATGGGAATGAATCCGATATCACCGTGTTGGCATTGTGGGGGAAATCATCGGCATCATCAGTATATTTGTAAACGTTATTTGAGAGTGGGGCATCTCCAGCGCATGTGTCTGCAACTGAGCAAGCATGCTGCGATACACCATGTGGAGGATGATGACCAGTATAGCGTGGATCCGGATATGCAATCCGAGATACCAGAGGAAGAAGTGTATGGACTGTATTCGTTCCTAACAAAGAGCCAACCGATAATGATTAATGTAAAACTTAACGGTGTGCCGGTATTGATGGAATAGGACACGGGTGCGAGTCAATCAATAATGAGCCAGAGGACATTCGACAGGCTGTGGGATACTAAGGCTGTGAGGCCGAAGCTGAGTCCAGTCAATGCCAAGTTGCATACCTACACTAAAGAACTCATAGCGGTGATTGGCAGTGCAGTAATCAAGGTGTCGTATGATGGCGTGGTTCACGATTTACCAATATGGATTGTTCCAGGCAATGGTCCAATGCTGTTCGGCAGGAACTTGTGAGAAAAAATCAAATGGAACTGGAACGAGATCAAAGCGTTGGCGTCGAAGGAGGATACTCCATGTGCTCAAGTGCTGAGCAAGTTCCCCTTGCTGTTTGAACCAGACATCGGCAATTTTGTGAGACCGAAGGTGCAGATGCACGTGGATTCAGATGCAAGACCCGTTCATCATAAAGATCGGACAGTTCCATACATGATGAGGGAGAAGGTCAAAATCGAACTGGACAGACTCCAGCGTGAAGGGATCATATCACCAGTTGAATTTAACGAATGGGCCAGCCCTATTGTTCCTGTGTTGAAAAGTGATGGCACTGTCAGGATTTGTGGAGACTACAAGGTTACGATCAACCGAGTTTCGAAATGGGATCAATACCCATTACCGAAGGCTGATGACCTGTTTGCAACGTTAGCTGGGGGAAAGTCGTTCACAAAACTGGATCTGACATTGGCCTATATGACACAGGAGCTGGTCGACACGTCGAACAAACTTATGTGCATCAACACTCATAAAGGACTGTTTATCTACAACAGGTGCCCTTTTGGAATTCGCACAGCTGCAGCCATATTTCAGAGGAACATGGAGAGTCTACTGAAGCCCATCCCCAAAACCGTTGTGTTCCAAGATGACATACTGGTCACAGGTCATCACTCCGCTGAACATCTGAATAACCTGGGAGAGGTTCTACATCGTCTGGACAAAGTGGGACACAGACTGAAATGCTCGAAGTGCGTCTTCATGGCACCGGAAGTCGAATTCCTGGGAAGGAAAATTTCTGCTGACGGTGTCAGGTCTACGGACTCGAAAACATCAAAAATGCACCCAAGCCTCAGAATGTGACGGAGCTGCATTTGTTCCTTGGTCTACTCAAATACTTTGATAATTTCTTACCTAGATTGAGCACCTTATTAGAGCCACTGCAGATGCTGCTAAGAAAAGGCGACAACTGGGTTTGGGTTGCGTCTCAAGATAGAGCTTTTGAGAAAGCTACTAATTTGCTTTGCTCAAACAAGCTGCTGGTACATTATGATCCGTGTAAGCATCTAGTATTGGCCTGTGATGCTTCATCATATGGAGTTGGTTGCGTGCTCCAACAAGCTAATGTTGGAGCATGCAACGGGCAAATTACAACCTGTTACATATGCTTCAAAACGTTTTTCAAAGGCAGAAAGAGCCTGCAGCATGGTAGAGAAAGAAGCACTAGCCTGTGTGTATGGGGTTAACCAGATGCATCAGTACCTGTTTGGTCTTCTGTTTGAACTGGAAACAGATCAGAAGCCACTCATTTCATTGTTTTCGGAAAACAAAGGTATCAATACCAATGCATTGTCTCGCATCCAGAGGTGGGCGCTGACATTATCTGCCAATGATTATGTCATTCGCCATAGACTTGGCACTGAGAATTGTGCCGATGCATTGAGCCGTCCGCCGTTGGCCACATTGGAGGTGGAAACGTCACAACCAGCAGACCTACTGTTAGTCATGGATGCTTTTGAAAGTGAAGGAACCCAACAAGTTAAGACCTGGACCAGCCAGGACACGATATTATCAGTTGTGAAACGTTATATCCTTAGTGGTGATTGGTTTGCCATACCCAAGCAAATGTGTGAGGAGACCAAACCTTACATCCGTCGTAAAGACAAACTATCCATTCAATCAGATTGTCTTCTGTGGGGTAATCGTGTTGTTATGCCCAAGAAAGGCAGAGCGAAATTTGTGCATGATCTACATAGCACGCATCCCGGTATTGTCATGATGAAAGCCATTGCCAGGTCTCATGTATGGTAAGCGACAACGGATATTGCTTCACCAGTATGGAGTTTCAAGAGTTCTGTGTCACGCGACATTTCTGTGTATCCTGATCAATGATCCTGTGTATGTACTGAATTATGATCAAGGTCCCAAATGGATCGCCGGTAATTTTATGGCCAAGGAGGGTAACTGAGTGTTTATCATTAAGTTCAAGAATGGGCAGACATGCAGGAAACATGTCGATCAGATAAAGCTGCGGCACATGGATGAACTGGAACAGTCTGAGGAAGACACAATCAGTGACCAACCAACCTACCCTCAGTCATCAGAGGACTGCACTGTCATCAATAAATCTGGACTTTCAATCCCTGACATGTTCATTGCCACTCCCATCAGATCGGCTACCCAGCCCCCAGACTCAGAACGCTCGCCCAAGGCTGGAGTTGAACTGAGACATTCAACTCTGGAGCGGAAAGCCCTAGATCATCTCAATTTGTAAAAAGACCATTACTAATATCTTAGAGAGGGGATATTGTCATGTATGTATGCTTGGGTTTACTAGCCACCAGGTAGCGCCACTGTCAGAGGTCATTGGGCTGTGCGTACATGTGCGCGGCCCAGGTATAAAAGGCCAGCCATCTTGTAATGTAATCACTTTGGACCCTGATAAAGTAGAGACAGGTTTGTACCTGTTCAGTCTATTGAGTTATTGCATACACTTTTCTTTAAATAGTGTCATGGGATCGTTTACATTCACCTGAAGAGGCAGAAGGGGTCTCAGTTTAATGTTGGTTTCATCCAAAAGACTGCACCACTAATAATGCAGCACTCCCTCAGTACTACACTGAAGTGTTAGCCTAGATTTTGTGTTCAAGTCTCTGAGGTGGGACTTGAACTCATAACCTTTCCTCTGTAAGCACCGAAGAAAAGTATCATGATGGAGAGATACAAATTCCATCACGGGGGCAAGGGAACGGTGAACCAATCAAATAGTATAACATTTCATTAACTGAACTGACCACAATGTGTAACTTTGGAGCACTCACAGAGGAAATGGTCAGGGATCAAATTAATGAAAAAACAACGATGCCCCGTGCTGTGTATGGAGAAAGAGTCAGACTGAACACTGTGAGCTCAAAGTAAAGTGTGCCCTTAGTCTTTTATTGCAGGTCTCCAGAGTGCCTCTCCAACCTGTGAAGCCTCCTTAAATACCTGTGTTCCCAAGGGATTATGGGATCCCTTGGGAGTCCAGGGAATGAGCCCTCTGGTGGCTGTACAGAGTAAATACAAGTCCACAAATAGAACAACACTCCCTCGCAAAGTCAATAGTGTAACTATTTACAATGTGAGTCGATCTGTGGCCCTCCTTGCCTTGGTTGATTGTTTCGGTGTGAAAGCTGGTATTGTTGAATCATTTGTTGGGACCTCGCTGGGCTGCAGTGCAGCTGGCCTTGCTGGACTGCCTGGTGTGTTGGGCCCTGCAGGGCTGCTGTGGATGATGGGTTCTGCTTCGTGGTCAACCGTGGTGCCGGTTGCTATTGGTGTGTATGTTGGGGGATCAAAAAAGGTAGGGGCCAAGGTGGGTTGCTCAGGATAGTCCGTGAATCTGAGTTTGATTTGGTCCAAGTGTTTCCGGTGAATGAGTCCATTTGAAAGTTTGACCCAAAACACCCTGCTCCCCTCTTTGGCCACGACAGTGCCGGGAAGCCACTTCGGACCTTGTCCATAATTTAATACAAATACAGGATCATTGATTTCAATCTCACGTGACACATTTGCTCCATCATGGTTTGCACTTTGTTGAAGCTGCCTGCTCTCTACCTGTTCATGTAGATCAGGGTGAACTAATGAGAGCCTTGTCTCAAGTGTTCTTTTCATGAGCAGTTCAGCAGGTGGGATCCTAGTGAATGAATGGGGTCTCATGCGGTAACTAAGCAGGACTCGGGATAGGCGAGTCTGCAATGAGCCTTCAGTTGCTCACTTCAAGCCTTGCTTGATGGTTTGTACTGCCCTCTCTGCCTGATCATTGGGCATTGGTTTAAACGGAGCAGATGTGACATGTTTGATCCCGTTACGGGTCATGAATTCTTTGAACTCAGCACTGGTAAAACATGGCCCATTGTCGCTCACCAGGACATCGGGTAAGCCGTGTGTGGCAAACATGGCCCGCAGGCTTTCAGTCGTGGCAGCGGACGTGCTAGCCGACATTATCTCACATTCAATCCACTTGGAGTATGCGTCTACAACCACAAGGAACATTTTACCCAAGAACGGGCCTGCATAGTCGACATGTACCCTAGACTACGGTTTGGAGGGCCAAGACCATAAACTTAGCGGCGCCTCCCTGGGTACATTGCTTAACTGCGAGCATGTATTACATCTGTGAACGCAGGACACTAAGTCTGCATCGATACCAGGCCACCACACATGGGATCTGGCTATCGCTTTCATCATTACAATGCCTGGGTGGGTACTGTGGAGGTCATTGATGAAGGTGTCTCTGCCCTTCTTGGGGACCACTACTCGATTGCCCCACAGAAGCCAGTCTGCCTGTATGGACATTTCACCTTTGCGCGGCTGGAACGGCTTTATTTCTTCCTGCATTTACACTGGGACACTGAACCAGATCCCATGAAGCACACAGCTTTTGACTAGAGATAATAAGGGGTCCTGGCTTGTCCAGATTTTGATCTGCCGGGCAATGACGGATGATTGCTCACTCTCAAATGCTTCCCTAACCATGGCTAGATCTGCAGCCTGCGCCATTTCCACCCCCGTGGTGGGCAATGGCAGCCTACTGAGAGCATCGCGCAGTTTTCTGTGCCTAGGCTATGGCAGATGGCATAGTTGTATGTGGACAATGTGAACACCCATCTCTGGATGCGGGCCGATGCATTGGTATTTATCCCTTTACTCTCGGAAAACATGAATATAAGTGGCTTATGGTCAGTTTCCAATTCGAATTTTAGCCCAAACAGGTATTGATGCATTTTCTTTACTCCATAGATACACGCTAATGCTTCTTTTTCAATCATGCTGTAGGCTCTCTCAGACTCCTGGATGCATAAGCAACCGGTTGCAGTTTCGCAAAATCATTAGCTTGTTGCAATACACACCCGACACCATATGACGACGCATCACATGCTAGTACCAAACGCTTACATGGATCATACAACACAAGCAATTTGTTTGAGCATAACAATTTTCTCGCTTTTACAAATGCATTTTCTTGGTTTTTGCCCCAAACCCATTCGCCCCCTTTTCGTATTAAGACATGTAGTGGTTCTAGCAGGGTGCTGAGAACCGGTAAGAAGTTACCAAAGTAGTTTAGGAGTCCCAGAAACGACCGCAGCTCCGTCACAATCTGTGGCTACAGTGCATTCTCGATTGCCTCCGTCTTCGCATTGGTGGGCCTGGTGCCGTCCACCGCAATACTACTTCCCAAGAACTCCACTTCAGGCACCAGGCAAACGCACTTCGAGCGTTTTACCCTGAGCCCCACATGGTTGAATTGACTGAAAACCTCCTCCAGGTTCTGCAGGTGCTCGACTGTGTTCCGACCTGTGACTAAGATATCGTCCTCGAGGACCACAGTGTGCGAGACTGACTTCAGTAAACTTTCCATGTTTCTCTGGAATATCGCCGCCACTGATCGGATTCTAAATGGGCACCTGTTATAAAAAAAAGATCTTTGTGCGTGTTGATGCAGGTGAGGGCCTTCGATGATTCCTCCAGTTCCTACCTCATGTAGGCTGAAGTCAGATCCAGCTTCGTGAACGTCTTTCCTCCCGCCAGCGTTGCAAAGAGGTCGTGGGCTTTTGGTCGTGGGTATTGCTCTTGCAGGGAGAAACGATTAATAGTTACTTTGTAATTGCCACAGATTCTGACGGTGCCATCTCCCTTGAGGACTGGGAAAATAGGACTGGCCCACTCGCTGAACTCGATTGGTGAAATGATGCCCTCTCTTTGCAGTCGGTCTAGCTCGATCTCTAACCTTTCTCTCATCATGTATGGTACTGCTCTCGCCTTGTGATGGATGGGTCGCGCTCCCGGAATTAGGTGGATCTGCAATTTTGCTCCTTGGAATTTCCTGATGCCTGGTTCGAACAGCGAAGGAAATTTGTTTAAGACCTGGGCACATGAAGTGTCGTCAGCGGGCGATAGCGCTCGGACGTCATCCCAGATCCAGCGTATCTTTCCCAGCCAGCTCCTGCCGAGCAGTGTGGGACCATCGTCCGGTACCACCCAGAGTGGTAGCTTGTGCACCGCTCCATCGTAGGAGACCATTACAGTAGCACTGCTGATTACAGGAATCAGTTTTTTTGTGTAAGTTCCTAGTTTCATGCGAACTGGAGTGAAGACTGGCCTTGAGGCCTTGTTGCACCACAACCTTTTGAAAGTCTTTTTGCCCATGGTGGACTGGCTCGCACCCGTGTCCAGCTCCATTGACACCGGGAGTCCATTTAGTTCAACATTCAGCATTATCGGGGGACAATTCGTGGTGAATGTGGGCACCCCATGTACCTCTGCCTCCTCGATCCGAGGCTCTGGTTCGTCGTGATCCTCCGTGGATCTATCCTCCTCTGCAACATGGTTGTTTGCAAGTTTAACAGGCTTTGCAGCTCGCCTGCACACTCATTGGAGATGTCCCATTGTTCTACAGCCCTTGCAAACTTTACACTTTGAATCGGCATGAATGGAAATGATGATCACCGCTGCAGCGCCAACAAGGTGTTAATGGCCTTCCATTCATCACCCTTGATGGTGGACTCTGAGACATCTGCAGATGTGCAGCTGCAGGTATGTGTGACCTGCCCTCTACGTTACAATTCGAAAACAACATCACTTTGCTCACAGTATTTGTAGCAGCACTTGTGTGCTGAGAGATTTGTTTTGTATTGTCACTGGTGGCAATGAACGCCTGGACTATCGCTATGGCGTTACTCAAGGTTGGGGTCTCGACAGTCAAAAGTTTGCGAAGTATGGTTTCGTGGCAAATGCCATGTACGAGAAAGTCTCTGAGCATGTGCTCCAAATGTCCTTCAAATTCACAATGTCCTGAAAGGCACCTCAGCTCGGCGACATAACTTGCCACTTCCTGGCCTTTAGACCTTTTGCAGGTGTAGAACCGGTACCTTGCCATCAGAATGCTTTACTTCGGGTTCAAATGCTCTCGGACTAGTGTGCACAAATCTTCATATGATTTCTCCGTGGGTTTCGCTGGAGTGAGCAGATTCTTCATGAGGCCATACGTTGGTGCCCCACAGACGGTGAGGAGGATCGCCCTTCATTTGGCAGCGCTCTCTTCCCCATCTTGCTCATTGGCCACAAAGTATTGGACGAGTCGCTCCACAAAAGTTTCCCAATCATCTCCCTCCAAATATTTCTCCAGGATGCCCACTGTTCTCTGCATCTTTGGGTTTGCTATCTGTATCTCGTCGCCAGTTGTTGTGTATGGAGAAAGAGTCAGACTGAACACTGTGAGTTCAAAGTAACGTGTGACCTTAGTCTTTTATTGCAGGTCTTCAGAGTGCCTCTCCAACCTGTGTAGCCTCCTTAAATACCTGTGCTCCCAAGGGATTATGGGATCCCTTGGGACTCCAGGGGATGAGCCCTCTGGTGGCTGTACAGAGTAAATACAAGTCCACATATATAAAACCCGCATTCGTGAATGCTTGCCAATGGAGGATGACAAATTGACATTGGATAAAGCAACAAATTTTGTCATCCAATTCGAATCAGCGCTTTCTGATTCAAAAGCGATCAAATCCCCTGCTCCCCCATGCAGCAGACTGCAGCTACAGCCCATGTGCAAGGCGTTCCTCCAAAGTGGAAATCATAGCAGAAACCCAGGGCTAGTAATAAGCCACCGACGACGGATCACGGGTCTAACTGCCACTGCTTTAACTGTGGGGACAAATCACATTTAGCAAAGAGTCCTAACTGCCCTGCACGTGGGAAGAAGTGCTCTCCGTGTGGTAAAATGAACCATTTTGCTAGTGTCTGTTGTTCATCGCAGCATATTCGACATGTGGACAACCCCAATCGTGATGAACCTGTCATGTATTTAACTGTCTTTGTAATCCATATTTCAACTGACCTAAGTTGTACACCATGAGAACACTGCCCACTAGGTGGTGAACTTGAGGGAGACACCCCTAATCTGGACTTTCAGGAATAAAAGGGGAAGCTCCACCCACCTTCATCACTTCAGTGCTGGCTAATAAACGTTACTATTCACAGAGTGATCTTTTCTCAAGTATGGGCCTTGTGTGCATTTGTACTGTATAGTAAGGACATATTATTGGCGACGAGAAACTGGGATTTAAACCACGCGAGCATGGCCACTAGCAGCACAGATGAGAGGTACTGTGTTGGTGATGATTGGGATGATTTTATTGAGAGACGACAGCAAAGTTTTGTCACTAAGGAATGGCTGGGATAGGATTCGGCCGACAAACGCAGGGCTCATCTCCTGACGGTTTGTGGATCCAGGACGTACTCCCTGATGAAGGACCTTCTACCGCCAGAGAAGCCGGCGGACAAGATGTGCGAAGAGCTCAATAAGTTGATCGGGGAACACTTTAAACCGGCGAGCAGCATGCACATGGTGAGACACCGGTTTTACACGCACCGGCGGCGAGAAGGGCAAAGCATTCCAGCCTTTGTGGCAGACCTCCGGCTACTGGCGAGCCTATGTAAGTTCCCAGATGCATGCAGAGCGGAGATGCTGCGAGATTTTTTTATTGAGGGCATCGCTGGTGTTTTCAGGAAACTGATTGAGACCAAAGACTTGACCTTGGAAGCGGCGGCTCTGATAGCCCAGACATTTATCTCAGGGGAGGAAGAGACCAGAATAATGTTTGACAAAAATCTTGGTTTAAATGCAGCAAATGGACAGGGAGTCAACATTGTTAAAGCGGCACATGCCCGAGCATGTAGTCGAACCCAAAGGGGGAATTCAACAGAGATAATGGCTAGCTGAACGGCGATTCATGCCATCGCAAGGGACAATGCGGCCAGTAATGGGGCCATCAACATCTGGCAATGGTGCGCATAAGGACAGTTACAGAGACAAGCAGAGATGATCGACTGGTAATAGACCTTTTGTTTCCAACAATGGCTCATGTTGGAGGTGTGGAGGCAAACACCCAGCCAGGGCTTGCAGGTATCAGCAATATACCTGCAGAAACTGCAACGTTAGTGGTCACTTGGCGCGTATGTGCAGGAATCCTGCAGCCAGATTGATGTACGAGGAGGACGGGCCCGATGTAAGCCCTACGAGGCCAAATGGACACTGGGGGAAATCACTAGAAGCTGAAGTTCAGCGAGTTCATGTGGAGCACATATACAGTTCATACACCAGGATGCCACTGATAATGATGAAAGTGCTCCTCAATGCATCCCAGTATCAATGGAGCTAGACACGGGGGCCAGCCAGTCCCTGATGAGGATAAAACAGTTTGACAAGTTGTGGGCGTCCAAGGCCAGAAGGCCAAAATGATTGCCGATTGACGCACAGCTACGGACATATACAAAGGAGATCATTCCGGTGCTAGGCAGCGCCACGGTAGTCGTGACCCACAAAGATTCGGAGAACAGGTTGCCACTCTGGATTGTCCCGGGGGATGGTCCCGCACTGCTGATGAGGAGTTGGATTGCTGTCATGAACTGGAAATGGGGCGATGTCAATGCAATTTCTTCTGTGGAGCGAATATCATGCTCACAGGTCCTGGATAAATTTGACTCACTATTTCAACCTGACATTGGCACTTTCATGGGGACCAAGGTAGTTACTCACATAAACCCGGATGCCAGGCCAGTATACCACAAGGCCAGAGCAGTGCAGTACGTGATGCGGGAAAAGATAGAAGGTGAATTGGACTGCCTGCTGAGGAAAGGCATCATCTCGCCAGTCGAATTCAGTGACTGGGTGAGCCCAATTGTGCCGGTGCTCAAAGCGGATGGGTCAGTCAGGATATGTGGTGATTACAAGGTCACCGTTAATCGGGTGTCACTCCAAGACCCGCTACCGAGAGCGGAGGACCTCTTTGCGACGCTATCCGGTGGCAAACTTTTTTCAAAATTGGACCTGACCTCAGCTTACATGACCCAAGAGCTGGCGAGTGAGTCGAAGAAGCTGACCACCATCACGACACACAAGGGGTTGTTTGAGTACAACAGATGTCCGTTTGGAATTCGCTCGGCCGCCGCGATCTTTCAATGAAATATGGAAAGCCTCCTCACGTCGATTCGAAGGACGGTGGTTTTTCAAGACGACATCCTCATCACGGGTTGTGATACTGAAGAACACCTCCGCAACCTGGAGGAGGCGCTACGCAGACTGGACCGGGTAGGTCTGCGACTGAAAAAGGTGAAGTGCGTCTTCCTAGCTCCAGAGATAGAATTCCTGGGGAGGAGGGTAGCAGCAGACGGGATCAGACCTACTGCATCCAAAACAGAAGTGATTCAGAGAGCACCCAGTCCCCGTAACATGACAGAGCTGCATTTGTTCCTGGGGCTCCTGAACTATTTTGGTAACTTTCTTCCCAAATTGAGCACGCTGCTAGAGCCGCTACACGTGCTCCTACGCAAAGGTCGTGAATTTGTCTGGGGGGACAGCCAGGAAAGGGCTTTTGATAGAGCACGAAATTTGTTATCCTCCAACAATCTGTTAACTCTATATGACCCATGTAAGAAACTTGTTTTAACATGCGATGCGTCATCCTATGGGGTCGGGTGTGTATTGCAGCATGTTAATGCCAAGGGTCAGTTACAGCCAGTAGCTTATGCCTCCAGAAGTCTGTCCCAGGCAGAAAAGAACGGGGCTATTGGATGGTAGAAAAGGAAGTGCTTGCATGTGTATATGCTGTAAAAAAAAATACATGACATCACCTCCCCCCTAGGGTGTTCCCTACAAAGCCACTTATCACGCCTCCTGTTGGCCAATAGATCCCGACCACACTCGCTCACAGCGGTTCCACCGGCAGAGCTGCGAATGAAAAGGACGCTCAGAACCAGGTTATCCCTTATACACCCCACCATGAAAGAAATTGTTGAGAGCAGGCACCGGCCACAATGTGACTACCATGACGGGAATGCGAGGGCGCGATGTATTGATGTCAATGACCCTGTCTTTGTCCTCAACTTTGATCCAGGCCCAAATGGCTCGCAGGCACTGTGATTGCCAAAGAGGGGAATAGGATTCTAGTCGTTAAACTTACCAATGGACAAATCTGCCGCAAACACGTGGATCAAACAAAAAGGAGGTTCAGCAACCCCATAGAAGAAGCAGAGAAAGAACACGATGTAGAGTTCACTCCACCACAGGTGACTGAACACCGGAACCAAGTGGAGGAGAGCCCAGTCACTGTGGGCAGTCTGGACAGGCCTGAGGCACCGCAAACAGCAGACACTCAGGCCAGCGCCCAATAACTGGAGCCCCAACGCAGACGCTCTACAAGGGAGCGTAAACCACCAGAGAGACTTAACCTATGATTCCAATAAGACTTTGGGGGGGAGCTGATGTCATGTATTCAACTGTCATTGTAATCCATGTATAAACTGACCTAAGTTGTACACCATGAGAACACTGACCACTAGGTGGTGAACTTGTTGGAGACACTCCTAACCTGGACTTTCAGGTATAAAAAGGGAAGCTCCACCCACCTTCCTCACTTCAGTGCTGGCTAATAAAGGTTACTGGTCACAGAGTGACCTTCTCTCTCGTATGGGCCTCGTGTGCATTTGTACTGTTTGGTAAGGACATATTAGAACCCACTATAGTTTACACCATTAGTGTCATTTCGCACATTGGTTCGGGCAAATTCAAGGACTGTGATGTAAACATTGACGGCACGCCCATCTGCCTCCTCATTGACCTTGGAAGTAAAATCTCCATATTGAGTGAGGCTGTGTACAAAACACACTTCTTGCGCTGCCAACTGCAGCCTGCAACTTCCACTCTACATGCGTACTCCGAATCCAAAAGTGGGGTACTTGGGGTCATATCTGTCCCAATATACTACAAGGATATAACATTGGAGAACTTTTCCTTTCATGTCACGAAGGGATGAAGACTCATGGGTGTTGATCTTTTTGACAAGCTTGGGTTCAAAGTTTACGACCCAACCGGCACAGCTGTCTACATGGTAGATTTTGACAAGCAGTATCCCACAATCTTCACAGGGTTTGGAATAACAACAAAATTCTGTTATTGTCCCCGCGTTGACCCATCCATCAAACTGGTTACGTAGCGATTTCGCCGTCTCCCATTTGTGGTTTGCAACCAAGTATCTGTAGAATTAACGTGACACGAATCTCAGGAAATCATTGAGAGCATCGACACCTCACCCTGGATCTCGAACTTAGTCATTGCTTGGCGTAAAAATGGGGAGATCCACCTAGCATTGACCTGAAAGAGGTCAACAAGGCCATCATCCCCGACAAGTACCCTCTTCCTACCATCAATGAACTGTTTTCAGAATTCCATGGCTCAAAAGTTTTTATGAAACTTGACATGCGCCGCAGTTACCTGCAAATACCCCGAGTGGAGGACAGCAAACCGCTCACAGCATTCATGCCACATGATGGTCTGTATCAATATCAACACATGCCCTAGGGACGATCTTCTGCATCAAGTGCATTTCAGAAGATTGTCACTACAATGCTAGCAGGCATAGAGGGAGCCCTCAATCTGCTTGACGATATCATCATCCATGGACGGACAATGAAAGAACATGACAAGGGACGTCACGCAGCTATGGCTAGATTTGCTACATATAACATTACACTTAATGCCGATAAGTGTACATTTGCTGCTGGAGAAATAAACTTTCTGGGCTACAGAGTCACAGCACAAGGGATTGATGCGATCCAGCGAATGCAGGAGGCTACCAACGTCAAAGAACTTTCATCATTCTCGGCATTTCCAACTTCTATCTGAAGTTCATCCCGCACTACACGTACATTGCCGAACCACTTCACAAGTTGCTGCACAAGGACGTCCCTTGGGAATGGACAGATTCTCAGGCTCAGGCATTCACCATGTTTAAAGAGAAAATCACATTCCCTCCTATCCTCGCGCACTTTGATCCGAATGTCACTACGTATGTTACCACGGATGCATTAGGCACCGCCATGGGTGCTGTACTCTCGCAATGGATTGACGGTTTGGAATGCCCAGTAGCCTTCGCTTCTCGCATGCTCTCATCTGCAGACTGTAAATACTCTACAGGGAACGCAAAGCACTCGCTTGCATCTATGCGCATGAATGCAGGCACATCTACCTCTATGGCAGGAAATTTATCCTCCGTACAGCTCACCAAACGCTAACTACGCTACTCACTACAACTGGATCTGGGCACAGACCACTACGGATCAACTGATGGTCAGATCGCCTTCATCAGTATAACTTTGATGTACATTGCTGGCAGTCGCAACCACGTAGCTGACATGCTCAGCCACTCGACACATGCTTTGGACTCTGGTGCTGACTTGTTCACGGATTACGACACTTATGTCACGTCGATCATCACTCAGTCCATCCTTGTCTCCTACGACAAACTCAAAACTGAATCACAGCGTGATGCTATGCTCCAGCACATGTGCCTCATCCTCCAGACTGAGTGGCCTAAGCAAATTGCAGAAAGCTGAAAACCTTCCACAGACTTCGCGAGGAATTTTCTGTTTGGAATGATGGCTGCCGAGCTCGTGGTGATAGAATAGTAATTCCCAAGTCGCTTCAACAACGCGTTCTCTCATTGGCACATGATGGACACCCTGGCACAGTCCGCATGAAGCAGAGATGTTGCGATTCAGTATGGTGGCCTGGGATTGACACTCACATCGAGGAGTTTGTGTCACACTGCGAAGTATGTAGTCTGAGCGAAAAGACCACAAACATCCGACCAGCACCATTGAAGCCCATTCCATGGCCACAAAGACCATGGCAACAACTTCAGTTGGATATCTTCGGTCCAGTTGAAGCAGCTCCACAGCACCAGCATTTCCTTGTTGTAGTACATGACCTGCATTCCAAATGGCCAGAAATCGCTACAAGTTTAATGACCTCATCAATGAGCGTCACTATTCTGCAGCACATGTTCATGAAGTGGGGCCTCCCAGAGTTCATAATCACTGACAATGGACCACAATTTGTGTCCGACCAGTTTGCGGATTTCCTCACCTGTCATGCTATCGAGCATCGCCTTACTGCTCGGTACAATCCTCAAAGCAACGGAGGTGTTGAGCGATTTAACTGCGTCATCAAAGAATGTTTGACAGCCAACCTCACAGCTGGTCAAACATTTGACGAAGCAGTTCAAACCATTCTCAGTACATACCGTTCGACAAAGCACTCGCTAACGGGGAAGACACCCACTGAGCTCATGATTGGGTGGAATCTTCGCGGGCTGCTGGACATTCTCAAACACCCAGTCAAACCTAAAGCAAAGATAACCACACTCGCATCCCAGATTTCAGAACGTCAACGAAAAGCGAAATCATACACTGACACAAAATGACGCGCTCAAAAGCCTCAACTGGAGAACGGAGATTGGGTCAGCGTTAAGCGCCCAAAAATAAGAACATAAGCAATAGGAGGTGAAATAGGCCATACGGCCCCTTGAGCCTGCTCCGCCATTTAATATGTTAATGGTTGATCCGATCAAGGACTCAGGTCCACTTCCCCGCCCGCTCCCCATAACCTCTTATTCCCTTATCAGTTTAGAAACTGTCTATCTCTGTCTTAAATTTATTCAATGACCCAGCTTCCACAGCTATCTAAGGCAGCGAAATCCATAGATTTACAACACTCAGAGAAGAAATTCCTCCTCATCTTAGAATAAAGGGCTGCCCTTTTAAAATTGAGATTATGCCCCCAAGTTCTAGTCTCCCCATATTAGTGGAAACATCTTCTCTGCATCCACCTTGTCAAGCCCCCTCATTTCAATAAGATCACCTCTCATTCTTCTGAACGCTAATTAGAAGCCCAACCTATGGTGTATGTAGCACACAAATCACTGACTCCACACGGTCTGGTGTAAATCTAACTGCTGTGACCTTCGTCCTTTATTGTTCAGCTCCAGAGTGCCTCTCAGGTGTGGTGGTCAGCCTTATATAGCCCTTGTTGTGCAGGTACTACCAGGATTCCCATCACAGCGCCCTCTGTGATGTGGCATAGTGCTTACATTACATTTAAGGTACTGGCACGATACACACATCATTACATAACATCACACTTGTCCAACGAAAGGCAGGTAGGCATAGACAGTGCGTTAGTATGGTACATATTATCTGGTACATTAACTAGTTATTGACTGGTAACGGATCCTTGATTTCCTTGTTAGCCGTTATCATTAATTGTACTTCATCCATTATTTTACACAAATATAGTGGCCATTCAGCATTAAAAAATTAATTCTTATTAGAAATTCGCCATCTCACATTAACATAGCTCATTTTGGACTCGCTCTGCCTTACAGAAGTCCTTTGTGGGGACCACCTCTTGGTAAGGCCCTTTTAAGGCTCCCGGGTGCATTTCCTTTTTAAGGCGCCATCTTTGATGCAGGAGGATTCCACAAGGCTTCTCCTTGGGTGCCGCCATCTTTGATGCTCTGCTGCTCTGACACGATGCCGCCGCCATCTTCTTCTCCGCCGCTCCGGATGCCCTCCGCCGTCGCAGTCTCCGCTCCCCTTCGCTGCCACCTGACTTGCCGCCTCTCCTGCGGCCGTCGTGGTCTCTCCAGCGGCCGCACTTGCCGCGTCCCCCGTGGCCTCCGTAGCGGCCTCCCCTGCGGCTGCCGTCCTCCAGCTGCTGCCGCCGCCCGACGCTAACAGCTCCTCGGCGGGGCTCTTCCGAACCGCCGGCCATCCTGGATCCCTCGCACCCCGCCGGCTCACTCCCCCCCCACTTGGCCCCTCTGTGCAAGGCTGCTTGCCTGTGGGGGCTGAGGCTGCGGGATCTGTGTGTGAGGTCCGGGGCTGGGGCTTACTTGTGGGGGCTGGGGCTGCAGGATCTCTGTGTGAGGTCCGGGCCTGGGGCTTGCCTGTGGGTGGATTGAGGCTGCAGTTCCAGCTCGGTCGGCACTGCTCTCTGGGGACCCGGGGCATGGCAGCACCCCGGGGAGCAGCAGCCTGAGGAGTGATGAAGTCTTCCCAGCTCCCACGGACCATCCCCATTCAACTCTGGCCGAGGAGTGTCGGCCCATCGCCTGCAACGACCCACAGAGGTAAAGCGTGCGTCTCGTCCCCGCTCTGCCAAGAACAGGTATTCGTTCCCTGGTGTAGGTACGCAGCTTCGCCGTGACCGGGACCAGCTTGGGTCGTGCAGCTGGGTTAATCCACAGTTTATCAAAAGTTCTCCGACTCATCAACGACGGACCTGAGCCCGTGTCCACTTCCATACTCACAGGGACTCCTTTGATTTTTACTTCCCTTATCACTGGGGGCGAATCGTCAGTACACGTGTGCAGTCCAAACACCTCATCATCTGCTCCTCGCTGAACAGTGGATCATCCCCCATCTCCTCAGCTACATGGTGAGTCTGATTTCTTTTACACATATGCTGAAGGTGGCCTTTCGTGTGGCAGGTATTGCACGTGTACTCCGCAAACCTGCACTGGTGAGCCCCATGGCTTCCTCCACAGCACCAGCATGGTGCTGCTTGATTGGCCCCCCTCAGCGGACTCTAAGTTCCAGGATCCTGAGGTCCGTGCTCTCTGCCCCGGGCAGAGCCACGTTCTGCAGTTTTGTCCGTGGTGGGCGCTATCCTGTGGACAGTGCCTGCCGGGTTCGAGACTGTGTGGATTATTTGCTTGGTGTTGCAAGTCGAGGTCATATATGCCCGGCTGATGGCGATGGCCTTTGTCAGAGTGACTATGGGTTCCGTGGCCAGCAGCTTGTGAAGGAGGCCCTCATGGCCAATCCCCATAATGAAAACATCCCGCAAAGCTTTGTCAAGGTGTGTGCCAAAATCACACGCGCTGCGAGTCTCCTGAGGTCTGCAGCATATTTGGTGACATCCTGGCCCTCGGGTCTGCAGTGATGGTAAAATTTGTATCTGGCCGTGAGGATGCTCTCCTTCGGTTTCAACTGGTCACGAATGAGTTCAGTCAGCTCCTCGTATGACTTGTCCTTGGTGCTCCCAAGTGCCAGCAAATCCCTGGCGAGACAGTAAACCTCATCTCCACAACGGGAGAGCAACATCGCCTTGTGCTTCTCTCTCATTGTGTATGTGTCCTCCGTCAGGTAATTTGCTGTGAAGTAGTACTCGAGCCTTTCCGTAAAGGCCTCCCAATCATTGCCCACGGTAAAATCCTTGAGCGAGCCCAGAGTAGCCATGTTTGCGTGGAGTTCGTCAGCTTCCTCGTTGCCAATGTGGTGTATGTAGCACACAAATCACTGACTCCACACGGTCTGGTGTAAATCTAACTGCTGTGACCTTCGTCCTTTATTGTTCAGCTCCAGAGTGCCTCTCAGGTGTGGTGGTCAGCCTCATATAGCCCTTGTTGTGCAGGTACTACCAGGTTTCCCACCACAGCGCCCTCTGTGGTGTGGCATAGTGCTTACATTACATTTACGGTACTGGGACGATACACACATCATTACATAACACAACCTACTCAACCTTTCCTCATAAGTCAACCCCCTCATCTCTGGAATCAACCTTGTGAACCTTCTCTGAACTGCCTCCAAAGCAAGTATATCCTTTCGTAAATATGGAAACCAAAAGTGCACGCAGTATTCCAGGTGTGGCCTCACTAATACCCTATATAACTGTAGCAAGACTTCCCTGCTTTTATACTCCATCCCCTTAATAATTGACTCCAACATTTTCCCAACCACAGATTGTCTATAGTTTCCTTTTTGTCTGTCTCATTTTTTAAATAGGGGTGTTACATTTGCAGTTTTCCAATCTGCTTGGAACTCCCCTGAATCCGGGGAATTTTGGTAAATTACAACCAATGCAACCATAGTTATATGCTCGCATCTTCACTTTCGCCTCCAAAACAAATTATTGGTTCGACAAGAAATTGCTAAGTATAAATAAGAACAACAGCTTAAATTTGCATAATGTTTGTCATGTACAGAAGGTCTCACTGGCTCCAGTAATTGCTATTTTAAAATTCATTCAAAAGATGATTCCAATGATGGAACCCGATGGAACGCTCGTAGACTGATCCCAACTCACAGGCCAACAGACCAGCAGGATGGAACAGAGGCACCGTTCTGTTTCCCAACCGATAACCTCGATCAAACATCGCAAGCTCCACGCCGGTCTAGACGTACCAGAACATGGCCTAGCTGTCTCAAGGACTTTGTCTGTTCATAGACTGTGTTTTCAGAAGGGGGGAAATATGTTGTGTTCATACTCTATTTCTTTGTTACGGGACACAAGACAGTCATTAGGACCCTGCGGGAGCTATTCACAGTTGCTGTAAACATGCTGTTTTTTTTACACCATTTTGGGAGTTACTATAAAAGGCACAGTTAAGTTACTTTATTCTTGGTTCAGTTAGTCTGTTATTTACGTACACAACAGCAAGCCACTCAGTTGTATCAAAATGCTACCAATGGTTCAAGAAGAAGGCTCACTACCACCTTCTCAAGGGCAACTAGGGATAGGCAATAAATGGTGACCTTGCCAGTGACACCACATCCTGAGAATGAATTTTAAAATAGCAATTACTGGAGCCAGTGAGACCTTGCGTACATGACAAACATTATGTAAATTTAAACTGTTGTTCTTATTTATTCTTAGCAATTTCTTATCAAACCAATAATTTTAATGATTGTTTTGTTCATTCCAGTTTTAAGTTCTATGATTCAGAATCTTTTAAATGTGGTAATAAGTGTAACTGTCTTTCTCTATGATGTTCACCTGGTGCTGTAAATAACCTCATTGTGTCACAGATTAAATTATCCCTGTAGTATGACACTTAATGTTGGGGTAAAAAGAAGACTTCTCTTCCTCAAGGTTGACTCCCTGATATAAGGAATCGACATCTATCCTTTGACATCGCGACCACGGAATCACTCAGACAAAACCTCGGTTAACCGTTTATTCGAACATGCTCGGGAAGATTCCAATGACTACTTCCCCTATCAGAGCTTTGTAATGCCAGTTATACAGTTCCTGCGGTGTGCGACCCTCCGACAAAACCATCAATTGGCCTACTGCTCAGACTGGCTCTGAGTGGTTCTTCCCCACCTGTCCATCTCTCATCACATGTCACCTTTCTGGAATGTGTTCAACTTTGCCTCAGTTCCTCATAACGTGTGAATCGACGTTGCTTCCCAGGGTTCGCTATCTTTCGAGATTGTTGACTCTCCACTGCCCTTGGTGGATGTGTTATTTAGTACTGAATGTATCTTTTCATCTTTTATCAGTTTGTGCTAAGGGTCAATGCAGTCTTGGCTACTTATGATGGTTCATTAACCATCAAGCTTTGCAACATAGCAAGCTTTACTGCTCCCCTTCTTAAAACCCATTCAAGCAAGTATATAAGCGAGCTTTACATACATAAGCCCTGTCATGTATCTTACATTATTATATATAACTGTATCCTACCATGCTATACATGACTGTAATAAGATATGACCTGTAACCACCAGCATACCTTACCACCAGGGGTGCACTTGCAAGAGACAGGTACATAAGGACAGGTCTCAGGCAAATACAGCATTCCAGAGCTGTGAAATAAAGGTGCAGGTCCAGAGTGACCTTGACTTCACTACATACCTTGTGTGAATCTGTACTGAAGGGACAGGACTTTACAGTGGCAATGAGTTACGGGATTACAGAATCCACAGAATGGCGAACAACGGATCAGATGAAAAGTACAATGCGGGAGACAATTGGGAGGACTTTATAGAAAGGCTCCAGCAAAGCTTTGTAACCAAAGACTGGTTAGGCGACGATAAGGCAGACAAGAGAAGAGCCCATCTCTTGACCAGCTGTGGCTCAAAATGAAGGATCTGTTGGCACCTGAGAAAACAGCAAGCAAGTCATTTGAAGAATTGAGCACACTGGTAAGAGACCACCTGAAGCCAACGAGCAGCCTACACATGGCCAAGACACAGGTTCTACAACTACAGGCGCTGTGTGGGCCAGAGCATACCCGACTTCGTGGCGGAACTTCGGAGGTTGGCTAGTTTATGTGAGTTCTCCGATGAACTGAGGAGAGAAATGCTGAGAGACTTTTTCATTGAAGGAATAGGCCACGCAGGCATCTTCCGAAAGCTCATCGAGACCAAGAACCTGCCCTTAGAGGCAGCAGCACTGGTTGCACAGACATTCTTGGTAGGGGAAGAAGAAACGAGGTTGATTTACAATGCAGGTACGACAACTAACGAAATATCGGAACAAGAAGTTCACAGCACTAAACAAGCTGCTACCTGCACACACAAACAAAACCGGGAGAACAGGCTCTCGACAGCAGGCAGAAGCCATCAAGGGCCACAGGAACGGCCGTTCACACCTCATCAACCCACAATGCGAGCAATCAACTACAAACTGAGAGAAGCTCAAGAAAGATCAGCCAGACACAGCTCATTCTTTGGGAACACTTTGAACAATGGAACAGGTCTGTGCTGGAGGTGTGGGAGTGGGCACTCGTCAAGGGGATGTCGATTTCAGCAGGCTGCTTGCAGAAATTGCGAAAATACAGGGCATTTGGCCCGCATGTGCAAAAAAATGGCAGCTCGGCTGGTATACGAATTGGATGGGTCGGAAAGCGGACCAGAAGATGGTGGGGACAGTACCCGGGACACCGATGTACAGCGGGTCAACACGATCAATGGCCGCTGCTCCTACAACAGGATGCCTCCTATAATGATGAGGGTCCTACTCAACGGGATATCTATCAACATGGAGCTGGATACGGGAGCGAGTCAATCTCTCATGGGCGCTCAACAATTTGAACAACTGTGGCCGCATAAAAGAGACAGACGAAAACTCACAAGGGTCGACACCAAACTAAGGACCTATACCAAAGAAATCATACCAGTCCTCGGCAGCGCCATGCTCTCTGTCACACACAAAGGGACAGTGAACCGACTTCCCCTGTGGATTGTCCCCGGAGACCCCTCAGCATTGCTTGGGAGAAGCTGGCTGGCAAAACTAAACTGGAAATGGGATGATGTCCATGCCATGTCATTAGAGGAACGGACCTCCTGCTCAACAGTTATAAAGCGATTTGAACATCTCTTTCAGCCAGGTGTGGGCACTTTCAAAGGGGCCAAAGTCAAAATCTACATCATACAGGATGCTAGACCGGTCCATCACAAGGCCAGAGCTGTACCCTATGTGATGAGAGAAAAGATTGAACATGAACTAGACAGGCTTCTGCGGGAAGGCATTACATCACCTGTGGAATTTAGCGACTGGGCAAGTCCAATCGTCCCAGTCATGAAGCCTGATGGATCCGTACGAATCTGTGGGGACTACAAATCTACCATAAACAGAGTCTCCCCACAGGACCAGTACCCGCTGCCCAGAGTGGAGGACTTATTTGCCACATTGTCTGGAGTTAAACTTTTCTCAAAATTAGACCTCACATCTGCGTATATGACGCAAGAATTGACCGAGGAATCCAAGCTACTCACCACCATCAACACACATCGAGGCCTTTTCATGTACAATCGATGCCCATTCGGCATCAGGTCGGCAGCTGCCATATTCCAGCGCAACATGGAGAGTCTGCTCAAGTCCATCCCGGGGACGGTTGTATTTCAAGACGACATACTTACCACGGGCAGGGACACCGACTCCCATCTCCGTAATTTGGAGGAAGTACTAAAGCGGTTGGATAGGGTAGGCCTACGAGTCAAAAAATTCATGTGCCTGTTTCTCGCACCCGAGGTTGAATTTTTGGGCAGAAGGATTGCCGCTGATGGAATCCGCCCAACAGAGTCCAAAACAGAAGCACTTCGCCTGGCACCCAGGCCCTGGAATGTTTCAGAACTGCGCGCCTTTCTCGGGCTACTCAATTACTTTGGGAACTTTATGCAGAACTTAAGCATGCTGCTGGAGCCTCTCCATGTGCTACTCAGGAAGGGGTGCGATTGGTTTTGGGGGGACGCCCAGGAACGTGCCTTCAATAAGGCACACGACCATCTGTGTTCCAACAGTGTTTTGACTTTCTTTGACCCAGGTAAAAAGCTAGTTCTCACATGCGATGCGTCAGCGTATGGGGTCGGGTGCATTTTGCAACATGTCAATAGTGTGGGCAAATTACAACCCATAGCTTATGCCTCCAGGTCACTTTCGCGGGCGGAGCGTGGGTACGGAATGGTAGAGAAGGAGGCGCTCGCGTGCGTGTATGGTGTCAAAAAGATGTACCAATACCTTTTCGGGGCCAAGTTCGCATTAGAAACCAACCACAAGCTCCTTACGTCCCTCCTATCCGATAACAAGGCAATAAACGCCAACGCGTCGGCGCAAATTCAACGGTGGGCACTCATGCTGGCGTCCTACGACGATACCATAAGGCACAGACTAGGCACAGACAACTGTGCCGGTGCGCTCAGCAGGCTACCCCTGGCGACCACGGAAGGGTCTGACGAACAGGACTGTGAGATAGTCATGGCAATCAATGCCTTTGAGTCCACAGGTTCGCCCATGACGGCTCGCCAAGTCAGAGCCTGGACGGCCAGCGACCTCATGTTATCCTTAGTAAAAAGATGTGTCCTAACCGGTGACTGGGCAGAGGCTCGCGATGCCTGCCCCGAGGAATTAAAACCCTTTCACAGGCGCATGCATGTGCTATCACTACAAGCAGACTGCCTGATGTCGGGCAGCTGAGTAATCATGCCTCTGCGAGGCAGAGAGGCATTTGGCCGGGAGCTCCACCGCGAGCACCCGGGGATCGTTCTCATGAAGGCCATAGCCAGATCCCACGTCTGGTGGCCTGGTATTGATGTGGACTTGGAGCTCTGCGTCCGAAGGTGCACCATTTGTGCCCAACTCAGCAATGGCCCCAGGGATGCTCCACCGAGCCCCTGGCCCTGGCCTACCAAACCGTGGTCGCGGGTGCACGTAGACTATGTGGGCCCATTCATGGGCAAAATGTTCCTCGTAGTTGTCGATGCATTTTCAAAGTGGATCGAATGCACCATTTTAAACTCAAGCACAATCTCCACCACTGTGGAGAGCCTCGCAACCATGTTTGCAACGCACGGAATCCCTGACATATTAGTCAGTGACAATGGTCCATGCTTCACCAGCACAGAATTCCAAGACTTTATAATTGACCACGGCATAAATCACATCAAGACGGAACCGTTCAAGCCGGCCTCCAACGGTCAGGTGGAGAGAACAGTGCAAATCACTAAACAAGGCATGCTTAAAATCCAAGGTCCCACGCTGCAGGGTCGCCTGTCGCGACTGCTGCTGGCATACAGATCTCGTCTGCATTCACTGACTGGGATCCCCCCGCGCAACTGTTGATGAAAAGGACTTTAAAAACAAGGCTCTCATTAATCCTCCCAGACATGTACGAAATCGTTGAGGCAAAGCACCGTAAGCTGACTGAGTACCATGACAGAAATCTGAGGGGGAGATGGAATGAGATAGGGGATAAAGTGTTTGTACTAAACTATGGCAGGGGTCCCAAATGGCTTGCAGGACACTAACGGGCAAGGAAGGAAACAGGCTGCTGGTAGTACAAATGGACAATGGCAAAACCTGCCGGAGGCATGTAGACCAAGTCAAAAGCAGATTTACCAACACCACTGCGGAACCAGAGGCAGACTACAATGTGGAACTCGCACCACACCTGGTGGACAGACAGAGGGAACAACCTGAGGAAAGGGCAATCCCAACAGACAGCCCAGGTGAGTCAACAACAATCACACCATCGAAACAGACAGCCCAGGCTAGATACCAGCAACCACACCCAAAGAAAAACAGACACCAAGGCAAACAACTGAACCACAACTCAGACGCTCCACGCGAGAGCGTAGACCACCTGAGAGACTGAACCTATAAAGACAATAAGACCTTGGGGGATGGTGATATCATGTATCTTACATTATTATATATAACTGTATCCTAACATGCTATACATGACTGTAATAAGATATGACCTGTAACCACCAGCATACCTTACCACCAAGGGTGCACTTGCAAGAGACAGTTATATAAGGACAGGTCTCAGGCAAGTGCAGCATTCCAGAGCTGTGAAATAAAGGTGCAGGTCCAGAGTGACCTTGACTTCACTACATACCTCGTTTGAATCTGTACTGAGGGGACAGGACTTTACAAGTCCTACAATCGCTATAAAGACAGGAACTCCCGATTCCTCAGAATCTCCGAATACAGATAAACCCTACAATTCAGTTCGAGTATTGGTTTTCCTCCCCTTACACTTATGTTGCGTCACCAAAGCTTTAAAAAAGAAATGTTATATTAAGCAGTCAAGTAAGAATTGTAAGCGAGCACACTTTTGCAGTTAAAAGGAGGAATTATATCCATTGTGGCCCATGCTTTCAATGCAGCATGTCACTTTCTAATTTAATCAAAGCAAATAGGTACAGGTTGTTGTGTATCTGTAAAGCATGCACTCCCATGTTCCGCCACCAGGGAGTGCATCCCCTGAAGTCCCAAGGAATCCCAGCATCCCTTGAAAGCACTGTATATAAGCCAGCTCCTCATGTCTGTTCCTCACTCTGGAGTGTCTTAATATAGACTGAGGTCACTGTTGCTTTAACCTCCTTGTGTGAAGTCTCATCTGTGTTCGTAACACAACAACTGGCGACGAGTATACGAATCCAACGCAAAGATACAGCAAACTGTGGACATCCTGGAGAAGTTCATGGAGGGTGAGGACTGGGAAGCCTATGTCGAATGGCTAGACCAGTACTTTGTAGCTAATTAGCTGGACGGAGAAGGAAGCGCTGCAAAAAGGAGAGCGGTCCTCCTCACGGTCTGTGGGGGCACCGACCTACAGCCTCATGAACAATCTTCTGGCTCCGGTGAAACCCATGGATAAGTCGTATGAGGAGCTGTGTACCCTGGTTCGGGATCATCTTAACCCGAGGAAGAGCATGCTGATGGCAAGGTATCGGTCCTACACGTGCCAGCGATCTGAAGGGCAGGAAGTGGCGAGCTACGTCGCCGAGCTAAGGTGACTGGCAGGACAATGTGAGTTTGATGGCTACCTGGAGCAAATGTTCAGAGACTTTTTTGTACTAGCCATTGGCCACGAGACCATCCTACGAAAACTTTTGACTGTAGAGACACTGACCCTCAGTAAGGCCATTGCGATAGCAGAGGCATTAATGTCCACCAGTGATAACATCAAACAAATCTCTCAGCACACAAGTGCTAGCAATGTTCATAAATTAACTGGAACTGTGTTTGCGAGCAGAAATGTACAGGGCAGAAACCATGAGTCTGCAACTGCCAGCAGGCCTCAGGTGACACAGATGACTCAGAGTCTGCAACAAAGGATGAATGCAAGTCAATTCACACCTTGTTGTCGTTGTAGAGGCTTCCATTCAGCCTATTTATACCGCTTCAAAGGGTATGTTTGCAAGAGCTGTGGAACAATGGGGCACCTCCAATGAGCTTGCAGATGAGCTGCAAAAGCTGCTAACCACCATGTGGCAGAAGAAGATCGCTCCATGGTGGATCAAAGCAATTTCGAGCCTCAGAGAGAGGAGGCAGATGCTGAAGTACACAGGGTGCACACATTTTCGATGAGATGTCCACCTATAATATTAAATGTAAAATTGAATGGCTTACCCATAGCCATGGAACTGGACACTAGCGCAAGCCAATCCATCATGAGTAAAAAGATGTTTGAGAGACTGCGGTGCAACAACGCACTCAGACCAGCCCTGAGCCCCAACCACACGAAACTGAGAATATACACCAAAGAGCTTAACACTGTCCTGGGCAGTGCCATGGTCAAGGTCACCTACGAGGGCACGGTGCATGAACTGCCACTCTGGATTGTCCCAGACGATGGCCCCACACTGTGTGGAAGGAGCTGGCTGGGCAAAATACGCTGGAACTGGGCTGACATCCGAGTGCTGACATGTCGATGAAGCCTCATGTACCCAGGTTCTGAACAAATGTCCTTCCCTTTTTGAGCCAGGCATTGGAAACTTTTCCTGGGCGAAGGTACGGATCCACTTGGTCCCAGAGGCACGGCTCATTCACCACAAGGCGCGAGCGGTACCTCACATGATGAGGGAGAGAGTGGAAATCGAGCTGGACAGGCTGCAACGCGAGGGCACCATCTCCCCAGTGGAATTCAGCAAGTGGGCCAGCCCGATTGTTCCAGTACTCAAAAGTGATGGCAGGATTTGCGGAGATTATAAAGTAACTATTAATCGTTGCTCGCTACAGGACCAATACCCGCTACCTAAGGCAGATGACCCATTTGCGACGCTGGCAGGCGGCAAGATGTTCACCAAGCTCGACCTGACTTCGGCCTACATGACGCAGGAGCTGGAGGAGTCTTCGAAGGGACTCACCTGCATCAACACGCACAAGGGACTGATCATCTACAACAGATGCCCATTTGGAATTCGCTCGGCTGCCACGATCTTCCAGCAAAACATGGAGAGCCTACTCAAGTCGGTACCACGCACGGTGATTTTTCAGGACGACATATTGGTCATGGGTCGGGACACCGTCGAGCACCGACAAAACCTGGAGGAGGTCCTCCAACGACTGGATCACGTAGGGCTGTGGCTGAAGAGGTCACAATGCGTCTTCATGGTAACAGAAGTGGAGTTTTTGGGGAGAAAGATCGCGGCGGATGACATTCGGCCCACAGACGCCAAGACAAAGGCTATCAGGAACGTGCCCAGGCCACAGAATGTCACGGAGTTGCCGTCGTTCCTGGGACTCCTCAACTATTTTGGTAACTTCCTACTGGGGTTAAGCACCCTCTGAGAGCCTCTACATGTGTTATTGCGTAAAGGTGAGAACTGGGTATGGGGAAAAAAACAATTAATTGCTTTTGAGAAAGCCTGAAACATTTTATGCTCCAACAAGCTGCTTGTATTATATAACGCGTGTAAAAGAATTGTGCAAGCATGTGATGCATCATCGTACGGAGTCGGGTGTGTATTACAACAAGTTAACGTTGCGGGGAAGTTGCAACTTGCTGCCTATGCCTCCAGGAGCTTGTCTAAGCCGAGAGGGCCTACAGCATGATTGAGAAAGAGGCATTAGCGTGTGTGTTCGAGGCAAAAAAAATGCATCATACCTGTTTGGCCTCAAATTTGAGCTGGAAACCGATCACAAGCCCCTCATATCCATGTTCGCTGAAAACAAGGGGATAAATACGAATGCCTCAGCCCACATACAAAGGTGTGCACATGCGCTATCAGCTTATAACTATACCATCTGCCACCAGCCAGGCACCGAGAACTGTGCGGATGCTCTCAGTTGGCTACCATTGCCCACCACGGGGATGGAAATGGCGCAGCCTGCAAACTTGTTGATGGTGGCGCAGCCCGCAGACTTGTTGGTGGTCATGGAAGCGTTTGAAAATGAAAAATCACCTGTCATGGCCTGTCATATTAGGATTTGGACCAGCCAAGATCCTCTGCTGTCCCCAGTAAAAAACTGTGTACTGCATGGGAGCTGGACCAGCATCCCCGTTGAAATGCAAGAACTAATCAAGCCGTTCCAGTGGCGAAAGGACGAGCTGTCCATTCAGGCAGACTGTCTGTTGTGGGGTAATCGCATAGTGCTACCCAAAAAGGACAGGGAGACGTTCAACTCGGATCTCCACAGCACACACCCGGGTAGAGTAATGATGAAAGCGATAACCAGATCCCCTGTGTGGTGGCCCGGTATCGAGTCTCTTAAGAGTCCATGCATAGCAATGCATCATGTGTGCTCAGTTGAGTAACGCACCCAGAGAGGCACCACTAAGCCCTCCAGACCATGGTCAAGGATCCATGTTGACTATGTGGGCCCGTTTTTCGGTAAAATGTTCCTGGTGGTGGTGGATGCTGTTTCAAAATGGATTGAATATGAAATAATGTCGGGAAGCTCCACCACCGCCACCATTGAAAGCCTGAGGGCCATGTTTGCCACCCACAGCCTGCCTGACATACTGGTCAGTGGCAATGGGCCATGTTTCACCAGTGCCGAATTTAAAGAATTCATGACCCGCAATGGGATCAAACATCTCGGCTCCGTTTAAACCAGCCTCCAATGGGCAGGTAGAGCGGGCAATCAAACAGAGCCTTAAACGAGTCACAGAAGGCTCACTCCAAACCCGACTGTCCCGAGTACTGCTCAACTACCGCACGAGACCCCACTCGCTCACAGGGGTGCCCCCGGCTGAGCTACTCATGAAAAGGACACTCTGAATGGTGACAGATTAGGAAAAGGGGAGGTGCAACGAGACCTGGGTGTCATGGTACATCAGTCATTGAAGGTTGGCATGCAGGTACAGCAGGCGGATCAGAAAGCAAATGGCATGTTGGCCTTCATAGCGAGGGGATTTGAGTACAGGGGCAGGGAGGTATTGCTGCAGTTGTACAGGGCCTTGGTGAGGCCACACCTGGAGTATTGTGTACAGTTTTGGTCTCCTAACTTGAGGAAAGACATTCTTGCTATTGAGGGAGTGCAGCGAAGGTTCACCAGACTGATTCCCGGGATGGCGGGACTGACATATCAAGAAAGATTGGATCAACTGGGCTTGTATTCACTGGAGTTCAGAAGAATGAGAGGGGATTTCATAGAAACGTTTAAAATTCTGATGGGTTTAGACAGGTTAGATGCAGGAAGAATGTTCCCAATGTTGGGGAAGTCCAGAACCAAGGGTCACAGTCTAAGGATAAGGGGTAAGCCATTTAGGACTGAGATGAGGAGAAACTTCTTCACCCAGAGAGTGGTGAACCTGTGGAATTCTCTACCACAGAAAGTTGTTGAGGCCAATTCACTAAATATATCCAAAACGGAGTTAGATGTAGTCCTTACTACTAGGGGGATCAAGGGGTATGGTGAGAAAGCAGGAATGGGGTACTGAGGTTGCATGTTCAGCCATGAACTCATTGAATGGTGGTGCAGGCTCGAAGGGCCGAATGGCCTACTCCTGCACCTATTTTCTATGTTTCTATGTTTCTATGTTTCTAAAACCAGACTCTCGCTGGTTCACTCCAACCTGCATGATCAGGTAGAGAGCAGGCGGCAGCAACAAAATGTAAACGATGTTCGCGCCACTGTGTCATGGGAAATTGATCTGAATGATCCTGTGTATGTGCTAAACTATGGACATGTTCCCAAGTGGGCACGGTGATATCTAAAGAAGGGAGTACGGTGTTTGTAGTCGAACTAAATAATGGACGAATTTGCAGAAAGCACTGGACCAAACGAGGCTGCGGTTCACAGACTGCTCTGAACAACCCACAGCAGACGCCACCTTTTTTGAGCCCACAACACACACCCAAAGGATCAACGACACCACCCTGGACCAGGAAATCGAACCCATCACGCCCAACAGCCCAGCAAGGCCAGGCTCACCCAGCAGCCCTGCAGGACCAACAACACGCCAGCCCAGCGAGGGAACAGCCAACACACCAGAACAGACATTTGTACCGAGGCGGTCCACCAGGGAAAGAAAGGCTCCCGACCGCCTCACCTTGTAAATAGTTTTCACTTTGACTTTCCGGGGGAGTGATCATCTGTGTTAGGAACACAACAGAGGTGAAGTCCTGTTTTATATTCAATGTAAATATTTGTCCTGTACCTTCTTTGACAGACAGGCATCTTGGACTGGGGTAAGGCACTTTGGCTGGAGGAGGCATGCATTTGGTCTGGGATAAGGCACTTTGGCTGGCCCTTACTGTCTTCTGGGGAGCTCTGTCATCTGTCGCTTCAGGAAATCAAAGTGGATCGAGTTACAATTTGCAAAGTCAGTGAGACCTTGGAATGGACGGTTTCAGTTCACATTGCAGTGAAACTTCAGGGTGTGGCTTATCCTCCAAGAGGACGAATCATAGACAAAGGGTGGAGCATGGTGGCCATTTTGGCAGTACAAATAAGCACGTCCTTTTATATTCACACTAACATTTTTTGGGCTAAAATTGCTGACAGAAGGAATTTTGGCCCCAAATTGTGTGTTTCTTTATGATAACTATCTGAATAACCTCACGATATTTAAATACTTGTAATAGGTATTGGGATATGGCAGTTTTGAACCAAGCTGCCGATGGTGACAGAGGAAGTGAGGTAGAGGAGTGAGAAAGAGGGAATAGTTGGATAGGGAAGTGAAGAGGCATGTTGAGAGAGAGAGATTGATTGTAATGGTGCTCGAGAATTAGAGATGCTTATATGGAATACAAACACAAATGAACAGTTTTATGTCTTTAGATGCTCTGATAATGACTCCACGAGGCAAAGTATTGCACTTGAACTGCAGTGACCTTAGTCTGTTTAATATAACTCCAGAGTGAAGATACCAAATGGTGGACTCCCTTTTATACCTGGGTACCTGTGGTGTACAGGTGACCCCTGGGCCTCCACCAGTTGCACCCTCTGATGGTGCCAGCATAGTGTATACAGCGTGAACCTTGTTGATGTACCTCTGGTAAACAAGTCTCCACCTTATGCAACTTTATAGTGACGATACAGAGAGCAGATCTATAGTATGCATCTACAACATCACTCTCCCCTTATTCTTTTGTGCCTATACCTTTGCACTATGTGCTCTGGCCTGGTTCTCCCCAGATTTATTGCCAATAGACCTTGCACCTTGGCTGTGCTTTGACTTAGCTCTCTCCCTGTTAACCCCCAAGTCCTTATTGCCACAATGTTGGGTAGTGGTTACCAGTTGGGATGGTTCGATGATGCAGTGGGACTTCAGTGGGTTATGGGTGTGATCCATGTATGTGTCCATGGCTACATGCATCTATTTCCACCCCCTCCCCCCACATGTAGGTAGCTCATTACATTCATATACATTCATATACATTCAAGTCTAGAAAGGAAATTTGCATTTACATCATTGCATTTGTGGTACAGTTGTGAGGCAAGTACATTTGACTAGTGAGATACATTGATGGTACATCTTTGGGATCAGTGCTGGGGTCAGCACTGGTGCATGAGGACAAGCTAGTTCCAGGGCTGCTGGATGGTGTCCAGGCAGCCAGGTGGCGGTGCATTGCCTGGTGCTGGCAGTGGGAACCCGATTGGCTCGAGTTGCCCGCTACATAATCAGAATACAGTTGAAATGCTGCATCACACAACGTTTCATTGCTTATTTAGATAAACTGTAGCTCCGACCGCAATCGGCTGACTTTTCTTTGCTTATTACATGTATAAAACTCTGATCGTCAATCACAAGCTTTACATTTAGCTCACAGTTGTTATTACATTGTGTGAGAATGTGGGACTGTTTTTTTAAGTGTGGAGGGTTGCTGGCTTCCTTTAAGAGAGCCTTGCTATCCTTACCTCAATCCTCTTCTTCGCTTGGTACCATGTGATGTTCCATCAGCGCTGCACCTCGTGGTCTGGTCGCCGCCATCTTTTCCTTCAGCGCTTCACTTTGTGGTTTGGGTGCGATCTTTCTTCCATCCACGATGCTGTGATCCTCTTCTCCCCAGATTATGTCACCTTTGGATCCGATTTTCTTCCTCCGGAGTCCTGCCACTGGAGCCTGGAAGGTGTGTTCGGGTCGTTTCAGCTGGATCATCTCCACGCAGTCGTGCTGAATGGTCTGTGCCTTGGGAGCTGTGCTGGTCTGCTCTCTGGTGCCGATCCAACCTCAAGTGTAAGGTTTGCTTTGCCTCTGAGCACGGGGCACATCGATCACTGGAGGGATGAAATCTTCCCAGCTCCAATGGATCTTTTCCATCCACCTTCTTCCGAGTAGCGTTGGTCCATCACCTGCAACAATCCACAGTGGTAATTTGTGCACCGCGCCATCATGGAGTACCTTAACATTCACACTACCAACGACTGGGATGAGTTCATTGGTGTAGGTGGGCAGCTTTGCTTGAACCGGGAACAACTTGGGTCATTTAGTTTCATTATCCCATAGCCTCTCAAAGGCTTCTTGATTCATTACTGACTGGTTCGCCCTCGTGTCCAGCTCCATGAAGATTGGAGTACCGTTTATCTCGACTTCCATTCTCAACGGAGAACATTCTGTGGTGCAGGTAAACATTCCGTACACCTCATCGTGGGGCTGAGCTGCCTCTCTGACCACCTCTTCATAATCCGCGCTGGATTCATGGCCCTCTGCAGACTCTTCATCAACACGGTGAGTCCTATTTCTTTTACACATTCACTGGAGGTGGCCCTTTGTGCTGCACCCTTTGCACACATAGTCCTTAAAACGGCACTAGTGAGCCTGGTGATTTCCTCCGCAACACCAGCATGGTGCTAATTGATTAGCTCCCTTCAGTGGACTCAGAGTTAAGGGACTCAGGGGTCTGTTCTCTCTCCCCTGAGGAGATTCATGTTCTACAGTCCAGCCTCTAAAAGGCACCAGTCTGTGTACGGTACTTGCCGGGTTTGAGTCCTGAGGATAAGTCATCCGCCTAGAGCCACAGGTTGAGGTCATGAATGTCTGGCTCATGGTGAATGGCCTTCTGCAGTGTGACTGTGGTATCCGTAGATAGTAGCTTATGAAGAAGGCCCTCGTGGCCGATTCCGATGACAAAGATATCCCGCAGTGCTTCGGTGAGGTGTTCGCCAAAATCACACAGTGTCGCCAGCCTCTTGAGGTCTGCAGCATATTTTGCGATTTCCTGGCCTTTGGGCCGTCGGTGGGTGAAAAACCGGTGTCTGGCTGTGAGGATGCTCTCTGTGGGCTTGAGTTGTTCTTGGATCAGCATTACAAGCTCCTCATATGTCTTGGTCGTTGTCTTTGCTGCTGCCAGCAAGTCCCTGAAGAGGTCATAGACAGTGGGCCCACAACTGGTGAGCAGGATAGCTCTGTGCTTATCAACCAGCCTGGCCGGATCATCGCCTGTCAGGTCATTTTCTGTGAAGAAATGGTCGAGCTTCTCCACAAAGGCATCCCAATCATCCCCATAGCGAACTGCTGCAACGTACCAAAGTTAGCCATTTTCTTGTGAAAGTCCATAATCTCGTCACCAATTGTTATGTCTTTAGATGCTCTGATAATGACTCCACAAGGCAAAGTATTGCACTTGAACTGTAGTGACCTTAGTCCATTTAATATAACTCCAGAGTGAGGATACCACATGGCGGACTCCCTTTTATACCTTGGTACCTGTGGTGTACAGGTGACTCCTGGGCCTCTACCAGTTGCACCCTCTGGTGGTGCCAGCATAGTGTATACAGTGTGAACCTTGTTGATGGTACCTCCGGTAAACAAGTCGCCATCTTATGCAACTTTACAGTGACTACACAGAAAGTATATCTATAGTATGCATATATAACAGACAATGCATACTAATTGTGTTTATTTGTGATCGGAACCCCATTCACCAGCTTAAACATCCACTCCCTCCATCACCGGTGTACCGTGGCAGCAGGAGGCACTGCAGCAAATGACAATAGCTTATTCTGCAGTTTCTCCCAAATCCACGATCAATTACAGCAACACCGGCATCTCCAGGTTCCTGTGCAAGTCACACACCATCCCAAATTGGACATATATCGTCGTTCCTTTATTGTCATTGGAACTCCCTACCTAAAAGCATTGTGGGATTACCTTACCCACATGGACTGCCACGGTTCAAGAAGAAGGTCCACCACCACCTTCTCAATGGCAACTAGGGATGGGCAATAAATGTGGGCCTTGCCTGTAATGCCCACATCCCGGGAATGAATTAAAAAAAGGTAGCCAACCTGTCATACAATGTGAATGGCTAAAGCTGCTGCTGAATTCCCAAAACTGAGAATGTTAGCTGCATCCCCATTCGACTGTGTGAGCATGGGGTAGAAATTGCAATGGCTGAAATTTTCCAAGGCCGAGTGATTTCCTTGAATGAGGAATCTTGGCCGATGCCCTTGAGATATTTTGATAAAGCTGCCCACTCTCTTGAAGGGTGCACTGCTGTCACAGGCTCTTGGAAAATTCTACACTATCATACCTCTAAACAAACATCTGATATAAATCAGGAAATTGGATCAAGTCATGTTAACAGACAAATGTGACCAACAAAATAGATGCTGTGGTATTGGAATGTACAGGAGCCAAATGCAACAGGCCTGAGACGATATACTATTGGCTAAAGCATAGCATCATTCAACTAAAGGTTGGCAGCTCAGGTGATCTGTGTTCCACGTGATGTGGATGACCTGCTTTATTTGTATTTGAAATAAATTGTGTTTATTTTGTCATGTCGTGTCCTTCACACTATCTTAAACTGTTAAAAGGGTAAAGAAAGATTATTACAAATATGAAGATGAAATGTGTAACGAGCCTCCTCTGTAACATGGAATCCCTTTGTTACAACTATTTGCATCAGTACTTCATAAGCTGTGAAAATAAATATTTGTTCTTTTTTGTCCTGCATATGCTGGTAATTCCCAGTTCTGTCAGTCAATCATCTTTTCTCTTTCTTTCTCTCACACTAGTGATAAAATATTACTAGAAAGCTGGGCATTCCCCAATCCTGGCAGGTTCAATCGATAGTGTCTTAGTGAATCGGGAACCTGTTTTACAATCCACTTGATTTTCTTTCCATTTACTTCAAATGTAAAAGAAAATCGGGCAAAAGTAAAACAGGCTTCCCATTTTGCGCTACCGCCCAAGATAGATTCAGACCCTGATGTGTCCAGCAATGGCTCAGGGATACAATTGGTGTAAATGATGTTGCATAATACCATTCTTTGCACAGTGTTCGTCCGTCCATACCCGGGTGGATGTATTTCACGTGCTGTCACATTCTGCAGGAAATCCCGGAAGTGAGCGGGAGAGCTGGTGGAGTGACTAACATGAATTTTCTAACACATTCTGCTAGAGTTACAACAGTCCCCAGGTCGAACTTCGGCAGAAAGTCTCGGCCCTTGTTTGTATTTTGATCAACTCCAATATTGAAAAGATTAAAAGAATCTAATTGTGCCTTCCATTTCAATACGTTTCTGCTATTTCCCACGGTGAAGACTTAAAATTTGGCACAACCCTTAAGCTTATTTGAATGATGATTACAGCTATGTGTGTTGGTCTTGTTCCAATGAAACAAGTGCCCTTGGAAAACTGTCATTTTTCATCAGGCGATACTGTTTCTCCACATGAATTATTTAGATATTTCAGTGAAACTAGAAAATATTTGAGTGCTCTGAACATTATCACAATTCCAAATTGTGTGCTAACATATATATTTTTAAAATTGTACTTTTTATACATATGGGTTAGATCTTGTAATGTAAAATGGATGAATGTGAATTGGCAGTCTGTTTTATATCTCTTCTGATTTTTATTTGCATTGACTTCAATCCCATAAAGTCAAGATCTACCCCGACACATTTAGTCACATTTTTCACTTGTTTGGCACTTTCAAGAGCTCAGTTTCCACAAACTCATTGGGCTAGAAATTGCGTAGTGCCCCGTTTAGGTTGGTAACTTTTAAATAATGGTGAAAATAATTGCCAGATGAAAAAGATTTGCTTCTCCCAGGAACTTCAGGTTTAGTGCTCCAAGAGGGAAGTGGAGCACTAAATCAAGCGATACCACTTCCCTCAGAGCACTAAAGTGTGTGGGAGGGGAGGTAGCAGCAGAACACTGAACTATGTTCCATACAGTGCTGCCATCTTTAGAGTCTCCTTCCCTCGCTTAAAGGGAAGGGCCAATGATGGGTTGAATCATTCTTAAAGCTCTCTCTGTGGGACCTGAGCGATGTGCATTACCCCCCAAGCACTCTAAGAGAGTGGAGGGCTGAGGAATTGCAGGGTCAAAAGCAATCATAAGGCACCAGATAGGTGCGAGAAATAATGTTTGTCCTACCTGACCACCGCTGCCTTTAAATATTGCTCCCATAGCGGCCAGCCGAGGTGACAACGCCTACTGCAGCTGCTGTTGTTGACACCTGGCAATGGATGTTGCAGGGGGCAGGAGCGAATATCACATGCAGGGCACTAACAGAGCGCTGTGCACCAGATGACGTCATGATCTACGGGGCACAAGAGAGCGAGCTGGCAAGTGTTAGCGTCAACGCAAAACCACCAGGGAAGTTCATGGGCGTCGATGAATTCGCCGTGCCCGGTCGGTAATCCCTTAGCTCCCCGTTACTGCCCCCCACAGGTGCTAACGGGAGGCGCAAACCAGCCGAACTTCTCCCCCATTCTTTCTTTATCGTGGAAGAATAGGGTATAACCAGGTGTGACTGCATAATTATCCAGCAGGCGACTAGGAGCAAATAAATATCTGGAATGATTGTACTGGGATACCGACAGGAAATGTATTTGGTCCAACTTTGCCTCTCCTGGTCGTCAGGGATCTGATTGATGTCATCAGAAGTAATATTCATTTTGCGGGTGACATCTTCACCCACAAAGTTGTGAATCCACCATCGCAAAGAGAAATTAAGCTGAATTTTACTCTGTAGCAGAAGTGTCTCAAACTGGGACTTCTGTCTGTCAGTGCAACCCACCTCTGACCTTGTCCCATTTTCCTGGGTTAGAGTCATTTTAAATTTGAGGCCAAACTCCCAGCACCACTTGCATCATCTGTCAGGAGCCCACAGAGATTCAGGGCTCGGCCTATTTTCCTCTCCTGCCCTCCCTGAAGCTGCCTGAAATTGGATAGTAAACAGAAGGAAAGTCAATAACCTGGTTGAGAAAAATTGTTTGAGTTTACCCACCTTGATTAGGATTTCAATGTTTCTGCTAGGAACATAAGACCTACTACAGAAAGACCTCTGTTGCATAGTGTTTAAAATAATAGGAAAATAGCTTAACAGTACAGAAGTCAGCATTAATATCTTTGTATTATGAGAATGTATTCTGTATAATAGAGGCTAACACGTGGTTTAGATTAGGTCATTAGGATTCCGCAGAGTAATGCTAAGTACGGAGGAGGTGCCAGGTTAATTCAATTTAAGAAGCATCAAAGGGTTTGTGTAAAGAATTATAGCTAGTTTGGAGGCAACATATTTAGGATTCTGTTGTTATTATTCTGGCATGGTATGATGTTTATAACCATGAAAAATTGTCTTATCTTCTAGGGATAAAAAATTAAACACTATCCACATTCCATTGAGAATGGAGTGTATGTGGTGCAACTTTGCCATCTACTGGTGTTGTAGCATATAACTTTGCCATCTATTGGTGTAGTAGCTTGGTCTTGGTCGTTGCCACTGAACCAAGACCTAGCTTTGTCAAGCCCGTGTGGTGGCTGGTGTGCAACGGCCACCCCACGTTAAAAAAATTCACGCACAGGCATCTTCCACCCTTCAGGATGTAGTTCTTGTCCTTCATTGAAACACCTGTGAACTCGTCCTTTTTTTGGCGTGGAAGCAAGTCATCCTCGTTTCGAGGGACTGCCTATGATGATGATGAACATATAATACGTAAAGATCACATTACAATAATCTCAGGATTGATAGATGACTTATTTTGAACCTGACATTGTCCATCTCAATGAATAAATAAGCTCACTTTCAATAATTCTGTGCTGAGAACTCACCTGGTTGGTTAGTAGTTCACAGGCCCAGATGGGTACCCTACTTGTAAGTATATGGATGTATAGATTTGCTTGTACTTTCTGCTGATATTAGTGAAACTGACAAATTGATTTGTCTCTGGTATCCGAGGCTACATAATTTGGATAATCAACTTGATTTATTTAACAACCTCAACATTCTGTATCAATCCAAAATGTCCTCACACAGTACCAGTGGCAAATCTCCACAAACTTGTGGAATGTGCTGCCATTGTGTCTTTATTCAGATGCCTATTTCTTGTGCATAGATGTATCAATCTAGTATTAACCATGAGTTGTTTGATTAGGGTTTCTGAAGCAAGTGATAGTCTATAGGAGATCTTTGATTTGCTTGCTGGTCTAACACTACAGCTTCGCTAACCTCCATTCTGTTGTTACGAGAACATAGTGAACTGTATGGGATAGCTGTCATTGCTACAGTAGGCTTTTATTCATTGTCGGGGGTGTGGGTGTCACTGGCAAGGCCAGCATTGATTGCCTAAAGGTGGTGGTGGGCCTACGCCTTGTACTGTTAGTAGCAGTTTGATACAAGTAAATGGCTTGCTAGGCCAATTCAGAGGGCAGTTAAGAGTTAATCACACTGGTGTATTTTAAATTTGAGGCATCAGTAGACCGAGAGCCAATGTAGGTCAATAAGCAAAGTGGAGATGGGTGAACGGGACTTGGTGTGAGTTAGGATATGAGCAGCAGAGTTTTGGATGTGTTAAGTCCTGACTCCAATGTACTGACTTACACGAGACACATGCTGAAGTCAAGGTCACTCAGGACCTGCACCTTTAATTCCAGCTCTCCAGTGCTGCACTTGCCTGAGACCTCCCTTTATATACCTCAGTGGGACAGGTATGGAGTGTCTCCTGCAAGTGCACCCTGGTGGTAAGGTATGCTTATTGTTACAGGTCATATCCAGTTACAGTCATGCATAGCATGGTAAGATACAGTTATATACAGTAATGTGAGATACATGACATCACCCTCCCCAAGCTCTTATTGCCTTTATAGATTCAGTCTCTCAGATGGTCTGCGTTCTCGTGTGGAGCGTCTTAGTTGTGGTTCAGTTGTTTGCCTTGGTGACTGTTTTTCGTTCGGTGTGATTGTTGGTATCTCGCCTGGGCTGTCTGTTTCGTTCGGTGTGATTGCTGATATCCCGCCTGGGCTGTCTGTTTCGTTCGGTGTGATTGCTGGTATCTCGCCTGGGCTGTCTGTTGAGATTGCCCTTTCCTCAGGTTGTTCCACCTGTCTGTCCACCAGGTGTGGTGTGAGTTCCACATTGTAGTCTGCCTCTGGTTCTTCAGTGTTATCAGTGAATCTACTTTTTACTTGGTCTACATGCCTCCGGCAGGTTTGGCCATTGTCCATTTGTACAACCAGTAGCCAGTTTCCCTCTTGTCTGTTACTGTCCCTGCAAGCCATTTGGGACCCCGACCATAGTTTAGTACAAACACTTTGCTCCGATCTCATTCCACCTCCCCCTCAAATTTCGGTCATTGTACTCAGTTAGCTTTTGATGCTTAGCCTCAACAATTTCATGCATGTCTGAGAGGATTAACGAGAGCCTGGTCTTTAAGGTTCGTTTCATCAATAGTTGCGCGGGGGAACCCCAGTCAACGAATGCGGACGAGCTCTGTATGCCAGCAGCAGTCGTGACAGGCAGCTCTGCAGCGTGGGACCTTAGATTCTGAGCATCCCTTGTTTAATGATCTGCACTGCTCGCTCCGCCTGGCCATTGGAGGCCGGCTTAAAAGGTGCCATCTTAACGTGATTTATACCGTGGTCAACTATAAAATTGTGAAATTCTGCGCTGGTGAAGAACAGACCATTATCACTGACCAAAATGTCAGGAATGTCGTGCGTTGCAAACATGGTTCTAAGGCTCTCCACAGTGGTGGAGGTGGTGCTCGAGTTTAAAATGGTGCACTCGATCCATTTTGAAAATGCATCAATGACTACGAGGAACATTTTGCCCATGAATGGGCACGCATAGTCTACATGCACCCGCGACCACGTTTTGGTGGGCCAGGGCCAGGGGCTTAGGGGGGCCTCTCTGGGGGCATTACTGAGTTGGGCACAAATGGTGCACCGACGGACGCAGAGCACCAAGTCCGTGTCAATGACAGGCCACCAGACATGGGATCTGGCTATGGCCTTCATAAGGACGATCCTCCTCACGATGGAGCTCCCGGACAAATGCCTCCCTGCCTCGTAAGGGCATAACTACTCGGCTGCCCCACAATCAGGCAGTCTGCCTGCAGTGAGAGTTCATGCATGCGCCTATGGAAGGGTTTGACCTCCTCGGGGCAGGCATCGCGAGCCTCTGCCCAGTCACCGGTTAAAACGCATCTTTTAACTAGAGATAACATGGGGTCGCTGGTCATCCAGGCTCTGATTTGGCGAGCCATCATGGGCAAACCTGTGGATTCAAAGGCATTGATTGCCATGACCATCTCACAGTCCTGTTCATCGGACCCTTCTGTGGTCGCCAGGGGTAGCCTGCAAAGCACATCGGCACAGTTGTCTGTGCCTGGTCTGTGCCTTATCGTGTAGTCGTAGTACCGCTGAATGCGCGCCAAGGCTTTGGCATTGATTGCCTTGCACTCGGATAGTAGGGACGTGAGGGGTTTGTGGTCGGTTTCTAACGCAAACTTGGCCCTGAAAAGGTATTGGTGCATCTTTTTGACACCGTACACACACGCGAGCGCCTCCTTCTCAACTATACCGTACCCGCGCTCCGCCCGCGAAAGTGACCTGGAGGCATAAGCAACGGGCTGCAATTTATCCGCATCATTGACGTGCTGTAAAACGCACCTGACCCCATACGCTGATGCATCACACGTAAGGACTAACTTTGTACCTGGGTCAAAAAAGGCTAAAACACTCTTGGAACATAGAAGGTTACATGCTTTATTGAAGGCGCATTCTTGGGCGTCCCCCCAAAACCAATCGCACCCTTTCTGAGTAGCACATGGAGAGACTCCAGCAGCGTGCTCAAGTTCTGCATAAAGTTCCCAAAGTAATTGAGTAGCCCGAGAAAGGTGTGCAGTTCCGAGACATTCTGGGTGCCAGGCGAATCGCTTCGGTTTTGGATTCAGTTGGGCGGATTCCATCAGCAACAATCCTTCTGCCCAGAAATTCAACCTCAGGCGCGAGAAACAGACACTTGGATTTCTTAACGCTTAGGCCTACCCGATCCAATCGACTTAGTACTTCCTCAAGATTGCGGAGATGAGAGTCGGTATCCCTGCCTGTGGTGAGTATGTCATCTTGAAACACAACTGTCCCCGGGATGGACTTGAGCAGACTTTCCATGTTGCGCTGGATTATAGCAGCTGCTGACCTGATGCCGAATGGGCATCGATTGTACACAAAAAGGCCTCGATGTGTGTTGATGGTGGTGAGTAGCTTGGACTCTTCGGTCAATTCTTGCGTCATATACGCAGACGTGAGGTCAAGTTTAGAGAAAAGTTTACCTCCAGCCAATGTGGCAAATAGGTCCTCCGCTCTGGGCAGCGGGTATTGGTCCTGTAGGGAGACTCTGTTTATGGTAGACTTGTAATCCCCACAGATTCGCATGGATCCATCAGGTTTCATGATGGGGATGATGGGGCTTGCCCAGTCGCTGAATTCCATGGGAGAAATTATGCCATCCCGCAGAAGCCGGTCCAGTTCATTTTCAATCTTTTCCATCATCACATAAGACACAGTTCTAGCCTTGTGATGGACCAGTCTGGCATTCTGTGTGATATAGATTCTAACTTTAGCCCCTTTGATGGTGCCCACACCTGGCTGAAAGAGATGATCAAAACGGCTTAGAACTGTTGAGCAGGAGGTCCGTTCCTCTGACAACATGGCGTGAACATCATCCTATTTCCAATTAAGTTCTGCTAGCCAGCTTCTCCCCAACAGGGCTGGGAGATTCCCGGGGACAATCCACAGGGAAAGTCAGTTCACCATCCCTTTGTGTGTGACTGAGAGCATGGCGCTGCCGAGGACTGGGACGATTTCTTTGGAAAAGGTCTTTAGTTTGGTGTCGATCTTTGTGAGTTTTGGTCTGTTGCTTTTGTGCGGTCACAGCTGTTCAAATTGTTGAACGCTCATGAGGGATTGACTGGCCCCCGTGTCCAGTTCCATGTTGACGGGTATCCCGTTGATTGGAACCCTCATCATAATTGGAGGCGTCTTGGTGTAAGAACAGTGGACATTGATCGTGTTAACCCGATGTACCTCAGCGTCCCGTGCACTGTTCCAACCGTCTTCCGGTCCGCTTTCCGACTCTTCCAATTTGTATACCAGCCGAGCTGCTGTTTTTCTGCACATGCGAGCCAGATGCCCTGTGTAGTTGCAGTTTCTGCAAACGGCATGCTGAAATCGACACACCCTGGTTGAGTGCCTTCCCCCACATCTCCAACACAGACCGTTTCCATTGTTTCCGAAGGATGAGCTGCGTCTGGCTGATCTCCCTTGAGCTTCTCTCAATCTGTTGTTGATTGCTCGCATTGTGGGTTGATGAGGTGTGATCGGCCGTTCATGTGGCCCTTGATTTTAATTGCTTCTGGCGCCACTGTCTGCTGTTGAAGGCCTGCTCTCCTGCCTTTGTCTGTGTGTAGGGGTAGCGGTTTGTTTCACAATGTGAACCCCTTGTTCCGATGCCTCGTTGGTTGTCGTACCCGAAGTATAGATCAGCCTCGTTTCTTCTTCGCCTGCCAAGAATGTCTGTGCGACCAGTGCTGCTGCCTCTAGAGTCAAGTTCTTAGTCTCAATAAGCTTTCAGAATATGCCTGCGTGGCCTATTCCTTCAATAAAAAAGTCTCTCAGTACTTCTCTCCTTAGTTCATCGGTGAACTCACATGAACTAGCCAGCCTCCGAAGTTCCGCCACAAAGTCGGGTATGCTTTGGCCCACACGTCTGTAGTTGTAGAACCTGTGTCTGGCCATGTGTAGGCTATTCGCTGGCTTCAGGTGGTCTCTCACCAGTGTGCTCAACTCCTCAAACAACTTGCTTGCTGGTTTCTCGGGTGCCAGCAGGTCTTTCATTAAAGCATATGTTTTCGAGCCACAGCTGGTCAAGAGATGGGCTCTTCTCTTGTCTGCCTTATTGTCACTGTCTTTGGTCACTAAGCTTTGCTGGAGCCTTTCTATAAAATCATCCCAATTGTCTCCAGCATTGTATTTCTCATCTGAGCTGTTGGTAGCCGTTCTGTGGATTCTGTGATCCCGTAACTCGTCGCCACTGTTAAGTCCTGACTCTAATGTACTGACTTACACGAGACACATGCTGAAGTCAAGGTCACTCAGGACCTGCACCTTTAATTCACAGCTCTCCAGTGCTGCACTTGCCTGAGACCTCCCTTTATATAACACAGTGGGACAGGTATGGAGTATCTCCTGAAGTGCACCCCTGGTGATAAGGTATGCTTAAGGTATGATAAGTTATAGTTACAGTCATGTATAGAATGGTAAGATACAGTTATATACAGTAATGTGAGATACATGACAGGATGAGCTCAGGTTTATGAAGCGAGGTAGATAGAAAGCTAGTCAAGAGAGCATTGGAATAGTCTAATCAGGAGGTAACAAAAGCATCGATGAGGGTTTCAGCAGTAGTCAGAGGCGTAGATAGAAGTAGGCCGTCTTCATGAAGAAGAGGATATGGGGTCAGAAGCTCAGCTTAGGGTCAAATACAATAGACAAAATTCTATTAGCTTTATTGATTACTGTTCTGCTTTGGTTAGACATAAAAACATAAGAACATAAGAATTAGAAACAAGAGTAGGCCATCTAGCCCCTCGAGCCTGCTCCGCCATTCAATAAGATCATAGCATCAAGTCTACTAAGACTCCTGGGTCTCTTACAACAACACTATTTCGACACCATTCACGGAGTATATGTGCCATCTATTTTTCCTTCCTCAGCCTTGATCGGATCCCATCTAGAGGAAGGATATATTGACTTAGAGGGGATACAGCGCAATTTCACCAGAATTATACCAGGGCTTAAAGAGTTATATTATGAACAGGTTGCATAAAATTTGGTTTTATTACCTTAAGTTTAGATGCTTGAAATTGATCTCACTAAGGTGTTTAAAATGATAAAAGGATTCAATAGAGTAGATACAGAGTAGTTATTTCCTCTGGTGGGGGAATCCAGAATGTGGATACAATCCTAAAATTAGAGCTAAGCCAGTCAGGAGTGAAATCATGAAGCACCTCTTCACACAAAAGGTAGTGAATATCTGGAACCTGCAACCGCGCCCCCGCTCCCCAACCCCCACCCCACCCCCGGTCCAAAAGACTGTGGCTGCTGGGTCATTTGGAAATTTTCAAGACTAAGATCAACAGATTTTTCTTAGGTAAGGATATGAGTGGATATGGATCAAAGGTGGGTAAATGAAGGTGGGGTACAGATCAGCTATGATCTAATTGAATGAAGGAGTGGGCTCGAGGGGCTGAATGGCCGACTTGCATTCCTATGTATAGCACTTTAAACTTGTCTGCATTAAACTTAATGTACAAATAGAGAGTTCAATTGCTCTACACTCCATCAGTAGATTACAGACTTCATTTCCTGCCTCCATATTTATTGTCAAACAAGAAATTAGGGATGCGTACAATAAAGGTACAGCAGTTATCATGGGCGACTTTAATCTACATATTGATTGGGCTAACCATACTGGTAGCAGTGCGATGGAGGAGGATTTCCTGGAGTGTATTAGTGATGATTTTCTAGAACGATATGTCGAGGAACCAACTAGAGGGCTGGCCATCCGAGTCTGGGTGATGTGTAATGAGAAAGGACTAATAAGCAATCTTGTTGTGTGAGGCCCCTTGGGGAAGAGTGACCATAATATGGTAGAATTCTTTATTAAGATGGAGAGTGACACAGTTAATTCAGAGACTAGGGTCCTGAACTTAAGGAAAGGTAATTTCAATGGTATGAGACGTGAATTGGCTAGAATAGACTGGCAAATGATACTTAAAGGGTTGACGGTGAATAGGCAATGGAAGACATTTAAATATCACATGGATGAACTTCAACAATTGTACATCCCTGTCGAGAGTAAAAATAAAATGGGGAAGGTGGCTCAACCGTAGCTAACAAGGGAATTTAAGGATAGTGTTAAATCCAAGGAAGAGGCAGGAAAATTGGCCAGAGAAAGCAGCAACCCTGAGGACTGGGAGAATTTTATAATTCAGCAGAGGAGGACAAAGGGTTCAATTAGGAGGGGGAAAATAATTAGAGTATGAGAGGAAGCTTGCTGGGAACATAAAAACTGACTGCAAAAGCTTCTATAGATATGTGAAGAAAAAAAGATTAGTGAAGACAAACGTAGGGCCCTTGCAGTCAGATTCAGGTGAATTTATAATGGGGAACAAAGAAATGGCAGACTAGTTGAACAAATACTTTGGTTCTGTCTTCACGAAGGAAGACACAAATAACCTTCCGGAAATACTAGGGGACCGAGGGTCTAGTGAAAAGGAGGAACTGAAGGAAATCCTTATTAGGCGGGAAATTGTGTTAGGGAAATTGATGGGATTGAAGGCCGATAAATCCCCGGGGCCTGATAGTCTGCATTCCAGAGTACTTAAGGAAGTGGCCCTAGAAATAGTGGATACATTGGTGATCATTTTCCAACAGTGTATCGACTCTGGATCAGTTCCTATGGACTGGAGGGTAGCTAATGTAACACCACTTTTTAAAAAAGGAGGGAGAGAGAAAACAGGTAATTATAGACCGGTTAGCCTGACATCAGTAGTGAGGAAAATGTTGGAATCAATTATTAAAGGTGAACTAGCAGCGCATTTGGAAAGCAGTGACAGGATCGATCCAAGTCAGCATGGATTTATGAAAGGGAAATCAAGCTTAACAAATCTAGTATTTTTTGAGGATGTAACTGGTAGAGGGGACAAGGGAGAACCAGGCAATGTGGTGTATTTGGACTTTCAAAAGGCTTTTGACAAAGTCCCACACAAGAGATTGGTGTGCAAAATTAAAGCACACGGTATTGGGGGTAATGTACTGACGTGGATAGAGAACTGATTGGCAGACAGGAAGCAGAGGGTCGGGATAAACAGGTCCTTTTCAGAATGGCAGGCAGTGATTAGTGGGGTGCCGCAGGGCTCAGTGCTGGGACCCCAGCCCTTTACAATATACAATAATGATTTAGATGAAGCAATTGAGTGTAATATCTTCAAGTTTGTAGATGACACTAAACTGGGTGGTGGTGTGAGTTGTGAGGAGGACTTGGACAGATTTGGTGAGTGGGCAAACGCATGGCAGATGCAGTATAATGTGGATAAATGTGAGGTTATCCACTTTGGTGGCAAAAACACGAAGGCAGAATATTATCTGAATGGTGGCAGATTAGGAAAAGGGGAGGTGCAACGAGACCTGGGTGTCATGGTACATCAGTCATTGAAAGTTGGCATGCAGGTACAGCAGGCGGTGAAGAAGTCAAATGGTATGTTGGTCTTCATAGCTAGGGGATTGAGTATAGGAGCAGGGAGGTCTTACTGCAGTTGTACAGGGCCTTAGTGAGGCCTCACCTGGAATATTGTGTTCAGTTTTGGTCTCCTAATCTGAGGAAGGACGTTCTTGCTATTGAGGGAGTGCAGCGAAGGTTCACCAGACTGATTCCAGGGATGACAGGACTGACATATGAGGAGAGACTGGATCGATTGGGCCTGTACTCACTGGAGTTTAGAAGGATGAGAGGGGATCTCATAGAAACATATAACATTCTGACGGGTCTGGACAGGTTAGATGCGGGAAGAATGTTCCCAATGTTGGGGAAGTCCAGAACCAGGGGACATAGTCTAAGAATAAGGGGTAAGCCATTTAGGACTGAGATGAGGAGAAACTTCTTCACTCAGAGAGTTGTTAACCTGTGGAGTTCCCTACCGCAGAGAGTTGTTGATGCCAGTTCATTGGATATATTCAAGAGGGAGTTAGATATGGCCCTTATTGCTAAAGAGATCAACGGGTATGGAGAGAAAGCAGGAAATGGGTACTAAGGTGAATGATCAGCCATGATCTTATTGAATGGTGCTGCAGGCTCAAAGGGCCAAATAGCCTGCTCCTGCACCTATTTTCTATGTTTCTATGTTTCTATGTGTCATCCACTGGGTATTGCCATCCACTGGGTTTTGTGCCTTGAATGTATTTAGAGCCTATTTAAAGGCTAACATATTTTTGTCTCCAGAATGTAGCTACTTATCTTTACGGCACATGTCTTTAAGTGTTACCTAACATTCTTTGTCAACAATCCTTTGAGAAATGTTCTATTCCCCCAGTGATTCCCCACAGTCAGGCCCAATAGAGGGTGTCACCTTGCTTAGATAATTATAATTTGACTGATCCTGGAATTTGCTTTGGAATTAACATTGAACCAATTTGGGGTCACCATGCCCACCTCTGCTGGTTCTGTGCATTAACATGAGATTCAGAGCTGCTAATTGACCTTAATTGAAATACTTACAAAGTACACAGGCTCATCATTAATGGTCTCTTTTTTCTTACTTTTTGTTAATGTTCCTTTTTCTATTTCTGGAGGATTCGGAGTCCTCAAAACAGCACTAAAAATGGAGAACTTGTACTAGTCATCATCATCATAGGCAATCCCTCGAAACGAGGATGACTTGCTTCCATGCCAAAAAAAAGGATGAGTTCACAGGTGTTTCGAATGAAGAACCCGAAGTACATCTTGAAGGATGGAAGATGCCTGTCCGTGAATTTTTTCAACGTGTGGTGGCTGTTGCACACCAGCCACCACACGGGCTTGACAGAGCTAGGTCTTGGTCCAGTGGCAAGGATTACCCAAGACAACTGGAGACCAGCTCTGCTGCACGGACCTAGTGCACACACATATTGCAGTGTGGGCTGGCCCATGCTGCCATTGGGCTCCTGGCCCCAAACTCATGCCTCCCCTGGGCTCGAATCACATCCCTCCACAGTCTCTCACAGCTCCTTCGCTCCGATCTCGTCGCTCCTGCTGCATCTGCCCACGCTCCAATCACCAACCTGGACCTTGCTGACGTCACTCTTTGCTGCCATTGCCCTCCTGCACCAGCTCACACTGTACCTTGTAGTGGCCTGCCTCCACGCTGCTCCCTGGGCTGCACACCGCTACTTTTATGGCCCAACCTGACGCTGATGGTTTCTCGCAGGTCGGGGCCATAAAAGGAGCGGCGAGCGGTCCCTGGACAGTGTAGTACTAGTTCACTCATTCTATCTATCTGCAATGCATTACTTTTTATAATATCTGCTTTCTCACCAAAATTATCAAAGACCCAAAAGTGATTCAGGAATCACTTTCACTCTTTAACCTTTTCCACCTTTTTTGACAAACTCTTAGAAGGCACCATATTTGGCAGGTGCAAGTAAAACTTTTGCATTACAGAGACAAGAGTGGCAGTAGGATCTATCGCAGTCAAGCTTGTGACAGCCACTGATATCTTCACTTTCAACACTATTACAGTTTGTAGGGTTAGAACATGCAGTTCTCTCAACCTTTGGAAATTTACTCAATGAGTTGGATTATATCAAATAGTGTCATTTATGTTAGCAAGTTGAAGTTGAATGATATTTTCTTTCAGCTCTCATTTGATTGCGCAAATTAATCTTATTGGTTAATATGCATTGATCACACCGTTCAAACCTACTGAGTTGTCTTGAGGAATTGACCAAACTGTTAATGAGGAAAGTTCAGTGGATATAAAGGGCAATTTCGTGATCCGGGATTTCAGGTGGCGCTTTTCCTTCTAAAAAACATTGATGAGCTAGATTAGGAAAGGGGAGGTGCAACGAGACCTGGGTGTCATCGTTCATCAGTCATTGAAAGTTGGCATGCAGGTACGGCAGGTAGTGAAGAAGGCAAATGATATGTTGGCCTTCATAGCAAGGGGCTTTGAGTATAGGAGCAGGGAGGTCTTACTGCAGTTGTACAGGGCCTTGGTGAGACCTCACCTGGAATATTGTGTTCAGTTTTGGTCTCCTAATCTGAGGAAGGACGTTCTTGCTATTGAGGGAGTGCAGCGAAGGTTCACCAGACTGATTCCAGGGATGGCAGGACTGACATATGAAGAAAGACTGGATCGACTGGGCCTGTATTCACTGGACTTTAGAAGGATGAGAAGGGATCTCATAGAAACATATAAAACTCTGACGGGACTGGACAGGTTAGATGCAGGAAGAATGTTCCTGATGTTGGGGAAGTCCAGAACCAGGGGACATAGTCTAAGGATAAAGGGTAAGCCAATTAGGACTGAGATGAGGAGAAACTTCTTCACTCAGAGAGTTGTTAACCTGTGGAGTTCCCTACCGCAGAGAGTTGTTGATGCCAGTTCATTAGATATATTCAAGAGGGAGTTAGATATGACCCTTATTGCTAAAGGGATCAAGGGGTATGGAGAGAAAGCAGGAAAGGGGCACTGAGGTGAATGATCTTATTGAATGGTGGAGCAGGCTTGAAGGGCCGAATGGCCTACTCCTGCACCTATTTTCTATGTTTCAAGAGAGGATTCAGAGACAAGTGTTAAGAATAACTATGGCGCTTAGGGCTCTGAGCTACAAAATAAAAATTACAAACATGAACTTGCTTTCATTTAGGAAAAGACGATTGCGACAAAACATGTTTTTAAATTATTAAGATTAATAGATGCAAGCACGTTAATCACTGTGGAAGTGTGACAATAGAAAAAGACAAGATTATGAATCTAAGAAGCCTCAAGCTTGAGATTTGACCTATTTTTCCTCCCCACCAAGTAGTAGTTATGTTGATTAGGCTCCCAGCTAAAGCAGTTACTGTAGCTTAGAATAAAACAGCTTTAATAAAAACTAAGCTGGAAGAATATCTAGTTAGAAAGGATAAGTACAGGGAGGTTAACAAATGTTATGTGGAATATTGTGAGGTGAATTTACTTATACCTTCATCCACTGCACCATCATAACCTCAGTGGAGACCCCGTTTAGAGAAGCCTTGAGGAAATTCACCTCCATGGTGATTTTGCAGTTTCTGGGAAATGGAAAGAGGGGCAACGACTGAAGGAAGGATAATGTAGGATGTAGCTTACAGTGCTTTGCAGAGTAGGGAGAAACCTTGTAGAACTTTTTCTTAGAAGACTAGAATCCTGGGGACCGAAATTGCCCACCGCCCAAAACAAATCGCACCTATCACTCTTGAAGTGTTCTGGCCGCCCCAATGCATGGGATGGCCAAACTGGAGAAATTCAGCACTTAGTACTTTTTTTTGGAGCGGGGGGAATGTGGCCTCATCATCAGGGCAGAAGTGGGAGTGGGGCAGAGTGGCCGATGCTGCAAGTCAGTGTTGGCGCCTCACAACGTTCCTCCCCATCATTCTAAGGTGAGGGCCGCTGCAAACTTTAGTGAGGGTTTCAGCTGGGCCAGCAGCCTGGCATCCAAGAGGCTGCCTATTGTCCAGGCCATGACAAAAAATAATAACATGGCATCACCGGCAGAGCCATCTCCCTTTTAAGGGCGACTGTGCCGCCAAGCCACAGAGAAGGTATTGACAGCAAAAGCTGTCTGTGGCACTGAGCAGCGGCAGCGCCGCTCCCGGGGGGCAATTCCGTGAAAGGGGCAATTTCCCACAAGGCGATTTCGGGAAGAGGTCACTGCCGGTCGGTAAGGGGTCAGCTTGTACACGCCGCGGTGGGAAAACAAGTGGAATGGTCCGCTACATCACTTTAAGCCTAAGGAAGAACCAATTTCTAAAATGGCAGTCCCTCTGCGGAGACTTGGCAGCCATTCGGGACCGACCCGTGGCCACGGGCCTTATAGAAATGGGAACTTTCAGGCCCCTGATTTTCTGATAATGGGGAAAACAGGATTGAGGAGTCCCAATGTGCAGGCTTGTTTGCACCAGCCATGCAGAGGGTAGGTGTGGCCCAGATTTCTGAGGGGAGTCCCTCCTACTAATTTGAATACGCTACAGAACACCTGGATAGGGATCAAAACATCCAATGAGACAACAGCTCTCATACAGCTGCAGCAGGCCGTTGAAGGAGAAAATGTGGCGGGGACTGAAAAATAGAGGTCATAATAGCACAATAGAGGTTGGTGGCAATGTTAAGTATGGAAAAAGAGTCAGACTAAACACTGTGAGCTCAAAGTAAAGTGTGACCTTAATCTTTTATTGCAGGTCTGCAGAGTTTCTCTCCACCCTGTGAGGCCTCCTTAAATACCTGTGCTCCCAAGGGATTATGGGATCCCTTGGGACTCCAGGGGACGAGCCCTCTGGTGGCTGTACAGAGTAAATAGAAGTTTACATATATAACAACACTCCCCCCCCCCTCCTCAAAGTCAATAGTGTAACTATTTACAATGTGAGTCGATCTGGGGCCCTTCATGCCCTGGTTGATCGTCTCGGTGTGAAAGCTGATATTGTTGAATCATTTGTTTGGCCCTCGCTGGGCTGCAATGCAGCTGGCCTTGCTGGGCTGCCTGGTGTGTTGGGTCCTGCTGGGCTGCTGTGGATGATGGGTTCTGCTTCATGGTCAACCGTGGTGCTGGTTGCCACTGGTGTGTATGTTGGGGGATCAAAAAAGGTAGGGTCCAAGGTGGGTTTCTCAGGATAGTCCATGAATTTGAGTTTGATTTGGTCCAAATGTTTCTGGTGAATGAGTCCATTTGAAAGTTTGACCCGAAACATCCTGCTCCCCTCTTTGGCCACGACAGTGCCAGGAAGCCACTTGGGACCTTGTTCATAATTCAATACAAATAAAGGATCATTGATTTCAATCTTGCGTGACACATTTGGGCTATCATGGCATGTATTTTTTGAAGCCGCCTGCTCTCTACCTGTTCATATAGATCAGGGTGAACTAACGAGATCCTTGTCTTAAGTGCTCTTTTCATGAGCAGTTCAGCAGGTGGGATCCCAGTGAGCGAATGGAGTCTCGTGCGGTAGCTAAGCAGGACTCGTGATAGGCGAGTCTGCAGCGAGCCTTCAGTTACCCTCTTCAAGCCTTGCTTGATGGTTTGCACTGCTCTCTCTGCCTGACCATTGGATGGTGGTTTAAATAGGGCAGATGTGACATGTTTGATCTCGTTACGGGTCATGAATTCTTTGAACTCAGCACTGGTAAAACATGGCCCGTTGTCGCACACCAGGACATCGGGTAGACCGTGTGTGGAAAACATGGCCCGCAGGCTTTCAGTAGTGGCAACGGACATGCTAGCTGACATTATCTCACATTCAATCCACTTGGAGTACGCATGTACAACCACAAGGAACATTTTACCCAAGAACAGGCCTGCATAGCCAACGTGTACCCTAGATCACGAGTTGGAGGGCCAAGACCATAAACTTAGCGGCACCTCCCTGGGTACATTGCTTAACAGCGAGCATGTATTATATCTGTGATCGCAGGATTCTAAGTCCGCATTGATACCAGGCCACCACATGTGGGATCTGGCTATCGCTTTCATCATTATGATGCCTGGATGGGTACTGTGGAGGTCATTGATAAAGGTGTCTCTGCCCTTCTTGGGAACCACTACACGATTGCCCCACAGAAGGCAGTCTGCCTGTATAGACATTTCATCTTTGTGCCGCTGGAATGGCTTTATCTCTTCCTGCATTTCAACTGGGACACTGGACCAGCTCCCGTGAAACACACAGCTTTTGACTAGAGATAATAAGGGGTCCTGGCTCGTCCAGGTTTTGATCTGCCGGTCAGCGACGGGTGATTGCTCACTCTCAAATGCTTCCATGACCGTTGGTATTTATCCCTTTACTCTCGGAAAACAGGGATATGAGTGGCTTATAGTCACTTTCCAATTCGAACTTGAGCACAAACAGGTATTGATGCATTTTCTTTACCCCATAGACACGCTTCTTTCTCAATCATGCTGTCGGCTCTCTCAGCCTTAGACAGACTCCTGGATGCATAAGCAACCGGTTGCAGTTTGCCGAAATCATTAGCTTGTTGCAATATACACTTGATATGATGACGCATCACATGCTAGTACCAAACGCTTACATGGATCATACAACACAAGCAATTTGTTTGAGCATAACAATTTTCTCACTTTTACAAAGGCATTTTCCTGGCTTTTGCCCCATACCCATTCGTCCCCTTTTCGTTGTAAGACATGAAGTGTGCTGAGATCCCGTAAGAAGTTACCAAAGTTGTTCAGGAGTCCCAGAAACGACCGCGGTGTGTTCTCAATCGCCTCCGTCTTCACGTTGATGGGCCTGATGCCATCCGCCGCAGTCCTCCTTCCCATGAACTCCACTTCAGGCACCAGGAAAACGCACTTCGAGCATTTTAACCTGAGCCCCATGTGGTTGAGTCGACTAAGAATCTTCTCCAGGTTTTGCAGATGCTCGACTGTGTTCCGACCTGTGACCAAGATGTCGTCCTAGAAGAGCATAGTGTGCAGGACTGACTTCAATAAGCTTTCCATGTTTCTCTGGAATATCGCCGCCACTGATCGAATTCCAAATGGGCATCTGTTATAAATAAAAAGACTTTTGTGCGTGTTGATGCAGGTGAGGCCCTTCGATGATTCCTTCAGTTCCTGTGTCATGTAGACTGAAGTCAGATCCAGCTTCGTGAATGTCTTTCCTCTCGCCAGCATTGCACAGAGGTCATCGGCCTTTGGTAGTGGGTATTGGTCCTGCAGGGAGAAACAATTGATAGTTACTTTGTAATCGCCACAGATTCTGACGGTGCCGTCTCCCTTGAGGACAGGAATGATCGGGCTGGCCCACTCGTTGAACTCAGTCGGTGAAATGATGCCCTCTCATTGCAGCTGGTCTAGCTCGATCTCTATACTTTCTCTCATCATGTACGGTACCGCTCTTGCTTTGTGATGGATGGGTCGTGCCCTCAAATTAGGTGGATTTTCACTTTTGCTCCTTGGAATTTCTCAATGCCTATTTCGAACAGCAAAGGGAACTTGTTTAAGACCTGAACACATGAAGTGTCTTCAGCGGACGGTAACGCTCGGACATCGTCCCAGTTCCAGCTAATCTTTCCCAGCTAGCTCCTGTCGAGCAGCGTGGGACCATCGCCCGGTACCATCCAGAGTGATAGTTTGTACACCGCTCCATCGTAAGAGACCTTTACGGTAGCATTGCCAATTACGGGAATCAGTTCTTTCGTGTAAGTTCTTAGTCTTGTACGAATTGGAGTTAAAACTGGCCTTGAGGTCTTGTTGCACCACAGTCTCTCGAAAGTCTTTTTGCCCATGATGGACTGGCTCGCACCTGTGTCCTGTTCCACTGACATCGGGAGTCCATTTAGTTCAACATTCAGCATTATCGGGGGACAATTCGTGGTGAATGTGTGCACCCCATGTACCTCTGCCTCCTTGGTCTGAGGCTCTGGTTCGTCATGATCCTCCGTGGATCTGTCCTCCTCTACAACATGGTGGTTTGCAGGTTTAACAGGCTTTGCAGCTCGCCTACACACTCGTTGGAGGTGTCGCATTTTTCCACGGCCCTTGCAAACGTATTCTTTGAATCGGCATGAATGGAAACGATGATCACCCCCGCACCACCAACAAGGTATTAATGGCCTTGCACTTATCACCCTTGATGGTGGACTCTGAGACATCTGCAGACATGCAGCTGCAGGCATGTGTGACCTGCCCTGTAGATTACAATTCGAAAACAACATCACTTTGTTCACAGTACTTGTAGCAGCACTTGTGTGCTGAGAGATTTGCTTCGTATCGTCACTGGTGACAATGGACGCCTGGGCTATCGCTATGGCCTTACTCAAGGTTGGGGTCTCTACAGTCAAAAGTTTACGATGTATGGTTTTGTGGCCAATGCCAAGTACGAAAAAGTCTCTGAGCATGTGCTCCAAATGTCCTTCAAACTCGCAATGTCCTGCAAGGCGTCTTAGCTCGGCGACATAACTCGCCACTTCCTGGCCTTCAGACCTTTTGTAGGTGTAGAACCGGTAACTCGCCATCAGAACACTTTCCTTCGGGTCAAATGCTCTCGGACCAGTGTGCACAAATCATCGTATGATTTCTCCATGTGTTTCGCTGGAGTGAGCAGTTTCTTCATGAGGCCATACGTTGGTGCCCCCAGACAGGGAGGAGAATCGCCCTTCGTTTGGCAGCGTTCTCTTCCCCATCTAGCTTGTTGGCCAAGAAGTATTGGTCAAGTCGCTCCACAAAAGTTTCCCAATCATCTCCCTCCGAGAATTTCTCCTGGATGCCCACTGTTCTCTGCATCTTTGGATTCGCTATCTGTATCTCGTCGCCAGTTGTTAATTATGGGAAAGAGTCAGACTGAACACTGTGAGCTCAAAGTAAAGTGTGTGCTTATTCTTTTATTTCAGGTCTCCAGAGTGCCTCTCCAATCTGTGAGGCCTCCTTAAATACCTGTGCTCCCAAGGGATTATGGGATCCCTTGAGACTCCAGGGGATGAGCCCTCTGGTGGCTGTACAGAGTAAGTACAAGTTTACATATATAACAGGCAACTCTGCTATATTTGATACTGAACACTTGGAGTTGTTTCTGTGAGAGGTATACCAAAAGAAGGCCGCCTTATTTAGGACCAAGGACCAACTTCCAATCAAAGCACTGGGACAAGCTACATGGAAGCAGGTTGCTGACCATCATCATCATCATCATCATAGGTGGCCCCTCGAACGTGGATGACTTGCTTTGCTTCCACAAGAGTTCACAGATGTTTCAATGAAGGACCCGATGTTCCACTCCTGAACTCCAATTGAGGGGGTGGAAGATCCTGTTATTTAACATGTGGAGACCATTGCACCTCAGCTACCACACGGGCTCGACAGAGCTAGGCCTTTATCCAGTGGAAAAAGGTTGAACCAGGAAGACTGGAGACGTACTCTGCTGCACGGACCTAGTGCACACACATATCACCATTTGGGCAGGCCCGTGCTGCCCCTGGGCCCTCGTCTCTTCTGGGCCCCGTACCCTCATTTGCCGCACCTTCGCCCACCATGTTTCAGGGCCTGGTGCTCCAGCTCTATTTACAGCGCCGACCTGTGGCGGTGTTCTCACACAGGACAGGGCGGGCCACGATGTTAATTGCACTAAGGTGAGAACAAAATGGGGTAGGTAGTCCACGTTTCAAAAATGAATGAATCATTCAAAAAAACATCCATAGAACTAATTCTGGGCTGTAAATGAACTGCAATGAATTAGGCAAAACAAAGGTACTTAAAAAAGCTGAGAAAAAACCCTTAACTCTCAACACTGCTCTGATAATGAGCAATGTCCCCTGTAATTTTTTTGGGTGCGCAGCTCATTCAAATTACCGCGTAGGCGTAGTTTTTGACATTGGAATGCCTTGGAGTCGGATGCATGGAACCTGCAGATCGCTGCGTAGATACAGGGCCACGCAGCTAAGTGGGAACGTTGATCATGAGTGGGGAGCACTGTGTGAATTATTACCTGCGGCGTATGCCATTATTAGCCCAGAAACTGCTGAAATAAAACATTTTGCAGCCACCAGTGTGAATTTGATTTTTTTCCTCACCCATCAGATCATATTTTTGTGCCGCAAATTAGTAAAAAGGCGAATTGATAATGGCACAGTGACATCAATCGGGCATCTGGTAACTTGTAAATGTCAGATCCAATGGTCTAACAGACTAATCACATGGCACTATAAATAGATGAAAACAAATACCATCAGCCTCAGTTAAGGTGTGGCACAGAGAGGAGTTAAATGACCTAAAACTAACTTTTAAAGAGTTAAATTCTTTTTACAAAGCAGTGGAAACTGACCAGGTCAGTGCAGTCACCCAGATCATTCGAACTTTGTTGCAAATGAGGAAGGTGGTTACAGGTGGATGAGACTCCCCACCGACAGTGTGAAGTCAGAAAATTACCTCAATACTAAGATGGACACATGCCAATAATGTTTTTATTTTTAAAACTAAAACAATTCAATCTTCCCTTGCGATTATCATTCCTAATAAGTAATGCTTGGTGAGTTTGAGACCTTCTCATTCAGGAGCCAAGTTTATTTATAGGAACAATTTCATGACCCGGTGTTCTCAGCAGGAATCCACGTCTGCAGGAGGAGCAGCAAGGGAAATTATTTCCAAGTAGACCTTGATTTTTTTTGCCCATTAAAGTAATTAGTTCACAATGCACTCTTTGTGGCTGCAACTCCCGGCTGAGAATGTTGGATTAGAAGCCGTGGATCAGCAGTAGTGCTGATTCACATCTGAGTGTGCTCAAGTCTCACTCCGGAGACTTGACACATAATCCAAGCTGACACTTTAATGCAGTACAGACAGAGCACTGCACTATCTTTCGGATGAGACATTAAACCGAGACCCCCATCTGCCCTCTCAGGTGAATGTAAAAGATCCCATGGCTCTATTTCAAAAAACACAGAAGTTCTCCAATATTTATCACTCAACCAACATCACTAAAACAGATTATCTGGTCACTATCATATTACTGTTTGTGGGACCTTGTTGTGCGCAAATTGGCTGCCGTGTTTCTTATGTACAATGGTGACTTCAAAAGTACTTAACTGCTTTGGGACAACTTGAGGTTGTGAAAGGTGCTATATAAATGCAAGTCCTTCATTCCTTCCTTCCTTTCTTTCTATCCAACTTCTATTCTTGTTAGCCTTTATTTTATACGTTGTGAACACTTCTTCGCTGAGATACCAATGCTTGGTGGTATCTTCAGGTATTTTTTCTGCTCCTGAAGGTAAACTACCCTGTCCCATGAAGAATCCAAAGCATTGATTAAAACAAGCGTACAGGGTAATTTTCTAACTTCACGACGTCAGCACAGAGCCTCGTTCACCGGCAATGTATACAATAAATTCGGACACACACTGCGCACAAGTTTTCCAAGCACTATTTTAAAAGGTCAGAAAATCATGGCAGTGTTCTCCAGAATTTCCAATATAGGTGAGGACCCCAACTTGCTACATGAACCAGTAAATGAGCCCCAATAGGATTTTGTGATCCCGCACTTATAACCAGGTGCTGCGATCACAGAAAGTACAAGCTGGAGCATTGAGGCTACACCTCCCTGAACCTTTCTACCTCTCCATCTTTCTCTCCTCCTTTAAGATGCTCCTTAAAACCTACCTCTTTGAACATGCTTTTGGTCACCTGTCCTCACGGCTCCTTCTTTGGTTCAGTGCCAATTTTTGTCTGATTATGACCCTGTGAAGCACCTTGGAACATTTTCCTATGTTAAAGTTGCTATATAAATGCAAGTTGTTATTGAGTGTGACTTTCCTATTGGGAGCACAATTTGACACTAGATGGTAAAACCACATGAGATATACAGGCGTCAAAGAGCTGACCTTTCAAAAGAAGCAACACAATTCAGACACTTCCATTACAGTAAGATTTCAACTGCAAAAGTGTTTGATTTGCAGGCAACCGTACGTGCCAAATACAAGCACAATTAATTTATATATACTTATGAATCACTAGAGCTATGGACCTTTCACATTTGTGAAAGAGTGTTAAATCCTTGTTATTTGTCAATTATCCCTTTTTGTTAAGGACTTCATCAACTGACAACCATTTTGTACATTTTATATACCTGCTAAACAAAACCACAATAGCATTATGTAATGAGTACTTAATACTGCGATTTGTTGGCATGCATTTTTAAACACACACACAATGCTGTGTAAATTGAGAAAAGAGAAAAATGTGATTCAATAAGTTTGTGTGAGAAACACAATGGCAGCTTAAATGGTAGATTTTGTTACCCAAGCAACCATGTACACCCATGCAGAAATACTATCTGGCAATATAATTCATAATCATCGAACTGGATGAACTAATTGTATTAAACACAAAGACTTGTAGGGGAATGGGTGGGGCAGAGGGTTAGAACATTTTCCTTTGGGACTTGGGTTTTCAGTCTATTGGCATATGGAGCCAAAGAGTGAAATGAGTTTGGGAGGCCTCAACCTGCTTCTCAATCGATCTAAGAACATAGCAGAAAAAACTAACTATAATTCAGCTCCTCTGATAGCTCATCAAAACGATCCAGTGAAAGACTCTGGTCAACAGAAATTCAAAGATACCAGCCATGAGGGAACGTCACATGCTGTTTCCATGGAAATCCTGCAGTATAGATGAAATGACATTGTATGCTGCAACATAAGTCACATTGGTAGTCCACTAAGTGATCACTGATTCAGGAAACAGACAAAGAAAAATAAATATTCCCCGCCCCCCATATAAATATAAATGATCACTCCCAGTGTTATGATTGCACAGAGAACATGATCCTCTGTAATCGGGGAATATAAATCTCTAATGCCCAAGCTAAAATAATGGGCATAGGAACATCATTTGACAATGTTAAGCTTCATATATCATTCATGGAATATTGGAAGAAACACAGAATTGCCCAGCACAGAAGGAGGCCATTCGGCCCACCGTGCCTGAATGGCTCTTTGAAAGAGCTATCCAATTACTCCCACTACCCTGCTCTTTCCTCATGGCCCTGCAAATCTTTCCTTTACAAGCATATATTCAATTCCCTTTCGAAAGTTACTGTTGAATCTGCTTCCAACAACCTTTCAGATCGTGTTTTCCAGATCAGAACAATTCGGTAGAAAAGAAATCCTCCTCATCTCCCCTCTGGTTTTTTTTTAACCAATTAATCTTAAATGTGTGTCCTCTGGTTACTGACCCTCCTTCCAGTGGAAACAGTTTCTTTTCTATCAAAACCCCTCTATTAACTCTCTGCTTAAGCTTCTTTGCCATAGGGAGAAGAATTCTATCTTCTCTAGTCTCTCCACAAAACAGAAGTTCCACATCCCTGACATTATTCTGGTAGATCTCCTGTGCACCCTTTCTAATGCCTTGACATCCAACAGTCACCAACAGTAATTTATATGCTTACGTCCTCAGTGCATCTTTCAGTTGGGAGTATCATCTGCGCACCCAGCCACTCCTTCGAACTTCACCCACCGGAAATGCATATTGGAAATTTGGGTGCAATACTTCCATGATTCCCAATTCATTAATTTTAATGAATGGAAAATTGTGTGGTGGGGGTTGTGCCCCCAAGTTTCTGACATATGCTCTTAATAGGCAAAGACTTATACTGGGAGCACAAGCTGGTAAAACTACCCCTCACATATCTTGCCAACTTCCCCCAAAGACAATGAGATATGAATTTGTCTTGGCCAGTAGCACAGGACAAACAATAGTGTATCGACAGCCTGGTGTGCCATTGACTTCAATGGAAAAGAAAAATCGGGTGGCTAATTCACTATCGCCCATTCTGCGCTACTGCCAAAACACATTTACACCCTATCGTCCTTTATGTAAAATATAGAACTAATGGAAAGAGAGTCCTCTCCCAATTATATACATCATCCCATCCACCAATCTAATACAGAATGAAATCAACCATTGCAAAGGAGAGGTTAGACATTCTAACACTCCTTTCAGCTGTGAACCTGGCCTTGGGTCCCAAGAGATTTAATGGTCACTGTACAATATGAGGTCAGGAGTGAGCAATGCTTTTAAAATTTCTTCTGAGTTCAAGTTTTAATCCTATACATTTCAGACAGGACCCTTACCCAATGGCATCTCGAGTAATTGAGAGGGAGACACCGAAGAAGAAGTTGCAGCATTAAAAACAGGTATCAGTACAAGGAAGCCCTGATTATTTCTCATCAGTTGAGTTAATTAAGCTAGCCGAGCATTATGCCTCTATACCCCCTGAGGAGAAGGTAAAAGGACTAATTATGTTTGTCACACAAGTAACAATTAACTTTGTAATTAGAAAATAAAGAGGCAGTTAAATAGTTCAGATACATAACCACACTATTCGATGGAGTGATCACACTCCTTAAGCGTTTTGATCAACAGGAGCATATTCCAGCACTGAGAGAGAAAGACGACAAATGGAACAATTCTGTTCCTTACACTAATAGCGCTGTGATGATGAAAGATTGGAGTTTCTGCAAATCAGATTTTGGAGGTTGTAAGAATTAAAGGGCTCAAGTTTCGGCCTGAGTTGCTCCTATTTTTTTGGAGCAACTACTTTAGAATGGAGCATCTTAGAAATTGCAATTCTCGGCACTTAGTTTGCTCCAGTTCTAGTGTTCTAGTGAGTTAGAACAGTTTCATTGTAGAACAGATTTTTTTTTCAAAAGGGGGCGTGTCCAGCCACTTATGCCTGTTTTGCAAGTTTAGGCAGTGAAAACTTACTCCAAACTAACTTAGAATGGAGTAAGTGTAGATTTTAGTACGCTCAGAAAACCTCGCCTACACTTACAAATCAGGCGTAGGTTACAAATCAGGCATAGGGAATGAGAGATTGGGTGGGGGGAAGGGAAGTAATTACATTTTACAAGCATTCAACAGTCTCACTTCTACAATTAAAGAGCAAACCTGAATAATAAATTATAAATAAAGCAAATAATAAAAAAATTGAATTTTCCTACCTGTCTGAAGCAGTAGCAGCACAGCAGCCTCCCGAGCGGCAAATTTATTTTTATAGGTTGCAGGCCATTCGGCCAGGACACAGGGGCGGGACACGATCGCCAGGCAGGCCACACAGGCAGCACAGCAGCCTCCAGAGTTGCACAGTTATTTTAATAGGCTGCAGGCCGTTCGTCATTTACCTTTAAAAATGGCCGAGTGCCAATGTTTGTCTCACACTGCGCATGCATGATGTCGTCTTCTCCGACCTAGCCCCGCCCCCCTGCAGTCACAGAATCGGCGCCACGCTTTGGCTCCGCCCACCGCAGGTCTCTCTATGCCGCACCGAGCATGGAAAGGAGCAGCTGTGAATCGGAGAATTGCTCCGTAAGTTTTTGACGCACTTTTGAGTGCGGAAATCAGGCGTGGCTCTCGGAGCTGCACCGTTCTAGGCGCGGCCCGAAACTTGAGCCCAAAGGGCTAGAAATTCCATTTTTGGTCATAGCGGTATTTTTCTACCAAAAATACCGCTATGACTCCGCTATGATTCCGAGACCAAACATTCGGGATAAAATGGGCCCAACGGTAAAAATCGGCATTGCACGAGGATTCGTGGCGCAAACCCTGAATTTTCTGCAACTTTTCTCCGAGGCTGATACTGCTGCGAGTTGGACTTTGGGAGGGGGGAAAACACCAAAAAAAAAATCCAAAAAAGAAAAATTAAAAATCACTAAACATTCACAAAACACTTACCTAACGAATCGCTGCAAAAGAATTAAAAAATAAAAACTTTAACTCACCTCTTTTGCAGGTCTTCATACCTACTGCTGTCCAAGGGCTGCAACGCAGGTTTTCCTGGATGTTTTTTTTTGTCCTGTCTACGGGTGCACTGTGAGCTAAATTTTAGGCGAAAGCACTTTTTCAAGTCTTACATGCCGGTGGTCCACTCCCCAGCAGTATTTAAAAACTGCCGACGCAAGACTTCTACGAATTTCCTGATTTGCCGTTTTTCACCAAAAACGTCGAAATCTCGCCAAACCCAGGCGCAAGGTTGGGGAATTTCCAGCCCCAAGTGTATATTATTGATAAAATTGATGTAATAAAGGTGAATTTAGTGTGTATGTATAGATGTTGAAAGTGCAGATTATACAGACTGGCTCCGGTTTGAACTCGAGACAAAATGGATACATCCAAGTTCAAGTCTTCTCTTCTGGGCGGAGCTTAAGGAACAAAAGGAACATGACTTTTGGGGTGGGCAGGCCCATCGAAGCTCACCAAACTAGAAAAGGTGTTAATAGGAAAACGATTAACCTAATCAAGGAACGGCTCCAGTTCCTGCAGACAGTTACATGAAAGCCAATAAAGAACTGGAACTACGACCTAATCCTGGGGCTTTAGCAACTTATGTCGGGCCCCAATTTTTTCCAATCAAAAATTATGGCTTCCACTTACCCGTACGTACGTTTCTTTCAACACCGTCAGCGCCGAAAAAACCCCACTAATTTCCGGTAAACAAAACCTGAATAATAACAGAAGAAATAGGAACAGGAGAAGGCCATACAGCCCCTCTAGCCTGCTCCGCCATTCAATAAGATCATGGCTGATCTGATCATGGACTCAGCTCCACTTCCCTGCCCGCCTCTATAACCCCTTCTCCTCTTATCGTTTATTTCTGTCTTAAATTTATTCATTGTCCCTGCTTCCACAGCTCTCTGGGGCAGCGAATTCCACAGATTTACAACCCTCCGAGAGAAGAAATTTCTCATCTCAGTTTTAAATGGGCAGCCCCTTATTCTAAGATCATGCCCTATAGTTCCAGTCTCTCTGCATCCATTTTGTCAAGCCCCCTCATAATCTTATACGCTTCGATAAGATCACCTCTCACTCTTCTGAATTCCTGAACTGCCTCCAAAGCAAGTATATCCTTTTGTAAATATGGAAACCAAAACTGCACGCAGTATTCAAGGTCTCACCAATGACCTGTATAGTTGTAGCAAGACTTCCCTGCTTTTATACTCCATCCCTTTTGCAATAAAGGCCAAGATTTCATTGGCCTTCCTGATCACTTGCTGTACCTGCATACTATCCTTTTGTGTTTCATGCACAAGTACCCCCCAGATCCTGCTGTACTGCAACTGTTATGTATGTAACTATGTAATACTTGCCACCAGAGGGCGCGACTGTTGGAGTCCTAATGGTCACCTGCACACAGGTGCAGGGCCAGCATGAAAGGTTGACTGCCATGTTGTTTAGGCACTCTGGAGTTGTAATAAAGAAGACAAAGGTCACACTAAGTTTAGCTCACAATACTCAGCCTCGTGCAGTTCTTCTATACACAGCAGCAGCACTTTGCAATCTTTTTCCATTTAAATAATAACTTGCTCTTTGATTTTTAATGTCAAAGTGCATGACCTCACACTTTCTGACATTATACTCCATCTGCCAAATTTTTGCCCACTCACTTAGCCTGTCTACGTTCTTTTGCAGATTTTGTGTGTCCTCCTCACACATTGCTTTTCCTCCCATCTTTGTATCATCAGCAAACTTGGCTATGTTACACTCGGTCCCTTCTTGCAAGTCGTTAATATAGATTGTAAATAGTTGGGGTCCCAGCACTGATCCCTGCAGCACCCACTAGTTACTGGTTGCCAACCAGAGAATGAACCATTTATCCTGACTCTCTGTTCTCTGTTAATTAGCCAATCCTCTATCCATGCTAATATATTACCCCCAACCCCATGAATCTTTATCCTGTGCAGTAACCTTTTATATGGCACCTTGTCAAATGCCTTCTGGAAGTCCAAATACACCACATCCACTGGTTCCTCTTCTTCCACCCTGTCCATTACATCCTCAAAGAATTCCAGCAAATTTGTCAAACAAGACTTCTGTTGTGTATGGAGAAAGAGTCAGACTGAACACTGTGAGCTCAAAGTAAAGTGTGACCGTAGTCTTTTATTGCAAGTCTCCAGATTATGGAATCCCTTGGGACTCCAGGGGATGAACCCTCTGGTGGCTGTACAGAGTAAATACAAGTATACATATATAAAACACTCCCCCAAAGTCAATACTGTAACTATTTACAATGTGAGTTGATCTGGGGCCCTTCTTGCCCTGGTTGATGGTCTTGGTGTGAAAGCTGGTGTTGTTGAATCATTTGTTGGGCCCTCGCTGGGCTGCTGTGCAGTTGGCCTTGCTGGGATGCCTGGTGTGTTGGGCCCTGCTGGGCTGCTGTGGATGATGGGTTCTGTTTCGTGTTTAACCGTGGTGCCGGTTGGCACTGGTGTGTATGTTGGGGAATCAAAAAAAGTAGGGTCCAAGGTGGGTTGCTCAGGATAGTCCGTGAATCTGAGTTTGATTTGGTCCAAGTGTTTCCGGTGAATAAGTCCATTTGAAAGTTTGACCCTCTTTGGCCACGGCAGTGCCAGGAAGCCACTTGGGACCTTGTCCATAATTTAATACAAATACAGGATCATTAACTTCAATCTCAGCGCAAATGTGTCACGCATCATGGTATGCACTTTGTTGAAGCCGCCTGCTCTCTACCTGTTCATGTAGATCAGGGTGAACTAACGAGAACCTTGTCTTAAGTGCTCTTTTCATGAGCAGTTCAGCAGGTGGGATCCCAGTGAGTGAGTGGGGTCTCGTGCGGTAGCTAAGCAGGACTCGGGATAGGCGAGTGTGCAGTGAGCATTCAGTTACCCTCTTCAGGCCTTGCTTGATGTTTTGCACTGCTCTCTCTGCCTGACCATTGGACGCTGGTTTAAACGGGGCAGATGTGACATGTTTGATCTCGTTACGGGTCATGAATTCTTTGAACTCAGCACTGGTAAAACATGGCCCATTGTCGCTCACCAGGACATCGGGTAGGCCGTGTGTGGTATATATGGCCTGCAGGCTTTCAGTAGTGGCAGCGGACATGCTAGCTGACATTATCTCACATTCAATCCAGTTTGAATACGCGTCTACAACTACAAGAAACATTTTACCCAAGAACGGGTCTGCATAGTCGACGTGTACCCTCGACCACGGTTTGGAGGGCCAAGACCATAAACTTAGCGGCGCCTCCCTGAGTACATTGCTTAACTGCGAGCATGTATTACATCTGTGAATGCAGGACTCTAAGTCCGCATCGATACCGGGCCACCACACGTGTGATCTGGCTATTGCTTTCATCATTACGATGCCTGAGTGGGTACTGTGGAGGTCATTGATGAAAGTGTCTCTGCCCTTCTTGGGGACCACTACTCGATTGCCCCACAGATGGCAGTCTGCCTGTATAGACATTTCATCTTTGTGCTGCTGGAACGGCTTTATCTCTTCCTACATTTCCACTGGGACACTGGAACAACACCCGTGAAGCATACAGCTTTTGACTAGAGATAATAAGGGGTCCTGGCTTGTCCAGGTTTTGATCTGCTGGGCAGTGACTGGTGATTTCTCACTCTCAAATGCTTCCATAACCATGGCTAGATTTGTGGGCTGCGCCATTTCCACCCTTGTGGTGGGCAATGGTAGCCTACTGAGAGCAATTTTCTCGCTTTTACAAAGGCATTTTCTTGGCTTTTGCCCCAAACCCATTTGTTCCCTTTTTGTAGTAAGACATGCAGTGGTTCTAACAGTGTGCTGAGACCCGGTAAGAAGTTACCAAAGTAGTTCAGGAGTCCCAAACGACCACAGCTGCATCTTATTCTGTGGCCTTGGTGCATTCTTGATTGCCTCCGTCATCGTGTTGGTGGGCATAATGCTGTCCGCTGCAATCCTCCTTCCCAGGAATTCCACTTCAGGTGCTAGAAAAATGCACTTCAAACGTTTTAACCTGAGCCCCATGCAGTTGAGTCGAATAAGAACCTCCACCAGGTTCTGCAGATGCTCGACAATGTACTGACCTGTGACCAAGATGTCATCCTGGAAGACCACGGTGTAAGCTTTCCATGTTTCTCTGGAATATCGCCGCCACCGATCGGATTCCAAACAGGCATCTATTATAAACAAAAAGCACTTTGTGCACGTTGATGCAGGTGAGGGCCTTCGATGATTCCTCCAGTTCCTGCGTCATGTAGACCGAAGTCAGATCCACTTTCGTGAATGTCTTTCCTCCCGCCAGCGTTGCAAAGAGGTCATTGGTCTTTGGTAGTGGGTATTAGACGTGCAGGGAGAAACGATTGAATAGTTCCTTTGTAATTGCCACAGATTCTGATGTTGCCATCTCTCTTGAGGACTGGGACGATAGGACTTGCCCACTTGTTGAACTCGATCGGTGAAATGATGCCCTCTCTTTGCAGCCAGTCTAGCTCGATCTCTACCCTCTCTCTCATCATGTATGATACTGCACTCGCCTTGTGATGGATGGGCCACGCCCCCCGGAATTAGGTGGATCTGCACTTTTGCTCCTTGGAATTTCCCGATGCCTGATTCGAATAGCAAAAGAAATTTGTTTAAGACCTGGGCGCATGAAGTGTCGTCAGCGGGCGATAGCGCTCGGACGTCATCCCAGTTCCAGCGTATCTTTCCCAGCCAGCTCCTGCCGAGCAGCGTGGGACCATCGCCCGGTACCACCCAGAGTGGTAGCTTGTGCACCACTCCATCGTAGGAGACCATTACAGTAGCACTGCTGATTACAGGAATCAGTTCTTTTGTGTAAGTTCTTAGTTTTGTGCGAACTGGAGTTAAGACTGGCCTTGAGGCCTTGTTGCACCACAACCTTTCGAAAGTCTTTTTGCCCATGATGGACTGGCTCATGCCCGTGTCCAGCTCCATTGACACCGGGAGTCCATTAAGTTCAACATTCAGCATTATTGGGGGGCAATTCGTGGTGAATGTGTGCACCCCATGTACCTCTGTCTCCTCGATCTGAGGCTCTGGTTTGTCGTGATCCTCTGTGGATCTGTCCTCCTCTGCTACATGGTGGTTTGCAGGTTTAACAGGTTTTGCAGCTCGCCTGCACACTCGTTGGAGGTGTCCCATTGTTCCACAGCCCTTGCAAACGTACTCTTTGTATCGGCATGAATGGAAACAATGATCACCCCCGCAGCACCAACAAGGTGTTAATGGCCTTGCATTCATCACCCTTGATGGTGGACTCTGAGACATCTGCGGATGTGTAGCTGCAGGTATGTGTGACCTGTCCTGTACATTATGATTCGAAAACAAGATCACTTTGTTCACAGTACTTGTAGCAGCACTTGTGTGCTGAGAGATTTGCTTCGTATTGTCACTGGTGGCAATGAACGCCTGGGCCTTACTCAATGTTGGGGTCTCTACAGTCAAAAGTTTGCAAAGTATGGTTTCGTGGCCAATGCCAAGTATGAAAGAGTCTCTGAGCAAGTGCTCCAAATGTCCTTCAAATTCGCAATGTCCTGCAAGGCGTCTTAGCTCGGCGACATAACTCGCCACTTCTTGGCCTTCAGACCTTTTGTAGGTGTAGAATCGGTACCTCGCCATCAGAATGCTTTCCTTCGGGTTCAAATGCTCCCGGACCATTGTGCACAAATCGTCGTATGATTTCTCCGTGGGTTTCGCTGGAGTGAGCAGATTCTTCATTGGGCCATACGTTGGTGCCCCACAGACGGTGAGGAGGATCGCCCTTCGTTTGGCCGCGCTCTCTTCCCTTTCCAGCTCGTTGGCCACAAAGTATTGGTCGAGTCGCTCCACAGAAGTTTCGCAAACATCTCCCTCCGAAAATTTCTCAAGGATGCCCACTTTGGGTTCGCTATCTGTATCTCGTCACCAGTTGTTGTGTTTGGAGAAAGAGTCAGATGGAATACTGTGAGCTCAAAGTAAAGTGTGACCTTAGTCTTTTATTGCAGGTCTCCAGAGTGCCTCTCCAACCTGTGAACCCTCCTTAAATACCTGTGCTCCCAAGGGATTATGGGATCCCTTGGGACTCCAGGGGATGAGCCCTCTGGTGGCTGTACAGAGTAAATACAAGTACACATATATTACAACTTCCCCTTCATAAATCCTTGCTGACTCTGCCTGACCGAATTTTGCTTTTCCTAATGTCCTGGTACTGCTTCTTTAATAATGGACTGCAACATTTTCCCAACCACAGATGTTAGGCTAACTGGTCTATAGTTTCCTTCTTTTTGTCCGTCTCCTTTTTTAAATGTAGCACAGGCGCTACCCGAGTCCATCTCGGGGGGCAGAGCTAACAGTGTGGGCCCAAGTTTCCACAAGAAAAAAAACGGGCGCCCCTCCGAGCTAGGCGCCCGTTTTTCGCGCCTAAAACGGCGCCTAAAAAAATCCTCGGTAGTCTGCACCTACTTACAGGTCCTCTGGCCCTTGGCGCAGTCAGCACGAGCTGTGGGGGGGCGGAGCCAGGTCCCAGCGCTGAAAACAGTGCCGGGACCTCTGCACATGCGCGCTACAGTCGGCACGCAAGTGCAGTAGCTCCAGGCGCCGAACTGTGTGGGAGGGGCCCGAAGCACGCAGCCCCTAGCCCTGGCCCAATGGCCTCACTGGGGCTCCTCCCACGGCCAGCTCCTGCTCCCCGCCTGACCAGACCCGACACTCGCTCCCCACCCCCCCCCCCTCGCCGACCAGACCCGACCCGACACCCGCTCCGACCCGACACCCGCTCCGACCCGACACCCGCTCCCCCCCCCCGATGACCCGAGACCCGACACCCGCTCCCCCCCCCCGCCCCGAGACCCGATACCCGCTTCCCCCCCCCCCGCACCGACCCGAGACCCGACACCCGCTCCCCCCCCCCACTGACCCGACCCGCAGTCCTGTTCCCCGACCCGACGCGCCCCCCCCTCTCTCTCTCTCCCTCCCTCCATCTCTCTCTCCCTCTCCCTCTCTCTCCCTCTCCCTCTCTCTCCCTCCCCTCCCTCTCTCTCTCTCCCCTCTCTCTCTCCCTCCCCTCTCTCTCTCTCTCCCTCGTTCCCCCCTCTCCCCCCTCTCTCTCTCCCCCCCCTCTCCCCCCCCTCTCTCTCCCTCCCCTCTCTCCCTCCCTCCCTCCCGCTCAGCGGCACGAACGGCTGCAGAATTCTCCCTGGCTGAAGCACTTTCACACAGGTAGGAAGATGGTTTATTTAATCTTTTCGTGGCTTATAAATGTTTATTCAGGTTGTATTTATTTGTATAATGTTTGTAGAAGTATAAATAAGGATTTATTGTCGAATTTAATGAGTTCCCTTCCCCCCCCTCCCCCCCCCCTCGTTCTGGACGCCTAATTTGTAACCTGCGCCTGATTTTTTTAATGTGTAGAACAGGTTTTTTCAGTTCTACAAAAATCTTCACTGGCTCCATTCTACTTTAGTTTGGAGTACATTTTCACTGTGGAAACTTTCAAATCAGGCGTCAGTGGCCAGACACGCCCCCTTTTGAAGAAAAAATTCTGTTCTAAACTAGAACTGTTCTACCTGACTAGAACTGCAGAAAAAAAAATGTGGAGAATTGCGATTTCTAAAATAGTCCGTTCTCCACCAGTTGCTCCTAAAAATCAGGCGCGAATCATGTGGAAACTTGGGCCCTGTGTGTCTAAAATGCACTGCGTATGCGCAGAAAAAAAAACTCTGCGCATGGAAAAGGTTGTCCTGGGTGTTTGCTGCACTGGAGGATGCCTCATCTCGCTGTTGTTATTTTGCCTGTTATTTTTTTATGAAGGCTACTCTTCATTCCTTGGAGTTTATTTTTAATTATTATCCAGTTGGAGCTTCAATGGAAAAGGCGAGTGGGGAAGATTTGTGTCTGTTTTTCTCTTGCTTTCAGTTTTCTACGCCAAGGCGGAGCCTTAAAAGTAAGTTTTATTTCAGTTATATTAATTTTAAACTGCAGTTATTTGATTGAAAATGGCAGGGTGGCCCTTCAGCCAGGGATAATGGCGGGCCAGCGCCACTTTATTTAAGTGTACGTATGGTTTTTTAAAACGGTATTCAACGTGTTTGTGCGTGGTTTAAAAAAAAAGGTTGTTGGGGAAAGTGGCCTTAATGGCCAGAAACGGCATGTAACCAGCTTTTTACAGTACACCAGCGGCATAAATTTTGGTGCTGTTAGTCGGCGCCGGCGCCCAAACATTGGTTAAACTTTAAAAAGTCCTTCCACGCCAGAAAAATCACTGGCCGCCACAAAATCGGCGTCCAATCCTGGGGAAAATAGGGGCCAATTGATCTTCAGAGATATAAAAAGGCAATCCTGCTCACTCTCTCTCTTGATGACCACGCGGCAAAGCAGAAAACCTCCCTCTCTACAGACCAGACCAAGAAGCAAAGAAGAAGGTCAAGTGCTTTGCTTGACTCAGAAGGAAGTATATGTCAGTATAAATCTGTAATTCATTACCTTACCTGTTGGAATTAAGTAGAGTCCAGAGGATACTAATAGACTGCTGTTTTGTTCGATAGGCTACGTGCATGTGTGTGTGTTTAATAAACTTATTCTAAATTGTTTTAAAAGAATTGGACTTGCTGTCAATTTAATGCCAGAGAGATTTAGAAATATTACACGGTGGACCTGGTAAATTTGGAGAAAGTTGCAGCAATAATAGTTTTGCCTATTCAATACTAGAATCTTTTGCCAAATCCAAAACAGGATAAAGGCAAGACAGGGGTAAGGTTCAAGGATTCTGGCTCGATACTTGGTATTTATTAACCAGTGATAAAAAAATTAATTTCGATAACCAGCACCTATCTATCTGTTGATCGAACACTACAGCTTCTTTAAACTTTATGCTGTTGTCACAAGAGCATAGTGAACTTTATGGCACAGCTGACCTTGTTACAGCAGTCTTTAAAAAAAATGTATTCTCGGGAAGCGGGCATCGCTGGCAAGGCCGGCATTTATTGCCCTTCCCTAGCTGACCTGAGAATGTGGTGATAATTAAGTGGCCACTTCAGAGGGAAGTTTGGAGTGAACCTTGGTGGTGTGGGACTGGAGTTGCATCGGCCAGACCCGGCCAGCGACACCCACACCCTGAGAGTGAAAAAAATGACAACTGTAACAAGGACAGTTATCCTGTGAAGTTCGTTATGTTCTTAATACCATAATGGAGGTTAAAGAAGTTGTAGCATTCGACCAGCAGTCAAATCAATGCTTCCCCGTAGGCTATCACATGCTCGAGGAAATCTGGTCAAACAATTTGTGTGTCCTTCTCTAAACGACATTAGTGAACCAGTTAAGTTTTATGACAATCTGACAGTTTCATGGCCATTTTTATGGATACAAGCTTTGTAATTCCAGATTTTTTAAATTGAATTCAAACAGCCATGGTGAGGTTTGAACTTGCTGGACGATTAGATCAAAACTTTGGATTACTCATCCAATAGGATAACTATCACACTACCGTAGTGCAAAATACAGTAAAAAAAAGAAGAAAAAAATAGAAGCCTATTTTAGAAAATATTTGTACATTAATAATTTATGGATGGCCCGCTCAAAGTTCCAAGTTGTAACTGTATTCATTTGAGATATGTCATCAACTATGCTGGTGTCGAGGGAGTCAAGGTACTTACTAGCCATCTTACCCAAAACTGATAGGATAAAGCATTGAATGATTGAAGTATGGGGTACGGAAGCAAAGTGGCTATGTTACTAATTTATTAATCCAGAGGATTGGACTAATGATCCGGAGACATGGAGCATGAATTTGCCGGCGCTCAGCGGATGTGATTAGTGGTGGGTCAGAGTGAATTTGATAATGATTGACAGCGGGTCGAGAACCCACTGTCAAATCGCACACACTCAACTTTCCCAATGTCAGGTCTGCCAGTGCTGCGCAGTCCCGATCGGAAGCTGCAGGGAAGGCAATTGAAGCAATTATTGGCTTGTTTAGAAGCCCTTGACAGTGAACTTTTACTTATCTTTTAACTTTAACAGGTCGCCCACGACTTTCACGCTGCTCTTGGACCCCATCTGTTCATCTGAGGTGGAGGTTGAGTGGCCATTGCTGACAGCTTGAAAACTAGTATAAAAGCTCCCACTTTATAACTGTTCACTTTCCAAACCCAGAGAGTCTTGGGGCTCGAGTTGCTCCTATTTTTTTGGAGTATCTTAGAAATTGCAATTCTCGGCATTTAGTTTCCTCCAATTCTAGTGAGTGAGAATAGTTTTTTTTCAAAAGTGGGCATTACCAGCCACTTACGCGTGTTTTGCAAGTTTAGGCATCGAAAACTTACTCCAAACTAACTTAGAGTGGAGTAAGTGTAGATTTTGGTACGCTCAGAAAAACCTTGCCTTCACTTATAAATCAGGCGTAGGGAACGAGAGCTGGCGGGGTGGGAGGAAGAAAATTTACAAACATTAAACACTTCACTTTTACAAATAAAGAGCCATCATCAATAATAGATGATAAATAACTCAACAAATCAACCAATAAATCAATCAAAAAAAATAAAAAAATTAAAAAATAAAAAAAACAAAAAAAAATCAATCAATAAATAAAAATTAAGTTTCTACAGCGTGCTGGGACGGGCGCCCCCCCGGCCAAGTGTCTCTCTCTCTCTGTCTCTGTCAGTGTGGTGTATGGAGAAAGAGTTAGACTGAACACTGGGAGCTCAAGATAAAGTGTGACCTTAGTCTTTTATTGCAGGTCTCCAGAGTGCCTCTCCAACCTGTGAAGCCTTCTTAAATACCTGTGCTCCCAAGGGATTATGGGATCCCTTGGGACTCCAGGGGATGAGCCATCTGGTGGCTGTACAGAGTAACTACAAGTCCATATATATACCAACACTCCCCCGCAAAGACAATAGTGTAACTATTTACAATGTAAGTCACTCTGGGGCCCTTCTTGCCCTGGTTGATCATCTCGGTGTGAAAGCTGGTGTTGTTGAATCATTTGTTGGGCCCTCGCTGGGCTGCTGTGCAGCTGGCCTTGCTGGGCTGCCTGGTGTGTTGGGCTCTGCAGGGTTGCTGTGGATGATGGGTTCTGCTTCATGTTCAACTGTGGTGCCAGTTTCCACTGGTGTGTATGTTGGGGGATCAAAAAAGGTAGGGTCCAAGGTAGGTTGCTCAGGGTAGTCCGTGAATCTGAGTTTGATTTGGTCCAAGTGTTTCTAGTGAATGAGTCCATTTGAAAGTTTGCCCTGAAACACCCTGCTCCCCTCTTTGGCCACGACAGTGCCAGGAAGCCACTTGGGACCTTGTCCATAATTTAATACAAATACAGGATCATTGATTTCAATCTCGCGTGACACATTTGCGCTATCATGGTATGCAATTTCTTGAAGCCACCTGCTCTCTACCTGTTCATGTAAATCAGGGTGAACTAACGAGAGCCTTGTCTTAAGTGCTCTTTTCATGAGCAGTTCAACAGGTGGGATCCCAGTGAGTGAGTGGGGTCTCGTGCGGTAGCTAAGCAGAACTCGGGATAGGCGAGTCTGCAGTGAGCATTCAGTTACCCTCTTCAAGTCTTGCTTGATGGTTTGTACTGCTCTCTCTGCCTGACCATTGGATGCTGGTTTAAACGGGGCAGATGTGACATGTTTAATCTCGTTACGGGTCATGAATTCTTTGAACTCAGCACTGGTAAAACATGGCCCGTTGTCTCTTATCAGAACATCGGGTAAGACGTGTATGGCAAACATGGCCCGCAGGCTTTCAGTAGTGGCAGCGGACGTGCTAGCTGACATTATCTCACATTCAATCCACTTGGAGTATGCGTCTACAACCACAAGGAACATTTTACCAAAGAACAGACCTGCATAGTCTACGTGTACCCAAGACCACGGTTTGGAGGGCCAAGACCATAAACTTAGCGGCGCCTCCCTGAGTACATTGCTTAACTGCGAGCATGTATTACATCTGTGAATGCAAGACTCTAAGTCCGCATTGATACCAGGCCACCACACGTGGAATCTGGCTATCACTTTCATCATTACGATGCCTGGGTGGGTACTGTGGAGGTCATTGATGAAAGTGTCTCTGCCCTTTTTTGGGACCACTACTCGATTGCCCCACAGAAGGCAGTCTGCCTGTATAGACATTTCACCTTTGCGCTACTGGAACGCTTTATGTCTTCCTGTATTTCCACTGGGACACTGGACCAGCTCCCGTGAAGCACACAGTTTTTGACTAGAGATAATAAGGGGTCCTGGCTTGTCCAGGTTTTGATCTGCCGGGCAGTGACAGGTGATTGCTCACTCTCAAATGCTCCCATAACCATGGCTAGATCTGCTGGCTGTGCCATTTCCACCCCTGTGATGGGCAATGACAGCCAACTGAGAGCATTGGCGCAGTTTTCTGTGCCTGACCTGTGACGGATGGCGTAGTTGTATGCGGACAACGTGAGCACTCATCTCTGGATGCGGGCCGATGCATTGGTATTCATACCATTACTCTCGGAAAACAGGGATATAAGTAGCTTATGGTCAGTTTCCAATTTGAATTTTAGCCCAAACAGGTATTGATGCATTTTCTTTACAACATAGACACACGCGAATGCTTCTTTTTCAATCATGCTGTAGGCTCTCTCAGCCTTAGACAGACTCCTGGATGCATAAGCAACTAGTTGCGGTTTCCCGAAATCATTAGCTTGTTGCAATACACACCCGATGCCATATGACGACGCATCACATGCTAGTACCAAACGCTTACATGGATCATACAGCACAAGCAATTTGTTTGAGCATAACAATGTTCTCGCTTTTACAAAGGCATTTTCTTGGCTTTTGCCCCAAACCCATTCGCCCCCTTTTCATAGTAAGACATGTAGTGGTTCTAGCAGTGGGCTGAGACTCGGTAAGAAGTTACCAAAGTAGTTCAAGAGTCTGGAGTAAAAATAAAATGGGGAAGGTGGCTCAACCGTGGCTAACAAGGGAAATTAAGGATAGTGTTAAAACCAAGCAAGAGGCATATAAATTGGCTAGAAAAAGTAACAAACCTGAGGACTGGGAGAAATTTAGAATTCAACAGTGGAGGACTAAGGGTTTAATTAAGAGGGGGAAAATAGAGTACGAGAGGAAGCTTGCAGGGCACATAAAAACTGACTGCAAAAGCTTCTATAAATATGTGAAGAGAAAAAGATTAATGAAGACAAACGTAGGTTCCTTGCAGTCGGATTCAGGTGAATTTATAATGTGGAACAAAGAAATGGCAGACCAATTGAACAAATACCTCGGTTCTGTCTTCACAAAGGAAGACACAAATAATGTTCCGATTGTACAAGGGAATAGTGGTTCACGTGAGAAGGAGAACTGAAGGATATCCTTATTAGGCGGGAAATTGTGTTAGGGAAATTGATGGGATTGAAGGCCGATAAATCCCCGGTGCCTGATAGTCTGCATCCCAGAGTACTTAACGAAGTGGCCCTAGAAATAGTGGATACATTGGTGATCATTTTCCAACAGTCTATCGATTATGAATCAGTTCCTATGGACTGGAGGGTAGTTAATGTAACACCACTTTTATAGAAAGGAGGAAGAGAGAAAACGGGTAATGATAGACCGGTTAGCCTGACATCAGTAGTGGGGAAAATGTTGGAATCAATCATTAAGGATGAAATAGCAACGCATTTGGAAAGCAGTGACCAGGATCAGTCCAAGTCAGCATGGATTTGTGAAAGGAAAATCATGCTTGACGAATCTTCTGGAATTTTTTGAGGATGTAACTAGCAGAGTGGACAAGGGAGAACCAGTGGATGTGGTGTATTTGGACTTTCAAAAGGCTTTTGACAAGGTCCTGCACAAGAGAATGGTGTGCAAAATTAAGGCACATGGTATTGGGGGTAATGTACTAACGTGGATAGATAACTGGTTGGCAGACAGGAAGCAGAGAGTCGGGATAAACGGGTCCTTTTCAGAATGCCAGGCAGTGACTAGTGGAGTGCCGCAGGGCTCAGTGCTGGGACCCCAGCTCTTTACAATATACATTAACGATTTAGATGAAGGAATTGAGTGTAATATCTCCAAGTTTGCAGACAAAACTAAACTGCGTGGCGGTGTGAGCTGTGAGGAGGATGCTAAGAGGCTGCAGGGTGACTTGGACAGGTTAGGTGAGTGGGCAAATGCATGGCAGATGCAGTCTAATGTGGATAAATATGAGGTTACCCATTTTGGGGGCAAAAACACGAAGGAAGAATATTATCTGAATGGCGGCAGATTAGGAAAAGGGGAGGTGCAACGAGATCTGGCTGTCATGGTTCATCAGTCATTGAAAGTTGGCGTGCAGGTATAACAGGTGGTGAAAAAGGCAAATGGTATGTTGGCCTTCATAGCTAGAGGATTTGGGTATAGGATCAGGAAGGTCTTACAGCAGTTGTACAGGGTCTTAGTGAGACCTCACGTGGAATATTGTGTTCAGTTTTGGTCTCCTAATCTGAGGAAGGACGTTCTTGCTATTGAGGGAGTGCAGCGAAGGTTCGCCAGACTGATTCCCGGGATGGCTGCACTGTCATATGAGGAGAGACTGGATCAACTGGGCCTTTATTCACTGGAGTTTAGAAGGATGAGAGGGGATCTCATAGAAACGTATAAGATACTGATGGCACTGGACAGGTTAGATGCAGGAAGAATGTTCCCGATGTTGGGGAAGTCCAGAACCAGGGCACATAGTCTTAGGATAAGGGGTAGGCCATTTAGGACTGAGATGAGGAGAAACTTCTTCACTCAGAGAGTTGTTAACCTGTGGAATTCCCTGGCACAGAGAGTTGTTGATGCCAGTTCATTGGATATATTCAAGTGGGAGTTAGATATGGTCCTTACGGCTAAGGGGATCAAGGGGTATGGAGAGAAAGGAGGAAAGGGGTACTGAGGGAATGATCAGCCATGATCATATTGAATGGTGGTGCAAGCTCGAAGGGCCAAATGGCCTACTCCTGCACCTATTTTCTATGTTTCTATGTTTCTATGTCCCAGAAACGACCGCAGCTCCATCACGTTCTGTGGCCTCAGTGCGTTCTCGATTGCCTCCGTCTTTGCGTTGGTGGGCCTGATGCCATCTGCCGCAATCCTCCTTCCCAAGAACTCCACTTCAGGCGCCAGGAAAATGCACTTCAAGTGTTTTAACCTGAGCCCCACGTGGTTGAGTCTACTAAGAATATTCTCTAGGTTCTGCAGGAGCTCGACTGTGTTCCGACCTGTGACCAAGATGTCATCCTGGAAGACCACGGTGTGCGGGACCGACTTCAGTAAATTTTCCATGTTTCTCTGGAATATCGCTGCCACTGATCGGATTCCAAACGGGCATCTGTTATAAACAAAAAGACCTTTGTGCGTGTTGATGCAGGTGAGGGCCTTCGATGATTCCTCCAGTTCCCGTGTCATGTAGGCTCAAGTCAGATCTAGTTTCGTGAACGTCTTTCCTCCCGCCAGCGTCGCAAAGATGTCGTCGGCCATTGGTAGTGGGTATTAATCCTGCAGGGAGAAAATATTGATAGTTCTTTTGTAATCGCCACAGATTCTGATGGTGCCGTCTCCCTTGAGGACTGGGACAATAGGACTGGCCCACTCGCTGAACTCGATCGGTGAAATGATGCCCTCTCTTTGCAGCTGGTCTAGCTCGATCTCTACCCTTTCTCTCATCATGTATGGTACTGCTCTCATCTAGTGATGGATGGGTCGCACCCCCGGAATTAGGTGGATCTGCACTTTTCCTCCTTGGAATTTCCCGATGCCTGGTTCGAACAGTGAAGGGAACTTGTTTAAGACCTGGGCACACGAAGTGTTGTCAGCAGGCGATAGCGCTCGGACGTCGTCCCAGTTCCAGCGTATCTTTCCCAGCCAGCTCCTGCCGAGCAGTGTGGGACCATCGCCCGGTACCACCCAGAGTGGTAGCTTGTGCACCGCTCCATTGTAGCAGACCTTCACTATAGCACTGCCGATTACAGGAATCAGTTCTTTTGTGTAAATTCTTAGTTTCGTGCGAACTGGAGTTAAGACTGGCCTTGAGCCCTTGTTGCACCACAACCTTTCGAAAGTCCTTTTGCCCATAATGGACTTGCTCGCGCTCATGTCCAGCTCCATTGACACCAGGAGTCCATTTCGTTCAACCTTCAGCATTATCGGGGGACAATTTGTGATGAATGTGTGCACCCCATGTACCTCTGCCTCCTCTATCTGTGCCTCTGTTTCATCGTGATCCTCCGTGAATCTGTCCTCCTCTGCAACATGGTTGTTTGCAGGTTTAACAGGCTTAGCAACTCGCCTGCACACTCGTTAGAGGTGTCCCATTGTTCCACAGCCCTTGCAAACGTACTCTTTGAATCGGCATTAATGGAAACAATGATCACTCCCGCAGCGCCAACAAGTGTTAATGGCCTTGCATTCATCACACTTGATAGTGGACTCTGAGTCATCTGCAGACGTGCAGCTGCAGGTATGTGTGACCTGCCCTGTATGTTATGATTCGAAAACAACTTGTAGCAGCACTTGTGTGCTGAGAGATTTGCTTCGTATTGTCACTGGTGGCAATGACGCATGGGCTATCGCTAAGGCATTACTCAAGGTTGGGGTCTCTACAATCAAACGTTTGCGAAGTATGGTTTCGTGGCCAATGCCAAGTATGAAAAAGTCTCTGAGCACGTGCTCCAAATGTTCTTCAAATTCGTAATGTCCTGCAAGACATCTTAGCTCGGCGACATAACTCGCCTCTTCCTGGCCTTCAGACCTTTATAGGTGTTGAACCGGTACCTCGCCATCAGAACACTTTCCTTCGGGTTCAAATGCTCTCGGACCAGTGTGCACAAATCATTGTATGATTTCTCCATGGGTTTTGCTAGAGTAAGCAGATTCTTCATGAGGCCATACATTGGTGCCCCACAGACGGTGAGGAGGATCGCCCTTCATTTGGCAGTGCTCTCTTCCACATCTAGCTCGTTGGCCACGAAGTATTGGTCGAGTCGTTCCACAAAGGTTTCTCAATCATCTCCCTCCGAAAATTTCTCCAGGATGCCCACTGTTCTCTGCATCTTTGGGTTCGCTATCTGTATCTCGTCACCAGTTGTTGTGTATGGAGAAAGAGTCAGACTGAACACTGTGAGCTCAAAGTAAAGTGTGACCTTAGTCTTTTATTGCAGGCTTCCAGAATGCCTCTCCAACCTGTGAATCCTCCTTAAATACCTGTGCTCCCAAGGGATTATGGGATCCCTCGGGACTCCAGGGGATGAGCCCTCTGGTGGCTGTACAGAGTAAATACAAATCCACATATGTAACAGTCAGTGTCTTTCTCTCTCTCTCTGTCAGTGTCTCTCTCTCTCTGTCTCTGTCAGTGTCTCTCTGTGTTTCTAACAGCGAGAGAGGGGAGTGGAGGGGGAGGGAGGGAGGGGAAAGAAGGAGGGAGAGGAGGGGAGAGAGGAGGGGGCAGGGAGGGGGTAGGGAGGGAGGAGAGGAGGGAGGTAGAGGAGGGGGGAGGAAAGGGAAGGGCTGAATGGGAGGGATGGGAGGGGCTGAATGGGAGGGGGGCTAAACGGGAGGGAGGGGGGAGGCTGAACGGGAGGGAGGGGGGAGGCTGAATGGTTACCGCTGATGACGTGGAAGCCAGGCTGCCGCAGAGGACTTCAGTGGGGCCTGCTCCCAGTGAGATGCCGGGCGGGCGGGCTCCGCCGCCAACGACAACACTGACGCCCGCACCGAGAAGCCAGGCCGCCACCGAGGACTTCGGACGGGACCCGCCCCCAAGAGATGCCGGACGCGCCCCGCCGCCGATGAGGTAAGATGTGTCAGGCCACTCGGCCCGGGATAGGGGACGACGTCCCTTTGACCTGGGATAGGGTCGTTGCCCGGAGACAGGACGCGCTGGGAGGGCCAGGAGCTACTGCACATGCGCGCAGCCTCCACTGCGCATGAATGCAGCTGCCGGCACTGTTTTTGGCGCAGGGCTGTAGCTCCGCCCCCAGCAGCTCCTGCTGCACCGCACTGAGCTGGAAACGGGCCTACAGATATCGGAGAATCGCGAGGTAAGTATTCAGCGCAATTTCTGTTGTACAAATTAGGCGGGCCTCTCCGATGTGCGCCGTTCAAGCAGGGTTCCGAAACTTGAGCCCTTGGTTTCTCCCTTTGGAGCAACGATTGCACTTTATGCAGGCTGCTAGACTTTGGAGCAAACTCTCCAGTCAGGCTCAACTCATGGCAGAAACCTCTCTCACCTTTGACAGATTGCTTCTGTCATCTCAACTTCAACTGCAATGTACTCCATCAGCATGGAAACCATTTACACTCTGGCACCTTGGTCCTCAGAAACTGACCACGATGTGCCCCAACACCAGCGGCACCAGGTACACCAGCAGCACCAACAATGACACCAACCTTCCCCACAATCACCTGATGCTGCAAAGGACAGAGGGCATCATCACCCAATCACATTGCTGCCCGCAATGCCAGGGTGGCCTCAACATGACCAGATTTACTTTACTTAAGGCTGTACACCTCTGATGCGCCAGGTTGGCACGACCCCACACCAACAACATAAAGCATCCCTACAATGCCCAAGCTATTCTTTTCACACTCATCGGCATTCCAGGGGGTAACCTTATGTCTCACCACTCTCTAATCCACTTGCAAAGGTGCACACAAATTTGGCCAAGAATGAAAAGTGTTGAAAATAAAGGTTTCAATATTTGCAGCACATTAACAGAAAATTTACATGAACATTGGCTAAAACACCCAAGTGCCTACCCTTGTGTGTTGTTGATTGGACTAGGATAAGGGTGAGTGTGACGGGTGTCTAGCGAGATGGGGAAGTGATAATGTCGATACAGAGGAATGGGTGGCGATGCAGGGTAAATTGGAATGAGTAGAAACTTTGGACCCAAGTTTCGGCCTCAGTTGCTCCTGATTTTTTGGAGCAACTGGTGTAGAACGGAGTATCTTAGAAATTCAAATTCTCGGCATTTAGTTTGCTCCAGTTCTAGTCAGTTAGAACAGTTTCACTTTGGAACAGAATTTTTTTTTCAAAAGGGGGCGTGTCCGGCCACTTACGCCTGTTTTCAAAGTTTCGGCAGTGAAAACTTACTCCAAACTAACTTAGAATGGAGTAAGTGAAGATTTTTGTACGTTCGAAAAAACCTTGTCTACACTTTAGAAAATCAGGCATAGGTTACAAATTAGGCGTAGGGAATGGTGGGGGGGGTGGCGGGTTTAAAGGGAAGTTTACAAACATTAAACACTTCAGTGTTACAAATAAAGAGCCATCATCAATAATAAGTGATAAATACATCAATATATCAACCAATAAATCAATCACAAAAATTTAATAAAAAATAATTTAACAAAAAATCAATAAATAAAACATTTTCTACTTACCGACTGCAGCACCGGGAGTCCTCCAACAGCGTGCTGGGACAATCCCCCCAGTGTGTCTCTGTCTGTGTGTGTGTCTCTCACTCTCTGTCTGTCAGTGTCTGTGTTTCTGACAGCGAGGGGAGGGGGAGAAGGGAGGGAGGGGAAGAAGGGGGCGGGGTGGAGAAGGGGGTGGGAGGGGGAGGGGGAGAAGGGGAGGATGGGGATGGGAGGGGGAGGGGGAGTAGGGAGGTGGGGGGGAGGGGGAGAAGGAGGGGAGAAGGGAGGTGGGGGAGGGGGAGAAGCGAGGTGGGGGGAAGGGGAGAAGGGGGGGAGAGGGGGAAGGGGGGAGGGGGGAGAGGGAGAGAAGGAGAGAGGATGTTGGGAGGGAGGGAAGGAGAGAGGAGGGAGGGAAGGAGGGAAGAGAGAGGGAAGGAGAGAGGAGAGAGGAGAGAGGGAAGGAGAGAGGAGGGAGGGAAGGAGAGAGGGGGAGGGAGGGAAGGAAAGAGGGGGGGAGGGAGGGAAGGAGAGATGGGGGGGAACGAGAGGGGGGGGAGGGAGAGAAGGAGGCTGAACGGCCGGGCCCAAGACCTCGGGCTAGATTTACAGGTCGGTGGCGTCGGGTCTCGGGAGGGGGGGGGGTCGCGGAGGTCCGGAGGGGGGTGGGGGGGGAAGAGAGAGTCGCGGAGGTCCAGGGACGGGGGGGAGTGAGAGTCGTGGAGGTCCGGGGGGGTGGAGGGGGGAGAGAGTCATGGAGGTCCGGGCGGGGGAGAGAGAGTCGTGGAGGTCCGGGGGGGTGGAGGGGGGAGAGAGTCACGGAGGTCCGGGCGGGGGAGAGAGAGTCGCGGAGGTCCAGGGGGAGGGGGAGAGTCGCGGAGGTCCCGGGGGTGGGGGGGGAGAGAGAGTCGCGGAGGTCGGGTCGCCGGGGAGGTGGGGGGGGGAGCGGGAGTTGGGTCGGGTCGGGAGGAAGCAGGAGCTGGGCGTGGGAGGAGCCTTATTCACACAGCCCCAGTGTGGCCATTCGGCCAGGGCTAGGGGCTGCGTGTTTCGGGCCCCTCACACACAGTTTTGGCCGCCTGGAGCTACTGCACACTGTAGCGCGCATGTGCAGAGGTCCCGGCACTGTTTTCGGCACAGGGACCTGGCTCCGCCCCCAACAGCTTATGCTGCGCTGCGCCCGGCTGCAGAAGACCTGCAGGAAGCCGGAGAATAGGGAAATTTTTTTTAGGCGCACTTTCTGGCGCGAAAAACGGGCATCCAAGATCCGGGCTGCCCCTTTTTAGGCGCGTCCCGAAACTTGGGCCCATAGAAACATAGAAAATAGGTGCAGGAGCAGATCATTCAGCCCTTCGAGCTTGCACCACCATTCAATAAGATCATGGTTGATCATTCACCTCAGTACCCCTTTCCTGCTTTCTCTCCATACCCCTTGATTCCTTTAGCCATAAGGGCCATATCTAACTCCCTCTTGAATATATCCAATGAACTGGCATCAACAACTCTCTGCGGCAGGGAATTCCACAGGTTAACAATTCTCTGAGTGAAGAAGTTTCTCCTCATCTCGGTCCTAAATGGCTTACCCCTTATCCTTAGATTGTGTCCCCGAGTTCTTGACTTCCCCAGCATCGGGAACATTCTTCCTGCACCTAACCTGTCCAGTCCTGTCAGAATTTTATATGTTTCCGTGAGATCCCCTCTCATTCTTCTAAACTCCAGTGAATACAGGCCCAGTCGATCCAGTCTCTCCTCATATGTCAGTTCTGCCATCCCGCGAATCAGTCTGGAGAACCTTCGCTGCACTCCCTCAATAGCAGTTTTGGTCTCAGATTAGGAGACCAAAACTGAACACAATATTCCAGGTGAGGCCTCCCCAAGGCCCTGCAGTAAGACTTCCCTGCTCCTATACTCAAAACCCCTCGCTATGAAGGCCAACATACCATTTGCCTTCTTCACCGCCTGCTGTACCTGCATGCCAACCTTCAATGACTGATGAACCATGACACCCAGGTCACGTTCCACCTCCCCTTTTCCTAATCTGTCGCCATTCAGATAATATTCTGCCTTTGTGTATTTGCCACCAAAGTGGATAACCTCACATTTATCCACATTATACTGCATTTGCCATGCATTTGCCCACTCACCTAACCTGTCCAAGTCACCCTGCAGCCTCTTAGCATCCTCCTCAGAGCTCACAGCGCCACCCAGCTTAGTGTCATCTGCAAACTTGGATATTACACTCAATTCCTTCATCTAAATCATTGATGTATATTGTAAATAGCTGGTGTACCAGCACTGAACCCTGAGGCACCCCACTAGTCACTGCCTGCCATGTGTAGGAGTAAGGTAGGGAAGGCAGAGTGATGGGGATGTGATGAGTGGCAGGATGAGGTTGAGTGTGGTTTTGCAGTAACATTTTGTGATCTACTGAGATCATTGAAATGTTTACAGCACTGCAGCCTGGTCCTCCCAACAACATCCCTGCTTGTGCCCTCCTCTACAATGTACAACCGGGCTTTGTTGATCTCCTGGGGAGATCCCTTCTGCCCATTGGAAAGGAAGAGGACTTTCCTGTGTGCTGTGACTTCCTTCATGAGCATATGGTGAGAGTCATGGGAGACCTGGATGCAGCCATGCTGTTTGCAGCACCTCAATACTGTAGAACACTGAAAGCAAAAATATCTTAGTAAATTTGTGCATGGTCCCTTTAAGGAAACCGGCCGGTGAAGCGTTATCAAATGACGTCATCAGACCCGCTTCAGTCAATTGACCGGAAAACACGCTGGACAAGCCCAATCACCGGAAAGTCATTTCAGAGGCCGGGATGGAGCCAGCTGCAGGGCCGCAACCCGTCACCGATGTCTCCTGCCTCGGACACACCTCGGTAGGGGAAATCATGGCCATGAGTTCAGAATCCCACCATGGCAGCTGAGGAATTTAAATTCAGTTAATTAATAAGTCTAGAATAAAAAGATGGCATCAGTAATGGTGACCATGAAGTGTCGTAAAAATCCACCTGGTTCACTGATGTCCTTTAGGGACAGAAACCTGCCGTCCTTACCTGATCTGGCCTATATGTGACTCCAAACCCACAGCAATGTGATTGACTCTTAACTGTCCTCTGAAATGGCATACCAAGCTTCTCAATTGTACCAAACTGCTACAAAGAAGTATACAAAGTATTATATATGAATAAAGAGTCTGGCTGGATACTGTGAACTCAAAGTAAAGTGTGACCTTAGTCTTTTATTGCAGGTCTCCAGAGTGCCTCTCCAACCTGTGAGGCCTCCTTAAGTACCTGTGCTCCCAAGGGATTGTGGGATCCCTTGGGACTCCAGGAGATGAGCCCTCTGGTGGCTGTACAAGGTATATACATGTTTACATACATAACAACATTCCCCCCCCCCCCCCAAAGTCAACAGTGTAGTTATTTACAATGTGAGTCAATCTGGGGCCTTTCTTTCCCTGGTTGATCGTCTCGGTGCAAATGCTGGTGTTGATGAACCGTTTGTTGGGTCCTCGCTGGGCTGCTGTGCAGCTGGCCTCGTTGGGCTGCCTGGTATGTTGGGCCCTGCTGGGCTGCTGCGGGTGATGGGTTCTGCTTTGTGGCCAATCGCGGTGCACCAGTGGCAAACGACATCGCGATTGGTAGGGTCCAAAGAAGGTAGGGTCCAAGATGAGTTGCTCAGGATAGTCTGTGAATCTGAGTTTGATTTGGTCCAAGTGTTTCCAGTGAATGAGTCCATTTGAAAGTTTGACCTAAAACACCCTGCTCCCCTCTTTGGCCAGAACAGTGCCGGGAAGCCACTTGGGACCTTGTCCATAATTCAATACAAATACAGGATCATTGATTTCAATCTCGTGTGACACATTTGCGCTATCATGGTATGTACTTTGTTGAAGCCGCCTGCTCTCTACCTGTCCATGTTGATCAGGGTGAACTCACGAGAGCCTTGTCTTAAGTACCCTTTTCATGAGCAGTTCAGCAGCTGGAATCCAAGTGAGCAAGTGAGGTCTCGTGCGGTAGCTAAGCAGAATTCGGGATAGGCGAATCTGCTATGAGCCTTCAGTTACTTTCTTCAAGCCGCGCTTGATAGTTTGCACTGCTCTCTCTGCCTTACCATTGGAAGCTGGTTTAAATGGGGCAGATGTAATATGCTTAATCCCGTTACGGGTCATGAACTCTTTGAACTCGGCACTAGTAAAACATGGCCCGTTGTCGCGCACCAGGACATTAGGTAGACCGTGTGTGGCAAACATGGCCCGCAGGCTTTCAGGGGTGGCAGCGGATGTGCTTGCCGACATTATCTCACATTCAATCCATTTGGAGTACGCATCTACAACCACAAGGAACATTTTACCCAAAAACGGGCCTGCATAGTCGACATGGACCCTGGACCACGGTTTGGAGGGCCAAGACCATAAACTTAGTGGCGCCTCCCTGGGTGCATTGCTTAACTGCGAGCATGTGTTACATCTGTGCAGGCAGGATTCTTAAGTCCACATCGATACTGGGCCACCACACGTGGGATCTGGCTATCGCTTTCATCATTATGATGCCTGGGTGGGTACTGTGGAGGTCACTGATGAAAGTGTCTCTGCTCTTCTTGGGGACCACTACCCGATTGCCCCACAGATGACAGTCTGCCTGTATAGATATTTCATCTTTGCACCACTGGTACGGCTTTATCTCTTCCTGCATTTCCGCTGGACCAGCTCCCGTGAAGCACACAATTGTTTACTCAGGACAGTAAGGGGTACTGGTTCGTCCAGGTTCTAATCTGTCGGGCTGTGATGGATGATTGCTCACTCTCGAATGCTTCCATAACCATGAGTAAATCTGCGGGCTGCGCCATTTCCACCCCCGTGATGGGCAATGGCAGCCTACTGAGAGCATCGGCACAGTTTTCTGTGCCAGGCTTGTGGCGGGAGCGTAGTTGTATGCAGACGACGTAAGCGCCTCTCTCTGGATGCAGGGAATGTATTCGTATTTATCCCCTTACTCTCGGAAAACAGGGATATTAGTGGCTTATGGTCCTTTTCCCATTCAAATTTTAGCCCAAACAGATATTGATGCATTTTCTTTACCTGATAAACACACGCTAACGCTTCTTTTTCAATCATGCTGTAGGCCCTCTCAGCCTTAAACAGACTTTTGGATGCATAAGCGACCGGTTGCAATTTCCCAGATTCATTAGCTTGTTGCAATACACACCCGATGCCATACGACGACACATCACATGCTAGTACCAAACACTTACATGGATCATGCAACACAAGCAATTTGTTTGAGCATATCAATTTTCTCACTTTTACAAAGGCATTTTCTTGGCTTTTGCCCCATACCCATTCGTCTCCTTTATGCAGTGAGGCGTGCAGTGGTTCTATCAGTGTGCTGAGACCCAGTAAGAAGTTACCAAAGTAGTTCAGGAGTCCTAGAAACGACCGCAGCTCCGTCACGTTCTGTGGCCTCGGTGCGTTCTCGATTGCCTCCATCTTCGAATCGGTGGGCCTGATGCCGTCCGCCGCGATTCTTCTCCCCAGGAACTCCACTTCAGGCACCAGGAAAACACACTTCGAGCGTTTCAACCTGAGCCCCATGTAGTTGAGTCGACTAAGAACCTCCTCCAGGTTCTGCAGATGCTCGACTGTGTCCCAACCTGTAACCAAGATGTCGTCCTGGAAGACCACTGGACGCGGGACCGACTTCAGTAAGCTTTCCATGTTTCTCTTGAATATCGCCACGGATGATCGAATTCCAAACGGGCATCTGTTATAAATGAAGAGACCTTTGTGCGTGTTGATGCAGGTGAGGCCCTTCGATGATTCCTCCACCTCCTGTGTCAAGTTCAGCTTCGTGAACATCTTTCCTTCTGCCAGCGTAGCAAAAAGGTCATCAGCCTTTGGTAGTGGGTATTGATTCTGCAGGGGGAAACGATTGGTAGTTACTTTGTAATCACCACAGATTCTGATGGTGCTGTTTCTCTTGAGGACTGGAACAATTGGACTGGCCCACTCCTTGAATTTGATCGGCGAAATGATGCCCTCTCCTTGCAGCCAGTCCAGCTCAATCTCTGGTGAGTTGGGAGGCGTGGCGAGAGTCGGAGGAGGCGGCCTATAAAAAGCCTAACAGTCAGGTTGCAACGTGGTGAGTCGGAAGGCACGGCGGGAGTCGGAGGAGGCGGCCTATAAAAGGCCCAACAGTTGGAGAGTGGTGGCAGCTTCGTCGAGGATGCGCAGCGGGAGTCGGAGGAGGCGGCCTATAAAACGCCCAACAGTTGGGGAGCGGCGCGGTGAGTTGGGAGGTGCGGCGGGAGTTGGAGGAGGAGGCCTATAAAAGGCCCATTAGTCGGGGAGCGGCGGCAGCATTGAGGAGGAGGTGCGGCAGGAGTTGGAGGAGGAGGAGGCCAGCTGGTGCAACTGCAGGGAGAGAAGGGAAAAAGAAGTAGAAAGAAATCAAAGGATGACTTCACAGCCAAGGGAGTAAGTGATTGGCTCGTGATTGGTAAGTAGTTTTTCTTTTTCTTTTCATTAATCAGAAGGTAACCTTTATCATTGTTTTTGCCAAATTAAGTTAATCTAAGGGTTAAGTCATGGCAGGAGAGATCGGACACATGTCATGCTCCTCCTGTGCTATGTGGGAACTCAGGGACGCTTCCAGTATCCCTGACGACTACATGTGCAGGAAGTGTATCCTGCTGCAGCTCCTGACAGACTGTATTGTGGCACTGGAGCTGTGGGTGGATTCATTCTGGAGCATTCGCGATGCTGAGGATGCCGTGAATAGCATATTTAGTGAGTTGGTCATACCGCAGGTAAAGGTTACACAGACAGATAGAGAATGGGTGACCAACAGGAAGAGCAGTGGAAGGAAGGTAGTGCAGGGGTCCCCTGCAGTCATTCCCCTCCAAAACAGATACACCATTTTGGGGACTGTTGGGGGGGAATGACTCATCAGGGGAGGTCAGCAACAGCCAAGTTCATGGCACTGTGGGTGGCTCTGCTACACAGGAGAGCAGGAGAAAGAGTGGGAGAGCTATAGTGGTAGGGGATTCTATTGTAAGGGGAATAGATAGATGTTTCTGCAGCAGCAATCGAGACTCCAGGATGGTATGTTGCCTTCCTGGTGCAAGGGTCAAGGATGTCTCGGAGCGGCTGCAGGACATTTTGGAGGAGGAGGGTGAACAGTCAGTTGTCGTAGTGCATATAGATACTAACGATACAGGTAAAAAAATGGGATGACGTCCTACAAGCTGAATTTAGGGAGCTAGGAGTTAAAATAAAAAGTAGTACCTCAAAAGTAGTAATCTCAGGATTGCTACCAGTGCCACGTGCTAGTCAGAGTAGGAATTACAGGATAGCTCAGATGAATACGTGGCTTGAGGAGTGGTGCAGAAGGGAGGGATTCAAATTCCTGGGACATTGGAACTGGTTCTGGGAGAGGTGGGACTAGTACAAACCAGACAATCTGCACCTGGGCAGGACCTGAACCAATGTCCGAGGGGGAGTGTTTGCTAGTGCTGTTGGGGAGAGGTTAAACTAATATGGCAAGGGGATGGGAACCTATGCAGGGAGACAGAGGGAAGTAGAATGGGGGCAGAAGCAAAAGATAGAAAGAAGAAAAGTAAAAGTGGAGGGCAGAGAACCCCAAGGCAAAAATCAAAAAGGGCCACATTACAGCAAAATTGTAAAGGGGCAAAGCGAATTCACCTCCAGCCCCCATAAAAGTCTTCCGGTTCGCTGCTCACCTGTTCTTGGCCCTTCCCACCCTACACCAGCATCCACCCCTCCCCCCTCCCACAACAGGCCTTAGTTCCTGGTTGGCCTGTTTTACATCTCCCACAATTTTTATTTCCACAGAACATAACCCAAGCCCAACGTTCCCAACAGAGGGTAGGACTGACAGAAAAATAAAATTGTTTCATTGTAAGTTGATACAAAGCATTAATTTTTTTTTAAAAGTGTAAACTGTGATACTGTTTTAAATGTTATGTTTAGGTAGTGTATGTGTAGGATAGGGGCCAGGAACCAAAATAATCACTGGAATGTTGGAATGTTGGAATGATTTGATTGGCTTGCTTTGTTGGTGATTGTTCATTGGCAACTTTTTGGTGCTTGGGCACGACCTTTGATCCTTTGGCATCCAGTCAGTGTAATATTTGAGGCAATCGGCATTAATTAATAGGGATTGATTTTTTTTTTAAAGTAATCATAATGTATAACAATAGCATGGAATTTGCTTGAGCAGGGCATCTGGAACTTGCCCAGTTAGTTAGATTTTTTTTTGCACATTAATAACTACATGCGTCGTTTACACGCCATTATTCTTTCAGCAAATTCCGGCCTAATATTGGAGCCACCCATTGTTGCGCTGTCATTTTTGAAGTGTAAAGAGCTCCTTTGAAGTGTGGCACATGATGGACATGTCAGAGAAAAGCACCTCAAATTTCTGTTTCCAATCTCCTGTCATAATCTCAGCATAAGAGTAGCAGAACCCCTGAAGAATTGGTGTAAATGACTAAAAATGGCGGTTTACATCATTTCTCCAGGGCTTGTGACGAAGTTACAGGAGATCAGGGCAAACTTATGGTCGTTCTCCCTCAAGATTTTTATTGATAACTTGTGAAAGTGGGGGAATTATGTTTTAAAAGAATTGAAAAATGTATTTCTTGCTGGAGTGCTTGGCAGTGGTCCATCTATACAATATATGTTATTTGCTGTTAAGTTAATATTATACTCATACAAAGCCAGTACAAACTGCTGTTAAGCTTGTACAATCATTACAAATGCCATCATGCTTGTCATTCACAGTTAAAAGGTCATTTTATGGTGGGCAGCTGCTGCAATTTGGGTCCCGCTTTCTTTCTTGAAGACAATATCCATTTCACACATGGTTGAGGAAGAAATGCAAACAGCTCTCTGAGGTGATTCTCCTGAGATGTTCTGTAGCAAAAAACATGCAGCAAACCATGTTGGCTAGTTATAAATCTATTCTGTACAAAAAGCCATGTTTACAATAAGTGACAGCTATATGAACAAGCATGATCCATTCAATAGAGCATGTTTCTTTGATCGGAATGGAATGATTCCTTGGTTGGGAATATCTCCTAAAGGCTAGAATAAGACATAGCCATGGAGAGTTATTCACAGTTATTTTCAGCAGTCTCCTCTCAATGGTACTATATATGCAATGGAACAGGTTTTCATTGAAATTATACCAAAATAGTTTCCAAAATCACCCAATTCACTTTTGCGAAAAAAAATAGAAACCCAGTGAATAGCTTATTGGCTCATTATCCACCATTCAATAAGATCATGGCTGATCTGATCATGGACTCAGTTCAACTTCCCTGCCCGCTCCCCATAACCCTTTACTCCCTTATCACTCAAAAATCTGTCTATCTCCGCCTTAAATATATTCAATGACCCAGCCTCCACAGCTCTCTGGGGCAGAGAATTCCATAGATTTACAACTCTCTGAGAGAAGACATTTTTCCTTATCTCAATTTTAAGACAATATTATTATAATAATATTACAATCAGTATCAAATATCAATATAAGATATTTTCAAACCAGCCTTCCTTTGTAGTGGTATCAATTTGTTTCCCAGTATATTGGTGCAAAAGTTATTTCATATGATGCTATTTAATTTTTAAATTATGATACTAGGAAATCTGATGTTAACAGATTTTAATTTTTTCTGTTGCTCTATCTTGATTGGATAAAATTTCAATGATCCCAAACAAAATCACTTCAAATTTGCAAGGCCTTAGGTTAGCGCTGCCTCCCTTCTGATAATGGCCAGATATTCTGTTTTAGTGATGTTTGTTGAGGGATAAATATTGGGCAGGACACCAGGAGAACTCCTTTGCTCTTCTTTGATAATGACATTGCACAGAAGTGTCAGATAGATTGGCCTGGATTTTGCCATAAAACTAACAGTGAGTTTGTCAGCCCTCACTTTTATTAAAGAATAAATCAAACACTAACTTTCGGCGGCCACACATGTGCAGTTAAACGTGGAAATCAGGAAGTTGCTGTCCGATTTGCCCTGCTCCTCTAGAGGCTATGCTACACCGGTATCTTGCCCAGAGACTCGCCATTCAAACACATGGAACATGTGAAGTTGCAGGACTTACTCACGAGATACCCATTGAAAATACCAGAAAAAGTTGGGGCTTGTCCATTCAAGTGTAAATGAAATTCTAACAGCATTTTAAGTCTTAATTACTGCCAAACAACCTCACTGGCACTCAAACATAATTTTTTACAAGTGCGCAGTCTCATTCCCTCAGATTGTAATTCTTATTGGAGATTTTAAAAAATGTAAATAAAAATGTTTTGTTTTACCTTTTCTTTCTGGCTCTTTTATATCTCTCTCTTAATCCCATCTTTCATTCCCTCTCTTTATTTCATTTTCTGTACATGATTTGACATTGAATTAAATAAAAATTAAATAGCAGCCATGATGCCTTCATCTTGCGCCAGTCCGGTGTGCCAGCAATCTTCCAACACCACATCAAACTCAAGGGTGGCTGCTCGCAGACAAGGGCTATCCACTCTCCACCTGGCTCATGACTCCCCTCCGCAACCCCAGCACATATATAATGAGAGCCATGCATCCACCAGGAAGATCATCGAGCAGACCATCGGACTGCTAAACCAACGTTTCCATTGCCGCTCGGGAGGAGCTCTCCAGTACTTGGCGGAGTGGCTGTCCCATTTCATAGTGGTCTGCCGCATGCTTCACAACTTGGCCATCATCAGGTCGCAGCCTTGCCAGCAGGGATTGCATCACCATCTCAGGAGGAGGACAAGGGAGAGGATGAGGAGTAAGAGGAAGAGGAGGGAGCTGGCAGGCAGACAGCCAATGGTCCATCCAGAAGGGCTGTCCGTGAACGGCTCATCAGACTCCGATTCAAATGAGTGCAACCCCAAATCCTCATTGCTCAACACATACCCATTATATCATCCCTCTGTCATGGAACATCACAGCATCCTCCTGGGCACAAATTTGAAATGAGATACCACATAAGATTTCAAACAAAATTAATAAATTTATCAATAATCGCATTAAACATATTTACAATAATAGTCTTAACTAATCACCCTTGTGAAATAGAATCAATCATAGAATGGTTACAGTACAGAAGGAGGTGATTCGGCCCATCAAGCCCATGTCAGCTCAGTGCAAGAACATTTCAACTCGTCCCATTCCCTCGCCCTTTCCCTGCAGCCTGCAATTTTTTTTTCCTTTGAGTACTTATCTAATTCCATTTTTCAAGCCACAATGGAGTCTGTCTCCACCACCCTTTCAGGCAGTGCTTTCCAGATCTTAACCACTTGCTGTGTAAAAAAGATTTTCCTCATGTCATCTTTGGTTCTTCTGTCAATCACCTTAAATCTGTGTCCTCTGGTTCTTGACCCTTCTGCCAATGGGAACAGTTTCTCTCTATCTACTCTGTCTGGACCCCTCATGATTTTGAACACCTCTATCAAATCTCCTCTCAACTTTCTCTGCTCTAAGGAGAACAACATTAGCTTCTCCAGTCTATCCACGTAACTGAAGTTCCTCATCCCTGGAACCATTCTTGTAAATCTTTTCTACACCCTCTCTAAGGCCTTCATATCCTTCCAAAAATGCAGTGCCCAGAATTGGACACAATACTCCAGTTGAGGTCGAACCACTGTTTTATAAAAGGTTCATCATAACTTCCTTGCTTTTGTACTCTATGCCTCTATGAAGCCCAGGATCCTGTATGCTTTTTAAACTGCTTTCTCAACCTGTCCTACCACCTTCAACGATTTGTGCACATATACTCCAAGGTTTCTCTGTTCCTGCACCCCCTTTAGGATTGTACCCTTTAGTCTATATTGCCTCTCCTCGTTCTTCCTACCAAAATGTGTTACTTCGCACTCTTCTGCATTAAATTTCATCTGCCACGTGTCTGCCCATTCCACCTGCCTGTCTATGTCCTCTTGCATGAGAGCAGTCTGAGCTTCCACTGCAGCATTAAGACGTTGGGTTGCTAACACCTGTGCTGCAATGGAAGCTGTGACATCACCCATCATGCCCACTATCATATTTGGGTCATCATATCTGGGAATGTACCATCATTTCCAAACTGTAAATCCTGGGCTCCATGCTCTGCACAGGGACCCATGCAATGCTAGAGACAGACTCCTCCACGCTTCTTGACACTGCCAAGAGACTCTCTGACAGCTTTGCCATTGCACCCAACACCTTTTTACTGAACACCACCCCATCTCGGTCCTCATCTCAGGCCTGTGCAGCATTACTCATGTGCAAACTCGTCGTCTGGGCTATCCTTTCCCCCTGGCCTTTCTGCAGCCTACTCGTGCCTGGTGCCTCACCCTGTACAGATCCCACTTCAACACGATCCTCTAAAGTTCACGTAGTGACAGTTTCCGAGCTGCTGTCTGCGAGTGAGAGATGCAGTGATGCGGTGTGTTCTTCCTCCTTCTCTTTTCCCCCCTCGTTCTCTGTGGTGACCTCGGGGACAGGCTGCTCGGGTGCTTGCTGATTAACTGAAAGCAGAAAGCCACAAGAATCAGGTTACTGTGAGGGCGGGGGGCAGTGGAAAGCCAGAAATTAATGCAAACAGCTAGATAGTGAGAAAAGATTGTGGGCTGAGGGGGAAGTGGGATGTGAGAAGGAGGATTAGGAATGAACATACCGTAGTTCTCCCCAAGGGGTTCAACGTCATCAGTTGCCACAGCGTCGATGACTTGCTCCTCGAGTTGGCTTAGTTGTTGAATGTCGGCCTGGACCTCACCTGTCCACCCCTGCTCACGGCGAATATGTGCCACCTTGTCCTGCAAAAGAGAATGAAATGTTGAGTGAGTTTACTGGTGTTTGGGTGATATGCCTGCCATAGTTGAATAGTTGTCAATTCATACAAGGTGTGAGATGTGAGTGTGGGTGTTGCAGCCATTGTAAGGTTGTGAGGATGAACTGAAGCTATGATTGTGAGGGGAGTGTTGATAGGTAGGGATTGTTGCTTTGTGAATGCTGGGGTGTAGTGCTTTGAGCCGTGTGTGAAACTTGTGGTGCAGATAGTGGTATGTGGCATTTGTTGAAACCTTCAACACCTTGAGCACCCGTGTGAGGTTGTTAAACTTCTTCCTCCGCTGAATGTGGGTCCTGGAGACAAGAGTGCTGGTCGTGACGTGCTCTGCAATCTCACACCACATGGTCAAGGATGTGTAATGTGAGGGTCTCCAGCCAGTTTGTGGGTAGAGGACTGCCCTCTTCTCCACCACGAATACCAATGCCTGTATAGCTTCATCCGAGAACCTCTGGGCTCTCTTCCTTGGTCGATGATCTGCCATGATGATTTCTAACTATCGCTTACTTGTCCTTAACCTTGTTTGGTTTGTTGATGGGCAGCAGAGGACCCAACCACCCTGACAATGAGGTACTACAGCATTAATGTACCTTCCCTTTAGGAAGTGGGAAAAGCCTGTGCCACACATGACTGTGAATTAGATTGGCACCGATATTGGTCCACCTGTTGAGGGTTAGGCCAATGAGCATCAGTTTTAGCGCTGAAATCATGGCTATAATCATGTTAATGAATAGTGAGCATGAATTTTTCATGTTACCTAGACCATTTTCAGGTGGTGCAGCTTAACCTCATTGACCTAGAAATTAGTGTTCATCACGAAAGTTGCCGATATCACTGGCAACTGGAGTTAGAAACATAGAAACATAGAAAATAGGTGCAGGAGTAGACCATTCAATATGATCATGACTGATCATTCCCTCAGTACCCCATTCCTGCTTTCTTTCCATACCCCTTGATCCCTTTAGCCGTAAGGGCCACATCTAACTCCATTTTGAATATATCTAACGAACTGGCCTCAACAACTTTCTGTGGTAGAGAATTCCACAGGTTTACAATTCTCTGAGTGAAGAATTTTCTCCTCATCTTGGTCCTAAATGGCTTACCCCTTATCCTTAGACTGTGACCCCTGGTTCTGGACTTCCCCAACATCGGGAACATTCTTCCTGCATCTAACCTGTCCAATTCCATCAGAATTCTATGAGATCCCCTCTCATTCTTCTAAATTCCAGTGAATATAAGCCTAGTCGATCCAATCTTTCTTTATATGTCAGTCCTGCCATCCCAGGAATGAGTCTGGTGAACCTTCGCTGCACTCCCTCAATAGCAAGAATGTCCTTCCTCAGATTAGCAAACCAAAACTGTACACAATATTCAAGGTGTGGCCTCACTAAGGCCCTGTATAACTGCAGTAAGACCTCCCTGCTCCTATACTCAAATCCTCTCGCTATGAAGGCCAACATGCCATTCGTCTTCTTCACCACCTGCTGTACCTACATGCCAACTTTCAATGACTGATGTACCATGACACACAGGTCTCGTTGCACCTCCCCTTTTCCTAATCTATCACCATTCAGATAATATTCTGCCTTCCTGTTTTTGTCACCAAAGTGGATAACCTCACATTTATCCACATTATACTGCATCTGCCATGCATTTGCCCACTCACCTAACCTGTCCACGTCACCCTGCACCCTCTTAGCATCCTCCTCACAGCTCACACTGCCACCCAGTTTAGTTTCATCTGCAAACCTCGAGATATTACATTCAATTCCTTCATCTAAATCATTAATGTATATTGTAAATAGCTGGGGTCCCAGCACTGAACCTTGCGATACCCCACTAGTTAACAGCCACTGAAAAATGGCCACAATGCTAGGGAGAATAAACTTGTCTGGGGGCTAGGGATTGGTGACACAGTGCTAACCTTCCATGCAACACCGTTCTGGTGACATAAGTGGAGACGTCCGAGGCGAAGTTCCCGTCCTTAAGTGGCAGTTGCGCTTCTTATTGCCTCTGGGAGCGAGGTTGTGGAGCTCGCAAAGAATTATGGACAATTAAAAAGGCTATGAATTAAAGGGGCAATGCACTCAGAAATTATACAAATTAAAATGCAATGAAAAAATGCAGTTTTCAGCCCTTACTGCTTTTCAAAAAATTAACACTAAAAAGTTGATCCAAATGTAATTATTCTGTTCTTAAAGCTGAATTCCCTTCCAAATGTCAAAAAATGGGAAAAGCACTTCAGCTCTAACACAAATGGCTCAGCAAGCCAGGAAAGGGGTACCCCAGGTATCAGCTCCTCAGGGTCGACCAGCAAGGCTATTTGCAGTGCCCCTCACTGAAAGTCAGCAGCCTTCCCACCAGCTCTGCTGCAGCCACTGGGATAGCACTGTGTGACATCAGTAGGAAAGTCAAAGGTACATACAAAGCAGTCACTAAGAGAATGCATAAAATAATAACTTTTATTTATATAGCGTCTTTAACATAGTAAAATGTCCCAAAGTGCTTCACAACAATTTTACAACACGTTAAATATTGACCTTTGAGGGAAAGAGAGAAAAAGTGTGAGACGGAAGTGTAAAAAGAGGTTAACGGCTCGGGTCCGAAGCGACAGCCAAAATGCACACGCAGCTAGACACAGGTGGAAAAACTAAAAAAAAATAAATTCAAATTACATTGTAAATAATACAATAAAGAGTATACAATAGTGAAATCAGTAAAATAAAGATTAATTATAATTAAACAAAATTAAATAATACATACCATAATTATAAATTAAGTTAAAATTAGAAAAGCAGCAATTGAATCAAATTAAATCATTTTTTTGATGTCTTTAAGATTCATTTCCTGTCCAGTGATTCAATTAATCTGGAAGAACCAATCAATGTCCTCCATCCTTGTGATGTCATAATTTTATTACTTTTTATTTCACTTTTGTCCTCTTGACAGGACCTGTAACAGCTCCAGGCTTGAGCTGCCTCCGTTGTCAGGGAGATGCTGATGTTTAAATCTCCCTCCAGCTGATCCAGGCTCGCGCTGGAGGGAGTTTGAAACATAAGGTTTGATGAGTTGATTTCTTGATGTCATATTGGATGGATAGATGTATAAAGTTGGATTGAAAGTTTGCCAGCCCTGCTGAGTATTTGTAGCTTTTTCTGTCTTCTCAGAGGCTTTCCTTTACCATTCGAGGCCCTGCAAGCATCCAGCAGCATTCCCTATACATTTTTTTAAAATTATAACATCTATTGCAGCAAGCCACTATTTCAATAAAATCAGAAATACCCAGTCCAAAAGCTAAATCCAAACTTACCTGAAAGATGTGTGTGTCCCTTTAAGAGGTACTGACATCACCACTGTCAGCCTACTTGGCGTGCTTAGAACCCAGCGCTGAATTCAGCACTAGGGTCGAAGTTTGGAGTGGTGACAATAAGTCAGCATTGCAAGGCAATTGACATCACCACATGGCCATTTTTTTCCAGGGCACAGCCAGTTACCAGCATCGCAAAGGGAAGGAGGTAAATGGCAGTAGCCATGGGACCGGCCAGCAGCTGGCAAAAGAGCAACCACCGCCATTTTCCTACCATTTCATGACGCTACGGAGTGGCGGTGAGTACACGAATATCTAACCCCGTTAGTCTTAACACTGCCCATTTCATGGCTATATCCAATTTCTAGACCCTTTGACATCAGTGCTTTGGTACCAAGATGACCTTTGGAGTGATGGCCAAGACTCCCAATCGCTGATGGATTCTCAGATTTTTACATTTTGGCATGTAAGCCTGAGCACAAGGATGTGTGGGAATTAGTATTGGGTTTACACTGCAGGTGGTATCCTGATTATTTGTACATTCCTAGTCTAGTGCTTTTAACACCATTGGCTGTAAATACTCTAAGGCGACACGCATATATACACATATACATATAAAAGCAGACTCTTGTGGCATTGTTCATGATGAGAGTTTATACGGATAGGGGTGTTACATTTTTGACTCCCTATTACAAACTTACTGGTAGTGATGGTAGGTAGTTGGTGATATGCAGGAACAGGGATTGTTCAGGTGAAGATATAGTAGAGATTTTTGAGGAATGAGACATTAACCAAAAAAAAAGAGGACTAGAAAGTCGTTAGCTGCTGAAAACGGGTGCAGGGATCATGATGCGTTAGCAATCTGCACCCGCTTGGAGGAATGCAGGCAGCACGCAAACTCCATGCACCTTGCTGTTTAGCATTATTATAGCATTCAGCCCAGCACTGAATGTGCTGCTGAATGGCTAAACGCTTAGCAGGGGGCCCAAGTTTGTGCGCGGCTAACGCCAATTAAAGCTAGCATACACTACTTAGAGGCAGTCCGGAATTCTTAAAAGGAAGGTGCCTTCTGCCTGCAACAGGTGATTGAAGTGACTGGGAAGACAGTTACAATAAAGTTATAATGATAGCACAACAGGGGAGAGAACGTGCACCAAGGTTATCCAATGCAGCACTAGAGGTCAACGAGGTCAACTCTTTCCACAGGGAGCCAAGAGGCTCTCCAGGCAATAGACCACAGTGCAGTGGGAGCAGATAGCCAACAGAATAGCCCCGAGGAACTGGACTCAGTGCAGGAAGAAATTTAATGAATTTACACGGTAGTGTTATAGTTATGTTACTGGATGAGTAATCCAGAGGGCTAGATTAATGATCCGGAGACATGAGTTCAAATCCCATAACAGCAGCTGGGGAATTTAAATGTGGTTAATTAAATAAATTTGGAATAAAAAGCTAGGATCAATAATGCTGACAATGAAACTACCGGATTGCTGTAAATACCCATCTGGTTCACGAATATCCTTTAGGGAAGGAAATCTGCTGTCCTAAACCTGGTCTGGCCTACATGTGACTCCAGACTCACAACTTCCCTCTGAAATGGCCCAGCAAGCCACTCAGTTGTACCAAACTGTTACAAAGAAGTATACGAAGAATAAAACCGGACGGACCATCAGGCATCGACCTCAGCACCGACACGACAACGGCACATCCAGCCCTGTCAATCCTGAAAAGTCCTCCTCACTAATATCTGGGGACCTGCGCCAAAATGGGAGAGTCCCATAGACTAGTCAAGCAACAGCCTGACATAGTCCAACTCACAGAATCGTACCTTTATACCAACTTCTCCATCAGAAGGGAGTGGCCCTGGGAGTCCTCAACATTGACTCCAGACCCCATGAAGTCTCATGGTATCAGGTCAAACATACGCAAGGAAACCTCCTGCTGATTACCACCTACCGCCCTCCCTCAGCTGATGAATCAGTACTCCTCCATGTTGAACACCTCTTGGAAGAAGCAGTGAGCGTGGAAAGGGCAGAGACATACTCTGGGTGGGGGCCTTCAATGTCCATTTCCAAGAGTGGCTAGGTAGCATCATTGCTGAACGAGCTGGCTGAGTCCTGAAGGACATAGCAGTCAGACTGGGCCTGCAGCTGGTGGTGAGAAAACCAACACGAGGGAAAAACCAACTTGACTTCGTCCTCGTCAATCTGCCTGTCGCAGATGCATCTGTCCATGACAGCATTTGGTAGCAGTGACCACCGCACAATCGTTGTGGAGACGAAGTCCCGTCTTCACACTGAGGACACCTTCCAGAATGTTGTGAGGCACTACACGAGTGCTAAATGTGAATATTCGGAACAGATCTAGAAGCTCAAAACTGGGCATCCATGAGGCGCTGTGGACCATCAGCAACAGCAGAATTGGATTCCACCACAATGTGTAATCTCATGGCCCGGCATATCCCTCACTCTACCATTACCATCAAGCCAGTGTAGAAGACCATGCCAGGAGCAGAACAAGGCGTACCTAAGATTGAGGTAGCAACCTTATTATGCTTATAATAAAGGATGAAACTGAGCACTGTATGCAATGAGTAAGTGTGACCTTAGCTCTTTTAATTAGACTCTAGAGTGCAGGTACAGCGTGGGAGGCCTGCTTATATACGGTGCTCCCAAGGGATGCTGGGATCCCTTGGGACTCCAACAGGTAGGTCCTCTGGTGGTGGTGTGATACAGGTTGCCAAGGGTTACATACATAACATCACTCCCTCGTAAAGTCAATAGTACACTTATTTACAGGGTGAGACAATCTGGGGCTTTTCACTCCTTTGTCAAACGTCTCGGTACAAATGCAGGTGGGGGTGAGTTGGTTGGTTCATTACTGGGCTGCTGGCCAGCGGGCCTTGCCGGGCTGCTGGAGATGGTGAGTTCAGCTTCGTGGTCAACCGTGATGTTGGTTGCCACTTGTGTGTGTGTTGGAGGGTTGAAGTTGGTGGTGTCCTCTTCGGGTTGCTCGTAGCTGTTAGTGAACCGCAATTTGGTTTGCTCGAAATGCTTTCTGCACGTTAGTCCATTGGCTAATTTGACCTGAACCACCAGACTCCCTTCTTTGGCTATGACCGTGCCATTAAGTCATTTGGGACCATCTCCATAATTGAGTACAAACACAGGGTCATTGATCTCAATATCGCGTTACAAGTTTAGAAGCATAGAAATTAGGTGCAGGAGTAGGCCATTCGGCCCATCGAGCCTGCACCACCATTCAATGAGTTCATGGCTGAACATGCAAATTCAGTACCCCATTCCCGCTTTCTCGCCATATCCCATGATCCCCCTAGTAGTAAGGGCTACATTTAACTCCTTTTTGAATATATTCAGTGAATTGGCCTCAACAACTTTCTGTGGTAGAGAATTCCACAGGTTCACCACTCTCTAGGTGAAGAAGTTTCTCCTCATAGAAACATAGAAACATAGAAAATAGGTGCAGGAGTAGGCCATTCGGCCCTTCTAGCCTGCACCGCCATTCAATGAGTTCATGGCTGAACATGCAACTTCAGTACCCCATTCCTGCTTTCTCACCATACCCCTTGATTCCCCTAGTAGTAAGGACTTCATCTAACTCCTTTTTGAATATATTTAGTGAATTGGCCTCAACAACTTTCTGTGGTAGAGAATTCCACAGGTTCACCACTCTCTGGGTGAAGAAATTCCTCCTCATCTCGGTCCGAAATGGCTTCCCCCTTATCCTTAGACTGTGTCCCCTGGTTCTGGACTTCCCCAACATTGGGAACATTCTTCCTGCATCTAACCTGTCTAACCCCGTCAGAATTTTAAACGTTTCTATGAGGTCCCCTCTCATTCTTCTGAACTCCAGTGAATACAAGCCCAGTTGATCCAGTCTTTCTTGATAGGTCAGTCCCGCCATCCCGGGAATCAGTCTGGTGAACCTTCGCTGCACTCCCTCAATAGCAAGAATGTCCTTCCTCAGGTTAGGAGACCAAAACTGTACACAATACTCCAGGTGTGGCCTCACCAAGGCCCTGTACAATTGTAGCAACACCTCCCTGCCCTTGTACTCAAATCCCCTCGACATGAAGGCCAACATGCCATTTGCTTTCTTAACCGCCTGCTGTACCTGCATGCCAACCTTCAATGACTGATGTACCATGACACCCAGGTCTCGTTGCACCTCCCCTTTTCCTAATCTGTTACCATTCAGATAATAGTCTGTCTCTCTGTTTTTACCACCAAAGTGGAAAACCTCACATTTATCCACATTATACTTCATCTGCCATGCATTTGCCTACTCACCTAACCTATCCAAGTCACTCTGCAGCCTCATAGCATCCTCCTCGCAGCTCACATTGCCACCCAACTTAGTGTCATCCGCAAATTTGGCGATACTACATTTAATCCCCTCATTTAAATCATTAATGTACAATGTAAACAGCTGGGGCCCCAGCACAGAACCTTGCGGTACCCCACTAGTCACTGCCTGCCATTCTGAAAAGTACCCATTTACTCCTACTCTTTGCTTCCTGTCTGACAACCAGTTCTCAATCCATGTCAGCACACTACCCCCAATCCCACGTGCTTTAACTTTGCACATTAATCTTTTGTGTTGGACCTTGTCGAAAGCCTTCTGAATGTCCAAATACACCACATCAACTGGTTCTCCCTTGTCCATTCTACTGGAAACATCCTCAAAAAATTCCAGAAGATTTGTCAAGCATGATTTCCCTTTCACAAATCCATGTTGACTTGGACCTATCATGTCACCTCTTTCCAAATACGCTGCTATGACATCCTTAATAATTGATTCCATCATTTTACCCACTGCCGATGTCAGGCTGACCGGTCTATAATTCCCTGTTTTCTCTCTCCCTCCTTTTTTAAAAAGTGGGGTTACATTGGCTACCCTCCACTCCATAGGAACTGATCCAGAGTCTATGGAATGTTGGAAAATGACTGTCAATGCATCCGCTATTTCCAGGGCCATCTCCTTAAGTATTTTGGGATGCAGACCATCAGGCCCTGGGGATTTATCGGCCTTCAATCCCATCAATTTCCCCAACACAATTTCCCAACTAATAAGGATTTCCCTCAGTTCCTCCCTTCTTACTAGACCCTCTGACCCCTTTTATATCCGGAAGGTTGTTTGTGTCCTCCTTAGTGAATACCGAACCAAAGTACTTGTTCAATTGGTCTGCCATTTCTTTGCTCCCCGTTATGACTTCCCCTGATTCTGACTGCAGGGGACCTACGTTTGTCTTTACTAGCCTTTTTCTCTTTACATATCTTTAGACGCTTTTGCAATCCGTTTTAATGTTCCCTGCAAGCTTCCTCTCGTACTCTATTTTCCCTGCCCTCATCAAACTCTTTGTCCTCCTCTGCTGAGTTCTAAATTTCTCCCAGTCCCCGGGTTCGCTGCTATTTCTTGTTAATTTGTATGCCACTTCCTTGGCTTTAATACTATCCCTGATTTCCCTTGATAGCCATGGGTGAGCCACCTTCCCTTTTTTATTTTTACGCCAGACAGGGATGTACAATTGTTGTATTCATCCATGCGGTCTCCAAATGTCTGCCATTGCCCATCCACTGTCAACCCCTTAAGTATCATTCGCCAACCTATCCGAACCAATTCACGCCTAATACTTTCAAAGTCACCCTTCTTTAAGTTCTGGACCATGGTCTCTGAATTAACTGTTTCATTCTCCATCCTAATGTAGAATTCCACCATATTATGGTCACTCTTCCCCAAGGGGCCTCACACAACGAGATTGACAATTAATCCTCTCTCATTGCACAACACCCAGTCTAAGATGGCCTCCCCGCTAGTTGGTTCCTCAATATATTGGTCTAGAAAACCATCCCTTATGCAATCCAGGAAATCCTCCTCCACCGCATTGTTTCTAGTTTGGTTAGCCCAATCTATATGCATATTAAAGTCACCCATGATAACTGTTGCACATTTATTGCACTCCAAAGTTCCTGTTTGATGCCCTCCCCAACATCATTACTACTGTTTGGAGGTCTGTACACAACTCCCACTAGCGTTTTCTGCCCTTTGGTATTCCGTAGCTCCACCCATACCAATTCCACATCATCCAAGCTCATGTCTTTCCTTACAATTGCATTAATTTCCTCTTTAACCAGCAATGCCACCCCGCCTCCTTTTTCTTTCTGTCTATCCTTCCTAAATGTTGAATACCCTTGGATGTTGAGTTCCCAGCTTTGGTCACTCTGGAGCCATATCTCCATGATGCCAACCACATCGTATCTGTTAACTGCTATCTGCACAGTTAATTCGTCCACCTTATTCCTAATACTCCTCGCATTGAGGCACAGAGCCTTCAGGCTTGCCTTTTCAACACACTTTGACCCTTTAGAATTTTGCTGTAAAGTGGCCCTTTTTGTTTTTTGCCTTGGGTTTCTCTGTCCTCCACTTTTACTCTTCTCCTTTCTGTCTTTTGCTTCTGTCTCCATTTTGTTTCCCTCTGTCTCCCTGCATTGGTTCCCATCCTCCTGCCATATTAGTTTAACTCCTCCCCAATAGCACTAGCAATTGGTTACGGTCCTGCCCAGGTGCAGACCATCCGGTTTGTACTGGTCCCACCTCCCCCAGAACCGGTTCCAATGCCCCAGGAATTTGAATCCCTCCCTGCTGCACCACTGCTCAAGCCACGTATTCATCTAAGCTATCCTGTGATTCCTACTCTGACTAGCACGTGGCACTGGGAGCAATCCTGAGATCACTACTTTTGAGGTCCTACTTTTTAATTTAACTCCTAGCTCCCTAAATTCGTCTCGTAGGACCTCATCCCATTTTTTACCTATATCGTTGGTACCTATGTGTACCACGACATTCCCTTTTTAGAATGTCCTGCACCCGCTCCGAGACATCCTTGACCCTTGCACCAGGGAGCCAAGATACCATCCTGGAGTCTCGGTTGCGGCTGCAGAAACGCCTATCTATTCCCCTTACAATTGAATCCCCTATCACTATCGCTCTCTTATTCTTTTTCCTGCCCCTCTGTGCAGCAGAGCCCGCCATGGTGCCATGAACCTGGCTGCTGCTGCTCTCCCCTGATGAGTCATCCCCCTCAACATTACCCAAAGCGGTGTATCTGTTTGCGCGATCATGGTACATGCTTTGTTGATGCCGACTGACATCGACGTGATCATGGTGGTCAGGGTGGACAAGAGAGAGCTTTGTTTTGAGCGCCCTTGTCATGAGCTGCTCAGCTGGGGGAACCCCGGTGAGCGAGTGGGGTCTGGTGCGGTAGCTGAGCAGGACTCGAGACAGTCGGGTCTGCAGGGAGCCTCCCGACACGTGTTTCAAGCTTTGTTTGATGGTTTGAACTGCCTGTTCTGCGTGGCCATTGGATGCGGCTTGAACGGGGCAGATGTGACATGCTTGATCCCATTACGGGTCATGAATTCCTTGAATTCAGCACTGGTGAAACACGGCCCATTGTTGCTGACTAGGACATCAGGCAGGCCATGTGTGGCAAACATGGCTCATAGGCTTTCGATGGTGGCGGTGGACGTGCTTACAGATATTATTACACATTCAATCCATTTTGAATAAGCATCCACAACAACCAAGAACATTTTGCGTAGAAATGGGCCCGCATAGTCAACGTGGATCCTAGACCACGGTTTGGAGGGCCATGACCACAAACTTAGCAGTGCCTCTCTGGGTGCATTGCTCAGTTGAGAGCAAATGTTGCACTGGCACACACATGACTCTAAATCTGAGTCAATGCCGGGCCACCACACATTGGACCTGGCTATGGCTTTCATCATTACAATGCCTGGGTGGGTGCTGTGTAGGTCACGTATGAACATTTCTCTGCCTTTCTTGGGCAAGACCACGCGATTACCCCACAAAAGACAGTCCGCCTGTAAGGATATTTCGCCTTTGCGCCTGTGGAACTGCTTAATCTCTTCCTGCATCTCCGCTGGGGCACTGGACCAGCTCCCATGGAGGACACAGTTTTTTTTTACCAGGGACAGTAAAGGATCCTGGCTGGTCCAGGTCCTGATCTGGTGGGTCGTAACGGGTGACTTTTCGTTTTTGAATACATCCATCACCATGAGCAAGTCTGCAGGCTGTGCCATTTCCACCCCGGTGGTGGGCAATGGTAGCTGAATGAGAGCATCAGCGCAGTTCTCTGTGCTCGGTCTGTGTCGGATTACATAGTTGTATGCTGACAGCGTGAGCGCCCATCTTTGGATGCGGGTAGAGGCATTGGTGTTAATCTCTTTGCTCTCTGAGAATAGCAATATGAGAGGCCTATGGTCAGTTTCCAGCTCAAACTTGAGACCAAACAAATACTGGTGCATTTTTTCACCACGTAAATGCACGCCAAAGCTTCTTTTTCAATCATGCTGTCGGCCCTTTCGGCCTTGGAAAGACTCCTGGGCGCATAGGCGACCGGTTGCAATGTTCCCGATTCGTTAGCCTGTTGTAACACTTACCCGACCCCGTATGACGATGCATCGCAAGCTAGCACTAATCATTTACATGGGTTATTCAGAACAAGCATTTTGTTTGAACATAACAGATTTCTGGCTTTCTCAAAGGCAGCCTCTTGTGAATTCCTCCATACCCAGTCGTCTCCCTTGCGCAGTAGCACATGTAGGGATTCTAGCAAGGTGCTTAATCCGGGTAGAAAATTATCGAAATAGTTGAGGAGTCCCAGGAACGACTGCAGCTCCGTCACGTTCTGTGGTCTCGGCACGTTCTTGATGGCCTCCGTCTTGGTGTCGGTGGGTCTGGTGCCGTCTGCTGCGATTCTTTTTCCCAAGAACGCGACCTCTGGCGCCAGGAAAACACACTTCGAGTGTTTCAACCTGAGTCCCACGCGATCTAGCCGACTTAGAACCTCTTCCAGGTTCTGCAAGTGTTCGATGATGCCCGACCTGTGACCAGTATGTTGTCCTGGAAAACCACAGTGCGCGGAACTGACTTTAGCAGGCCCTCCATGCTCCGTTGGAAAATTGCCGCAGCCGAACGAATCCCAAATGGGCATCTGTTATAGATTAACAGACCTTTGTGCATGTTGATGCAGGTGAGGCCTTTCGAAGATTCCTGCAGCTCCTGCGTCATGTAGGCCGAGGTCAGGTCCAACTTGGTGAACATCTTTTCTCCAGCCAGGGTCGCAAATAGGTCGTCTGCCTTCGGTAGCGGTTATTGGTCCTGTAGCGAAAAACGGTTAATCGTTACTTTATCGTCCCCACAAATTCTGACCGTGCCGTCACCTTTGAGTACCGGGACAATCAGACTGGCCCACTCGTTGAATTCCACCGGTGCGATGATGCCTTCTCGCTGCAGCCTGTCCAGCTCAATTTCCACTTTCTCTTGCATCATGTACGGTACCGCCCCTGCGTTGTGGTGGATGGGTCGCGTACCGGGAACCAAATGGATCTGCACTTTCACCCCCGAGAAACTTCCAATGCCTGGCTCGAACAACGATGAAAATCTGCTCAGAACCTGGGCACATGAGGCGTCGGCCATGGACGAAAGCGATCAGATGCCGTCCCAGTTCCAGCGGATTTTTCCCAGCCAGCTTCTGCTGAACAGTGTGGGGCCATCCCCTGGCATGATCCATAGTGGGAGTTCGTGCACTGTTCCATCATAGGAGACTGACTTCTGCGCTGCCAATTACAGGGATCAGCTCTTTGGTGTAAGTTCTTAGCTTGGTGTGAATGGGGCTTGTTGCACCACAGCCTGTCGAAGGCCTTTTTGCTCATTATGGACTGATTCGCACCCGTGTCCAGTTCCATGGATACTGGAATTCCGTTCAGTTCAACTTTTAACATAATCGATGGACATTTCGTGGTACACTTCTGCCTCCTCGTTTCAAGTGACTAGTTCAGCCTGATTCACCATGGATCGATCTTCCTCTGCAAAGTGTGGTTTGCAGGGTTTACAGCTCGCCTGCACATTCGCTGGAGGCGTCCCATTGTTCTGCAGTCGTTGCACACATAGTGCTTGAAGCGGCATTGATGGGCCCGATGATCACCTCCACAACACCAACAAGGTGTTAACTGCCTCACATTAACAATTAATGGCGGACTCTGGGTCATCTGAGGTCGTGCAGCAGCCGACGTGTACGTTCTGCCATGTATATTCCTGCTCGAAAACTATGTTACTTTGTGCACAGTACTGGCCGAAATCTCTTTATGCTGCAAAATTTGTTTGGTGTTATCGCTGGTGGACATAAATGCCTGTGCTATCGTTATGGCTTTGCTCAGATTCGGTGTTTCAATCGTCAATAGTTTGTGAAGATTACCTCATGGTCAATGCCAAGCACAAAAAAGTCCTTTAGTATTTGTTCAAGGAATCCATCAAATTCGCAATGTCCTGCAAGGCACCTTAGTTCGGCGAAGTAGCTCGCCACTTCCTGGCCCTCCGACCGTTGACACGTGTAGAACCGATATCTCGCCATCAAAATGCTTTCGTTTGGATTTAGGTGCTCTCAGACCAGCGTACACAATTTTTCATAGGATTTGATTGTTGGTTTTACCAGAGCTAGGAGATTCTTCATGAGGCCATAGGTTGTTGCCCCACAGACGGTAAGGAGGATCGCCCTTTGTTTGGCAGTGTTCTCGTCCCCTTCCAGCTCGCTGGCCACGAAGTATTGGTCGAGTCTCTCCACGAAGGCCTCCAAATCGTCCCCTTCTGAGAACTTCTCCAGGATACCAACAGTTCTTTGCATTTTCGCATGGTTATTCATTACCTCATCGCCAATTATTATGCTCATAATAAAGGATGAAACTGAGTACTGTATGCAATGAGTAAGTGTGACCTTAGCTCCTTTAATTCGACTCCAGAGTGCAGGTACAGCATGGGAGACCTGCTTATATACAGTGCTCCCAAGGGATGCTGGGATCCCTTGGGACTCCAAAAGGTAGGCCTAATAAAATTGAAGTTAATGGGAAACGGGAAAACTCTCCACTGGCTGCAGTTATACCTAACACAAAGGAAGATGGTTGTGATTGTTGGAGGTCAATCATCTCTGCCCCAGGACATCACTGTAGAAGTTCCTCAGGGCCATGTCCTAGGCTCAACCAGCTGCAGCTACATCATCAATGACCTTCCCGCCATCATAAGGTCAGGAGTGGGGATGTTCACTAACAATTGCATAGTGTTCAGTTCCATTCGCAACTCCTCAGATAATGAAGCAGTCCATGCCTTCATGCAGCAAGACCTGGATGACATTCAGGTTTGGACCGATAAATGACAAGTGTCAGGCAATGACCATCTCTGACAAGAACATAAGAACATAAGGATTAGGAACAGGAGTAGGCCATCTAGCCCCTCGAGCCTACTCCGCCATTCAAAAAGATCATGGCTGATCTGGCCGTGGACTCAGCTCCACTTACCCGCCCGCTCACCATAACCCTTAATTCCCTTCTTGGTTAAAAACCTATCGATCTGTGATTTGAATAAATTCAATGAGCTAGCCTCAACTGCTTCCTTGGGCAGAGAATTCCACAGATTCACAACCCTCTGGGAGAAGAAATTCCTTCTCAACTCTGTTTTAAATTGTCTCCCCCGTATTTTGAGGCTGTGCCCCCTAGTTCTAGTCTCCCCGACCAGTGGAAACAACCTCTCTGCCTCTATCTTGTCTATCCCTTTTATTATTTTAAATGTTTCTATAAGATCACCTCTCATCCTTCTGAACTCCAACGAGTAAAGACCCAGTCTACTCAATCTATCATCATAAGGTAACCCCCTCATCTCCGGAATCAGCCTAGTGAATCGTCTCTGTACACCCTCCAAGGCTAGTATATCCTTCCTTAAGTAAGGTGACCAAAACTGCACGCAGTACTCCAGGTGCGGCCTCACCAATACCCTATACAGTTGCAAAAGGACCTCCCTACTTTTGTACTCTATCCCTATCGCAATGAAGGCCAACATTCCATTTGCCTTCCTGATTACCTGCTGCACCTGCAAACTAACTTTTTGGGATTCATGCACAAGGACCCCCAGGTCCCTCTACACCGCATCATGTTGTAATTTCTCCCCATTCAAATAATATTCCCTTTTACTGTTTTTTTTCCCAAGGTGGATGACCTCACATTTTCCGACATTGTATTCCATCTGCCAAACCTTAGTCCATTCGCTTAATCTATCTAAATCTCTTTGCAGCCTCTCTGTGTCCTCTACACAACCCTCTTTCCCACTAATCTTTGTGTCATCTGCAGATTTTGTTACACTACACTCTGTCCCTTCTTCCAGGTCATCTATGTATATTGTAAACAGTTGTGGTCCCAGCACCGATCCCTGTGGCACACCACTAACCACCGATTTCCAACCCGAAAAGGACCCATTTATCCCGGCTCTCTGCTTTCTGTTAGCCATCTAATTCTCGATCCATGCTAATACATTTTCTCTGACTCCGCGTATCTTTATCTTCTGCAGTAACCTTTTGTGTAGCACCTTATCGAATGCCTTTTGGAAATCTAAATACACCACATCCATCGGTACACCTCTATCCACCATGCTCGTTATATCCTCAAAGAAAATATCTAACCGCCGCCCTTTGACATTCAACGGCATACCATCACCAAATCCTTCACCATCAACATCCTGCGAGTCACCATTGACCAGAAGCTTAACTGGACCAGACACATAAATACTGTGGCTACAAGAGCAAGTCAGAGGGTGGGTATTCTGCAGCGGGTGTCTAACCTCCTGACTATCTAAAGCTTTTCCACCATCTACAAGGCACAAGTCAGGAGTATGATGCAATACTCTCCATTTGCCTGGATGAGTGCAGGACCAGAGCAGCAGGCACATGGGAACACCATCGCCTCCAAGTTCCCCTCCAACAACAGTCAAGAGGCTCAAAATCATCCTGGACAAAGCAGCTTGCATGATTGGCATCTCATACACAATATTAAACATTTACTCTTTCCACCACCAGCACACTGTGGCTGCAGTGTGTACCATCTATAATACACACTGCAGCAACTCGCCAAGGCTTCTTCAGGAACACCTCCCAAACCCGTGACCTCTACCACCTAGAAAGATCAGGGCAGCAGGCACATGGGAACACCATCACCTCCAAATTTCCCTCCAGGTCACACGCCATCCTGATTGGAAATATATCACCGTTCCTTCATCGTCGCTGGGCAAAAAAATCCTGGAACTCCCTCCCAAACAGCACTAAGTGAGTACTTTCGCCACACAGACTGCAGCCGTTCAAGAAGGTAGCTCACCACCCATCTTCTCAAGGGCAATTAGGGATGGGCAATAAATGCTGGCCTTGTCAGCGACTAATGTTCCCTTTAAGTTGAGTGGCCATGCAGCTCTCTGGACCTGTCATGCAGCCAGCTCGCCAGCTTTATAATAAGAAAAACCGTAGATGCGCAGTACTTGGAATGGGCCATGCAGCCGCTTAAAGGTGCCAGGCACCCAAAAAAAGTAGCAGGAACATTACCAGCCAATTATCATTACTGCATCCCATGAACAAAGAAAAAAGACACGAGTGGTCAAGGCCAGTGAATTCACCTTCAAATGCCATATTCTACCATCTGCACCACTGGCCTCACACATTGCTCAATGTACCACATCCCATCGCTCACTTACCACAATCTCCATCAATCACGACTCACACTTCACCTCACCCTCACACCCTTACCACTGCTGCAAGCCTCACACCCACATCTCACAGCTTGAACACACTGTTAGCTATTCAACCATGACAGCCACATCACCCAAACACATTACACCACACTCACTGATAAAGTTCCGTTTTTTTGCAGGAAAAGGTTGCGCATAACTAGCACGAGCAGAAGTTAACCGACAGCGGAGAGGATCGCCTGCAAGACTTATCTCCCATGAAGGAAACAGTACTGGCCATTCTTGGCAGGAGCATTGCTGAGCCCATTTCCAGAGGTGGGGCTGGAAGAATACAAGATGCCGGTATCCTCATGCATTATCCTCCTTCTCACATCCCACTTCCCCCTCATCCCACAATCTCTTCTGATTTACAAGCCGCACTTGATGTAAGCATGCAGCTCTTGCTTTCTCCCACTCCCCTCACCACAACCCTATCCTTCTGCCTTTCTCATTTCAGACACCTATGATACCAGCCTGCCCAGCCATGGCACAACATAAAGAGGGAGAGGAGAGTGAAGAAGAAGAAACACTCGATTTCACAGGCGCCAACTCAAATACTGACACTCTGTGTACTTTTGAGGATAGGTTAGATGTAGGATCTGCACATGGTGAGACACCGGGCATAAATGGGCTTCAGCCAGGGCAGGGGGAAAGGGCAGTGCAGTTGCCAGCTCCCCAGAGGGCAAGGTTGCACACGATTTCTGCTGCACAAGACTCAGATGAAGATTTTGATGGGGCGGTCTACAGAAGAATGCTGATGGGTGTGCACAATGAAATGCATGGTGCATTGGCAGGCCTGCCAGAAAGCTTGAATGCAATGTCAAGCAGCATGGGGTAGTGCAGCTCCAGTCTGGCACAGGGCTTTGGGCAGAGCTTGGAGCCCATCCTTTACAGTGTAGAAGGGCTGGGCTGATCCATTAATGCATTTGTGGATCCAACCATCATGCTGCATCTGATGGCAGAAGCCACCCAATGTCTTGAGTGCTGAAGTGGAAGCTCAGACTGAAGTCATGCAAGCACAGACTGTTGCCATCATGGCTGGGTTTACCAGTGTTGAAAGGGGCTTGCAGGGTGTCACAGCGGTCCAGCGGTCCAGATTACTAGGATTGCTGAGGCGTTGCCCCGGGGAGTGATAGTGGATCTGTAGGGCTGACCCTGCTGTCCTCTCTGAGGATAACAACATTCGTACTCCCAACACTGCACTCCACTAGTGCCCTTGCTGTTACCTGTCAACCAGCCAACACAGACTGCTGCCGCCCATGCCAAGACGGTGCAGTCCGAAGCCGGGTCTTCTCGGCCCAGAGCTCCTCGAGGTCAACCTCCAAGGCCACCTGCAGTCTCCCCTACTGAATGTCAGCAGCCTTCCACCAGCCATGATGCAGCCACTGGGGTACTATCTGGATTGCCTCCTTCCTTCCACCTCTTCCACTTCCTCCTCTTCCGCTTCCTCCTCCTCCTCTTCCTCCTGCTGCTCCTGAGCTGGGACAGTATCCCTGGTGGCAAGGGCTGTGTCCTCATGATGGCCAGGTTAGGGAGGATACAGCAGACCACAATGAATCGGGACACATGCTCCAGTGAGTACTATAGGGGTCCTCCAGAGAGGTCCAAGCAGCAGAACCATTGCTTCAGAACCCCAATGGTCTGCTTTATCAGATTCTGTGTGGCAGCATGGCTCTCGTTGTACGCATGCTGCCCAGGTGTGGTTGGGTTGCAGGGCTGATTCATGAGTCAGGTGGTCAAAGGACAGCCCTTGTCTCCCAGTAGCCACCCTCTGGTTTTTCTTGGTGACTAAAAGACTTAGGGAAAAGCAAACTGGTGCACAATTAAGGCATTAAGAGTGCTGCTAGGATATTGGGCTTTCACCACCATGATGTGCTGAGCATGGTCACACACCAGTTGTACATTCAGCGAGTGAAAACCTTTGCGGTTGTGGTACATCTCAGCATTTGCATGCAACGCCCGCAAAGCTACATGCGTGAAGTCAATGGCGCCCTGCACCATAGGGAAGCCCGCTATCCTGGCAAAGTCACATGCACACTCAGTCTGCTTCTCTCTGGTCAGAGAGAAGGCAATGAAGTTCCCTCTCGTGGCATAAAGAGCTTCTGGACCTCTATTATGCAGCAGTAGATGGTGAACTGGGATATGTTACAGATTCGCCTGTTCCAGCCTGGAAGGATCCCAATGCAAAGCAACTCAGGGCCATGGTCACCTTCACAGCCACTGGCAGCACTGTCCTTTCCCTGGTGCGAGGCTGCAGGTTTGGTTGCAAGAGGTGGAAGCGTACCTCCTTCGTAAAGTGCAGATGCCTCAGACACTGCTCCTGGCTCAGGTTGAGGTAAGAGAATTGCTCTCAGAAGACCCTAGGTGGGTAAGGTCTCTTGCTGAGTTCCCTTCTGCCCTCATCCTCCTCCCTCTGCGAGCAGCTTGTCCTCTGCTTCACTATCTCTGCTCTATCTCCCTGTCATGCTGCAGGCCAAGGGGGATGACAACTAGAGCAACCATGACTGGGGGAAAGTGGTCTGACCAGAACCCATGAAGTCAGGAGCACGTCCTTCTCCACTTGCAGCACCACTGCCTGTCACCTCACCAACTTTAAACAACTCGAGAAAGCTGCAAACACCTCCACAAACTTACACAGCGCCAATGGAAATTAATCAGCAACTGACCTGAAAGTGGTTGATCATCCCTTTAAATATCACTGGTAGGAGGTCTTTGCAGCTGCTGAATGCATGTTCAGCTGTTCGTGGTTAGCACATGGCGTTACTCCAAGTGTTCAGAACAAAACTAGCATCGCTGGTATCAAATCAGCATTGCACGCTGGTTGACATCACAATCTGTCTACATTCTATATGTCTGGCTCACGCTCCCAGCACCGACTCTACCCAAACAACACACACTACGCTGCTGAATCTCTAGGCCAGAAAATGTTCAACACTGAGTGATAGAATTCTCTTCGCTAAATCAGCAATAATTATAGGGTTAATTCTATGATCCCATGGAGAGCATGTGTGAGCTTGAAAGGTAGCAATTCTTTGGCTGAGTGGGTAACATTCCTGCCTTTGGGTCAGAAGATGCTCAGTTCAAATCCTGCTCCAACCAGTCCTGGTGAGTGGAGAGTGGGAGTTTTGGGTTGACAGCCAATGGGATACTTGCATTGATGGGTGTGGGTGACCTCCCCCTTCAGCATATGAGTTGAGCGTATACGTTGTGGGAACTCTTAGCCGGTCCCTCGTATTGAGGATGACTTGCTTCCATGCCAAAAAGGGATGAGTTCACAGGTGGTTCAATGAAGGACCTAATATTCCAGGTCCCGAACTACATGCTGAAGGGTGGAAGATGCCTGTGCGTGGATTTTTTTAACGTGTGGTGGCCGTTGCACACCAGCCACCACACGAGCTTGACAGAGCTAGGTCTTGGATTAATCAAGACGACTGGAGACCAGCTCTGCTGCACGGACTGAGTGCGCACACATACTGCAGTGTGGGCTGGCCCTTAATACCTTAATACCCTCCCAATGTAAAGCGGCTGATACAAAAGATGATTATGGCCATGGAAAGAATGTTCACATCATGGCCTGTCAATCAGCTTGTATATCCTGCCACGACTATGTGAGGATATGAAAACATCATTTTCACAATGTTTGTTTGTGAATTAATGAGACAGTGGCTAAGAATCTGATCTCATAGAAAATTCTCAATTCATAATATTTTGTCACAAAGCTGAGTAACTTGTATGTAGACCTAAGCCCCACAGTTGTGAAACTCTGGTCCCAGCATGGAGTTTCTCTTGACAGGAAGAACTGGGTCCAAATTTAAGCGCACATAATTAGGTCCTTCATTAAGCACCACATCTGATGTTCTACCCATTAACGTTAGTGCCAGAAAACTGCAAACAAATCAGATGCACTGATCTTTGCACCCAATTCTTCGATCTGGGCTCCCAGCATCTTCCTACTTCATGACTTAGAACGTTAGATAAAAAGGAAAACTGAAAAATAAAAATTCTTTCTGTAGCTCATGACAGGTTTTCTGTCAAACTTTCATTAATACTTTATTTCCACAGTCAATCCATAATTTGAAATGTTTCTAATGGCCCTCAGCAGTTTTGTTTATTTTAAGTAATTACTATTCCTCTGCTTTTCCTGAGGTTGGAACAGCTGTTATACAGAAATGCTCACTCTCATATTTTAGCATTGTGCTTCATTTAAATTATTGTTCCATTTCTGTCAATCCTGATTTATTTTCAGACTTTTGCTTTGATTTTCTTTGTATTAGTGAGTCCTCGCCTTGTTATGCATGGTTTATTAATAGGAAATTTGCTTCATGTTTATCAAATTTTTATTGCGTCATTTTTTTCATTCCTCCATTAATCCTGAGTCAGTTTTTCATTTTTGTCATTTTGAAAAGCACACTGTGTTGATAAATAACACTTGCAAAGGTGTTTCTGGCGCTGGTTCAATCGATTTTCATTGTAATTATTTTTTCCTTAACATATTTCTTTTATCAAGATGATTTATATTTCCAAGCCCTTTAATTCTCACGTGCCATAACTTTTTCAATGATAATTAGGAGATTTGACTCCCCTTCAAACTTTCTTCTTAATTTGACCTTGTCATGATTGTAGCTTTCAATCTTCCTGATGCTGTTTATGTGAAGTCAATAAACTGTCTTCCTGCTTGGACAATGATGATGGTACTTCAACCTATGATTGGGCCGTGGAGAGGGATGTGGATGAATTATCCGTGAAGATATGGAAGTATGATTTATGAGCAAGGCTTTGGCTAGGCATGATCTAAGAAGATTCTTCTCTTTAAAAGATTGCTGTAAAAGGCAAGGAACTTTTCGGAATACAAATAAAAATAGACGATCAACATTACTGTAATATCCTGAATGTGATATGTTGTTTGTGTATGTTACACGTGGTTGTGATATTCTTATTTCATAAATAAAAATATCACAACCTTTAGTCCAATAATCTCCTGGTCGGCCTCCCATCTTCCACCCTTATAGGAATATAGGAACAGGAGTAGGCCATTCAGCCCCTAAAGCCTGTTCTGCCATTCAGTCAGATCATGGCTGCTCTGTATCTTAACTCCAACTACCCACCTTTGTTCCATAACCCTTAATACCCTTGAATAACAAAAATCTACCAATCTCAGTTTTGAAATTTTCAGTTAACCTAGTCACAACAGCTTTTGGAGAAGGGAGTTCGAGATTTCCACTACCACTTGTGTGAAAAAGTGCGTTCTCACACCGTCCTTGAATGGCCTAGCTCTAATTTTAAGGTTATGCCCCCTTGTTATGGACTCTCTGTAAGCGGTTTTGATCCTGGCCCAATTGCTAGATGGACAGTTTGAATCACCCCCGCCTTATAAAAATTCTATACCCAGGGATTATTATTCAGAGTGTAAATGGAATAAGTCACGGACAGGAATGCTTCGGTGAAAAATCGTATTTTTATTTATTTGGTCGAACATGCACTGGCTAAAACATGCACTACTAAACAAAATCACTTTCTCTGTGGAGAATAAGATCCAGGTTACAAACAACATACATTCAATACAGAACTGATGACCGGTAACATGCAGTAATTCCCTTGTTGCTATGGTGGATTCTAACTCCACCCCACCAACGAATTACAGTCTCAGCCCCTTCGCCTGGCTAAACCAAATGAAGCTTCCTCCCCAGAACAGCCCCAAAAAGCTTCACTTCTGAGAAAAACCCTGAGCCCTTACACCTCACCCAGCTCGTCTGGGATATCTGGTTACCGGCTTGGGACACTCGTGACCATGCTCACCACTACAAACAGTCGGTCTCGATCGCTCAGCTCAGCTGTGGGAAGTCACTACCTGGAGACTGTACTCTGTGAGGGGTATGTGGTTCTCTGTCTCAGCGGCTTCTTCTGCAGAACTGCGGCTTCCTCCTCTGGTACTTCTTCTTGTTACGTCGAGAGCAAGAGGGAGAAGGAGTAGCAAAATGGTGGAAAAGAGTTTATCTTTATAGGAGTCTTGCTACCCCTATCTTTCCCACCAATCTTTTGTTTCGAAGCACTCCAGTGCTTAGTCAGCGATGGGCCATCAGACCCATGTGTATTTGACTAATGGCCCTGAGTCTGGGACATATCTCGGTCTTTGTGTTGGGAAAAAAAACTGGCTCCTCTTTGGCTGGCCAGGCTAGTGGGTTCATTGTTCTGCTTCTCTTCTGAGATGGAGGTGAGAAGTGCTTTTGAATATGACCCCCTTCCTTTAGCTAGGACTGGTGGGCGAACCCGTATGTTCTGGATAATTACTGTGACAGTTCTTTTGTCACAGCCAACTCCCATGCGGTCTCTCTGCACACGATGATCCCATCACAGGGAAAAATACCCTTAGAAAAATCCCATAAAGTCCACAAAATATTCTCGACTGAGTCCATTCTTGAAACAGAGACTTTGCGATCTCTTCATCTCCCACCAAAGGAAATAGTTTTTCTGTATCTACGCTATCAAATCCTTTAATCACATTGAACACCTAAATTAGATCACCCCTTAGCCCTCTAATTCGAGAGAATACTAGTTGAGTCTATGCAATCTGTCCTCATAACTTAACCCTTTTATCCCCAGTATCATTCGGTTGAATCTGTGCTGCACCCTTTTCAAGGCCAATCTATTCTTCCTGATGTGTGGTGTCTAAAACTGAATGCAGTACTCTAGATGAGGTCTAAACAGAGCTCTGTACAAGTTTAGCATAACTTCCACCCATTTGTATTCCAGCCCTCTTGAGATAAAGACGAACATTCCATTCATCTTTGTAATTATTTTTCGTACCTGTCCACTTGTTTTTTTTCGTTATTTCTGTACTTGGACCTCTTAATCTCTCTGCTCCTCCACAGGTCCTTCTCACCATTTCGATGATGCTCTGATCTATCCCTTTTAGGTCCAAAACAGATGACCTCACATTTTCCCACATTGAACTCCATCTGCCACAGTTTTGCCCATTCACTGAATCCATCAATGTCCCTTTCTGCTTCCATCTACACTACTTAATAAACCATCTAATTTATTGGTGTCATTAAACTTAGATATATGGCTCTCTATTTATTCATCCACTTCATTTATAAATATAGTGAAAACCTGCAGCCCCAGTACAGATTCCTGGTGAACACCACTAGTCACATCCTACCATTATCCCTACTCTTCGTTCCCTACTCCCTAACCAAATCCCTATCCAAGCCAACCAGTTACCTCCAATTCCATGTGATCTCATTTTTGTTAAGAGTCTTTAATATGAAGTTTGTCGCATGCCTTCTGGTAGTGCATATAAATAGCATTCATAGACACTGCCTTATCTACCATGTTTGTTACCTGCTCAAAAAATTCAATTAGATTTGTTAGACCTGACTTACTCTTTACAAATCTGTGCTGGCTCTCTGTGATTATCTCATATTTGTCCAAACGATCAGTCACTCTGTCCCTAATCACACCCTTTGTAAACTCTGCTGTCCATATCCCAACTCGCAACAAGTTCCGTTCACCTATCACCGCTGTGCTCGTTGACCTACATTGGGTCCCGATCTACCAAAGTCTCAAATTTAAAATTCTCATCCTCAATGTTCAAATCCTTCTATGACATCACCCTTTCCTACTTCTGTAACCTCCTCCAACCCTACAATCACTGTTACCTCTAAAATGTGTGGCTACGCAGCCCTGCATTAATCCTTGAGCTCCTAAGCACTTCAATTGAAAGGCCGTGCAGAGAACTGGACAGCAGCTGGAGCGGGGGAGTGGCCCAATACACAACACTGTGATTATCACCACGAGCATCTTTGTGGCCTTCTCCACATGCACGCGGCATCCTGAAGCCACACATGCCCACCCGAACACCTTCAGCGCATGTGCGCTTTTGCGGAAGCTGCACACGCGTAGTACCCCACAGTTACAACCCGTAAGCCTTGGCTCCATAGTAAGTTCACTGGATCCTGTTGTGTATCTGTAAAGCATGCACTCCCATGTTCCACCACCAGGGCATGCATCCCCTGAAGTCCCAAGGGATCCCAAGGGATAAGCCGGCCCCGAAGACCTGTTCCTCACTCCGGAGTGTCTTAATAAAGACGGAGCTCACTGTTACTTTAACCTTCCTGTGTGCAGTCTCATCTGTGTTAGGAACACAATAACTGGCGACGAGTATACGAATCCAATGCAAAGATGCAGCAAACTGTGGGCGTCCTGGAGAAGTTCTCGGAGGGTGAGGACTGGGAAGCCTATGTCAAACGGCTAGACCAGTACTTTGTAGCCAACGAGCTGGACGGAGAAGGAAGCACTGCAAAAAGAAGAGTGGTCCTCCACATGGCCTGCAGGGCACCGACCTACAGCCTCATGAAGAATCTTCTGGCTCCAGTGAAACCCACAGATAAGTCATATGAGGAGCTGTGTACACTGGTTCGGTAGCATCTTAACCAGAGGGAGGGCGTGCTGATGGCGAGGCATCGGTTCTACACGTGCCAGCGATCTGAAGGTCAGGAAGTGGCGAGCTACGTCGCCAAGCTAAGGCGACTTGCAGAACAATGTGAGTTTGATGGCTACCTGGAGCAAATGCTCAGTCTTTTTTGTACTGGCCATTGGCCACGAGACCATCCTACGAAAACTTTTGACTGTAGAGACACTGACCCTCAGTAAGGCCATTGCGATAGTATAGGCGTTTATGTCCACCAGTGATAACACCAAACAAATCTCTCAGCACACAAATGCTAGCAATGTTCATAAATTAACTGGAACTGTGTTTGCGAGCAGAAATGTACAGGGCAGAAGCCACAAGTCTGCAACTGCCAGCAGGCCTCAGGTTACCCAGAGGACTCAGAGTCCGCAACAAAGGATGAATGCAAGGCAATTCACACCTTGTTGGCGTTGTGGAGGCTTCTATTCAGCCTATTCATGCTGCTTCAAAGGGTATGTTTGCAAGAGCTGTGGAACAATGGGGCAACTCCAATGAGCTTGCAGCTCGGCAAAACCTTCTAACCACCACGTGGCAAAGGAAGATCGGACCCATGGTGGATCAAAGCAATTTTGAGCCTCAGAGAGAGGAGGCAGATGCTGAAGTACACAGGGTGCACACATTTTCGACGAAATGTTCACCTATAATGCTAAATGTAAAATTGAATGGCTTACCCATAGCCATGGAACTGGACACTGGCGCTAGCCAATCCATCATGAGTAAAAAGATGTTTGAGAGACTGTGCTGGAACAAGGCACTCAGACCAGCCCTGAGCTCCATCCACACGAAACTGAGAACGTACACCAAAGAGCTCATCACTGTCCTGGGCAGCGCCATGATCAAGGTCACGGTGCACGAACTGCCATTCTGGATTGTCCCGGGCGATGGCCCCACACTGCTTGGAAGGAGCTGGCTGGGCAAAATCCGTTGGAACTGGGATGACATCCATGCGCTATCACATGTCGATGAAGCCTCATGTACCCAGGTTCTGAACAAATTTCCTTCCCTTTTTGAGCCAGGCATTGGTAACTTTTCCGGGGCGAAGGTGCGGATCCACTTGGTCCCAGAGGCACGACCCATTCACCACAAGGCATGAGCGGTACCTCACATGATGAGGGAGAGAGTGGAAATCGAGCTGGACAGGCCGCAATGCGAGGGCATCATTTCCCCAGTGGAATTCAGCGAGTAGGCCAGCCCGTTTGTTCCAGTACTCAAAAGTGATGGCACTGTCAGGATTTTCGGCAATTATAAAGTAACTATTAATCGTTTCTCGCTACAGGACCAATACCCGCTTACCTAAGGCAGACGACCTATTTGCGACGCTGGCAGGAGGCAAGACGTTCACCAAGCTTGACCTGACTTCGGCCTACATGATGCAGGAGCTGGAGGAGTCTTCGAAGGGCCTCACCTGCATCAACACGCACAAGGGACTGTTCATCTACAATAGATGCCCGTTTGGAATTTGGTCAGCTGCAGCGATCTTCCAGAGAAACATGGAGAGCCTACTCAAGTCAGTAGCACGCACGGTGGTTTTTCAGGACGACATATTGGTAACGGGTCGGGACACCGTCGAGCACCTACAAAACCTGGAGGAGGTCGAAATGTGTCTTCATGGCAACAGAAGTGGAGTTTTTGGGGAGAAAGATTGCGGCGGACGGCATTCGGCCCACAGATGCCAAGACAGAGGCTTTCAGGAATGCGCCCAGGCCACAGAACGTCACAGAGCCGTTCCTGGGACTCCTCAACTATTTTGGTAACTTACTACCGTGGTTAAGCACCCTCTTAGAGCCCCTACATGTGTTATTGCGTAAAGGTGAGAACATGGTGTGGGGAAAAAAACAAGTAATTGCTTTTGAAAAAGCCAGAAACATTTTATGCTCCAACAAGCTGCTTCTATTGTATAACCCGTGTAAAAGACTTGTGCTAGCATGTGATGCGTCGTCGTACGGAATCGGGTGTGTATTGCAACAAGCTAACGTTGCGGGGAAGTTGCAAGCGTTGCCTATGCCTCCAGGAGCTTGTCTAAGGCTGAGAGGGCCTACAGCATGATTGAGAAAGAAGCATTAGCGTGTGTGTTCAGGGTAAAAAAAAAATGCATCAGTACCTGTTTGGCCTCAAATTTGAGCTGGAAACCAATCACAAGCCCCTCATATCCCTGTTCGCTGAAAACAAGGGGATAACTACTAATGCCTCAGCCCGCATACAAAGGTGGGCACTCACGCTATCAGCGTGTAACTATACCATCCGCCACAGGCCAGGCACCGAGAACTGCGCGGATGCTCTCAGTCGGCTACCATTGCCACCACGGGGGTGGAAATGGCGCAGCCTGCAAACTTGTTGATGGTGGCGCAGCCCGCAGACTTGTTGATGGTCATGGAAGCATTTGAAAATGATAAATCACCTATCATGGCCCGCCATATTAGGACTTGGACCAGCCAAGATCCTCTGCTATCCCAAGTAAAAAACTGTGTACTGCATGGGAGCTGGGCCAGCAATCCCGTTGAAATGCAAGAGCTAATCAAGCCGTTCCAGCGGCGAAAGGACGAGCTGTCCATTCAGGCAGACTGCCTGTTATAGGGTAACCGCGTAGTGCTACCCAAAAAGGGCAGGGAGATGTTCATCTTGGATCTCCACAGCACACACCCGGGCGTAGTAATGATGAAAGCGATAGCCAGATCCCACGTGTGGTGGCCCGGTATTGACTCTGACTTAGAGTCCTGCGTACGGCAATGCAGCGTGTGTGCTCAGTTGAACAACACACCCAGAGAGGCACCATTAAGTTTGTGGTCCTGGCCCTCCAGACCATGGTTGTGGATCCATGTCGACTATCCGGGCCCGTTTCTCGTTAAAAATTCCTGGTGGTGGTGGATGCTTTTTCAAAATGGATTGAAAGTGAAATAATGTCGGGAAGCACCGCCACCGCCACCATTGACAGCCTGAGGGCCATGTTTGCCACCCACAGCCTGCCTGATATACTGGTTAGTGACAACGGGCCAGCTGTCACCAGTGCCGAATTTAAAGAATTCATGACCCGCAATGGGATCAAACATATTGCCTCGGCCCCGTTTAAACCAGCCTCCAATGGATGGGCAGAGCGGGCAGTACAAACCATCAAACAGAGCCTTAAATGAGTCGCAGAAGACTCACTCCAAACCCGCCTGTCCAGAGTACTGCTCAGCTACTGCACGAGACCCCACTCGCTCACAGGGGTGCCCCTAAGCTATTTATGAAAAGGACACTTAAAACCAGATTCTCGCTGGTTCACCCCAACCTGCATGATCAGGTAAAGAGCAGGCAGCAGCAACAAAATGTAAATGAAGGTCGCACCACTGTGTCAAGGGAAATTGATCTCAATGACCCTGTGTATGTGCTAAACTATGGACATGGACCCAAGTGGATCGCGGGCACGGTGATAGCTAAAGCAGGGAGTAGGGTGTTTGTAGTCAAACTAGACAATGGACAAATTTGCAGAAAGCACCTGGACCAAACGAGGCTGCGGTTCACAGACTGTCCTGAACAACTCACAGCAGACACCACCTTTTTCAAGCCCCAACACACCCAAGGGATCAATGACACCATCCCGGACCAGGAAATCGAACCCATCACGCCCAACAGCCCATCAAGGCCAGGCTCACCCAGCAGCCCTGTAGGGCCAACAACACGCCAGCCCAATGAGGGCACAGCCAACACACCAGAACAGATATTTGTACCAAGGCGGTCCACCAGGGAAAGAAAGGCTCCCGACCGCCTCACCTTGTAAATAGTTTTCACTTCGACTTTGCGGGGGGAAGTGATGTTGTGTATCTGTAAAGCATGCACTCCCATGTTCTGCCATCAGGGAGTGCATCCCTTGAAGTCCCAAGGGATCCCAGCATCCCTTGGGAGCACTGTATATAAGCCGGCCCTCAGGCCTGTTCCTCACTCTGGAGTCTCTTAATGAAGACTGAGGTCACTGTTACTTTAACCTCCCTGTGTGCAGTCTCATCTGTGTTAGGAACACAATAGATCCATTGCAGGGGGGGGGGGGGGGGAGGCAGAGTGAGAATCAAAGGGGGGAGAGAGAGAGGGGAGAGAGAAACAGAGAATCGGAGGGGAAGAATGAGAGAGACTAGGGGCAGTTAGAGAGAGAAACAGAGGGAGTGAGAGACAGGGACAGAGAGAGAAACAGAGACAGGGAGAGAGACAGGGAGACAGGGACAAGAAGAGAGAGATAGGGACAGAGAGAGAGCGAGAGAGAGAGAGTGATGGGGGCAGGAAGAGAGAGAGACAGGGTCAGGAAGAGAGAGAGTGACAACGACAGGAAGAGAGAGAAACAGGGACAGGGAGAGAGACAGGGAGACAGGGACAAGAAGAGAGAGCGAGAGAGAGAGATGGGGACAGGAAGAGAGAGAGACAGGTTCAGGAAGAGAGAGAGTAACAACGACAGGAAGAGAGAGAAACAGGGACAGAGAGACAGAGAGACAGGGACAGGAAGAGAGAGAGAGAGAGACAGGGACAGAGAGAAACAGTGACAGAGAGAGCCAGAGACAGAGGAAGAGAGACAGAGCTAGAGGGAGCTAGAGAGAGAGACATGGACAGAGAAAGATAAAGAGAGAAACAGCGAGAGAGAGAGGGACAGAAAGAGAAAGAGAGAGAGACAGCGAAAGTGGGAGAGAGAGAGAGAGAGAGAGGGATGAAGAGAGAGAGAGGGATGAGGGTCCAGGTGTGTGTAGTCAGTTCCTGGGACAACACAGGTGGAGGCGCAGCTCATGTAAAATGGCCACTGGAAGAAGGATAAAGCAAACAAGCTTTAGGCCCCCTGTGAAAAAAAAGTTACAAAGTTTGGAAAATTGTTTAAAGCTGGAAATAAATACGGAAAAGTGATGTTGAATTTCCCGCGGTAAGTTCCAGTTAAATTTAGCCAGGTCCCCTGTCCCCTTTTTGAAAGAGTTTATCAGGATTATTTAAATCATGTTATGAGAGAGGGGAAAATGTGCGTGCCACCACCCCGTGCTCCCCTCCCCCTCCCACAACCCCACCCCGTTTCAAGTTTCAACCAGGTTTTAAAGTCCAAGAGGCTTTGAATTGCAAAAAGTGTTTTAAAATTGAAATTTCTCAATATTTGATTTTGAACGATCGACTGAAGTGAGTAGCTTTACACAAACATGCAACCTTACTGTTGAGGAAAAGGAGGGCAGGGAGGATTGGTAGGAGTTACATATTACTTTTTAGTTGACTTTTTAAAAAAATCATTAAGACGTTTAAAAAGAGAACCAAAAAAAGGGGAAAAACACATCATTTTATTTTGTCTGTCGTTCTATAGTCCGAACAAATCTTAGGAATAATGTAAATATAGATTTCCTCTTAAACGTTTAGTGGAGTGTTAATAGAATCAAGAGTTATGTAATGATGTGTAAAGATTGCAGGAAGCTACTTTAGAAGAAAGCACTATTAGTTTATTGAGAAGTACACAGAAAATACTTTGATTAAACTGATAATGTACAATTTTGATTTTGTATAAATGTTTGAAATAGAAGAATAAAAATTGAGAGTACAATGAAGTTTGTTTCCCGCTATTTCATTGCGAAGTACCTAAAAGAAAATTCAACGCTTTAATACTGTGGAGAATCAGGGATTAATATTGTGAGAATGTCTGAGAGAAAAACATTAGAAGCAAAATTCGTAACTTAACATCTTTACGTCAACATATTAGTAAATATTTTCAAATCAGTTTGATTGGTTCTCCTGTCCAGGAAGAAAGATGAATATTTATTTCCATTAAATCAAAGCTTTTCCTGCTTTTTGTTTTTAATTCGGTGAGGCAAATTTTGTATGTGTTTTTCTGCACTTGTAAATAAGTGCTGCATTTCTGACATGTTACATGGGAGGTGTGCTGGTTGAAGAAAACCGCGTTTATCAATGGAAGGTGATTGAAGTTGAAAATACAAATACCCGTTTTTCTTCATTGTTCGATTCTTTAATTATGTGAACTAAAGAACTGCAGCACTTTATATTTGTTGGTTGTCTGGTTGCATTGTGATTAATATTTTAATTACTTATCAATCATGAAAGGGATAGACAAGATAGAGGCAGAGAGGTTGTTTCCACTGGTAGGGGAGACTAGAACTAGGGGGCACAGCCTCAAAATACGGAGGAGCCAATTTAAAACCGAGTTGAGAAAGAATTTCTTCTCCCAGAGGGTTGTGAATCTGTGGAATTCTCTGCCCAAGGAAGCAGTTGAGGCTAGCTCATTGAATGTTTTCAAGTCAAAGATAGATAGATTTTTAACCAATAAGGGAATTAAGGGTTACGGGGAGAGGGCGGGTAAGTGGAGCTGAGTCCACGATCAGATCAGCCATGATCTTATTGAATGGCGGAGCAGGCTCGGGGGGCTAGATGGCCTACTCCTGTTCCTAATTCTTATGTTCTTATGTTCTTATGTACTTATGTGAACGTACAGCACATCAGCTCCATAGGAAAGCTGCTGCTTGTGCAGCCATTGCAATAGTGACATGAGGGATGGGATAATACGTTGAAAACTTTCAAATGAATACAAATTATACGAATACATATGCCTCTTTCAGTTCACCTCGGGCTTCAATTTGTTTGTCGATGCATAACCGTGTAACTGAATGATGTTTTGGAAGTGTTCATGCATTATTATGTAGTTCTTTTATATCCCAGTCATTTCTGACAAGTAATTTTTTTTTAATAGAGTTTGTACATGATGAACTAAAAGCTTTTAATTAATTCTACCGTAAACAAATTTGCAGAATGGGCATGTAAATGACAAATGAATTTCAATATAGATAAATGTGAGGCGGTGCATTTTGGTAGGAGGAATAAGGAGGCCACCTATTCCTTGGAAAATAAAAATCTAAATGAGGCAGAGGTGCAAAGGGATCTCAGGGTATAGATTCACACATCATTAAAAATAACAACGCAGATTAAAAAAGCCATAAAATTGCAAATAAAGCACTAGGGTTCATTACTAGAGGAACAGAATTCAAAAGCAGAGAAGTTATGTTAAACTTGTATAGAACCTTGTCTGATTGTCTCATGATGGCAATATGGCATTGCTGTATATAAGCTTTTAAGTGGTTGCTGTTGCTACCGTTGTTAATAAAAGTTGTTGTAAAGTTTTTCCATGGATGAAAAGGTCACACTCAAAAGAGTTTGTCGCCCATTCAGTGCAAAAAACATTAAAGGTAACATTGCCTACAACCCTCCTAGAACTTTGTGTCTCTCCAATTCTGATTCCTTGTCCAACCCTCACTTCCTTTGCCTCACCTGCCTCTCTCTCCTCCTTTAAGATGCTCCTTAAAACCTATCTATTTGACTAAGATCTGTCCTAATATCTCCTTATGTGACTCAGTGTCAAATTTTTTTTGATGATCACTCCTGTAAAGTGCTTTGGGATCTCTTACTACGGGCTGGTGTCAGGGGAGAGAGGCAGAGCACAATTCTGTCCTTTCCTGTTCTGTCTCCAGATTTATTCTAAAGGTTCTGCATGGTAAAGATATGTTGAAGTGGTTTCTGTGTTCTTTGGTTTAATTTTGGAACTATTAGTGAGAGACAATGTCCTAACCGTGGCTCAGTGGGCAGCATTCTCACCTCTGAGTCAGAAGGTGGTGCGTTCAAGCCCCACTCCAGAGACTGTAGCAAAAATTCTAGACTGATATTTCAGTGCAGTACCGAGGGAATGCTGCACTGTCGAATGTGCTGTCGTTCAAATGATACATGAAACTGAGGCCCCCTCTACTGCACTATTCAAAGAATAGCAAGGGAGTTCTTCTGATGCCTTGGCCAATATTTATCCCTCAACCAAAATCATTCAAACAGATTATCTGGTTATTATCTCATTGCTGTTTGTGGTATCTTGCTGTGTTCAAATTAGCTGCCGCATTTCCTGCATTCCAACGGTGATTTCACTTCAAAAGTGCTTCATTGGCTTTTGGGCGTCCTGACAACGAAAAACATTGTATAAATGTAAGTTATTTCCTTCTTCTTTCTCTTCTATTGTAATAAATTGTTTAATTATTACAAAGCAGTGGATCACCTAAATGTGCTTTGTGTTATGTTCAGAATAACTCCACAGGACTGTATTGTGAGCTCAAACTGTTGTGATCTTGGTCTCTTTATTCAGACTCCAGAGTGAGGAAGCTGCACGGTAGATTACCTTTTATATTTGCTTGCCCAGGGTGCACAGGTGACCCTTAGGTCTCCCACAGGTGAGGTTTACAAACATACATAACATCACTCCCCCCCCCCTCCCCCCACCAAAGTCTTATGTACAAGTTAATTGCAAGTTGAGGCGCTCTGGCGCTCTGCGTTCCCGGGTCGATCGCCTGAGCTGAAGTCCTGGTATGGGTGAGTTGGTTGGATCGTTGCTGCACGGCCGCGCGGCTGGTCTGATCGGACTGTCGGGCATGATGGGTTCATCTTTGTGGTTGGCAGTGAGGTCGATTGTGCTAGTGGGTCGCTGGGGGCTAGGTCCTTTTGCAATGGTTCCTGGTTATCTGCAGTTCGCAGTTTGGTCTGGTCCAAATGCTTTCTGCGTTTGCCCATTACATGGTTTCACAACAAACACTCCATTTTCATCACAAACATTCCATTTCCCTCTTTGGCTAATACAGTGCTAGCAGCCCATCTGGGGCCCTGAACATGGTCTACATCATTTATTCTGATGTCGTGTGGAGGAGCTGTGCGATCGTGGTACATTCTCTGCTGATAGCATGCGGAAGGCTCGGTTCTGAGTGATTCTGTCTGGTGACCGTAGCACCCAGGATAACTGGGTCTGTAGGGAGTCTACCATGACACGTGTGGTGCTTGGCTTTATGATTTGGACTGCCCGCTCCAGACTATTGTTGCTGACCCTAGGACCCTGGCAAGCCAAGGATGGCCGATATGGCCTTGAGACTTTCAATAGTGGCAGGAGACCAGTAGGCGGCAATCTGATGGGATGAGCATTTCGTCTTTGCGACGGATAAGCTGCAACATCCCGTCCAGCAGTTCGCCGTTAGCAGGCGGCAACGTGGGATCCTGGCTGGTCCAGGACCTAAACTGGGGAGCCATAACGGTTGACCCCTCACTTTCTAGCACTTCCATAACAACGAGCAGGTCTGCGGGCTGCGCTATTTCCACCCTGGTGGTGGGCAACGGTAGCCATCTGAGGGCATTAGCGCCGTGCTCAGTGTCTGACCTGTGGTGGATGTTACAGTGCAGAGACAGTGTTAGACATTTTCGAAACAAATGGTGCCTTTGCTCTCCAAAAACTGAGATTGGCAACTTGCCTGACTCGAGCAAATATTGGGACACTCTTTGGTATGTCTCTTTTGCCCCGTGAACACAGGCTACTGCCTTAGTTAACGTATTGGATACATGTACAACTGGTTGGGGCTCGCCTGCTACTTTGGCTTGCTGTACAACATGCCTGACCCCGTGCGATAACACATTACTTGCTACAAATACTTTGTCAGATACATATATAACCGGTTGGTGTTTGCCCGCTACTTTGGCTTGTTGTAAGGTACCGCCGACCCCTTAGGATAATACATAATTGGCTGCGAAAGAGCACTCACATGGGTTACACAGTGCAAACAACTTTTTGGAACGTAGTGGGTTGCTGGCCTTCTCAACGGCTGCCCCTTTACCTTTGCCCCAAGCCCAGTCATCGTCTTTGCTGGGCAACACATGCCTCTGTTTCGTTGCGGCGACATCCCATGGTCTGGAAACTCTCTCGTCACATGGTCTGGATGCTCTTTCGTCTCGTGGCCTGGACGCACTCTCGTCCGTGTCCGTGATGCCGACTGCTGTGATCTTCCTCCCCAGGGATTTGCCTCTGGCATCGGGAAGATGCATTTGGATCATTTCGGCCAGAGTCCCACTCTGCTTGGCCGACCTGGAGCCTCTTCCATTGTCACAAAGGGGTCATCAGCTTTGGGTGGTGGTACCACGCCTGTACCGCTGCTCGGTTGATCTTTACCTCCTCGTGGTCGTGATGAGTGGCCTGTACCTCGGAGATGTGCAAATGGATCTGCACTTCGATGCCTGGTTCAGCTGAAGATGGGGGCTTGCTCAGCCTTTGAGCAAGGGAGATGTTGTTCACCGGAGACGGTACATAGAGGTCTTCCCAGTTCCATCGAATCTTCCCCATCCACCTTTTACCAAGCAGCGTTGGCCTATCACCTGAAATAATCCACAATGGTAAATCGTGCACTGCTCCCTCATGGGATACTCTTATGTCCGCACTACCAATAACTGGTATCAGTTCCTAGGTGTGGGTGCGCAGCTTTGCCTGAATCGGGATCAGCTTGGGTCATTGTGTTCTGTCGCCTCACAGCCTCTCGAATGCCTTCTGGCTCATTATTGATTGACTCGCCCCCGTGTCTAGTTCCATGGCGACTGGAGTGCCGTTGAATTTATCTTTTAACATTATCGGAGGGCTTTTGGTGGTGAAGGTGTGTATCCCACATACTTCCTTTTCATCCTCAGGTTCAGTTGACTCTCCTGCCTGTTCAGCATGATCCTCTCCTGACTCTGCCACGTGGTGAGTCACAGGTCGTTTGCACATTCGTTGGAGGTGCCCCATTGTTCCACAGCCCTTGCACACATAGTGCTTGAATCAACATTGATGAGCTCTATGACTGCCCCCGCAGCATCAACAGGGTGTTAATGGATACGCATTCATGCCCCACAGCGGACTGGGCCTAGGCCTAGGTCTGGCCTTTGTGGTCGTGTGGGCCCTGCCCTGTACAGTTCTGCCTGCTGAAGCATTATTTTATGCACAGTATTTGCCGGTGAGCTTTGATTATGTGAAGGTATCTGTTTCGTGTTGTCGCTTGTGGTTATGAAAGCCTGGGCTATCATGAAGGCTTTGCTCAGATCTAGGGATTCGGCAGACAACAGTTTGCAAAGAATGACCTTGTGGCCTATTCCAAGCACTAAAAAGTCCCGCAACATTTCCCCCAAAGATCCTGCAAATTCACACTGTCCCGCAAGGTATCTTCGGTCGGCGACAAAGCTCGCCACATTCTGGCCCTCAGAGCGATGGTGCGTGTAAAAGTGATACCTGGCTATTAAGATGCTCTCCTTCGGCTTGAGGTGTTCCCGAACCAGCGGGCACAGCTCTGTGTAAGTCTTGTCCATTGGTTTGTCCGGTGCCAGCAGATTTTTGAGGAGGCCATATATCGAAGACCCACAGTGAGGAGAATCACCCTGCACTTGACCAGCATCTCAGCCTTGTCCAGTTCATTGGCCACAAAGTACTGGTCAAGACGCTCAACGAAGGTTTCCCAATCATCACCCTCAACAAATCTCTCAAGAATACCAACGGCAGCCATTACCACGTGAAAGTTCGTGATCCATTACTCGTCGCCAATTTGTTATGTTCAGAATAACTCCACAGGACTGTATTGTAAGCTCAAACTGTTGTGACCTTGGTCTCTTTATTCAGACTCCAGAGTGAGGAAGTAGCATGGTGGATTACGTTTTATACCTGCTTGCCCAGGGTGCACAGGTGACCCTGGTGTGCCCCCTGGTGGCAAGTCTTATATATTGGTGAGGATTACATACATATGTAACAGTTTGTGTGTTAATTTTGTTTAACTTGCAATTTTCTTCCAATGCTACAGATTCTAAGCCAGAACTGTCCCTACTCAGGTCAGCAGTCATTGTAAAAATACTGAGTCATACTTGTTGGCAAAAAGTAAAATCCATTTATATAGAACCTTAATCATGTCCCCAAGTGTTTCATACACACTCAATTGCATTGAAATTTAACATAAGGCAATAAATAGCAGTCCACAGTGAGATACAACATACAGCAAGGTGATGAATGACCATCTATTTTTGGTACTATTGGTTAAGGGAAAACTATTGACCAGGGCAATGGCAGAACTTCCTGCTCTTTTCAAATGGTTCTATCAGATCTTTAGCTGCCAAATGTTCAGGTAGAGGTCACTTCAATCTAACACCTCATTTGAATGACTATTGTCTTATTAAATTGTTCAGTTTGGATGAACATAGGTAGAAGTGTAGGCCATTCAGCCACTTAATCCTCTTCCGCCATTCAATTAGATTATTGCTGATTTGCTCCTCAACTCCATTTACCCGCCTTTGTTCCATATCACTTGACATCCTTACCTAATAAAATTTATTAGATTCCGTCTTGAAAATTTTAATTTACCCAGCCTCTCCAACTTTTTGGGAAGGAAAATTCCAGGGGCTAGACTTTCCACTTCACATCACCCATATATCGCCCAAAATGGCCACCTATCGCCCACTTTGAGCAAAAAATGCAAACTCAGGCTGGAATATCGCCGGAAAATTAAGCCCCCAATTTTTGGCTCACATCGCTGAGCTGATCGCTGAGGTGATCGTCTGCACATTGCCGAGTGGAACTTTCGGCACAACGCCAGGCTGATCGCTCGCCGAGAACATCGCTGCATAATAGTTGCTTTTCCCAGGCCTTCCTCACCGAACTGGGCACTACGCAAGCCATTTTAAATTTCGGAGGAAGGGAGGAGGCAGCAAAAAAAACTCAAGCTTATATATCATGAGTTATTTAAGGGTCTTTTACAGATAAATACACTCACATTTATACTTATATTTAATTGTGCTAATAATAACTTAGTAGATAGGCATTTATAGCAACTGAAAATAATTATTAGATATCTTCTTCTGCAAATGAGAAAAGAGCATAGCATAAGCTAATGGGCTAGGTAGTATCATGGAGTCACAACAGTTTAAATCGTTACATGCTACAGCTTGACACATATACATCTCTCTATGCTGCAGCAGCCAGATGGACTTCCATCCCATCAAAAGCTCCCAGGGCAGGTACAGCATGGGGTTAGATACAGAGTAAAGCTCCCTCTACATTGTCTCATCAAACACTCCCAGGGCAGATAAAGCACAGGGTTAGATATAGAGTATAGCTCCCTCTACATTGTCTCATCAAACACTCCCAGGGCAGGTACAGCACGGGTTAGATACAGAGTAAAGCTTCCTCTACATAGTCTCAGGTTCAGAGCCCTGTTCGGATCTTAACATGGAGTTGATATGTAATACATTTCTGAATAACAAACTTAAATTCAATCCAGGAGATTCATTATTATAATTAAAATTAGCATCAGTACAATATAAAATGCAACTTACTTTTGCTGCAGCTACCAAGCTGTTCCAACATTTCCAGCACTGGGCCGACCCCCTCGCCTCATGGGATGCCGAGGACACCATGGCAGCGATCTCCACCCAGATTTTCCGATACACACAGAGTGGGAGTTTTCCATGCGCACCTGAATCAATTGTCCCCACCGGGAATGTACTTCGTCGATGAGGGCCTCATTGGCCTCATCACTAAAGGGTTTTGCCTTCTTCCTCTCTCCCTCAGCATCATGATGCATTTCAGACATTACTTTAAACTATTATAATGTTTTATAAAGTTAAAATTATGATTTCAGCTTGCTCTGTTCTCTTTTTTGCTATTCTCTGCTCCACTGCCTTCTCAGTCTCTCCTCTCTCTCTCTCTCTCTCTCTCTCACTCTCTCTCTGCCCCTCCCTGTGCTTTCTGAGCATGTGTGGATGACCCCTGACCTCCTGAAATGCGGGAAAACCAGTCACCAAGAAAAAGAAAATCTCATGCGCAGTAGACCGTTGCTAGGGAAGCTTTTGCCTTCCACATCGCTGGCCGTTTGCTGGGCGCACGTCACATCGCTGACCTTTCGCATCACCCATTTCACATCGCTGGCCTGTCGCCGAGAGGAAAATCGCGATCCAAAAAATGGGTGATGTTCCAGTGATCGGTAAGGCTGAGACATCGTACATCACTGGAACATCGCCCATTTTTTGGCCGATAGCCAGCAAAGTGGAATGTCTAGCCCCAGATTTCCACTACCCTTTGTATGGAAAAGTGCTTTCTGATTTCACTCCTAAATGGCCAAGCTCGAATTTAATATTATGCCTCCTTGTTCTGGATTCATCCACCAGAGGAAATAGGTTCTCTTTACCTACCCTCTTGATTTCTTTTATAATTTTAAACACCTTGATTGAACACCCCTCAATCCTCTATACTGAAGGGAATACATCCCAAGTTTACACAACCTGACCTCATACTTCAACCGTTTATCATTTCTGGTGAATCTGCACTGAATCCCCTGCCAAGGCTACAGCATTTCCTGAGTTTTGATATCCAAAATTGAACATAATGGGCCTGAAATCCTGGCTTTTCCGATCTGTCAAGATATCTCTTGACAGATCGAACACATCCCGCAGGAAGGACATTCGCGCGAGAGAGATTGGGCTAATTGGCCATCTCTTGGCCAATGAAGACACCATGGCAGTGATCACAATCACAATCACTAAGGAGGTGGTACTCAGTAAGATAATGGGACTAAAGGCAGATAAATCCCCTGAACCTGATGGCTTGCATCTCTTAAGAGAAATAGCGGCAGGGATAGTGGATGCATTGGTTGTAATTTACCAAAATTCTCTGGATTCTGGGGAGGTCCCAACAGATTGGAAAACTGCAAATGTAATGCCCCTATTTAAAAAAGGAGGCAGACAAAAAACAGGAAACTATAGACCAGTTAGCCTAATATCTATGGTTGGGAAAATGCTGGAGTCCATTTTTAAAGAAGCAGTCGCAAGACATTTGGAAAAGCAAAATTCGGTCAGGCAGAGTCAGCATAGATTTATGAAGGGGAAGTCATGTTTGACAAATTTTCTGGAGTTCTTTGAGGAGGTAACAAACAGGGTAGATAAAGGGGAACCAGTGGATGTGGTATATTTGGACTTCCAAAAGGCATTTAACAAGGTGCCACATAAAAGGTTACTGCACAAGATAAAAGTTCACGGGGTTGGGGGTAATATATTAACATGGATAGAGGATTGGCTAACTAACAGAAAACAGAGAGTTGGGATAAATGGTTCATTCTCTGGTTGGCAACCAGTAACCAATGGGGTGCTGCAGGGATCAGTGCTGGGACCCCAACTGTTTACAATCTATATTAACAATTTGGAAGAAGGGTCTGAGTGTAACATAGCCAAGTTTGCTGATGATACAAAGTTGGGAGGAAAAGCAATTTGTGAGGACGACACAAAAAATCTGCAAAAGGACATAGACAGGCTAAGTGAGTAGGCAAAAATTTGGCAAATGGAGTATAATGTTGGAAAGTGTGAGGTCATGCACTTTGGCTGAAAAAATCAAAGCAGGTTATTATTTAAATGGAGAAAGATTGCAAAGTGCCACAGTACAGCGGGGCCTGGGGGTATTGTGCATGAAACACAAAAGGATAGTATGCAGGTACAGCAAGTGAGCAGGAAGGCCAATAGTATTGTGGCCTTTATTGCAAAGGGAATGGAGTATAAAAGCAGGGAAGTCTTGCTACAGCTATATAAGGTATTGGTGAGGCCACACCTGGAATACTGCGTGCAGTTTTGGTTTCCATATTTACAAAAGGATATACTTGCTTTGGAGGCAGTTCAGAGAAGGTTCACTAGGTTGATTTCAGGGATGAGGGGATTGACTTATGAGGAAAGGTTAAGTAGTTTGGGCCTCTACTCATTGGAATTCAGAAGAATGAGAGGTGATCTTATCGAAATGTGTAAGATTATGAGGGGGCTTGACAAGATGGATGCAGAGAGGATGTTTCCACTGATGGGTGAGTCTAGAACTAGAGGGCATAATCTTAGAATAAGGGGACGCCCATTTAAAACTGTGATGAGGAGAAATTTATTCTCTCAGGGGGTTGTAAATCTGTGGAATTCACTGCCTCAAAGAGCTGTGGAAGCTGGGACATTGAATAAATTTAAGACAGAAATAGACAGTTTCTTAAACAATAAGGGAATAAGGGGATATGGGGAGCGGGCGGGGAAGTGGAGCTGAGTCCGTGATCAGATCAGCCATGATCTTATTGAATGGTGGAGCAGGCTCAAGGGGCCATATGGCCTACTCCTGTTCCTATTTCTTATGTTAAAACACATTTTTACATTAAAAACTCTGTCCACTAAGTTTATTTTAAACCCTATTAAAACACTTTTTAAAAAAAAAATCCCCAAAATATTTTCTTTTTCTAAAACATTTAATTAACTTTAATTTCAATTAATGTTAAATATGTGAGGTGTTTTTTTTATTTTTTTATCTTGTGTTTGGGTGTTTTAGGGATATTCTCGTTGATAGTACAGGAAACTCTCGTTTATCCGGATCTCTCGGGGATTCGGCAATTCCGGGTAAACGAATTCTCCGATAGGGCGAATTTACATTTTAAAGCTAATATTTGAAGGTGATATGAACTAAATCTTCGTGAGTGGTTCTGTCATTCGAACGTGAATGTAATAAAATAAATGAAAATTGATTCATAACGTTTTGAAATAAAAAATTATTTTATTCTGTTAAAACTGAGATTGATTTTTAAAATAACGATCTTATATCAGCTTGTTTAAATGAATTCATTTTCTTCTTAATTAAAATGTTGTGGATGATACAAGTTTGCAGAACCTCATGAGAAGTAAAATGAGAATTCTCCTCAAAAAAGCAACGACATATTTCATTGCTTCTTCAGCGCGTGTCCAAGTCTTTTTTTGTTTTTCTTCAATTTAGCGAATGCTGTGGCGATGCTTAAAACGTGAAGGCCAGCCTTCTGAAAAAATGCACTCTTCAGTTAGATTCATTCTCATCTTGAAGTCCTTGGCCTTTGCTGTAATCATTGGCCCTGAAGTTGTCACACCTTCAGACCGTTTCAAAGAAAACCATTCATAAAGCACTTAGTCTAGTTTGTCAAGCTTCGGCTTTTGCAAATTCTTGCGGGACATTGCCTTGACGGAATATTCAGAAGCATCGGTGAAACTTTCTAAATCTTTCTTTTGTTTCTTGATATCGTAAATTGGTGATGATCCAGCTTCATATTCGTCCATCAAAGTATGCACACTTCTGTCAGCTTCAGACTTCTTTATAATTTCTAATTTCTGCTGAATGTTCAATACAGGGAGGTCCTTCTGCAACTGTTTTGGGTATTGGTGAGGCCGCACCTGGAGTACTGCGTGCAGTTTTGGTCACCTTACTTAAGGAAGGATATACTAGCTTTGGAGGGGGTACAGAGACGATTCACTAGGCTGATTCCGGAGATGAGGGGGTTACCTTATGATGATGGATTGAGTAGACTGGGTCTTTACTCGTTGGAGTTCAGAAGGATGAGGGGTGATCTTATAGAAACATTTGAAATAATGAAAGGGATAGACAAGATAGAGGCAGAGAGGTTGTTTCCACTGGTAGGGGAGACTAGAACTAGGGGGCACAGCCTCAAAATACGGGGGAGCCAATTTAAAACCGAGTTGAGAAGGAATTTCTTCTCCCAGAGGGTTGTGAATTTGTGGAATTCTCTGCCCAAGGAAGCAGTTGAGGCTAGCTCATTGAATGTATTCAAATCACAGATAGATAGATTTTTAACCAATAAGGGAATTAAGGGTTACGGGGAGCGGGCGGGTAAGTGGAGCTGAGTCCACGGCCAGATCAGCCATGATCTTGTTGAATGGCGGAGCAGGCTCGAGGGGCTAAATGGCCTACTCCTGTTCCTAATTCTTATGTTCTTATGTTCTTATGTTCTACTTTTTGTTTCCTTTTAGTGCTGTCACAAGACATTTTAAATTGTACACCCGACTGCTTGAACTGCTTTCAATGCGTGTGACAGTTGAAAAGTGAAAAAGAAGTCCACGCCTGCGTCATTTTATGTGTAATTGAGCAACCTGTTCACGTTTGCGACAGTTGAAGTGAGCGACTATAAAGTCCTGTCCCCTCAGTACAGATTCACACGAGGCATGTAGTGAAGTCAAGGTCACTCTGGACCTGCACCTTTTATTTCACAGCTCTGGAATGCTGCACTTGCCTGAGACCTGTGCTTATATACCTGTCTCTTGCAAGTGCACCCCTGGTGGTAAGGTATGCTAGTGGTTACAGGTCATATCTTATTACAGTCATGTATAGCATGTTGGGATACAGTTATATATAATAATGTAAGATACATGACATCACCCCCTGCCAAGGTCTTATTGTCTTTATAAGTTCAGTCTCTCAGGTGGTCTACGCTCTCGCGTGGAGCGTCTGAGTTGTGGTTCAGTTGTTTGCCTTGCTGTCTGTTTTTCTTTGGGTGTGGTTGCTGGTATCTCGCCTGGGCTGTCTGTTTCGATTGGTGTGATTGTTGTTGACTCGCCTGGGCTGTCTGTTGGGATTGCCCTTTTCTCAGGTTGTTCCCTCTGTCTGTCCACCAGGTGTGGTGCGAGTTCCACATTGTAGTCTGCCTCTGGTTTCGCAGTGCTGTTGGTAAATCTGCTTTTGACTTGGTCTACATGCCTCCGGCAGGTTTTGCCATTGTCCATTTGTACTACCAGTAGACTGTTTCCTTCCTTGCCCGTTACTGTCCCTGCATTTGGGACCCCTGCCATAGTTAAGTACAAACACTTTGTCCCCTATCTCATTCCATCTCCCCCTCGAATTTCTGTCATGGTACTCAGTCAGCTTACGGTGCTTTGCCACAATGATTTCGTGCATGTCTGGGAGGATTAATGAGAGCCTTGTTTTTAAAGTCCTTTTCATCAACAGTTGCACTGGGGGATCCCAGTCAGTGAGTGCGGACGAGATCTGTATGCCAACAGCAGTTGCGACAGGCGATCCTGCAGCGTGGGACCTTGGATTTTAAGCATGCCTTGTTTAATGATTTGCACTGCTCTCTCCGCCTGGCCGTTGGAGGCCGGCTTGAACGGTGCCGTTTTGACGTCATTTATGCCATGGTCAATTATAAAGTCTTGGAATTCTGCGCTGGTGAAGCACGGACCATTGTCACTGACCAATATGTCAGGGATTCCGTGCGTTGCAAACATGGTTGCGAGGCTCTCTACAGTGGTGGAGGTTGTGCTCGAGTTTCAAATGGTGCATTCGATCCACTTTGAAAATGCATCTACAACTACGAGGAACATTTTGCCCATGAATGGGCCCGCATAGTCTATGTGCACCAGCGACCACAGTTTGGTAGGCCAGGGGCTCAGTGGAGCCTCCCTGGGGTCATTGCTGAGTTGGGCACAAATGGTGCACCTTCGGACGCAGAGCTCCAAGTCCGCGTCAATACCAGGCCACCAGACGTGGGATCTGGCTATGGCCTTCATGAGAACGATCCCCAGGTGCTCGCGGTGGAGCTCCCGGACAAATGCCTCTCTGCCTCGCAGAGGCATGACTACTCGACTGCCCCACATCAGGCAGTTTGCTTGGAGTAATAGCTCATGCATGCGCCTGTGAAAGGGTTTTAATTCCCCGGGGCAGGCATCGCGAGCCTCTGCCCAGTCACCGGTTAGGACACATCTTTTTACTAAGGATAACGTGGGGTCGCTGGTCGTCCAGGCTCTGATTTGGCGAGCCATCATGGACGAACCTGTGGACTCAAAGGCATTGATTGCCATGACTATCTCACAGTCCTGTTCGTCAGACCCTTCCGTGATCGCCAGGGGTAGCCTGCTGAGCGCGTCGGTACAGTTGTCTGTGCCTGGTCTGTGCCTTATGGTATAGTCGTAGGACGCCAGCATGAGTGCCCACCGTTGAATTCGCGCCGAGGCGTTGGCGTTTATTGCCTTGCTCTCGGATAGGAGGGACGTGAGAGGCTTGTGGTCGGTTTCTAATGCGAACTTGGCCCCGAAAAGGTATTGGTGCATCTTTTTCACACCGTGCACGCACGCGAGCTCCTCCTTCTCTACCATTCCGTACCCGCGCTCCGCCCGCGAAAGTGACCTGGTGGCATAAGCTATGGGTTGTAATTTGCCCGCACTATTGACATGTTGCAAACCACACCCGACCCCATACGCTGACGCATCGCATGTGAGAACTAGCTTTTTACCTGGGTCAAAGAAAGTCAAAACGCTATTGGAACACAGAAGGTTGCGTGCCTTATTGAAGGCGCGTTCCTGGGCGTCCCCCCAAAACCAATCACACCCCTTTCTGAGTAGCACGTGGAGAGGCGCGCAGTTCTGAGACATTCCGGGGCCTGGGTGCCAGGCGAATTGCTTCTGTTTTGGACTCTGTTGGGCGGATTCCATCAGCAGCAATCCTTCTGCCCAAAATTCAACCTCGGGTGCGAGAAACAGGCACTTGGATTTCTTGACTCGTAGGCCTACCCGATCCAACTGCTTTAGTACTTCCTCCAAATTACGGATATGGGAGTCGGTGTCCCTGCCCGTGATAAGTATGTCATCTTGAAATACAACCGTCCCCGGGATGGACTTGAACAGACTCTCCATGTTGCGCTAGAATATGGCAGCTGCCGACCTGATGCCGAATGGGCATCGATTGTACATGAAAAGGCCTCGATGTGTGTTGATGGTGGTGAGTAGCTTGGATTCCTCGGTCAATTCTTGCGTCATATACGCAGATGTGAGGTCTAATTTTGAGAAAAGTTTACCTCCAGCCAATGTGGCAAATAAATCCTCCGCTCTGGGCAGCGGGTACTGGTCCTGTAGGGAGACTGTTTATGGTAGATTTGTAGTCCCCACAGATTCGTACGGATCCATCAGGCTTCATGACTGGGACGATGGGACTTGCCCAGTCGCTAAATTCCCGCAGAAGCCTGTCTAGTTCGTGTTCAATCATTTCCCTCATCACATAGGGTGCAGCTCTGGCCTTGTGATGGATCGGTCTAGCATCCTGTGTGATGTAGATTTTGACTTTGGCCCCTTTGAAAGTGCCCACACCTGGCTGAAAGAGATGTTCAAATCGCTTTATAACTGTTGAGCAGGAGGTCCGTTCCTCTAATGACATGGCATGGACATCATCCCATTTCCAGTTTAGTTTTGCCAGCCAGCTTCTCCCCAGCAGTGCTGGGGGTCTCCGGGGACAATCCACAGGGGAAGTCGGTTCACTGTCCCTTTGTGTGTGACAGAGAGCATGGCGCTGCCGAGGACTGGTACGATTTCTTTGGTATAGGTTCTTAGTTTGGTGTCGACCCTTGTGAGTTTTGGTCTGTCTCTTTTATGCGGCCACAGTTGTTCAAATTGTTGAGCGCCCATGAGAGATTGACTCGCTCCTGTATCCAACTCCATGTTGACAGATATCCCGTTGAGTAGGACCCTCATCATTATAGGAGGCATCCTGTTGTAGGAGCAGCGGCCATTGATCGTGTTGACCCGCTGTACATCGGTGTCCCGGGTACTGTCCCCACCGTCTTCTGGTCCGCTTTCCGACCCATCCGATTCGTATGCCAGCCGAGCTGCCGTTTTTTTGCACATGCAGGCCAAATGCCCTGTATATTCACAGTTCCTGCAAACAGCCTGCTGAAATCGACATTCCCTTGACGAGTGCCCACCCCCACACCTCCAGCACAGACTGCTCGCAAAGAATGAGCTGCGTCTGGCTGATCTCTCTTGAGCTTCTCTCAGTTTGTAGTTGATTGCTCGCATTTTGGGTTGATGAGGTGTGAACGGCCATTCCTGTGGCCCTTAATGACTTCTGTTGCCACTGCCTGCTGTCGAAAGCCTGTTCTGCCGGTTTTGTCTGTGTGTGGGGGTAGCAGCTTTTCTAATGCTGTGAACTCCTTGTTCCATTATTTCGTTAGTTGTCGCACCTGCATTGCAAATCAACCTCGTTTCTTCTTCCCCTACCAAGAATGTCTGTGCCACCAGTGCTGCTGCCTCTAAGGTCAGGTTCTTGGTCTCGATGAGCTTTTGGAATATGCCTGCGTGGCCTATTCCTTCAATGAAAAAGTCTCTCAACATTTCTCTCCTCAGTTCATCGGAGAACTCACATAAACTCGCCAAACTCCGAAGTTCCGCCACAAAGTCGGGTATGCTCTGGCCCACACAGTGTCTGTATTGTAGAACCTGTGTCTGGCCATGTGTAGGCTGCTCGCTGGCTTCAGGTGGTCTCTTACCAGTGTGCTCAATTCTTCAAACGACTTGCTTGCTGGTTTCTCGGGTGCCAACAGATCCTTCATTAAAGCGTATGTTTTCGAGCCACAGCTGGTCAAGAGATGGGCTCTTCTCTTGTCTGCCGTATCGTCGCCTAACCAGTCTTTGGTTACAAAGCTTGGCTGGAGCCTTTCTATAAAGTTCTCCCAATTGTCTCCCGCATTGTACTTTTCATCTGATCCGTTGTTCGCCATTCTGTGGATTCTTTAATCCCGTAACCCGTCGCCACTGTAAAGTCCTGTCCCCTCAGTACAGATTCACACGAGGCATGTAGTGAAGTCAAGGTCACTCTGGACCTGCACCTTTATTTCACAGCTCTGGAATACTGCACTTGCCTGAGACCTCTCCTTATATACCTGTCTCTTGCAAGTGCACCCCTGGTGGTAAGGTATGCTGGTGGTTACAGGTCATATCTTATCACCGTCATGTATAGCATGTTGTGATACAGTTATATATAATAATGTAAGATCCATGACACTGTTCACGTTTGCGACAGTTGAAGTGAGCGATATATTCACGTGTGTGACAGTTATTTTAAATTTCATTACGGCGGGTTCATTCGTAACCGGATAAACAAGAGTTTCCTGTAATAGGCACTCAGAGATACGGAGTTCCCATTACTATCAATGAGAATACTGTACCATGATTGGTTGTCCAGGCCCACGTGACTCCAGCTTCTCTGTCCGTACCTTGAAGATGTAGACGTGCTGCGAAGCACGGGAAGAGAAGGCCTCCGACCGGAATCCAAGGAGCCTCTGGGACCACCAGGTATTTTTGCAAAAAATTTTCAGCTCGGAGGCATTCGTCTGAAGGAAGCCTCCGACCGAAATTTTAACCTCATTATTCTAGATGGGGTCTGACCAAGGTTCTGTATAAGTGAAGCAGAACTTCCTGTCTGTTGAATTAGGGTTGCCAACTCTGGTTTGACGTATTCCTGGAGAGATGATCATGTGACATCCAATCACCTGACATATGCCCGCAGTTTCCAAATATTATTGCATTATTGCCCCACAGTTTTGAATGCAACCTTGACAAGTAGATGATGTATACAGTTTGTCAATTTTTGTTCCTGATTTCAAAACTCAGATGCTAATTACCTATGAGAGTTAATAAACATGAGAAAAAATACTCACCCAGCAGAAATTGAAGTTAGCATTTGTATTATCATTAAAATTAAAGTGGCAAGATTAACTTCCCAATTTCCAAAAATCTTAAATTTCAGCAGAATGGCGCTTTCAAAGATATTTGGGATTTTCTCTCCCACACCGACCTCTCACGAAGTCAGTCACTGTGGTAGCAGAAGAGGGTTCAGGAAAAAGACTCTCGATTTACCAATTGAGATATCATAGCACTAAGAACAACAATCTGACCTTTCCTAAATGCCTGCTGATTTGCCCAAGCCATCAGCAGTCCCTTGAAGAAAACGTTTATTGTGTTCCTAACACAGATGAGACTGCACACAGGGAGGTTAAAATAACAGTCACCTCAGTCTTTAATAAGACACTCCAGAGTGAGTAACAGGCCTTAGGGGCCAGCTTATATATAGTGCTCCCATGGGATGCTGGGATCTCTTGGGACTTCAGGGGATGCGCTCCCTGGTGGCGGAACATGGGAGTGCATACTTTACAGATACACAACATCACTCCCCCCCCGCCGCCACAGTCAAAGTGAAAACTATTTACAAGGTGAGGCGGTCGGGAGCCTTTCTTTCCCTGGTAGACTGCCTCGGTACAAATGTCTGTTCTGGTGTGTTGGCTGTGCCCTCGCTGGGCTGGCGTGTTGTTGGCCCTGCAGGGCTGCTGGGTGAGCCTGGCCTTGCTGGGCTGTTGGACGTGATGGGTTCGATTTCCTGGTCCGGGGTGGTGTCGTTGATCCTTTGGGTGTATGTTGTGGGCTCGAAAAAGGTGGTGTCTGCTGTGGGTTGTTCAGGGCAGTCTGTGAACCGCAGCCTCGTTTGGTCCAGGTGCTTTCTGCAAATTTGTCCATTGTCTAGTTTGACTACAAACACCCTATTCCCTTCTTTAGCTATCACCGTGCCCACGATCCACTTGGAACCATGTCCAAAGTTTAGCACATAAACAGGGTCATTCAGATCAATTTCCCGTGACACAGTGGCGCAACCGTCGTTTACATTTTGTTGCTGTCGCCTGCTCTCTACCTGATCATGCAGGTTGGGGTGAACCAGCGAGAGTCTGGTTTTGAGTGTCCTTTTCATGAGTAGCTCAGCCGGGGGCACCCCTGTGAGTGAGTGGGTTCTCGTGCGGTAGCTGAGCAGTACTCGGGACAGGCGGGTTTGGAGTGAGCCTTCTGTGACATGGTTAAGGCTCTGTTTGATGATTTGTACTGCCCGCTCTGCCTGCCCATTGGAGCCTGGTTTAAACGGGGCCGAGATGACATGTTTGATCCCATTGCGGGTCATGAATTCTTTAAATTCGGCACTGGTGAAACATGGCCCATTGTCACTGACCAGTGTGTCAGGCAGGCCGTGATTGGCAAACATGGCCCTCAGGCTTTCAATGGTGGCGGTGGCGGTGCTTCCCGACATTATTTCACATTCAATCCATTTTGAAAAAGCATCCACCACCACCAGGAACATTTTACCGACAAACTGGCCCGCATAGTCGACATGGATCCTCGACCATGGTCTGGAGGGCCAGGACCACAAACTTAGTGGTGCATCTCTGGGTGCATGGCTTAACTGAGCACATGCGCTGCATTGCCGTACACAGGACTCCAAGTCAGAGTCGATACCGGGCCACCACACGTGGGATCTGGCTATCGCTTTCATCATTACTGTACTACGCGGTTACCCCACAACAGGCAGTCTGCCTGAATTTGGACAGCTCATCCTTTCGCCGCTGGAACAGCTTGATTGGCTCTTGCATTTCAATGGGGATGCTGGCCCAGCTCCCATGCAGTACACAGTTTTTTACGAGCGACAGCAGAGGATCTTGGCTGGTCCAAGTCCTAATCTGGCGGGCCGTGACAGGTGAGTTATCATTTTCAAACTCTTCCGTGGCCATCAACAAGTCTGCGGGCTGCGCCACCATCAACAAGTTTGCAGGCTGCGCCATTTCCACCCTCGTTCTAGGTGCCTGGCCTGTGGCGGATGGTATAGTTGTGTGCTGATAGCGCGAGTGCCCACCTTTGTATGCGGACTGAGGTATTAGTATTTATTCCCTTGTTTACAGCGAACAGGGATATGAGGGGCTTGTGATCGGTTTCCAGCTCAAATTTGAGGCCAAACAGGTACTGATGCATTTTCTTTACCCCGAACACACACGCTAATGCCTCTTTCTCAATCATGCTGTAGGCCCTCTCAGCCTTAGACAAGCTCCTGGAAGCATAGGCAACAGGTTGCAACTTCCCCGCAATGTTAGCTTGCTGTAATACACACCTGACTCCATATGACGATGCGTCACATGCCAGCACAAGTCTTTTACACGGGTTATACAATACAGGCAGCTTGTTGGAGCATAAAATGTTTCTGGCTTTCTCAAAAGCAATTACTTGTTTTTTTTCCCCAGAACTGAATGCACTACTCCAGATGCAGACTAACCAGACCTTTTACAACTGTAGCATAACTTCCACCTCTTTGTATACCAGCCCCCCTTGAGATGAAAGCTAACATTCCAATAGATTTTTAAATCATTTTTTGTACATGTCCACTAGTTTTAGTGATTTCTATACATGGACCCCGAGATCTCTCTGCTCCTCCACAGTTCCTAGCTTCTTACCATTAAGAAAATACTCTGATTTATCTTTCTTACCTCATACTTCCCCACACTGAACTCCATCTGCCAGAGTTTTGCCCACTTACTGAATCCAACTTTTTACTCCCATCCTCATCGCGTACAGTGCCATCATACATGGTTGTTGCATAGTTGGTGTTGTTGTCAGTATAATCAATAAATTGATATCTAATTGCTGCACTGGTGAAGTGCTTGGGGCCGAAATTGTTCCCAATCCAAAACGGGGCGCTCCCACCCCGTTTTTTGTGTTCTTACTGCCGCAGTGGTTGAGGTCGCCTCCTGAGCGACATTCCGCTCTTTGTTTGTTTTTTTCACTTGGATCTGGAAGTCGCTCCTTAATGGGGGTGGTGACTACACTAGAGAGGCAGATACGTGGCGGTGGCAACACCTGAGGGATTGAAGTTGGGTGGGGTGCTTAATAGCCACCGCAATGACATCATCACAGTGCTGCGTCACTGTTGCAGCGGGATTTTTTAAGGCAGAGGCACCTGCTGAATATATGTATGTATGTATGTTTAAAATGGTAGCCAGGGGCTTTGCAAAGCATGATGGGAACTCAGTTAGCCAAGTTAGCTAAAACGCTGACTGAGCGTTGACCTTGTGTGCCTGGTATCAGGAATGTCTTGAATCAACAACTTGAGACAAGATGCCATAACAGAACACTGCAGTACCTAGTACGGAATGTCTTTAAATCAATGACTCCAGATGGGGTACCTAGCAACCATATTGAGATAAGAAAACTAGGCACCAGCAGAACCCCCGAGCAACAGAGATAAGGGGACCTGGAGAACATCACAAGGACATGAACCGAGCATGCAGCCTCCTGATGTACCGAGGTTAATTCTATTGGCCCAAAGAAACCTATATGTAATCTATAATCGTTATGATTGGATTGTGCCCAGCCGATGTGGGCTGAAGTAACTGTAATGAACTATTGTAAAACATATAAATATCGATGGATTTCTTTGTTCGGTGGAGTGGAGTGTCTGGAGTTGGACCAGAGGCTCTCTCCCCGCCGGCGTAATAAAGGCTGTTTTGATGTTGGAACTGACCCAGAGTGTCGAGTGATTCTTCCAGGAAAACATTCGCGCTAACCGTCACCACGGCTCTCCCCTTCACTTAAAGGGGAGAACCTTTGTGATTTCAAAACTTCAGCCCACTGGGCCACCAGGGAGGGTTTTGGCTGTGCCAGTGGCCTGGCACCCAAGTGGAGGTGCCAGGGTGCCTGTTGGTGGACGGCCGAACCCGGGGGTATATTTGTCGGACCAACATGGCAGTCGCCCGACAAAAAAAACATGGCGGCAGCAGCAGTAGGTCCTCCCCTTTAAGGGGAGTCACACCGCCATTGCAGAAGGCATCAGCCTCACTGGACCACTGGGGAAAAACAGGTTTTGGCACTGCCGGGTGGGTGGAAGATTTTCAGAGCGGAGTTTCACCGTCGGGGTGGGGGTTAGATCAATGGTGCGCACTATGATGAAGCACTTAACACAGATCGGCAGCAGCGGAGTGGTGGGGGGGCTCAGGGCACTGCCGGGTTAACACGGGAGCAGAATTTTGCTAATTGCGGCCATTACATGAAAAGTCGGCGGCCATTGCACTCTGCAGCATGGCTTCCGCTTTCCGGTGTTAACAGGCATTAATGAAAGGGGCAATTTCGGCCCCTTTGTTTCTTCCATATACAAAGGGTCTCTTCTGCGGCTGCGTGCCAATTTCAACTAAAATGGAAAGGGAAGATTCTGGTTTGCAGTGCATTCTGGGTCGGAACTTCTGATGTTAGTGCCCAAAATCACAGACAGAATGAATCCAATTAAGATCGGGCCAGGGAGAATCGCGTTTGAAGCAATACCAACGCAACTTCACCAGAAGTGCAGCAAGTGGTGGGGGCACGAGCAGCTGATTGGGCAATTTGCCATTTGCAGTAATACAACAAACTTTTCTCCCGGCTTGCCAGCTAAGCGCTTGGGAAACGAATAGACACTTCACGGAGACTGCTGAGCAAAACGGGAGGGTTGGCAACTCCAGCTCCCTTGAGATAAAAGCCAACATTCGATTAGGCTCAATCTATTAAACTTTCCATTGGCTCAGTAAAACGCCATCGGGGTTCTATGGACGTCATAAGACTCAAATTAGATTGCATTAATAAGGCCCCTTACAATGCACTTCATAATGCTCGGCCCATTACAAGGCCCCTTAAAAGGCTCTGGGGCTGAAATTGGTGAAGGCCCCCGCCCGCCCAAGTGCCGCCCAGAGGACCGCCGATGGCCGCCGAGATACCTGACGGTACTTTAGGCAGGGTTTTCATCAAAAAGGTCCTTGAAAAATCATCGGAACACCTTTGGGGGATCCCATCCAGGTAAGTCGCTCTCAAGAAAAAATGTTAAAAATGTTTACTAACCTTTTTTTTTAGCTCTTCATACTCACCGTTGGGGATAAAACAGTCTCCAGCCAACAGTCCTTCCCCGTTCTGGCGCTGACTCCCGCCCGCATAAATATGGCATCTCAGCGGGCGGGGGGTCAGTTGCGCCACTCAGCTGTCCGCTGAAGTCAGCGGGCAGTTCCCAGCCGTTCTCCCCTCTCGCCCGCTCCACACCAAATGGAAAGTGGCACTGGGCGCAACTTCAAGAGGAATGTCGGTGGCAGTGGGAAGCAGTCGGCCGCAGTGGGCAGTAAGGCCATCAATTTCGGGCCTTCTGTCCCTTATAAGGCTCTGGGGAAATCTGAGATTCAGTATATGCAGGTCCTGACCAAATTCACAGCGCTTCCAACCATACTCCTGCCAGAACTATTGTGACAATGTGCTAAAAGGGTTGTGGATATTCAGCTCCACAGTCGTTTGGAAGGAGCAGTCTTAGCAGGCTGAATTTTAAAAAATTCATTCATGGGATGTGGACATCACTATTATTGCTCATCGCTAATTGCCCTTGAGAAGGTGGTGGTTGTTATGTATGTAAACCTGTAAATACCATGTCTAACCACCGGAGGGCTTATCCCTTGGAGTCTCAAGGGATCCCACAATATCTTGGGTGCACCTGTATATAAGGAGGCCTCACAGGCTGGAGAGGCACTCTGAGATCTGCAATAAAGGACGATGGTCACACCTTACTTTGAGCTTGCAGTATCTGGTCTGACTCTTTATTCAAGACATAGCAACTGGTGACGACATACAAATGACGAACCCCACCGCAACAATACAGAGAACCGTGGGCATTCTGGAGAAATTAGGGAGGGAGATGATTGGGAAACCTTCGTGGAACAACTCGACCAATACTTCGTGGCCAACGAGCTAGAAGGAGAAGCAAACACCGGCAAACGAAGGGCAATTCTCCTCACCACCAATGTATGGCGTCATGAAAAATCTGTTCGTTCTAGCGAAATCCACAGACAAGTCATACGATGAGTTGTGCACACTGGTCCGAGAGCATCTAAACCAAAGAAAAGTGTTTTGATGGTGAGGTATCGGTTCTACACGTAAAATAGGTCTAAAGGCCAGGAAGTGGTGAGCTACGTCGCCGAGCTAAGGCGCCTTGCAGGACATTGCGAATTTGAAGGACACTTGGAGCACATGCTCAGGGACTTCTTTGTACTTGGCATTGGCCATGAAGTAATATTTCACAAACTTTTGACTGTAGAGACCCCAACCTTGAGTAAAGCCATAGCGATAGCCCATGCGTTTATCGCCACCAGTGACAATACCAAACAATCTCTCAGCACACGAGTGCTGCTGCAAGTACTGTGAATAAAGTAACGTTGTTTTTGAATCGAACTGTACAGGGCAGGACTTACACGCCTGCAGCTGCACGTCCGCAGATGACTCAGAGTCCACCATCAAGGGTGGTGAATACAAGGCCATTAACACCTTGTTGGCGCTGTAGGGGTGATCATCGTTTCCATTCATGCCGCTTCAAAGGATACGTTTGCAAGGGCTGTGGAACAATGGGACACCTCCAACGTATGTGCAGACAAGCTGCAAACCCTGCTAATCCTGCAAACCAGTCCATAATGAGCAAAAAGTCTTTCGAAAAATTGTGGTGCAGCAAGGCCTCCAGGCCAGTCCTGACTCCCATTCGTATTAAACTGAGAACGTACACAAAGGAACTGATTCCCATAATTGGCAGTGCTTCTGTAAAGGTCTCCTATGATGGAGCGGTGCACAAGTTACCACTCTGGGTGGTACCGGGCAATGGGCCCACGCTGTTCGGCAGGAGCTGGCTGGGAAAGATACGTTGGAACTGGGACGACGTCTCTTCATTCACAACAGATGCCCGTTTGGGATTCAATCAGCCGCGGCGATATTCCAGAGGAACATGGAAAGCTTGCTGAAGTCGGTCCCGCGCACCTTGGTCTTCCAGGATGACATCTTGGTTACAGGTCGGGACACCGTCGAGCACCTGCAGAACCTGGAGGAGGTTCTTAGTCGGCTTAATTGTGTGGGGCTCAGGCTAAAACGCTCGAAGTGTGTTTTCCTGGTGCCTGAAGTAGAGTTCCTGGGGAGAAGAACCATGGCGGACGGCATCAGGCCCACCGATTCGAAGACGGAGGCAATCAAGAACGTACCGAGACCACAGAACATGACAGAGCTGCGGTAATTTCTAGGACTCCTGAACTATTTTGGTAACTTCTTACCGGGTCCTTGTACATTGTTAGAACCCCTGCACTCTTTACTGCATAAAGGAGATGAATGGGTATGGGGTAAAAGCCAGGAAAATGCCTTTGAGAAAGCTAGGAAGCTGTTATGTTCAAACAAATTGCTTGTATTGTACGATCCATGTAAACGTTTAGTACTAGCATGTGATGCGTCGTTGTACAGGTTCGGGTGTGTATTGCAACAAGCTAATGAATTTCGGAAATTGCAACCGGTTGCTTATGCATCCAGAAGTCTGTTTAAGGCCGAGAGGGCCTACAATCTAATCGAAAAAGAAGCGTAGTGTGTGTTTACGGGGTAAAGAAAATGCATCAATATCTGTTCGGGCTCAAAGTTGAATTGGAAACCGACAATAAGCCGCTTATATCCCTCTTTTCTGAAAGCAAGGGGATAAATACAAATGCATCGGCTTGCATCCAGAGATGGGCACTCACAGACCAGGCACAGAAAACTGTGCTGATGCTCTCAGTAGGCTGCCATTGCCTACCACTGGGGTGGAGATGGCACAGCCCGCAGATTTAGTCATGGTAATGGAAGCATTCGAGAGCGAGCAATCAACTGTTACCGCCCGACAGATTAGAACCAGGACCCATTACTATCCTTAGTAAAAAAACTGTGTGCTCCGCGGGAGTTGGTCTCGTGTCCCGTTAGAGATGCAGGAGGAAATAAAGCCGTACCAGTGGCGCAAAGATGAAATGTCCATACAGGCAGACTGCCTCCTATGGGGTAACCGGGTGGTGGTGACAAAAAAAGGGCAGGGACACTTTCTTCAGTGATCTCCACAGCACCCACCTATGCATCGTAATGATAAAAGTGATAGCTAGATCCCACGTGTGGTGGCCCGGTATTGATGCAGACTTAGGGTCCTGCGTGCACAAATGTAATACATATTCACAATTAAGCAATGCACCCAGGGAGGCGCCACTAAGTTTATGGTCCTGGCCCTCCAAACCATGGTCCAGGTCCATGTCGACTATGCAGGCCCATTCTTGGGAAAAATATTCTTAGTGGTTGTAGATGCGTATTCCAAATGGATTGAATGTGTGATAATGCCGGCAAACACGTCCGCTGCCACCATTGAAAGTCTACGGGCAATGTTTGCTACGCACGGCCTGCCTGATGTCCTTGTAAGTGATAATGGGCCGAGCTTTACCAGTGCAGAGTTCAAGGAGTTCATGACCCGTAATGGGATCAAACATGTCACATTGGCCCTGTTTAAACCAGTGTCCAATGGTCAGGCAGAACGAGCAGTTCAATCAATCGAGTCCTGCTTAGTTACCGCACAAGACCCCACTCGCTCACTGGGGTCCCTCCCGCTGAACTGCTCATGAAAAGGGCACTTAGGACAAGGCTCTCATTAGTACACCCTGATCTACATGAACGGCTTCAACAGAATACATATCATGATCGCGAAATTGAGATAAATGATCCTGTATTTGTGTTGAACTATGGACAAGGTCCCAAGTGGCTTCCTGGCACTGTTTTGGCCAAAGAGGAAAGTAGGGTGTTTGTGGTCAAACTCTCAAATGGACTCACCTACAGGAAACACTTGGACCAAACCAAACTCAGATTTACGGACTATCCAGAACAACCCACAATAGACTCCACCTTTTTTGACCCTCTAACACACACACAAGTGGCAACCGATCCAGCGGTTGACCACGAAGCAGAACCCATCACCTGCAGCAGCCCAGTAGGACTCACCATCCCCAGCAGCCCAGCAAGGCCAGCTGCGCAGCAGCCCAGTGAGGGCCCAACAAATGACTCACCAAAACCAGCATTTGCACCGAGACGATCAACCAGGGAAAGGAAGGCCCCAGATCGACTCATATTGTAAATAGTTACACTATTGACTTTGGGGGGAGTGTTGTTATCTATGTAAAACTGTAAATACCATGTCTAACCACCAGAGGGCTTATCCCCTGGAGTCCCAAGGGATCCCACAATTCCTTGGGAGCACCTGTATATAAGGAGGCCTCACAGGCTGGAAAGGCACTCAGATCTGTAATAAAGGACTACGGTCACACCTTACTTTGAGCTTGCAGTACCTCGCCTGACTCTTTATCCAAGACATAACAGTGGTGAGCTGCCTTCTTGAACTGCTGCAATCTGTCTCTGAAGGTGTTTCCTTTATTGGCCTTTCTTTTTCTACCTTATGTCATTCCATGTTGGGATAACACTTTCCACTTTTTTTCACGATTCGTGCTGTCAATTACTTTATTTCTTAAATTATACATTCTACCATCGGAAATTTCTTTGAGGTTCATCGGCCACCATAACTTTGGATAGACACATGAATGGGGTTTCTGCCAATCTTCCGTCAAAGTTACAATGGCTGATCAGAAGAATTCCCTGAGGAAATTTTCTACATATCTATTCAAGTTTCTGGGTATATGTGTAAGTTTTTCGAGACTTTTTTTCAAATGTTCTAAATTTGCTTATTTGTCAGTATATAACTTGTCAGTATGGATCTCACGATTGTACAAGAAATATCCACACTGAACTGGTCATGGCTTTTGCCAGTTTAAAAAAAATGAAGGCTGATCAGAAGCTGGCACAGGTCCAGAAATGTTTTCCAGAGCTGGTGCATCAGTTTTCTTTTATTAAGCATCTTAGGTGAAGGGCCAAGATCGTTAGTGCAAGAAACCAAGATAGGTAAATCAAGGCAACAGTGCCAAGGTTGTACCAACCTTGGTTTTTAATTATGTAGAATGTAAGAGAATGGGAAGACTGAGGGAGTTAAGGAAACCATACTCTTCCAGTCCCGAGCAAGAATAGGTTAAGGTAGGAGATGGCGCGATCAATCTTGATGTCAATGTAATGGGGTAGAAATTGCACATTGTTGCATTTGTTTTACGTCTGTAAAACAAGCACAAGGCCCAATTTTATGCATCAACGACCCACGGATGCCTGAAAAATCACTGACCTAATATTGCACCATGCCATTTTTCAAGCACCCGACGCTCCTTAAATATGTAAATGAGGAGCTGATGCCCTGTCACAGAAATTGAGCAGTGATGAGTGGGGCAATTTCCGGGCCTGCCTTGCTCAGGGTTCCTCAGCAGCCGTCAACTATAAGAGCTGATGCCAGATAGCACAGCAACACAACTTGTATTCATATTTTTCGTATGTTTTACTGCATTAAAGGTGCTTTATAAATGCAATTTGTTGTATATCGTGCCTTTAACATCTAACGTCTCAAGCCACTTCAGACGTGTGATGAAAACTGATGATATGTCGAAGACACAGATTAGAGAATTGACGTATTGCTTGGTCAGAGAGGTGGATTTTAAGAAGGGTATTAAAGAAGAGAGAGATGTAGAGAGGCTTAGGGAGAGAGTGGGACCTAGGAGGCTTCAGCCATGGCTTCTGATGGCAGGGTGGAAGGAGGTGGGATACACAAGAGGCTGGAGTCCAAGGAATGGAGTGTTGTGGGGGAGGGGTTCTTGGGCCAGAGGAGCCTACAGAGATAGGGAGCGGCAAGACCATGAAGGGAGTTAAAGAAGACTTCACAACAATTTTAACTTTGAGGCAGATGCTTGCGTCGTAAAACTGGGCACACATGCTTACAAACATTACCTATTGGTAATATATAAAACAAATAGGAGGAGTTGAGAATGGAACGTTTTGAGTACATGAAAATGACCATGTAAGCGCAAGAGGAGCCGCAGTAGCAGGAGATGTGCTGGCTATATTAGGACAGGTAGGAATGGAACCAGCTCCGTGGTAGAACATGGAATAACAATAGTGAGTAATATTCATAAATAGTTGATTGAAATGGTAAAATCTTTTCTAATATTCCACTATTAGGAACTTTGCCATATCAAAAATTCTGTAGCTACAGTGTTGGTCTTCTGTTAATTGAAAGCCTAGAAAAAGCACCTAATTTGAAAGTTTAATGAAGTGAGAGATGCAACTTTTATTTGACGCACAAGTGTAGAAGACCATGTGTTGTGCACACATTTTATCTTGGCTAATTATTGCTCTTCTTTCAATCATTTATTTTTAAATCAAAAGGATCTGGTTATCTATTTACCTAAATTAACAAGTTTAAAAATCAGGGCTAGGCCATTTCTGGTCACAAGCGTTTTGTATGTGCGCTGAGAGTAATGCCTACCAGTGGAAGCTGTGCGGTTTGTCTGTACATGTGTCTGCTCTGCATATGTGAAATGTCTGGACCAGAAGCAACCTGGGGTGGAGGTTAAGAGAGAGAGAAACCTGTGAAGCCTTGAAAAATATGTCTCGTGATTCAATAAAATGAGGAAGAGGAAAGCTTTCAAAAAGTTAATTATAAATTTTTACTTATTTCAGATGACAAATTAAATAATGTAAAAATGTTTTGATCAAAAATAAATAATAATGTTTTGGGACATGTGTTTCTTGTTGGGATGCTTTTGAACCCTAAGGGAAATGCTTTTGATCTGACTGCTGGATTCTGGCCAAAATGCAGTTCAAGTGAGATACTTTATTGTAGAAGTGTAAGATATCATTATAACCCATTGAGTTGACTTGAGGCCTAGGGACAGCTATCACATCTACAGTGATGAAGCCAAGCTCTGTTACCCCATCACCTCTTTCATCCCCTTGAATGCCTCTATGTTCTCAGACATCCAGTCTTTGAGCCTCTTTAAGAACTTCCTTAGAAGACCAAAAGTTTCATCTTTGTCCCTGTACTCCTTTACCACTGATTGCATCTCTCTCTGTGATAACCCCGGCTTGAATTAGGCTGTTTGCAATTTTGGTGACTGGTTCAACCCTGAGCTGAGATTTAACCACAACATCCCATTAATCATCAAGATCACTATTTCCACATCCGTAACAGTGCCCACCTCTGGATCTAGCTCCACCCCTCTGCTACTGACTTTATTCACGCATCACTTAATCACCTGAAGACTCCAACACACTCTTGTGGTGTCCTATCCTCTACCCTCCGTACACTTCAACTTCTCCAAACCTCTGCCACCCTTGGGTCCCACACCAAGGCTCCAATTTTGCCCATCACTGGGCACCATTTTTTCGCCGCCCAGTGAATTTTTTGGTGCCAAAGCTCAGTCCAAAGATTCCCAGTGTCGGGGCGCCGGCGTCTACTACCAGCGCTAGAATGTTTGGCGCCATACACTCTGGCACTGGTGTACTTGTAAAACAAAGTTCGGCACCATTTTTTCACATAAGGCAAACTTTCCCCACCTAAAAAAATGTTTAAACCGGCACAGAGACCCTAGAAACACCGTAAGAAAAACCCTTACCTGCAGTTAGAGAATCCACACTGACCCGCTGCTATCCCTGGCCGAAAGGACTTCCATTTAGTTTACAATTAAATTCTAAGTTAAGTTAAAGACTACATTTAAACTATAAGCAGGTATAAATAAAAAATAAATAAAAACTTACCCATACTGATGATCCTGCGATGAAAAAAGAATGATGGCAAAAAAAATTTTAAATGAAAAAATCCTTACCTTTTTCCATCGATGTCCTCACGGCCCAAAATAATCCAAATAGTTGAAGGAAAACATTAAAAAGTTGCAAAAATGTAGAATCAGCATACCAAATCTCTTCTTCTCCCCACTCTCCTGGATGCTGAATGGAGCCCCTGCGAGGCCCCGGCTGAAGGTCCTCTTCCCACGCGGCCCGCTGCTAGCCCAGGACAAAGGTCTGCACACAAAGGACAATGCAAGACTCTCCAGGCTCAAAGGCAAGCAGCAGTGATCTCTAGTAAAGGTGGAACTTTGAATTGAGAAAAAAACATAATCTCACCACAAATATGGAGCAGAAACCTGTCTGCAAACTTTGCTGACAGTGGGATTGGTTTTTATGGAGTGCTGGAGTGCTTAAGTGGAAAATATATAATTTATATTAAAAGTTACCATGACAAATTTTTTTATGTTTTAAAGGAGTGTTGGAGTGCTTAGATGGACATAATCTTATGTTTATTAAATATTCCCACCACAAATCTTAAATGTTTAACTGGAGTTTGGGTGTGTTGGAGTGCTTAGGTAGACAATAAGACTAAGTTGTTCATGGATCCAGACTGGGTGAGGGTCACTGATATATGCACCATGATCCTTCGTTGCATGTATCAGTGACCCAGAACAAGGCAGGATCCATGAACACCTTAGTACTGGAGCCTGTCCCTGTATCATTTCAACCAATAGGTTGCAAGGGTGATGCACTTTTTACATTTTCAGTCCGGTTCTCCTACAATATTTATTGGTGCAGCATTAAAAAATGAAGTACAGGAGTCAGGTTAAAAGTCCAAAATTAAAATGTTTATTAAACATTTGTACAGCACAGTTGTAATTAGCGTGACTTTACTTAAGTTTAAACCTTCAAAACGTTAAAAACTTTATTCAGAGCTGTTATGTCTTGAATAAAGAGTCAGACTATATACTGCAAGCTCAAAGTAAGGTGTGACCGTAGTCCTTTATTACAGATCTCCGAGTGTCTCTCCAGCCTGTGAGGCCTCCTTATACACAGGTGCTCCCAAGGAATTGTGTGATCCCTTGGGACTCAAGGCAATAAGTCAAGGTGGTTAGACATGGTATTTACAGGTTTACATACATAACAACACTCCCCCCCCCCCCCCCGCCAAAGTCAATAGTGTAACTATTTACAATGTGAGTCGATCTGGAGCCTTCCTTTCACTGGTTGATCGTCTCGGTGCAAATGCTGGTTTTGGTAAGTCGTTTGTTGGACCCTCGCTGGGCTGTTGCGCAGCTGGCCTTGCTGGGTTGCTGGGGGTGATGAGTCCTGCTGGACTGCTGCGGGTGATGGGTTCTGCTTCGTGGTCAACTGCTGGGTCAGTTGCCACTTGTGTGTATGTGTTGGAGGGTCGACAAAGGTAGAGTCTATTGTGGGTTGTTCTGGATAGTCCGTAAATCTGAGTTTGGTTTGATCCAAGTGTTTCCTGCAGGTAGGTCCATTTGAGAGTTTGACCACAAACACCCTACTCCCCTCTTTGGCCAAAACAGTGCCAGGAAGCCACTTGGGACCTTGTCCATAGTTCAATACAAATACAGGATCATTTATCTCAATTTCACGTGACACATTTGCGCGATCATGATATGTATTCTGTTGAAGCCGCCTGCTATCTACCTGTTCATGTAGATCAGGGTGTACTAACGAAAGCCTTGTCTTAAGTGCCCTTTTCATGAGCAGTTCAGCGGGAGGGACCCCAGTGGGCGAATGGGGTCTTGTGCGGTAACTAAGCAGGACTCAGGATAAGTGAGTCTGCAGTGAACCTTCAGTTACCCTTTGCAAGCTCTGCTTGATTGTTTGAACTGCTTGTTCTACCTGACCGTTGGACGCTGGTTTAAACGGGGCAGATGTGACATGTTTGATCTCATTGCGGGTCATGAACTCCTTGAACTCAGCACTGGTAAAGCACGGCCCATTGTTGCTTACAAGTACATCAGGCAGGCCGTGCGTGGCAAACATGGCCCGCAGGCTTTCAATGGTGGCAGCGGACATGCTTGCCGACATTATCTCACATTCAATCCATTCGGAGTACGCACCTACAACTACTAAGAACATTTTTCCCAAGAATGGGCCCGCATAGTCGTCATGGACCCTGGACCATGGTTTGGAGGGCTAGGACCACAAACTTAGTGGCGCCTCCCTGAGTGCATTGCTTAACTGTGAACATGTATTACATTTGTGCACGCAGGACTCTAAGTCTGCATCGATACCGGGTCACCACACATGGGATCTGACTATCGCTTTCATTATTACAATGCCTGGGTTGGTGCTGTGGAGATCACTGATGAAAGTGTCCCTGCCCTTTTTTGGCACAACTACCCGATTACCCTCTAGGAGGCAGTCTGCTTGTATGGACATTTCATCTTTGCATCGCTGGTACGGCTTTATTTATTCCTGTATCTCTAACAGGACACTAGACCAACTCCAGTGGAGAGCACAGTTTTATACTAAGGACAATAAGGGATCCTGGCTCGTCCAGGTTCTAATCTGTTGGGCGGTAACAAGTGATTGCTCGTTCTCGAATGCTTCCATTACCATAACTAAATCTGCGGGCTGTGCCATCTTCACCCCTGTAGTGGGCAATGGCAGCCTACAGAGAGCATCGGCACAGTTTTCTGTGCCTGGCCTGTGGCGGATGGCGTAGTTGTACGCCGTCAACGCCCATCTCTGGATGCGGGCCGATGCATTCGTATTTATCCGTTTGCTTTCAGAAAAGAGGGATATAAGCGCCCTATGGTCAGTTTCCAATTCAAATTTGAGCCCGATCACATATTAATGCATTTTCTTTACCCCGTAAACACAAGCTAACACTTCTTTTTCGATCATACTGTAGGCCCTCTTGGCCTTAGACAGACTTATGGATGCATAAGCAACCGGTTGCAATTTTCCAAATTCATTAACTTGTTGCAATACACACCCGACCCCGTACGATAACGCATCACATGTTAGTACCAAACGCTTACATGGATCGTACAACACAAGCAATTTGTTTGAACATAACAGCTTCCTCGCTTTCTCAAAGGCATTTTCTTCACTTTTACCCCATACCCATTCATCTCCTTTACGCAGTAAAGAGTGCAGGGATTCTAACAATGTGTTAAAACCCGGTAAGAAGTTACCAAAATAGTTCAGGAGTCCTAGAAATGACCGCAGTTCCATCACGTTCTGTGGTCTCGGTGCGTTATTGATTGCCTCCGTCTTCGAATCGGTGGGCCTGATGCCGTTCGCCGTGATCCTTCTCCCCAGGAACTCTACTTCAGGCACCAGGAAAATGCACTTCGAGCGTTTTAGCCTGAGCACCACACAATTAAGCCGACTAAGAACCTCCTCCAGGTTCTGCAGGTCTCGACGGTGTCCCGACCTGTAACCAAGATGTCATCCTGGAAGACCATGGTGCGCGGGACCGACTTCAGCGAACTTTCCATGTTCCTCTGGAATATCATCGCGGCCGATTGAATCCCAAACGGGCATCTGTTGCGAATGAAGAGACCTTTGTGCGTGTTGATGCAGGTGAAGCTTTTCGATGATTCCTCCAGCTCCTGTGTCATGTAGACCGAGGTCAAGTCCAACTTCGTGAACATTTTCCCTCCCGCCAACGTCGCAAATAGTTAATCTGCCTTCGATAGCGGTTATTGATCCTGCAGTGAGAAACGATTGATAGTTACTTTATAATCACCACAGATTCTGACAGTGCTGGCTCCCTTGAGCACTTGAACAATCGGACTGGCCCACTCATTGAATTTAATCGGCGATATGATGCCCTCTCGTTGCAGCCTGTCCAGTTCGATCTCCACCCTCTCTCTCACCATATAAGGTACCGCTCTCGCCTTGTGATGGATGGGTCGCACCCCCGGAATCAAATGGATCTGCACTTTTGCTCCTTGGAACTTCCCGATGCCTGGTTCAAACAGCAAGGGAAACTTGTTTAGAACCTGGACACATGCGGTGTCGTCGACGGACGAAAGCGCTCAGATATCGTTCCAGTTCCAGTGTATCTTTCCTAGCCAGCCCTGCTGAACAGCGTGGGGCCATCGCCCGGTACCACCCAGCGTGGTAACTTATACACCGCTCCATCGTAGGAGACCTTTACAGTAGCACTGCCAATTACGGGAATCAGTTCCTTTGTGTACATTCTCAGTTTAGTACGAATGGGAGTCAGGACTGGCCTTGCTGCACCACAATTTAGCAAAATAATTTTTGCGCCTGTGTCCAGCTCCATGGATACCGGGAGTCCATTTAATTCAACCTTCAGCATTATCAGGGACACTTTGTGGTAAATGTGTGCACCTCATATACCTCTGCCTCCTCAGTCTGAGGCTCTGGTTCGTCAAGATCCACCGTGGATCTGTCCTCCTCTGCAACATGGTGGTTTGCAGGATTAGCAGGATTTGCAGCTCACCTACACATACGTTGGAGGTGTCCCATTGTTCCACAGCCCGCAAGTACTTGAATTAGAAGTTAAGAAAACATTGGAGTTTATTCTAAAATGCCGTCTTCCCTGATGAGAAGATTTTTATTATGACCACTTTACTAATGATTTATGCTGTTTAACAGATTCCTAATTTCTAAGCAAGTTTTGAAGGCACAAAGACTTTAAAAAAAAAGAATTTTTCGGATGATTACGTGAAGTCACGTAATGACATCAGGCTTTCTTACAAACCTGTAAAGGAGTTAACCCTTTCCATTGACAGCTGTTTTATACTGGACATTATTAATTTGGATTTCTTAATAAAATAAAGAAGACTCATCTGACAGACAGAGGAAATGGTGGGATATTCAGAATAAAAATAAAACGGAACTAGCTGGTCAAGAGTTAAAAGCTAAGATAAACAGGCTGGAAGAGATGTTTTAAAAAACGGGACTAGACGGATAGTGCAGTGCGCAGCCATAGCACCATCACCTATGGCAATAGAGCCAATGTACCCCACGGTGGGTAGGAGTAGTCCACAAACCCAACCTAACGGTAAAGCAGACAGCGATGTTTGGAGGAATAATGGTGGCATTGGTGTTGATTGGAGTTTGGATAATATTTAGATGGGTCATCGTGCAGGCTCGAGCACAGCAGGCTCAAACGCAAAACCGACGGCAGCCCAGACAGGGACATGAAGTGATAGAGATAGTACGACTATAAAGAATATTGTTAACCTAATCCTTACCTTCGATTCCACAGAGTGACAGCGACACAAGTAGACCAGAACCTAACACCCGGTGACGACCAGGCTATCTGTTTAAAATTTTCAGATAAAACACTCACCAAGATGGGACCGCAGTGGTGACTTCGACACTGGGGACTCATGATACTGGGAACCTTAAGACCCACGCAAACACTGGATGATACCAACGGATTGCAGCGCACTCAGGAAATAAACAACTACATGAACTATGGAGTCTTGTTTAATTTAACGGATGGAATGTGCATTCCAGCAGCCAAGGACTGGAGCAAGGATGGTTACAAGTTAATCCTAATAAGAACCGGGTATGTGTACAGTGCTCCACGGGTATAAGGAGCAGCTGCATTAAACAGAGGGATGTCAAAGGGCCCGATGAATGTACTTTCGGCATAATTTGCGCGCCTCCGGGACAATCCCAGCAATCAGTCATCCACAAAAAGGGAGTGGCACTGTGTGGGTACTACGAGGAGGTGGGGGCGGCTGCAATATCATTGTATGTATGCTTCTCACCCCCTCCGACACCGCGCCCCATAAGAACCACTACATTGCCCGAGGAACTGCCTTGTCCCATAACTACTAAGGGACCAGAAAATGGGATTGTAATGTACAACGAAGGGGAATTATTGTATGATAATGTTAAACATGAAATTGTGCCTGTCCTGATCAATATACTGTACAGAACAGTCAAGGAAAATGTACAATGTATTAAGTAAAGTTGTAATGCAACAGGCTGCCGATGCAATGGGTGCCAGTAGATTCCGAGGACAGGAGTCAGCCCCCAGGATAAAGAGGGAAATAGTTAATGATGTTGCTACCGGCTTCAATACAGGGACCTCCGTAGTAAACTCGATAGACATACAAGGGTTAAATGAGAGGGTGGAGCAAAACCAGGAAGACCAAGCCAACCTAGGAGAGGAGGGTGCCGAAATCCAGTTGGATGGCAACTCAGTCCTGGAAGCTCACGCCAAAACCATCAATCACCTCATTGATACAGGAAAGCAAAGACAGGGGCAACTCTGTCACACTTATTGGATAGACAGTTCACATTTAGCTCAGTTGGCTAACCAGAGGGGGACACTGAATAATTGTACTCTGAAGGGACTGACCCGAGTATACCCAGCAATTCCAGATTGCCAGATGGGTAGGACTACTGGGATAGGGATAGTCCTGATGACCCCTATAGCCACGCCAGACTCAGGGCCGTTCCCCCTGTACCAACTAGAGAATATCGGAGTAATACGGGAAAATGTCTTCATACGTTACTATCTGACCACCACCTCCGCCGTTCGTCGAAACAACATACTTACCGGGATTTCCCTAACAGAATGCAAGCAAAGGGGGGAGATCACAGTATGCCCTCACCCGGTAGGCCGAGGTGAGCTAGACGAGTGCGGGTTTAACCGAACCGACGGGTGTGTACTAGAAATAGTGCCCGCACACAGGCACTTCGCGAGGGCAGGCTATGGAGGGAAGGGAAGATACTGTGTCTCTACCACAGAGCGTTCATACCAGTATAATGACCTGCAGTGCCCTATACCACAGCCAAACTTTTGCTTTACGCCACTACGACCTGTCACGATTGGGCAAGCACATATCACCCAGGTTAGGCGCCGGAAGCCCGAAGTTATTAATGTATCCGATCAGCTCCACGATCATTTGCAGGATTATGACGAGCCAGATCAGGTCCCTATCCCACATCTAACCGAAGTATTACAGGAATTGAGGCTCAGGGTGGGTCAATCCGTAAAGCTCTACCACCAACTGCAAACTAAAATCAAACTACTGGAAGAAGATATCGATGTAGACTTACAAAATCAGAGTTGGTGGAGAAAGGTCTGGGACTGGGGAATGAATGTGAGCATCCATCCTTGGATTCAAATTATATCACACATACTGGTCGGAGTACAGCTAGTTTTAGCATTGACATGGGGCGTCATGGCTTGCCGGTCTTGCACAACAACGGAGGTTAAACGCCAAAGCTCAGATAAGCAAGGAGATTCGTGTAATAGGCGAAAGGGGTAATTCAAACTATGTTGATTTGATCTAAATAACTGGGACTCCTGAAATCGCGTGACTGGCCAGCACGTTGAAGCAGGGAGTACCGGTATGATACAAAACTATAACAGATTATAATTAGTGCCGGTTTCAGGGGGCTAGGACTAGCCCCTTGACCGAAAGGAGGGGTTGTTGTCGCAAAAATTCTCCCCTAGGGCAGCGGCACCTGTAGCATAAGGTTAGAACTAAATATGTAACTCTAATACCATAAAAATGGCTACCCGTGAAGCCTCAAGGGATTTCTGTTAGCTGACATAGACCGCATTCCTGGAAACTGATAATTGTTGTTTCTCACACACAGGACTAACAAGCAAACTTTGCAGATGTCTCCAATCAGCCAGGCCTCAGACAAAATGTTCTGGTGAATGTTAGGACAATACGACTCTGTAACAGGATTAAGATAAGGAGGCTACCCAAAGACAGCACCCAAGGACAGTAAGATAAGGGGAGCCTGGACCACATTACAAGATACATGAGTCATTCCTAGCAACACACCCCTTAGCAACACATCTCTTGGCAACACATGAACCACTTTACGTTTAGAGACTAACTCTATCTATTGGTCTAATTGAATCTATAATCAATATGATTGGATAGTGTCCAGCCGAAATGGGCTGATGTAACTGTAGTAAACTGTTGTAAAACATATAAAAATCCATGAAACCCTTTGTTCGGTGGAGAGTGGAATGCCTGGAGTTAACCAGAGGCTCTCTCCCCACTGGTGTAATAAAGGCCGCATTGGCGTTGGAACCGACTCTGAGTGTTGAGTGATTCTTCTGATAAAACACTAACACTAATAGGCATGAATGGAAACGATGATCACCCCTGCAGCGCCAACAAGGTGTTAATGGCCTTGTATTCACCACTCTTGATGGTGGACTCTGAGTCATCTGCGGACGTGCAGCTGCAGACGTGTAAGTCCTGCCCTGTACATTTCGATTTGAAAACAACTTTACTTTGTTTACGGTACTTGCAGCAGCATTTGTGTGCTGAGAAATTTGTTTGGTATTGTCACTGGTGGCGATAACGCCTGGGCTATCGCTATGGCTTTACTCAAGGTTGGGGTCTCAACAGTCAAAAGTTTGTGAACTGTTACTTCATGGCCAATGCCAAGTACAAAGAAGTCCCTGAGCATGTGCTCGAAGTGTCCTTCAAATTCGCAATGTCCTGCAAGGTGCCTTAGCTCGGCGATGTAGCTCGCCGCTTCCTGGCCTTCAGACCTCATGTATGTGTAGAACCGATACCCCGCCATCAGACCGCTTTCCTTCGGGTTTAGATGCTCCCGGATCAGTGTGCACAACTCATCGTACGCATTGTCTGTGGGTTTTGCTGGAGCGAGCAGATTTTTCATGAGGCTATACGTTGGTGCTCTGCAAACGATGAGGAGGATCGCCCTTCGTTTGGCAGTGTTCGCTTTTCCTTCCAGCTCGTTGGCCACGAAGTATTGGTCGAGTCGCTCTACGAAGCTTTCGCAATCATCTTCCTCCAAAAATTTCTTCAAGGATGCCCATGGCTCTCTGCATTGTTGCGGTCGGGTTCATCATTCGTAGCTCGTCGCCAGTTGTTAAGTCTTGAATAAAGTGTCAGACTAGACACTGCAAGCTCAAAGTAAGGTGTGACCGTAGTCCTTTATTACAGATCTCAGAGTGCCTCTCCAGCCTGTGAGGCCTCCTTATGTACAGGTGCTCCTAAGGGATTGTGGGATTCCTTGGGACTCCAGGGGATAAGCCCTCTGGTGGTTAGACATAGTATTTACAGGTTTACATACATAACAAGAGCCGTGGCAAACTTTAGAAAGAACAATCAACTAAATCAACTAAAAACAAACAAGACATCTATCCTCTTCATTAACGCTGTGCGCCAATCCTGCCCCAGTAGATGCCGCTACTCCTGAGCGTGGCCGTAGTTGCAGACTTCTGCTTCCTTGCCCTAATCCAAGGTGTAGTCTGTTCCTTTTCCGGCGCGGTGTTTCTTGATGCTGGGCTACAACAGGGACAGTGCCAAAATGTGTCATGGCAGAATGTCCAGATACCTCTTTATCGTCAACCTCATCCTCAGGATAAACCCTTAAATTTGGTGTAGAGTGGAAAGCGCTCCTCGCTGTGAGGACAGCCTGGGTGGAGCCCCCTATTGCCGATATGACCTTATTCAACCATCCCAAAAGTCTTTGAACCTGTAATGACACACTCTCAACTCTGCCCTCACCCCACCAAAGGCTTCCAGGAGCAATCGAGATTGCTTGATATTCTCCCCGCTCATCGCCACAAGATGTCCTAAGTTCTCAGAGTTCAGCGTTTCTGGATCAGGTCTGGACACATCTCGCAGGTGTGGCTTACTGCGACACACTTGTACCCGCAGCCTCAGATGTCACACCTAGAAAAGTCCTCTCGCTTGATTCACTCATGAAAGGACTTGGGGTGAGACTTTCCACTTCACATTGTCCATCTATGACCCATCTATGGGCCAAAACGGACCTCTATCGTCCATTTTGAGCAAAAAGTGGAAACTAGGCCCAAAACATCGCCGGAAAAACAGATGACTAAGTTTCCACTTTGATCGCCAAGATGATTGTCGAAATGATAGCCCACACAAGGCCCATCCTAAGTTTCGGCATCTAGCATGCACTTCGCTGGGCCGATGCAAGGCCAAAAAGAGTGCTGAGAAATAGTTGCTTTTCCTGGGCCTAAGAGAAGGATAATGGTCACTACGGACGCCATTTTGATCTTCAGAGGATGTGTGGAAGATTACTTGTGAGTTATTTAGAGAGTTAATTTGAAGATAATTGTACTCAGAATATTGGGACAGGGAATATAAATAGGTATTATCATGTTATTTTTGGAAAAAAGCTTTTATATATTGAAATTATTTTGTAAATAGCTTTTACATAGTGAAGTTATTTACTGATATTGTTGGAGCCTATCAAACTGACTGGTATACAGCATAGAGAGTACAGAGAGTGCAGAGTACAGTGATTAGAGAGTATTGTTGAGAGATTATTAAAATTAGTGAAAGTAATTATTGACAGTGAATATGGGGCCTATGCTTTCCCTGCCTTTAATTGCAACTGCTCACACACTGGTTACTGAAAGGATCAATCGAAGAGGTGGCACAGTAATGCGTAGACGGAGACGGAGACGAAGACAGAGGAGGAGACCGTACAGCCAACGAAGGTACTTGGAAAAGCAATCTTACCTGAACTTGTCTGAAGATGCTTGTCTTAGGAGGCTGCGATTCTGGAAGCAGGTCATCGATGAGATGTCAACTCGTCAAGGGTGATCTGTAGCCTTCTAGCACCATTAGAACCGCACTGTCCGTTGAGGTGAAAGTTACTGCTGCCCTAGCCTTCTATGCATTGGGATCTTTTCAGGCTTCAGCTGTTGACATCTGCCATATCTCTCAGCATGCTACACACTACTGCATTTGACAGGTGACTGAAGCTCTTTATGCTAGTGGAGGGACTTCATAAGCTTCACAATGACCAAAGAGGCACAGACCGAGAGGACGTTGGGTTTCTCGAGAACAGCAGACTTCCCCAAGGTGCAGGGAGCAATAGACTGTATGCACATTGCCCTCAAAGCATCCTTAAAGAATGCAGAGGTCTTTCATAACAGAAAGGGGTTCCACTCGCTAAATGTGGATATTCAAATGTTGATTTACAGTTAGGGTAAATCAAAAGTTTCATTTGCATGGGGTTTCCTTGTTGTCTTGCCTGCACTGGCCTATCATTGGAATTTATGCTTAGTTTAAATAAAGTTTAACTTTAAGTAAAGTACTGGTATAGTAAAAGAATAAACAAATATGGATTAACAACTGTAAAGTTGTTAACTAATGTAACTAAAAGAGAAAACACTGAAAATTTGTTGAATTAAAGAATTTTTTTTATTAATAAAGATAAAAAAATGAATTTTTAATAAACTTTTTAACTATACCCTCCCTCCAACCCTCTGCCCCTCGCACCAACCCACCCTTCCCTCAAATCCCCAAAATGTTAACAATTAACAAAGTAAGAACATTGAACATTGAACATTGAACGAATAAACTTTTGGAAACACTCCCCCCTCCCTACCTGCGGCCACGTTTCCCTCCAGATCCTGTCCCACCCCATGTTCGTACCCCACCCGCCCGTTTTGGTCTATGCAGACCGACACCAATACGTCGTGCAAAACAGTGTGGCAAAACTTCCTGCCGTGGTGAAGGTGACAAAGCGAAAGCAGAAGCCTGAAGCTCCACTTCCAAGTACGGAGGAACTGTGCCCTCCATACTCGCTTGCATGCTCGGGGTCTCACTATGAGCCGACATGACACCTTGGGGTATAGTGCCGTGTCCAGCCAGCAACGCATGCCGTAGAAATTGGTTGCGGCTATCTGCTGCCGAATGGCCTCCAACGTCTCCCTTGCAGTCTGTGCTTGCTGAAAAGATCAGTTGGAGAAGTTCGTGCAGAACTCGCTCCAGGTTGCTGGAAACTGGCTCCAGTTCGCGGAGAACTGGCTCCAGTTTGCAGAGAATTCCGCAAAATCGCGACCGTCTCCCTGCACAGGGATAATAAGCTCTCAGTCTGGCCATCCATGGTAGGCGATTGCTCACCCTGCTGACCGGACCTCCGTGGGGTTGGCGTTTGCAACATTACGTGCCTTGGCGTTGCCACCTGCACACCGCTTGGTCCCGGTGGATCATCCATCTCAATAGAGATGGCCACAAGTTGTTCCCCCCCCCACAAAAACAATCTCATTGATATCGTCTTCCTCCTCCCCCCACTCCTCCTCTTGCTCCTGCTCAACTTGAGTAATAACTTGAGTAATAACTTCCTCCTCTTCCGTCTCTTCCTCCTGCGAGCTGTTTGTAGGATCGGTAGTTGCGGATGCCTCCGTTAACTCAATGGACTCAATGGACACTTGACCTTAGAAAGACGAATGAAATTTCTAAACAACTTATAACAATACATATCAATACATATCAATATTTCAATAACCCAAAACATTGCAATACTTTTCAAAACCTCATGTGCACAAGGGTTCACCAGGGCTAACATGGCCTCATTCGTAGATCAAGAGTACATCAAAATTATTGAATTAAATTGCTTAACATTACATGCGTAACTACGATATTTTTAGCGTGTATTTAGTAATGTTTGCCACATTGCACAGTGCACAGTTCCCATTACTCATGAGACTCAAGTGTGGGTTCGGCCGAACGGCTTTCAGGCCCCGCCAAGGCCACCTCCTCGTATTGATTCAACACATGTACCGTAGCGGAGCCGCCGCCCATCCTCCTTTGCTCCGCACAGCTGATAGATATCTTCTTCTGTAAATGATAAGATAACATTGCACGGCATAAGTTAATGGACTTGACAGTAAACATTTAAGATTGACAGATTTAAATGTTCAATGAATAATTAACATTGCATTGCATATGAATAATTTTTCATACTATAAGATTCAACTTAGTGTTAGGGTGCGTCAATTAATTATTAATTTAATTATTTTATATTATAAAGAAATTACATTGAAGATTCTAATTAAAATTTATAAACATCATTTAAATAATACATATGTATGATTTTAAATATGATTTTAAATATGATTTTAAATATAAATTATAAAATGCAACTTACTATGGCTGCTGCCAGCAGGCTGCTCCATCTCTTATAGCACTGGTCTGCAGTCCACACTTCATCTGATGCCGATGCTACTACATCGGCAATCTCGATCAAAATTCTGCGATATGCCCGGGGTGGAGGTTTCCCATACCCACTGCATGTCAAGTCCTCCCACCTTGTACTTACAACATTTACAAGGGCCTCGTTGGCCTCCTCGCTAAAGGCTTTGGCCCTTCTCCTTTCACTTTCTCTTTCTCTTTCTCCCTGCTTTGCCATTATTTTAAGAAGTGAAATGAAAAGATCTATCAGATTTGTCAGATTTCTGTTTTTTTCTTCAAATATAACTATTAACCACAGAACAACGCACAAGCCTCTCTCTTTCTCTCTCTCCTGCTCTCTCTGACCCTCCCTGTGCTTCTGAGCATGTGCAATGACCCCTGATCTCTCGAAACGCGGCAAAAAAAAATCAACCAAAAAAAAATCACACACATGCGCACAATAGCATTGCTAGGGAAGCTTTTTTTTCTATGACTTCCGTTTCACTTCCGTTTTCTTTGGGTGATCGTGCGATCACCATAAAATCAGATCGCCCATTTGACATCGCGGGGTAAGGCTGAGTGGAAAATCGTAAAAAAAAAATGGCCGATGTGCCGGCAATCAGCACGGCCGAGACGTCCCACATCGCTGGAACATGGCCCATTTTTTGGGGCCTTAGCCACCTAGTGGAAAGTCTAGCCCTTGGAATCCTCGAGGGGTTCAGCACCTTCAAATCCAGGGTGACCATCTCATCGTTTATGACTTCTTGCTGCCCATCATTGTCCTGAGTTGTAATATCTGATGTGCCGTTTTCTTGAACTTTCTCGCCTTCAACTTCAGGTGCACCTTCGATCTCCTCCTGATGTTCAACCTCTGCAAAACAAAAGATAGATGCTTGGTTAGCAGCATTGAGGACGGAGAAGCATAGGAAGCACATGCATAAAGCAATATTTAGCCAACACAGACTGTGCAATTTGCAGGGCTTACCCTCGAATGGAAAACTGGGCCCAACTTGTTGGTCTTCTCCTGTGGCATTCAATCATTGACGCTATCCTCTGCTCCAGGCCTGTTAGTTGCGGCCTACTTGGTGGACCTCCTCTGTTCACAGTTGATCTGTGCGACCATCTTCTGCAAAAATGCAAATGGAACTTTTTAAGAGAGGGTCCTTCTGAACACACTCGCGCACACACACACGCACACAGATCACATTTACACATGTTATTGCAGTAACAACTCAAGCCCAAAGAGTGCATCCTCACAGCCAGACACTGGTTTTACAGCCACCGATGGGACGAAGGCCAGGAAATCGCGAAATATGCTGCCGACCTCAGGAGGCTGGCGGCACTGTGTGATTTTGGCAAACACCTCACCGAAGCGCTGCGGGATACCTTCGTCATCAGAATTGGCCATGAGGGCCTTCTTCACAGGCTACTATCTGCGGATAGATACAACAGTCACAATGCAGAAGGCCATCACCATGAGCCAAGCATTCATGACCTCAACCTGCGGCTCTTAGCGGATGACTCATCCTCAGGACTCAAACTCAGCACGTACTGTACATAGAATGGCGCCTTTTAGAAGCTGGACTGTAGAATGTGTATCTTCTCAGGGGAGAGAGAACAGGCCCCTGAGTCCTTTAACTCAGAGTCTGCCAAGGGGGGCTAATCGAGTAGCACCATACTGGCATTGCGGAGGGAATCACAGGGCTCACAAATGCCATTTTAAGGACTATGTGTGTAAAGGCTGCAGCACAAAGGGCCACCTCCAGCGAAAGTGTAAAAGAAATCTGACTCATTGTGTTGATGAAGAGTCTGCAGATGGCCATGAATCCAGCGTGGATTATGAAGCGATAGTCAGAGAGGCAGCTCAGCCCCATGATGAGGTGTACGGCATGTTTACCTGCACCACAGAATGTTCCCCGTTGAGGATGGAAGTTGAGATAAATGGTGTTCCAGTCTTCATGGAAGTGGACACGGGGGCGAGCCAGTCAGTTATGAATGAAGAAGCCTTTGAGAGGCAATGGGACAATCAAGCTGAACGACCCAAGTTGGTCCCGGTTCAGGCAAAGCTGCGCACCTACACCGGTGAACTTATCCCAGTCGTTGGTGGTACGAATGTAAAAGTATTCCATAATGGCCTGGTGCACAAGTTACCACTGTGGATTGTTGCAGGCAATGGACCAACGCTACTCGATAGAAGGTGGATGAGGAAGATCCATTGGAGCTGGGAAGATTTCACACCTCCATCGATCGACGTCCCCCGTGCTCAGAGGTAAAGCAAGCTCCCACCTGAGGTTGGATCCGGCACCAGAGAGCAGACCAGCACAGCACCCGAGGCACAGACCGCTCAGCACGACTGCGTGGTGATGATCCAGTGAGACGACCAGAACGCACCTTCCATGCTCCAGTGGCAGGACTCCGGAGGAAGAAAATCGGATCCAAAGACGACTTCCCAGCTTCGGTGGCAGATTCCAGGGAGAAGAGGATCACAGCAGTCGACATCGTGGATGGAAGAAAGATGGCACCCAAACCACGAGGTGAAGCGCTGAAGAAAAAGATGGCAGCGGCCAGACCATGAGGTGCACGCTGATGGAGCAACATGTGGTACCAAGCGAAGAAGAGGATTGGGGTAAAGATAGCAAGGCCCTCTTAAAAGAGGCCAGCAAACCACCACACTTAAACGGACAGTTCCACATTCTCAATCAATGTAATAGCAACTGTGAGTCAAATGTAAAGCTTGTAATTGATGATCAGAGTTTTATGCACGTATAAGCAAAGAAAAGTCGTGCGATTGCGATCGGAGATACAGTTTATCTACAATGAGTAATAAAACGCTGTGCGATGTAGAATTTCAACTGTATTTTGATCATGTAGCGGGTAAACACCCATCGGGAGCACACAGGTCCAACGGGCTACCCGATGCTGTAGCCTGCATCCCTGGGACCAGAGTGGTGCACCACGGAGTGTGGTCACAAGCAGCTAAAATAGACAAATTGCAGAGCAAGTGATCTCAGGAGGGCAATGGCACTGGTATCGATACCCTGCCCCTGATCGTCTCCACCTCTCAGGCACCCGATGGCACCAACCGCTACAAGCCTGAAAGATCAAACCACCCTATGGCGCAGCCCCCAGACCCTATTGCCCCTAAGGATACACCCGGGAATGAAGGGTCACCCTCAATGGTCCTCCCAAATGGGACTGGGATCAGCCAGGATCCCAACCCAAATAACGCCCAGGCAAGTGAGTCAGCAGTTCCCTGCGCACTGTCAGACGACTGCGCCTCAGGGAACAGCAGCGACCCGGGGTGCAAGGAAAGGACAGGGAGGCCACAGGCATCTGTGAACATGCCCAAAGCTAGGAGCAACGGCAAAGGCCCCAAGAGTGGGCAACTCGAGCCAACCGGGTTCCCACTGCCAGCACTGGGCACCGCGCCACCACCAGACTACCTGGACACCATCCAGCAGTTCTGGCACTAGTTTGTCCTCACGCACCAGTGCTGACACTAGCACTGAGTCCAAGTATGTATCAAGAATGTACCTCACCAGTCAAATGTACTTACCTCACAACTGTACCACAAGTGTATAAGAATGTAACTAGCCAACGGCATAACCTATATGTTGGAGGGAGAGAATGGAAAGTTCCTGGACTCACAAACAGAAACCAACAGCACCTCTACTGCCAATGAAACACCACCTACTCACCCAAGATGGAAACAACCCCCCAAGGGTCAACCAGACAAAGCTAAGCCCAGAGCACAGTCAATGTATGAATGCGATTTGCACTAAGGATTTGGGGGAGAGTGATGTCATGTATCTCGACATGTTACTGCCTGCACTATTACATATGATGTGCCACCAGAGGGCACTACTATGGGAAACTTGTACATCAGCTGTATGGTCACTAAGGTGTGCCATCAGAGGGCACTGCAGTGGGAGACTTGTAGGTTACCTGTACAGGTACGTCAGGCCTAGTATAAAAGGCAGGCCACCATGTGTGATCCTCACTCTGGAGTTACATTAAATGCACTAAGGTCACTACAGTTCAAGTACAATACATTGCCTCATGGAGTCATTATCAGAGCGTCTAAAGATATAACAAATGGGCTTGACCTCCCATGTCTCTACAGTCTCCTCCAGATCTTCATCCCCTTCTGGACACACTGTTTCTCTGACTCTGGCCTTGCGTCCCTCCTCTCTTTGCCCCACCGTTGGTGGCGGAGGCTTAACTACCTCAGTCTGACTCTTGAACTCCCTCCCTAACCATCTCCAGTTCCCTGTCCACCTTTTAAAAACATTCTGGTATACCTTGTGGGGCAAAGCATAACTAGAGGCCATCAATATAAGATAGTCAACAAGAAATCCAACAGGGAATTCAGAAGAAAATTCTTTACCCAGAAAGTGGTGAGAATGTAGAACTCGCTACCACAAGAAGTGGTTGAAGCAAATATTATAGATGCATTTAAGGGGAGTATACACAAGTATATGAGTGAGAAGGGAATAGAGGGTTATGCTGATAGATTTAGATGAGGAAAGACGGGAGGAGGCTCGAGTGGAGCATAAACACCGGCATGGACTGGTTGGGCCGAATGGCCTGTTTCTGTGTCATATATCCTATGTAACCTATGTAATCCGATGTAAGGTTTTGAGAATGTTTTAAAAAAAATCTTTCTGTGGACCCAGAAGGAGCAAATGTACAGCCCCGACTCCACAATTGTTGCCCGCCCTAGCCCCTCACAGGGCTTACCCTTGGCCACTGCCGGCTAGGCAAGTGGCCTGATATTCTTTTAAGTAAACGCATGAGCTGCCTGTGCAGGCACGACAGGACCCCCCAAAAAATAGGCCCAGGAAATGATCAGATTTTATTTTTATAGACCCATAAGAAGCAGATATGCTCCTGCTCGGGCCACAAAAAAACTCTGGCCCGTTTGAGACTCCTCCGGATTGCATCTTGCCCTCCCCTAGACCCAAACTGCTGAGCGGGTCACGTAGTTGATGGCCGAATTTCCACACTCGGTGAGCTGCAGCATGGGGGCTCGAGGCCCAAAGCCAAATTTGGCTCGCATCTCAGGCCACCATAGACAGTGTTCCACCTACTTTGATCAAGTTGAAGTTTTTGGCCATTGAGTTCAAGATAAAATAGCGTGGAGCGTCTGTCACTATTTCTAACTGGGAAGCGTATCTTAATGGATCAGTAATCCAGAGGCCTGGACTAATAATCTACAGAATGCGAGCACAAATCCCACCATGGCAGTTCGAATATTTGAATTCAGTTGAAAAAATCTGAGAAAAAAAACGGTATTAGCAATAGTGACCATGAAGCAGTCGGATTATCGTTGAAGCCCAACTGGTGCACGAATGTCCTTTCGGGAAGTATCCCTAGGGGTTGAAATTTCCCCTTCCGATAAGGCCCCTGTCCGCCTTAAAGTGGTGGCCATGGGGCGGCGCAAAATGGCCACCGACTCGCGGCAGACTGGCCGACGTTCGCAGCATTGCCCTCAGGGGTTGTTGCTGCTGTCTGACGATCCGCCCCGCTCCCCCCACTTCCACCCCGCTCCTGTAGATGCGTCCTTAATGATGTCATCATCGCAGTGGCTCCGCCCCAGAAGGTAAATTCACTTCGAAAATTCTTCCGGCCGCTTGCCGGTGCCAACGACAATTTTTTGGTCGGTACACAGTGCTAGCTCAAGAACGCCAGCGGTCTTTAAAGGCATGTTGCGGGTAGCAGCATTATTTTTGACGAGATTTTTTCGGACTTTTGCCAGTTGTCTTGTTCAGAGCAGGATTGAGTGCTCGTGGGCTAGGCTCTTCAATCTCGACAACAGAGAGCCGTCATTCTGCTGAAGGCTCTGCTTGCGGAGGCAAACTAAATGGGGTCAGTGCTGACAGCGGAATGCCTCCCGCACATTGTGCACGGCAGGGAGGCACACAGAAGAAGGCGGCGCCGTCTCCAATGGCTCCAGAGACAGCAAGCAAGGGACGCAACACACATGGCTATCGAACATGCAGAAGGCCATGGCGACAGACTTCAACCCAGAGAGGTGCCCCAGAAAGGACCTGCGTCAGGAGGAGGGATGGGTATGCTGACCCCCCATACCAGATAGTGGGCAAAATCAAAAGAAGGTAGGATGCAAAGGAGGCAGATGCTTGCCAGCAGCAGGCTGCAGAGGGGGAGGAGCAGCAAGAGCATTAGGGAGAAGGCAATGAGGCAGCTGCCATAGGAAGGCGCGAGCATAGACGTGGGGGAAGGTCCTATCGTGGAAGGGTCTACAGGCAGCAGTTTTCGTACAAAGACCTGACGGATGACCAATGTCTCTGTAGACTTCGATTCCAGAAGGACATCGTCAGGGAGCTGTGCAATCTCCTGCAGTCGGACCTCCAGCCTCAAACAATGTTCTGGACAGCTCTGACCATCACATCCAAAGTAACCATAGCACTCAATTTCTATGCCACTAGATCTTTCCAAGCTGCTACAGCAGACATATCGAACATTTCGCAGTTCGCCACGCATTGCTCCATGCTTCAAGTGACAGATGCTCTCTATAAAGGAGGGTTTACATTTCCTTCCTGATGAGCAGGGAAAAGCAGTTGGAGCGGCAGACCGGATTTATGCGAATTGCGGGTTTCCCCGGGTTTCAGAGTGTCATAGATTGCACCCACGTCGCATTGAGGACGCCACACAACAATCCCGAGATGTTCAGAAACCGCAAGGGATTTCACTCCCTCAATGTCCAGCTGGTGTGCGACCACCACCGTAAAATCATGGCAGTTGATGCCCGGTATCCTGACAGCAGCCACCATGCTTTCATCCTACATAAGACCTGTTTGCTGGGCCAAACCAAGATTGCGCTGGCTTCTTGGAAATAAGGGCTACGCACTGTGCACTTTGCTGCTTACTTCCCTTCGCAACTCCAGGTCTGCTGCGCAGCACGCCTACAATGATGCTCATTCAGCCACCAGGTGCTTAATTGTGCAGTGCATCGGCATTATTAAGCAGAGTTTCCATTGCCTGGATCGTTCTGGTGGAGTGTTGCAGTGCTCGCCTGAGCGGGACTCCCTATTCATGGTCATCTGCTGCATGCTTCACAAGCTGGCAATCATGAGGGCACAACTATTGGAGGACGAGCCAGCAGTACCACCTGAGTAGGAGGACCAGGAGGAGGAGGCACAGGAGCACACGTGCAGGAAGAGGAGGAGGAGGTGCAGGAGGAGGACCAGGATATGGGTCGCCCACCAAGCAGCGTCGCCATTCGTACCCTGCAAGGGAAGTGCAGACCCATCTCATTGCAGCTCGTTTCCGCTGAGTTCATGCGCCCTTCATCTTTGCATCTCCATGGCCATCCCAATGAGCCCTTTCACACATCATTGGCCACAGTGAAATGAGAGGCCTGCACAGATACTGAAACACAAAATAAAGATTTATTACACAAGAAAGAAAGGTGCAAATAAACATACATATAATCATTTATCACCCTTGTGCATTTCCTTATAACCCCTCTTACGCAAACCTATTCTCCAACTATGCCGCTATGTCTTCCCTGTGGCTGCACCATGGGCCTGGGAAGGCTGCTGTGTTTCAGGTGTAGAAGCTACAGATATCCTTCTAGGATGCCCTCGACCAGCTCTGGCCCTGGAAGGGCCGGCTGCAGGCTGGTCAGCATCCTCCTCGGTGTGTTAAGTCGGGATTGGCTGGGTTGATTCCATGCTTGGCGGCAATGGCAGAGTGACAGGTCTGGGCTCAGGACTGCTGTAATCCTGAGAGACCACATCAGGATCCTGGTCCAAGGAGCCTGCATCACTCCCCCGAGGCAGCACCGAACCATCCCTACCAATCTGCCGGAGGACAGGTGGGTGGTGTGGCGCGACACTGGAAGGTCCTCCGGTGGACCGTGGTGGACCCAGCTGCGATAGCAACAGTCAGATCTCGCGTGGCATCCAGCTGAGAATGCATGAGAGCAGCCACAATCTCGATGCCATCAGAGACAACAGCATTAAGACGCTCCCTGGCCTGTTGCCCAGAGTGCATGAGAGCATTTTGAGTTTCCAGGACAGCAGCCATCCTATCCAAAGCAGCACTCAGACATTCGTTCATTTGCACCTGTGCTGTAATGGCAGCTGCTACTTCGCCAACGAGACACGGCATCACAGCCAGATCTGCACAGTCACTCTGGGAGTCCACCGTTGTCTGCACACTAGTAATGATGGGCTCCATGGTGTGCGCAGAGCTGTCCACAATGTGGGAGGCGGACTCCTCCACTCTCCTGACCACTTGTGATAGGCTCTGGGGCACCTTTGCCATTGCCCCCAATATCTGGGAATGCATGGCCTCCACCCTTCATTCATAAGCCCCAACAGCGATGGGCTCGGCTGAGTCCTCTGCAGCAGAACTTGTGTGCGAACTCACCCCCTGGAGAGATGGCACCTGAGGTTGCCTTTGCCCTTGACCATGCTGCATCTCCAGTGCATCACCCAGTGCAGACCCCTCTGCTAAATCTAACATTCCCAACCGTGTACTCCCAGTATCTGAGCTGGCCCGTGCGAGTGTAGGAAGCAATGACGTGGTGCTGCCGCTGTGTATCCCTCTTCCTCGGCCTCAGCGGACATGCCGCCAATAGATGGAATGTCGTCCTGGCTTTGCCTCACAATGTCCTCTTGGGTATCGTCCTGGCTTTGCCTCCCAATGGCCTCAATGCTGTCATCTTGGCTTTGGCTGCCAGTGGCCTCAAGGGTCTCTCCCTGCCTTCAGCTTCCAGTGGCCTCAATGCTGTCGGTCTGGCTTTGGCTGCCAGTGGCCTCAACGGTCTCTCCTGGCTTTGGCTCGCAGTGGTCTCAAGGCTGTCGCCCTGGCTTTGGCTCACACTTGGGGTCTCGTCTGCAAACATATATGGCACAAGAGCTCCCGTGAGGCTGAGGTAGGGCATTTCACATGCAGCCTGCAACTTGCACACAATCATAAGCAAACGTGCGGTAGGCACTGGCACTTTCAGGGAGAGATGGCATTAAAGGAAGACCTCCACTTTCTGATGCTGTCCCAGCAGGATCCACATGACAGCGGCCACAGGGAAGGCAACATGTGGGCTCACTAGCCACTGCACCCTTTCTTCCAGATGAGTGAGCTGCTGAATATCTGGCTTGCTCCCACCAGCCCTCTGTTACTCTAAACGGTTGTGAGAAACCTTCGCCTGAAAATCAAATAAGGTTTGCTGAGTAGCAAAGTCATGAGGCCTTGCAATGAGTGCAAGTGTAGACCCATTACATGCAGGTGTAAGTCTAACATTAAAGAAAGCCTTCATTGTGAGAATGCATACATATATATATATACATGCCTCAACAATCAAATGCTGCTTCAGTGAAGGTGGGAAATAAGAGGTGAAGGAGAGGCTCGTAGATGGAAGGTGAGGAGGTGCGGGAACATGTACTCACTTTCATCCATCGAATTATGTCATTGAGCCTTTTGCGGCACCTCCACAGCGCTCTCTCTCCAGGCATTAACAAACACAGCTCGAGTCAGTCTGCCTGTGTTGGGGTAGAGAACGCGCCTCCTTCCCTCCACAGCTTCGATGAGGGTTTCCAGTTCCACATCCGAAAATCTGCTGGCCCTCCTTTCTCCTCTTGGATTCGCCATGCCTGCGCAACAAACTGATTCCCTGCTCAGGGCCTAGCTGCAAACGCTGCCTTTTAAGAAGGCCAATGAGCAGCTGGCTTGTTAGCAGTAAATCGGCACCAGCCGAATTTCATGGCCCAATCGACCACTCCACACCCAGACTGCTGCAAACAGCCCACTCCCACCACCAATACAGCTCTGCTCCTTTTTTCAAGCAAAAATGCTGAATTTCCATCTTATGGCCGCCACATCCATTGCGATGGCAATGAACGGCAAAAAGCGGTAGGTGCACCTCATTTCGGGCGGTCTGACTCTTAACTGCCCTCAGAAGTGGCCTAGCAAACCATGTAGGAAAACTAGGGATGGGCAATAAATGTCGGCCTTGTGAGTTATGCCCTCATCCCGAAAATTAATATTTAAATTGTAAATTTTCCTTCAAAATCCTAATTTAAGGGACACAATAATCAGCCGACAAGATTTTGAAAGCTTGTGCTACTCTATACACTTCTCCCTGTTGCTATAAATAGGGATTACCTTGAATGCTGCAACTTAAACAGGACCAGTTTGGTTTGTTTCTTGCAAGGATCTTCAACAACGTGCACCAAGGACTCCATCTTGTGGTGCAAAAGAACAAATGGATGTTCCACTTGAAACCTGAACCATAGTTTAATCCTGCATCACATCCAGGGAGCAGCCAGGCCAGGCACTGTAAGTGATTTTGATGTAGTTTTTAGAACAGGTGGATCGATAGATGCTCCTTACCCATTATTGTATTTCACTGAAAGTCATCTCCCATGTGAAGGGTTCTGTAAATTATTTTCAAGTTTTCTGGGAATACTTGTGCCTTAAAGGTGTACGAGACTGGAATTTCTCTGTGCAATGAAATACCAGCTGCAAGGGGTATGATATAGCAAGAGAAATACTTGTGGATTTATGGATGAATAGAAGCTGTTTATCTATTACTGTAACCTAGTGACAGTCATTCAACATTCAATAGATTCCCCCTAAAATTATTCCAACTTTTATGGAATGCTTGTGCCCTACAGAATTTTTTTTACAGACAGATAAATAAATCTTTTCCTCCACAAACTGTTAAGTTTAACCTTTACTGTGTGTTTTCTTCACTTCAGTAATAATAAAATGAAAATGATTTGGACTCTCAAATTTTATATTGATCGAAAGCATCCTAGTGTGGAGTAATTAGAATATTGATTGCTAATAAGGATATTAAAAGCAATATATAGTAAAAATGCAAATCTGAGGCTGATTTATAGTCTCTTTAAGTATTGGTGCTTAATTGTTGTTTACTGAAAGGGCTCTGATGTGTGCCACTATTAGGCTTATAAAGCGAAACCTCAGGAATGCTAATTTTCAATGACCTTCTGCAATTGATGAAGGAAAATTACCAGAAGCAGCTTACACACAATTGCTAGATGGACGGTTCGAATTGCCCCCACCTTACGATAGTTCTAGACCCGGGAATTATTATTCAGAGTGTAAATGAAATGAGTCACGGACAGGAATGCTTCAGTGAAAAATCGTACTTATATTTATTTGGTCTACCATACACTGGCTAAAACATGCACTACTAAACGAAATCACTGTCTCTGTGGAGAATAAAATCAAGGTTACAAACAACATAAATACAGTATAGAAATTGGACCTAGTAACATGCAGTAATTCCCTGGTGGATTCTAACCCTACCCCTACCAACGAATTACCCTCCCCAGAATACTTCTGAGAAAACCCTGAGCCCTTACCCAGCTTGCCTGGAATATCTGGTCACTGGCTTGGGACACTCTCGATCATGTTCACCCCCACACCAGCTGGTTTCCTTTCTTTAGCTCAGCTGTGGAAAGTCACTGCCTGGTCTTCAGTCTCGGGAGCTTCTTCTGCGGTACTGTGGCTTCCTCCTGGTACATCGATCTTGGTGCAGCGAGAACGGGAGGGAGAGAGGGCTCTCTCTAAATACAAGCTGCAAGCTGCAAGCTCCAAGCTTCAATCCCATCTTCAAGCTACAAGCTCTAAGCTAAAAAAAAAAGAGCCTGTCTTTATGGGAGTTTTGCAATCCCTATCTTTCCCGCCAATCTTTAAAATGCCTTTGTTTCTAGGCACGGGTACATAGTCAGTGATGGGCCATCCAACCCATGTGTATTGGGCTGATGGCCCTTAATTCTGGGCATCTCTGAGTCTTTGTGTTGGGAAAGACCCAGCTCCTATATGGCTGGCCAAGCTAAAGGGTTTATTGTTTCTGTTTTTCCTTCTGAGATGGAGGTGAGAAGTGCTTTTGCATATTAGAGTGGCTTTGTCAATGCCCCCACCCCCCCACTTCCTGGCCAATAGCTCTTTTGTCAATATTCGTGGCCCCCTTCCTTCAGCTATGACTGGTGGGCAAACCCCGTTCTGGATGACTGACAGTTCTTTTGTCACAGCTAACTGCCATGCGGTCTCTGGAATTTTAACAAAACAGTTTTTTTCTCACTTCTTTGCATAGGGTGATCCCATCACGGGGAAAATACCCTCAGAAAAACCCATAAAGTCCATGAAATATTCTCGACTGAGTCCATTCTTTAAACAGAAACTTTGCGATCTCTTCAACGGGGACCTCCATTCACCAAGGCATCCACGCCCCAGCTCTTTTAACAGGTTATATTGCTATTGGCAATAGCTCGTTGTACCAGAAGAAATGTGGGAGCATTACATTGCTTTGTGTAACAAAAGTCCAACAAGGTAATGGTTTTCACAATGGCCTCGTTTCAACAGAAGATAGTTTTGGTTTCTTAATTTTCTTTACACAAAAGGTAGTAGAAGTCTGGAATTCTCTCCCCCAAAAGGCTCTGGATGCTGGGACAGTTGGAGCTTACAAGACTGAGATCAATTGATTTCTGTTAGGTAATGAGTAAATTAAGGCGGGTAAATAGAGTTGAGGTACACTTCAGCCATGATCTAATTGAATAGCTCGAGGGACTGAATGACCTACTCCTGTTTCTATGTTCCAAAATAATTTCAACTTGATTGGTAAATTAGCATGATAATTGATCTGGGCCAATTACTTTCTATTTTTTGTCTTTTAAATTTTATATAAATTTTCTTTTTGGTGAACTTGCATGTTTACTTTTAACATTAAGGGCTAGAAATTGCCCCGTGGCCTATCCGGGGGCACTAACCTTCCCGGCCCAGGTTAGTTAATGCCCAGAGCGGAAGTCTTGCCCCCAGCATGAAATTGCCCCTTTATGACCCGGAAACAAGGCAGAGCGCTGCCTCAGGCACTCCGACTCGTTTCGGGGTGCTCCTGGGGCGGTAGCATGGTGCTGAGGTCAGCGCTGCACTGAATAGGTTAGTGCTACACGGCTGCTACGCATAGCACTGACGCGTCACAACGATCCTCCTCTTCATTTAAAGGGGAGGGCTGCTGCGGAATCTGCAGCCTCTTTGGTGGGCACTACTGGGCCACCAGGGGCATTTTCGAGCGGGTCAGCGGTCCAGCACACAAAAGGTAGTGCCGGGCTGCATGATGGTGTCCTGGTTGAAACAAGGGCCACCATTGTCGGGCCAACGAGAACGTTGGCCGACAATAAAACATGGTAGCCCGGGCCGCACACGCCCTTCCCTTTAAGAGGTGCCCCAGGTGGATGTCAGTGCTCTGCAAAGTGGGCTTGGACATTGGCCCGCACCAGCCTGGCGTCCTGCGGGACGCAAAAGCGTCGGTGTGGAGCAGTGAAGGGTCGGTGCGCATGGCGATGACATCAGTGCCGTGTGCGCTCCTACTCGGGGTGCAAAATGTGGGGCGCAGTGCTAACTCAAGGACAAAATCTCAGGGACAATTTTATTCAAGGCACCACCACAGTCCGCCGTCTGCCCCCGGGCAAAAAGGAGTTTGCACCTTGCTAGTGCCTACCAGTGGCGCTAACAGGGCGCAGAAAAGGGGCAATTTCGGCCCCTTAGTATCAGCATCAAACACTTCCCGGTCAGGCATGGAATGGGCTAAATGCAGGATGAAGTTCCTTCTGCTCCACTTAAGTAATATGCCTTACCCCTTGATGTGCCAAAGGTGAATTTTTCCATTGACCACATGAATGGTCACTGAGTGAGATTGCAAATTTTGTGCCAGTTTGCATGCAGTTTTAGTGCTGTGGATTTCTGCCCATTGGAATGGGGCTGAGACTGTTCAAATTTATTTTATACAGGGCTGTTACATTTGGCAAAGAGAGGCAATTTTCACCCCATTAGTCTGGGGTGCATTCAAATCCTGATCTCAGGTGGAAGGGCAGTGTGCTAACATATGCCATCTAGTCAACATTCTAATCCATTTATATTTAGTTAATATTTGTTTTGTGTCTAATGCATCATAATATCCAGTAGTCACTAAAGCACAGTTAAAGATAAACTATGCAGAAGCAAAGTTGTCTTTACACAATGGGGGTAATTTTATGAACTTGCTATCCAAACATGGAGCTACTTTGACCCCGGCCAAAGAAAAAGATTTCCCACCAGTAAAATGAATGGATGGAAAATCATGGGGAACACACATCCAAATTCCCAATTGGTTCTTCAAGAGGGTGAAGCTCTGCACCGGGATCATCCTCAATGACACCAGGTGACATGTTGAGCATCTCTCATTTCCTCACTGACAACTGTGAATTCAAAGTGGTTAGAATCCATCCACAGACTTTAGATGAGACAACGACTATCTTGGTAACTGCTGCTGGGAAGACGGGTAGTTTTGCTAATACAAAAGCAAAATACTGTGGATGCTGGAATCTGGAATAAAAACAGAAAATGCTGGAAATCTCAGCAGGTCAGACAGTATCTGTGGAGAGGAAGCAGAGTTAATGTTTCGGGTCGATGACCCTTCGTCAGAACTGATAATATTGCTAATATTTGACTAGTTGTCAGAAAGATGTCTGCAATTTCTGTGTTAATTTTTGGACTTCTGTAAGTGCACCAAATCAGTGTGTTGCACAATGCAGTAATATAAATCCAAACATTTCTATGTGATGTTACCATGGTTAAAAGAAAAAAGAAAATTAAAATGACACACAGCATTTTTGGTTCCACCTCCTTGTCCCTTTAAAAACACTGATACAGTGAATGTATTAAAATAAGGAATTAAAAAGTTTTCAACTTCATTAAAGTCCAACCATTTCCAATTTAATTATTATCCTCACTATAACATCACACTAATCTTCGTATCAAAGCACCTTTGGGCACTCTTTCAATATAGCTGACACAAGTTAATGAAGACAGTTCTTTTCATGGGGCATTTTCTCCATCACCAATTATTTCCTGGGGTATGTCAATAAGAATGTATTTAAATGCCAAGGCTAATGGAATTGCTTAATGAGGACAATCTGATAAATGCATGATTTTATTTTGGTCACAACATTTTAATTAGCAGGTTTCAATTTAAATTTTTCGGAACAGTCTCTAAATGAACAGTTAGTATTTACATATGGAACAAACATCTTCTCTTTCACAGTTTGGGCTTGGATGAAGATTTCCAATTGGATCCTGTCACTGGTTAACAGCATCTAAAATTTAGTGACACACATAATCCAATATTATTGTCAAATGTACTCTATTTGAATGTGTTTGTAATTATTGGTGAGATGTTTGATTATAGCCCGTAATTCTTATAGTATATATCCCAGCAGGTGGTAGTGACTACATGTTTATGGAATAACTTCTTAATTTGTGGCAATCAATTCGCTGAGCAATTTGCATGCAATTCTCGTTACCTGTGTAAGACGTGATTAGCAAAATGCATTCAGTTCAATACATCTGATTTCACTTGGGCTCCAGTTTTCATGGACAACATATTTATACGTGAATGCTTAACATGCAATACTGCCCATGAATTTTTAATTTAAGGCAACATTTAGTTACAATTTTAATTGGAATTGTTCCACTTTCAGCTTCATATTAGAAGAGTACATGACAGTTACATTTAAAAATGGATATATTTTCAGAATTTTCAGGACTCCTTCCTGCTCTGCTCAACACACAATAAATTTCACAGTCTCATCTCCAACATGATCCCATTCCCATTTGAAAACCAAACTTCCAGTTAGATATTATCAAATAGCTTTTCTGAGTTCCTGCCCATGATGCAATAGAAACATAGAAACATAGAAACATAGAAACATAGAAATTTACAGTGCAGAAGGAGGCCATTTCGGCTCATCGTGTCCACACCGGCCGACAAAGAGCCACACGGCCCTTGGTCAGCAGCCTTGAAGGTTACATATAAATCTATGAACAATGATGGAAAGGCAAAGAGCACCCAGCCCAACCAGTCTACCTCACACAAATGTGACACCCCTTATACTGAAACATTTTACACACCACCCCAACCGGAGCCATGTGATCTCTTGGGCGAGGCAAAAACCAGATAAAAACCTAGGCCTATTTAAGGAGAAAAAAAATCTGGGAAAATTCCTCTCCAGGCGATCGAAACTAGTCCAGGAGATCACCCTGCCCGTATTCAATTACCTCACAGGCCATGAGTATGTATAAGAAATTTGCAGACCTGATGCCCTTGATTTGCTGTCCATTGAGTTCAGCCAGTGAGTTACCTAAACATGGACCACAACTCAGGAATAATCTACCCATTTGACCCAACTTTCCATTTTGTGGCACACAGCAGAAAATTGAGAAAAAGATAGATGTTTTTCAATGTGGAGAAACGGTTTCCACTTGTGGTTGAGTCCAAAACAAAGGAGCATAAATATAAGATAGCCACTAACAAATCAAACAGAGAATTTCAGAGGGATTTCTTTACACAGAGAGTGGTGGAATATGGAATTTGCTGCTACAAGGAGGAGGCCAGAAATTTGCTTACCTTGGCGGGTCTGGGGCAGCCGAAGTCCATGGTGGGTCCTGACCCCACTGCTGGCTCCATCCCGCTGTACAAAATCCCGCTTACCTTAACGGAAAGTTAACAATGGACAAGTGAGAGAACTTCTGCAGAAATTCACCTTAAATTCTCAGAATAAAAAATTAATATTACGGGGAGGAAAACAAATTGAACCAGGGGAATGTGTGTGAGAATGAAATTATTACGGTTGATGACTTGATTTAATGTGTAACTGGACAATCACAGTATACTGTGAAAAAAATCTGATCAGAAACAAAACAAAAATTTATTAAAATGGGATATGTAATTTTTCATAGTGTAGGTCAATTCATTGCAATTACTGTTCAGTTGGAAGGCAACAACCGAAAATGGCCAGTGAAAAATTAACATTTACCAGTAGCTTTTCAAGTAGAACAGAATCTCCATCAATCTGTTCGCTGATGTAATCAACATGTTTTTATTTTGGTTTGTTTTCCATGCTAAGTAATTAGCTGGAGCAATGGCCACAGAACTCAGGTTGACAGACATGGTTTCCGAGCTGTGTGAATCCTGTGGCCATGCAGGGACATTTAAAAAGTAGGGGGTAAAAAGCCCTTATGTGCCTGTAAACTACCTAATAATGATTTCAATTGGGTCCCCTGCCGCTGCAGGTCGGGTCGACTCAACGCTGACAGATGCACCTGTGGGAAAGGTGTGTGGGAGTGAATTAAAAGTAGGTTCCCAACCCACTGTCTAAAAAAAACATCTTTCTATCCCAACCCGCCACTAATCGCGTCGTGTACCACCACAGGAAAGTCAACCCAGAGTGTTTGAAGCAAATAGCATTGATGGATTTAAGGTTGGACTTGATAGATACACGAGGGAGAAGGAATAGAAGGAAATGGGGGCAGGGTAGATGAGGTCATTAGAGTGAGGTGGGGGGGAGCAGGGGGAATATGATGTTCTTCCTCTCAGGTAGGAGGTGGTGGGTAATGTGTCATGGAAGAAACCAGTGACAGGTGCAAGGAAAATGCACTCAGTTACACAGTTTCCATTCCACTCTAACCATCACCTCCCCTATCCCTTTAGCTTTCCCACCCTCAGTCCTATCGTATTCACTACAGTTTTTCCTTTCCACTAACCACGATATTTCTTACTACCTCCTCACTCACATTGTCTCCCCTTAACCTTTGAACTATACATTCAGCTCCTATTCCTCCACTCCCCTTATCCTTCTATCCACTCCCCTCACATCTCCATAAGGTGGCTAATGGCCTCCTCACACTCTGTCCTCTCCCCCTTCCACCATCCTGTATCCTCTTCCACTGCACCCCTTCCCACCACCTTGTCGCCTCCCAGCAATCTAACACTTCCCATGATTTTCATTGTTCTTATAACATCCCTCTGAACCCTCTTACTTGCTGACAGCAGCCTAAGCACAAAGCAAGCTTTCTGGCACTAAGTTGAGAATCAAGCAATGTGTTTTTAAAGCATTTAAAGCGCTATGTTCTATTCATAGTGCCAAAGGTGCTTTAGAAACAAACTGCTGGGAGATTGGTGGAGGCAGAGCATGGCAACTGGCACAGGGAAGACAAGGGAATGAAGTAAAATGGCAAAGGACCAAGCAAGGGTGTCCAGATGTTGATAAGCATGGGGTCACAAATAGCTTGACCAGAATGGCACAGTGAGCTAGCATGGGCAATGGGGAGAGAGGATGGCCACAGGCCCAAGCCAGGGAGCCCCATGAAGTTGGCCAGGCCTTAGGAAGATGAAGCAGGCAGGAAGGGGAGAGACTATAGCCTGTGCAGCCAACAGTAGGTAATTACATTAAAATAAACTTAGATGGTAGCAATGAGAAATGAAAGTGACATCAATTTTTAAAAGTGCCTGAAGGGAACAGGGGCTGGCATGTGAAGATTAATAAGAAACTTACTTAAATTGCTATGTAGCAGATGGAGCTAATAGACGAAGCTTGGAGAAGCAGCAGTGCCACCTAGTGATAGGTAACCACAATAGTACCTTACAGTTGAAAGTAGCACCCAGGGTATGGCAAAATTATGACACCAGAAAAGAGTAAGTGTGACAAAGGGGAAGTGTATCCAAGACTTTTAATATAGACAGGATACTGATTTCCTGTGCAATTGCTCATGGTTTCTGAAACCTAGTTGGGAAAATAAAACCAACCAGGATCAGCTGACAGTGAAGGGAAACGTAGATGAGGATAATGTTTCTCACAGAAAAAAAATAGCAAGAGGGATAAAATCAAAATGAACCATTCATAAAAGGGAAAAGGTAGGGGGACATTTGGACAAAAACAGCGTGGGAAAAGGTGCCGTGATCAAAAGGCAAAAGAAAGGTAAAAGGCTGTATTCCAATGTGAAGTGTGTGGGAAATAAACTGAGGTAACTTATTATACAGGAATATATTGACTTTATAGCTTTAACAAAAATCTGGCTATAAACTAGACAAGAATAGAAAATAAACATCAGATATTAGAAGCCCGTTAGCGCCTCCAGGGGGCAGAAGAAACCTTTTGCATGGGGGGGCTCTACTGGCTCCCAGGAAATTGCCCTGGAGTTTGCGGAGGCACTGATATGGCAGAGCCACGCACCGTGGATAGCGCCCTGGGACATCGCGGGCCGTGAAGCTGGCCGACATCCGCTCTCGAGACGGGACTTAAAGGGAGGAAAGCCAACACCCCGTGCCGCGATCTTTACTGGTTTGCTGACTCTCGGGTCGGCTCCAGAATATCACTCCTAGCATGGTCCAGGCCGCCATTGTGCAGCCCAGCACTCCGTTTTGGGCTGCATGCCTGGTTGCACACTGCCCTGGTGGTCTAATGGAGGCCATCAGAGGCCTTGCAGAGTGCACAGTGGCCCTCCCCTTTAAGCGAAGGGGAGGGGTGTTCAAGCACGTTAGTTACTGTCAGCGCCCCAGTAGCGCCCAGGAACTGCTCCTAAAGCAAGTGGAACACGCAAGATTGCACTCCACTTCCTTTGATGGGCAGTAAGCCCAATTCAATGGCAGTGCGAGACTTCTGTGTTGGGCACAGGAAGTCTCCGCGCCAGCTGCTTACCACCCCCAATCGGGGTGCAGGACAATTTCACCCTCATACTATAGAGAGGGCTGACATAGACAAGGAAGTGGCACAGACATAGGGCCCAAGTTTCTCCAGGAGTTGCTCCGTTTTTTTTGGAGCAACTAGATTTTTTTAAAGTAACTTAAAAATCGCAATTCTCCCCATTTAAGTTGCTCCAGTGTAAGTGAGTTAGTTAGGTTTTTTTTTAGTTCAGTTTATTTTTTTAAAAGGAGGCGTTACCAGCCACTTATGCCTGTTTTGGCCATTTAAGCAAGTTTAGCCAGCTAAAACTTACTCCAAACTAAGTTAGGCCAGAGTAAGTGGCCACTTTTGTACGTTCTGAAAAACCCTGCGGTGAATTAAGAGATCAGCACAGGTAGCCTCCAAATGACAGTGTTATGATAAGAATGCGAGTTTTTTTCTCCCCCCCCCCCCCCACCAGATCAAAACTCCCCCCACCCCGCCCTCCCGCCCATTGGATCAAACTCTTCTCCTTCCCCTCCCCCCATCAAAACTCTTCCCCACCCCCCCAAACAATTCTTCCCCTCCCCCCCCCCCCCCGCCGGATCAAAACTCTTCCCCTCCCCCATCAAAACTCTTCCCCTTCCTCCCCCATCAAAACTCTTGCCCCCTCCCCACATCAAAACTCTTCCCCTTGCCCCCCCCAAAAAAAACTAATTCCCTCCCCCCCTGTCTCTTGTCGCCCTCAGCACGGAAAAGCAGAGGCCAGCTTGTGTGGAAGGCCACTCGGCCCGGGATAGGGGCGGTGAGCGTCGGCCCCTCCCACATAGCCTGCATCACACACTCTCAGATTCTAGGGGCTAGGAGCTACTGCGCATACGCGCACACTCTAGCGCGCATGTGCAGAGGTCCCGGCACTGTTTTTAGCGAATCCAGTTGCCACACTATGCCACCATGGAGGAGAGGCTGGGGACCGGCCAAACTCGGCCCAAAGATTTGGAGTTCTACAAAAGCGGCGCACCTCTGGAGAATGCGGCAGAAATCCGTACTGGCCAAATTTGGGCCCATAGTAATGATAAAAAGAGTCTTGTTAAATTAGTAGGATATATTATAGACCTCCAAATTATGGGAAGAAAATGGAAGAGGAGATCTGCAGTCCAATTAGAGGGATGAGTAGGAATAACGGAACAATTCTTTTGGGAGATTTTGATTATCCACTTATTGATTGAGACAGAGAGAGTAAATGCAGAAAAGGGAACTGAATCCCTAAACTGAGTGCATGACTGGAGATTGGCCAGTGTAGTATTCAGTTTTAAAAAGGGAGACAGAACTAATCCAGGTAATTACAGGCCAGTTAGTATAACATCTGTGGTAGTGAACATTTTAGAGTGTCGAATTAAGGATGAAATTACTATGTATGTAGATAAAGAGAAAATAGAAGTAACCAAAAGGAATGATTATGCTTGACAAACCTCAGATTTCATGAGAAGGTAACTGGCATGGTAGATAGGGGAAATGCGGTGCATGTAGTGTGGACTTTAGAAATTTTGACAATGTATCATATAGGAGATTATTGGCGAAGATTAAGAAGTATGGAATTAGGGCGAGGATAGCAAATTAGATTAAAAATTGGTTAGAATGGAAGGAGCAGAGAGTAGGGCCATGATTTTGCCTACCAAGGTGAGTCCAGGGCAGCTGAGGTCTTTAATGAGGTTCTGGCCCACTGTTGGCTGCAGCTTGCTCGCTCCAAGTAATTTTATGTTGATGGGGCTTGTTAAGCTCGCCCTGCGAGTTTCCCAGCTAATTAAAAGGAAGTGGGTCTGATCACATCATTTGATGAGGCGTCATCAGCCGGTTTCCTTAAAGGGACATGTCCAAATTGATTTTGACAGTTGCGCTGTCAGTGATCTACAGCATTGAGGTGCTGCGAACACTGAGAAGCACTGTATAAAGGTGCACAGCTGCACCCAGGCTCTCCCATGACTACCTCCAGATGCTTATGGAGGGAGTCACAACACGCAAGGAGCTTCTCTTCCCTTCCAATGGGCGGAAGAGGCCTCCCAGGAGACCAATGCAACCTGGTTGCACATTGCATAGGAGGGATGCCATCAGGAGGACCTGGCTGCAGTAGCACAAATCTTTCAATGATCTCAGTAGATCATGAAACGTTCTTGCAAAGCCACACTCAACCTCATCCTGCTTTGCCTCTTATCACATCCCCATCACTCTGCCTTTCCTACCCCACTGCACATCCTTACTCAACCAACTTACCCTGCACCTCCACCCATCCTGTCATGTATTCTACATGGCTACTATTGGTACTATCACAAGGTGTGCCACCAGAGGTTACAGCTGTGGGAGACTTGGAGGTTACCTGTACAGGTGTGCCTGGCCTAATATAAAAGGCAGGCCACCAGGTGTGATCCTCATTCTGGAGTTAACAAATAAAGGACTAAGGTCACTACAGTTCAAGTACAACACATTGCCTTGTGGAGTCATTACTAGAGCATCTAAGGATACAACAATTGGCGATGAGATTACGAACTTTCACACGGAAATGGCTTCCCTTAGTACGTTGCAGCAGTTCAGCGATGGTGATGATTGGGACGCCTTTGTGGAGAGGCTAGAACATTTCTTCACAGCAAATGACCTGGCAGGAGAAAACCCAGTCACACTGGCTGATAAGCGGCGAGCTATCTTGCTAACCAGTTGTGGGCCCACCGTCTTTGGTCTCGTCAGGGACTTGCTGGCATCAGCGAAGACAACGAGCAAGACGTACAAGGAGCTCGTAACCCTGATCCATGAGCAACTCAAGCCCAAGGAGAGCATCCTGACAGCTAGACACCGGTTCTATACCCACCATAGGCCCGAAGGCCAGGAAGTCGCGAAGTACGCCGCAGACCTCAGAAGGCTGGCGGCACCGTGTGAGTTCGGCACCCACCTCAACGAAGTGCTGCGGGACATCTTTGCCATTGGAATTGGCCATGAGGGCCTTCTTCACAAGGCCCTCATGTCGGCGGCTACCACACTCACACTGCAGAAGGCCATCTCTGTGAACCAGTCATTCATGACCTCGACCTGCGGCTCTAGGCAGATGACTCACCCTCAGGACTCAAACCTGGCAGGTACTATGCACAGAGTGGTGCCGTTTAGAGGCTGGACTGTAGAGCGCGAACCCTCTCAGGGAAGAGAGAACAGGCTCCCTTAACTCAGAGTCCGCCGAAGGGGGCTAATCAAGTAGCACCATGCTGGCGTTGCAGAGGGAATCACAGGGCTCACCAGTGCCGCTTTAAAAACTATGTTTGCAAAGGCTGCAGCACAAAAGGCCACCTCCAGCAAATGTGTAAGAGAAATATGACTCACTGTGTCGATGAAGAGTCTGCAGATGGCCAGGAATCCAGCACGGATTATGAATCGATAGGCAGAGAGGCAGCCCAGTCCCACGGGGAGGTACATAGCATATTTATCTGCACCATCGAGTGTTCCCCGCTGAAAATGGAAGTCGAGATAGAGGGCGTTCCAGCCTTCATGGAAGTGAACACGGGGGTGAGCCAGTCAGTGATGAATCAAGAAGCCTTTGAGAGGCTATGGGACAATCGAGTTGAATGACCCGAGTTGATCTCGGTTCAGACAAAACTGTGCACCTATGCCGATGAAATCATCCCAGTCGTTGGTAGCATGAATCTAAAGGTACTCCATGATGGCGCGATGCATAAGTTACCTCTGTGGATTGTTGCAGGTGATGGACCAAAGCTGCTTGGCAGAAGGTGGATGGAGAAGATCCATTGGAAATGGGAGGAATTCACCCCTCCAGCGATCGATGCCCTGTGCACTCAGAGGCAAAGCAAGCCCTCACCTGAGGGTGGACCCGGCACCGAAGAGCAGACCAGCATGGCACTCGAGACACAGACCGCTCAGCACGACTGCGTGAAGATGATCCAGCTGAGACGACCCGAACGCACCTTCCAGGCTCCAGTGGCAGGACTCCGGAGGAAAAAAATCGGATCCAAAGGCGACTTGCCAATTTCGAAGGCAGAACCGGGGGAGAAGAGGATGACCGCAATCGACATTGTGGATGGAAGAAAGATGGCGCTCAAACCACGAGGTGAGGTGCTGAAGACAAAGATGGATGCGGTCAGACCACGAGGTGCAGCGCTGATGGAACAACATGTGGCACCAAACGGAGAAGCGGATTGGGGTAAAGAAAGCAAAGCTCTCTTAAAGGAGGCCAGCAACCGGCCACAATTAAAGGGACCATTCCACACAATTAAGCAATGTAATAGTAATTGTAAGTCAGAGGAAAAAAGTGTAATTGATCATGTAAAATGTGCAACTGATAATCTGAATTGTATGTACGCAACCAGCGAGAAAAAGTCGCGCGATCGCAATCAGACCCACATTGTGTCCAGCATAAGTAATGAAAAGTTGTGCAATGCAGGGTTTCAACTGCACGCAGCCAATGCAGCGAGCAGACAACCATCGGGAGCACACAGGTCCAGCGAGCTACCCAATGCTGTAGCCTGTGTCCCGGGGACCAGTCATGCACCATGGAGTGTGGCCACAAGCAACCGACACACACAAGCTGCAGAGCAAGTGACCTCAGCAGGGCAACAGCACCGGTATCGATACCACGATGCCCCTGATTGGCTCCACTTCTCAGGCACCCGATGGCACCAACTGCCATGAGCCTGAAGGAGCAGACTGTACTAAGGCGCAGTCCCCAGACCCCGTCGCCACCAAGGCCATACCCGTAGATGAAGGGTCACCCGCCACAGTTCACCCAAAGGAAACCGGCACTAGCCATGACCCACCTCCAAACCTGCACTGGCAGGGCTGGGAAGATACTAGCCAAAGGTAGGCAGTTGGGTGTTTTATGCAATGTTCATGTAAAGTTTCTGTTAATGTGGTGTCAAACATTGACACCCTTCATTTTCAACATGTTATCTTCTTCGACAGATTTGTGTGCACCTTTGGAAGTGGCTTAGTGAGTTGCAGTGAATGGTGAGGCATAACTGGAAAAATATTGGAAAAAATTCTGAGGGACAGGATAATTCTTCATTTAGAAAGACACAGACTAATCAAGGACAGTCAGCATGGATTTGTTAAGCGAAGGTCATTTCTGACTAATTTGATAGAATTTTTTGAGGAGGTAACAAGGAGAGTTGATGAGGGTAGTGTGTTTGATGTAGTGTATAAGGATTTTAGCAAGGCTTTTAATAAAGTCCCACATGGCAGACTGGTCACGAAAGTGAAAGTCCATGGGATCCAGGGCAAAGTGGCAAGTTGGATCCAAAATTGGCTCAGAGGCAGGAAGCAAAGGGTAATGTTTGATGGGTGTTTTTGTAACTGGAAGGCTGTTTCCACTAGGGTTCCGCAGGGGTCAGTACTGGGTCCTTTGATTTTGGTGATATATATCAATGATTTAGACTTGAATGTAGGGAATATGATTAAGAAGTTTGCAGATGGTACAAAAATTGGCTGTATGGTTGATAATGAAGAAGAAAGCTGTAGTCTGCAGGAACATATCAATGAACTGGTCAGGTGGGCAGAACAGTGGCAAATGGAATTCAATCCGGAGAAGTGTGAAGTAATGCATTTGGGGAGGGCTAACAAAGCAATGGGAATACACATTAAATGGTAGGAGACTGAGAAGTGTAGAGGATCAAAGGGATCTTGAAGTGCATGTCCACAGATCCTTGAAGGTAGCAGGCCAGATAGATAAGGTGGTTAAGAAGGCATACAGAATACTTGCCTTTATTAGCCGAGGCATAGAATACAAGAGCAGGGAGGTTATGCTTGAACTGTATAAAACATTAGTTAGGCCACAGCGAGAGTACTGCGTGCAGTTCTGGTCAGCACATTACAAGAAAGATGTGATTACACTACATAGGGTACAGAGGAGATTTACGAGGATATTGGCTGGACTGGAAAATTTTAGCTATGAGGAAAGATTGAATTGGCTGGGGTTGTTTGCTTTGGAACAGAGGAGGCTGAGGAGAGACCTTATTGAGGTGTATAAAGTTATGAGGGGCCTAGATAGAGTGGATAGGAAGAACCTATTTTTTTTAGCAGAGGGGTCAACAACCAGTGGGCATAGATTTAAAGTAATTGGTAGGAGGCTTAGAGGGGTTTTGAGGGGACATTTTTTCACCCAGAGGGTGGTGAGAATCTAGAACTCACTGCCTGAAAGGGCGGTAGAGGAAAAAACCCACACCACATTTAAAAAGTGGATATGCACTTGAAGTTCCGTAACCTACAAGACTTCAGACCAAGAGCTATAAAGTTGGATTAGGCTGGATAGCTCTTTGTCGGCTGGTGCGGACGCGATGGGCCGAAATGGCCTCCTTCCATGCTGTAAATTTTAATGATTCTATGATGATAAAGGTACCCCCCACAATGGTGACGAATGTGAAAGGAATGGCTTGGGCATTACAGGGATGCTTTTTGGTGTTGGTGTGGGGCGGTACCAACCTGGCGCATCATGTGGCACCAGGGAGTACAGCATCAAGTGAAGTAAATCTGGCCACGGTGAGGCCATCCCTGGCCTCCCGGGCAGCAATGTGGTCAGGTGCTGGTGTCCTGTGCTGTGTCAGTTGATTGGGGAGAAGGTTGGTGTTGTTGGTGTTGTTGCTGTGCCTGGTGAGGCTGGTGTTGCGGCTGATCGTGGTGGGATTCTGAGGACCAAGGTGAGATTTTTTTCAAGGGCACCCATGCTGCTGGAATAGATGACAGGTGAGGTTGATATGACAGAAGTGATCTGTCAATGTTGAGAGAGGTTGTTCCAAGGAGGTTACAGTGGATAGAGAGTTTACTCCAAACACTTCCAACCTGCATAAAGCTCAATGTATATTCCAAATCCTGAAGGCTCCAGCTTCTAAGATTGGAAAGTGAACAGCTGTGAAATGGTAGCTTTTACACCACATTTGCAGCTGTCAACTATTTAGAAGAATGGATACACATTGAAAACCCGACCTTCTTACCTGATGTGATCCCCGAGTGCCATGAACCTCATGAAAAAGCTGGAAAAATGGTAAGTACATGGTAAAATGCTGTTTAAGTGGCTTTTAACAACCTCTTAATGATATCAATTGCCTCCCCCGCTGCTTGGTGTCGGGTCTAATTGGAAGACTAGTGTGAAGGTGGGTTGACAGCGGACTCCCGACCCACTGTCAATCTTTTCTATTTTGACAGTTGATCTGCCTCCGATCCCGCCCTCTCAGCGCCAGTAAAATTCCAGCCCTGGTGGGTAAATGTGATTAGAACTATTTGTACATGTGGAGAGTAAACACCGCCGCAGACGGGTTGGGTCAAATGGCCTGTTTTGGTGTTGTATTTCTACATTTAGCTGCTAACCCATCTACCCCTTTAAGTCACATGAGACAGATGGTCTAACGACTTCGATAGATATATAGATCGATCTTACTGCTGGTACCCACAATATAAATAGAGTATTAAGGGCATTAAAATCCTGGGGGAGTTGTTGATCTCTGCCACAATTCCTGACATGACCTCCGAGCACGTGTATCTTCATGCCAGGTGTGTATAAATATAATCTATCCTTTAGGGTCCATTGAAAATTATATTTATTTAATGTGTACACCCCACAGACATCCTGCATATATTGACAAGCTTACTGATGTATTGCAGTTTAAATATATTTCCACAATGATTCCTTTCAGCTCGAGGATTTTATTGTTGTCAAATATTTTTATCTTAAAGAACGAGTGTCATCATCACTGCTCCTTTTGAAAAGTCAAACAGTAAAATGAATTCTGGTTAACTTTAACATAATTTTCTTTACTTCATTCTGATTCAAAATAATGTATATTTTCCTTTAAAGAATTTGTGTCAATTGCATCATCAGGGTAAATGGCTAGGAGTAGTAACTGAACAGGTTAGTGCCAAAGAGTTGAATTGGTATGCACGACTTAAACTGAAGCTTTCTCTGGTTAATGTCTGTTTCTCTGCTAATGTTAGTTAAGCTCCCTTACATGGTTTAGCATCAATACTGTTTAAACATTTTTTTTAAGGCAACAGAAAGACAGCAACAAAAAAATTAATAGTTTTAGTAAGTATTTGATCTATTTTATGTAACCATAGAAACATAGAAAATAGGAGCAGTAGTAGGTCATTTGGCCCTTCGAGCCTGCACCACCATTCAATATGATCATGGCTGATCCTCTATCTCAACACCATATTCCTACTTTTTCCCCATACCGCTTGATGCCCTTTGTTTCTAGAAATCTATCTACCTCCCTCTTAAATATATTCAGTGACTTGACCTCCACAGCCTTCTGTGGTAGAGAATTCCACAGGTTCACCACCCTCTGAGTGAAAACATTTCTCCTCATCTTGGTCCTAAATTTCCTACCCAGTATCCTGAGACTATGGCCCCTTGTTCTAGACATCCCAGCCAGGGGAAACATCCTCCCCGCATCCAGTCTATCCAACCCAGTCAGAATTTTATACGTTTCAATGAGATCCCCTCTCATTCTTCTAAACTCTAGTGAATACAGGCCTAGTCGACCTAATCTCTCCTCATACGACAGTCCTGCCATCCCAGGAATCAGTCTGTTGAACCTTCGCTGCACTCCCTCTGTTATGTATGTATGTAAACCTTACCAAAATGTAAGACTTGTTCACTAGGGGGCACACCTGTGGGAGACCTAAGCGTCACCTGTGCACCCTGGGGCAAGCAGGTATAAAAGGTGACTCACCATGCTGCTTCCCCGCTCTGGAGTCTGAATAAAGAGACCAAGGTCACAACAATTTGAGCTTGCCATACAGTCCTGTGGATTTATTCTGAACATAACAAATTGGCGACAAGTAACGGATCACGAATTTTCACGCGGTAATGGCTGCCGTTGGTATCCTTGAGAGATTTGCTGAGGGTGATGATTGGGAAGCCTTTGTTGAGCGCCTCGACCAGTACTTTGTGGCCAACGAGTGGGACAAGGCTGAGATGGCGATCAAGTGCAGGGCGATTCTCCTCACCGTATGTGCGTCTTCGATATATGGCCTCCTCAAAAATTTGCTGGCACCGGTCAAACCAATGGAAAAGTCTTACACAGAGCTGTGTACGCTGGTTAAGGAACACCTCAAGCCAAGGGAGAGCATCCTGATGGCCAGGTATCGCTTTTACACACACCGTCGCTCCGAGGGCCAGAACATGGCGAGTTTTGTCTCCGACCTAAGATGCCTTGCGAATTTGCAGGATTCTTGGGGGAAATGTTGCGGGACTTTTTCGTGCTTGGAATTGGCCACGAGGTCATTATTCGCAAACTGCTGTCTGCCGAATCCCTAGATCTGAGCAAGGCCATCACGACAGCCCAAGCCTTCATATCCACGAGCGATAACATGAAACAGATATCTTCACAGAATCGAAGCTCACCGGCAAGTACTGTGCATAAAATAATGTTTTCAGCAGGCAGAATGGCACAGGGCAGGGCCCACACGACTGCGGGACCTAGGCCTTGAGTGACTCAAAGTCCGTCGTGGCCGTCGTGGGGCGTGAATGCGTATCCATTAGCACCATGTTGGCGCTGCAGGGTCAGCCATAGAGCTCATCAATGTCGATTCAAGCCCTATGTGTGCCAGGGCAGTGGAACAATGGGGCACCTCCAGCGAATGTGCAAACGATCTCTGACTCACCACATGGCGGAGTCAGGAGAGGATGACCGATCCAGCGAGGATCACGATGAACGAGCAGGAGAGGCAACTGAACCTGAGGATGAAGAGGAAGTATATGGGACACACACTTTCACCATCAAAAGCCCTCTGATAATGTTAAAAGTTGAACTTAACGGCATTCCAATCTCCATGGAACTAGACACAAGGGCGAGTCAATCAGTTATGAGCCAGAGGCATTCGAGAGGCTGTGGGGCGACGAAGCACAACCACCCAAGCTGATCCCGATTCAGGCAAAGCTGCGCACCTACACCAAGGAACTGATACCAGTTATTGGTAGTGTGGACATAAGAGTATCCCATGAGGGAGCAGTGCACGATTTACCACTGTGGATTGTTTCAGGTGATGGGCCAACGCTGCTTGGTAGGAGGTGGATGGGGAAGGTTTGATGAGACTGCGTACCTTCTCCGGCGAACAATGTTCCCCTTCTCAAAGGCTGAGCAAACCTCCACCTTCAGCTGAACCAGGCATCGAAGTGCAGATCCATTTTCAGATCCCCGAGGTACAGGCCGCTCATCACGACCACGAGGAGGTAAAGATCAACCGAGCAGCGGTACAGGCGCGGTACCCACCACCCGAAACCGACGACCTCTTCCCGGCGCCAGAGGCAAAATCACTGGGGAGGAAGATCGCGGCAGTCGGCATCATGGACACGGACAAGAGGACGTCCAGACCACAGGATGAGAGTGCGTCCAGACCACGAGACAAAGGTGCGTCCAGACCACGGGACGAGAGAGTGTCCGCAACAGAACGGAGTAATGTGTCGCCCAGCAAGGAAGACGACTGGGTTTGGGGCAAAGGTAAAGGGGTGGCCGCTGAGAAGGCCAGGAATCCATCTCGTTCCAATAAGTTGTTTGCACTATGTAACCCACGTGAGCGGTCTTTCACGGCCAATGATGTACCATTGCATGGGGTCAGGGGGACCTTACAACAAGCCAAAGTAGCGAGCGAACACCAACTGGTCATATATGTATCTGACAAAGTACTTGATGTGTTATCACACGGGGTCGGGTGTGTTGTACAGCAAGCCAAAGTAGCAGGCGAACCCCAACCAGTTGTATATGTATCGAACAAAGTATTCATAGCAAGTGATATGTTACTGCACGGGGTCGAGAGTGTTGTGCAGTAAGCAAAAGTAGCGGGCTAGCCCCAAACGATTGAACATGTATCCAATAAGTTAAACAAAGCAGCAGCCTGTGTTCACGGGACTAAAGAGACCTACCAAAGAGTATCCCAATATGTGCTCGATTCAGACAAGCTGCCCATCCCACAAGTTTGGGAGAGCAGAGGTACCATTATCAATGCGTTGATTCGAGAATGTCTGACACTGTCTGTGCACTGTAACATGATCCGCCACGGGCCAGACACTGAGAACGGTACTAATGCCCTCAGTTGGCTACCGTTGCCAACCACCGGGGTGGAAATGGCACAGCCTGCAGACCCACTCGTGGTCATGGAAGTGCTAGAAAGCGAGGAGTCAACCGTAACAGCCCCCCAGTTTAGGACCTGGACCAGCCAGGATCCCAAGTTACCGCCAAAGGTGAACTGCTAGACGGGATGTTGCAACCTATCCACCGCAAAGACGAAAGGCCCATCCCAACGTTGCAAAGTAAGGCAGGACGGCTACACACAGTCGGTGGTCCGGGGCCCCCATACTACGGGGATCCACAGGGACCACTACCGAAAGTCTCAAGGCCATTGTGGCCATCCTGGGCTTGCTAGACCTCAGGGTCAGCGACAATAGCCCGGAGCATGCAGCCCAAATCACTAAACCTAGCACCATGCGTGTCACAGTAGACTCCCTACAGACCCGGCTATCCTGGGTGCTACGCAGTCACCAGACAGAATCACTCAGAACCGAGCCTTCCGTATGCCATCAGCAGAGAATGCACCATGATCGCACGGCCCCCCCCACGCGACATCAGAATAAGCGATGTAGACCATGTTCAGGGCCCCAGTTGGGCCGCTAGCACTGCATTAGCCAAGGGGGGTGGAAATGGAATGTATGCAATGAAAACAGAGTGTTTGATTATGAAACCGTGTACTGGGCTAACGCGTAAAGCATTTGGACTAGACCAAACTGCGAACTACAGAAAACCAGGAACCACTGTGAAAGGACCTGACCCACTAACACGATCAACTTCGCCGTCAACCACGAGAATGAATCCACCACGTTAGGACTTCAACCTGGGTGATTGACCAGGGGACGCGGGGCGCCAGATCACCTCAACTTGCAAATAACTTGCACATTAGACTTTGGGGGGTGGGGGGGGAGTGATGTTATGTATGTATGTAAACCTTACCAAAATGTAAGACTTGCCACTAGGGGGCACACCTGTGGGAGACCTAAGAGTCACCTGTGCACCCTGGGACAGGCAGGTATAAAAGGTGACTCACCATGCTGCTTCCCCACTCTGGAGTCTGAATAAAGAGCTTGCAATACAGTCCTGTGGATTTATTTTGAACATAACAATCTCTATGACAAGTATATCCTTTCTTAGGTAAGGAGACCAAAACTGCACACAATACTCCAGGTACGGTCTCACCAAGGCCCTGTATAACTGTAGTAAGATATCCTTGCTCCTGTACTCAAATCCTCTTGCAATGAAGGCCAACATACCATTTGCCTTCCTAACTGCTTGCTGCATCTGCATGTTTGCTTTCAATGACTTGTGCACAAGGACACCCAGGTCCCTCTGTACATCGACACTTCCCAAGCCATCACCATTTAAATAATACTTTGTCCTTATGTTTTTCCTACCAAAGTGGATAACTTCACATTTATCCACGTTATATTGCATCTGCCATGTGTTTGCCCACTCACTCAACCTATCTAAATCGCCTTGCAGCATCTTTGCATCCTCCTCACAACTCACAATCCAACCTAGTTTTGTGTCATCAGCAAACTTGGAAATATTACTTTTGGTTCCCTCATCCAAATCATTTATATATATTGTGAATAGTTGGGGCCCAAGCATTGATCCCTGCGGTACTTCACTAGTCACTGCCCGCCACCCCGAAAAAGACCCATTTATTCCTACTCTCTGTTTCCTGTCAGTTAACCAATTTTCAATCCATGCCAATACATTACCCCCAATCCTATGTGCTTTAATTTTGCACACTAACCTCTTATGTGGGACTTTATCAAAGGCCTTCTGAAAATCCAAATACACTACATCCACTGGTTCTCCCTTATCTATTCTATCAGTTACATCCTCAAAAAACTCCAGTAGGTTTGTCAAACATGATTTCCTTTCATAAATCCATATTGACTTTGTTTAATACTGTTGATATTATCTAAGTGTGCCGATATCATATCCTTTATAATAGACTCCAGCATTTTCACTACTACTGAAGTCAGGCTAACCGGTCTGTAGTTCCCCGTTTTCTCTCTCCCTCCATTTTTAAATAGTGGTTACCAGTTATAATTTAATTTGGGAAGCCATCTTCATTCCCTGCCAGCCAAAAACTAAACACAAAAAACAAATATTTTAATAATTCTGTCAATTTTAATAACAATTCTCCAGCTAACTTGATTGAGTTTTTTGACAAAGTAACAGAGAGGATTGATGAAGGCAATGTGGTGGATGTGGTGCACATGGACTTCCAAAAGGCGATTGATAAAGTGCTACATAATAGGCTTGCCAGCAAAGTTCAAGCCCATGTAATAAAAGGAACAGTGACAGCATGGATATCAAAATGGTTAAGTGACAGGAAACAGAAAGTCGTACTGAACAGTTGTTTTTAGGCCTAGAGGAAGGTACATAATGGTGCTCCCCAAGGGTTAGTGCTAGGACCTCTGCTTTTCTTGATAAATATATATATATATAAATGACTTGGACTTGGGTGTACAATACACAATTTCAAAATTTGCAGGTGACACAAAACTTGGAAGTACAGTGAACAATGAGGAGGATTGTAATATATAGCTCCACCTGGTGGACTATGGTGGTAATGCAGCCATTGCTGTAAATACAATAAATCATCATGTTGACTAGGTCACCTGACAATTCCTGTAGAGCCATCTTGTAAGTGTGTGTGCTTTAGTGATGTCGTAAGAAGATATCACATTGGTGATGAGGATAGGATAATTGGATTCCCTAGCTGAAATATCTTTTGCTGGATGATCCAGCCCAGCAACAGGGAGAACTTTAAAGGCCCTTTGTTTTGCAGAACAGCTAAAAATCGAAGGTAAATTTCAAGCACAATGTTGACATTTCCAGAGTCCAGATGGCCACACCTATGGGAAAAATGGGGTGCTTGGGTGAGTTCCAACACAACCACAAGACTTTCAGAGCATATTTGGAGCAGCTAGAATTGTTTTTCACCGCAAATAGTATCAACGAAGTCCCTGATGATGAAAACCGTAATCGGGTGGTGTTAGAAATAAAACAGGTTGTTTTCTTGACTGAAGCAGGCCCCGAGGTGTATGAAACCCTAAAAAATGTGCTTGTTCCCGTCAAGCCAAAAGACACGCCAATGACCGAGATTTTAACCAAGTTAGAACAGCACTACAGCCCTTGCTGCTGGAAATTGCTGAAAGTTAGCATTTTGGAATACAAAATCAATTAACTGATGAGAGCATCAGTGAGTACATTGTAGCATTGAAAAAGCAATCAATTCGCTGTCATTTCAGAAACTTTCATGATCGAGCATTGTGTGACCGCTTTGTTTGTGGAATGAAAATGAAAGTTGTTGACAACCGCTAATGTGACTTTTGATTTAGCTTTCCAGACAGTTGGTCAATGGATATGGCCAACCATATCCATTTCCAGTCATCAGACAACCGAGCTGAATTGCCTGCAGGTTAAAAGAAAAAGGAGGCAGTTGGGCCCCAAGGCTTCAGCAACTGGCCAAGGTAACAGTGCATTGAACTCGTGCTATCGGTGCCAGGGACAACACGTTGTTCAAAGTTGTCCATATGTGAAGGCAGAATGTTTCTTCTGCAAGAAAACTGGGCATCTTGCAAAGGCTTGCCAACTGAAGAGTAAACCAACTTTGAATGCTCGAGATAGAAATCCACAGAGTCTAGATAGCATGAAAGAAAAGCAACAGGACAAGGAGATACACATCATCAGGAGCATAAGAGTGCCCCTAACAATGATTTGCGAAGTATCCTTATCCAAGTAGACATTGCAGGAACCAGGATACCCATGGAAATCGACACTGGTGCATCCATGAGCATAGTACCGGAATCACTATAGCTCGACAAGTTGAGTGACTTTCCACTGGAGAAGTCAAAGAGAGAGCTGCGAGACTACTCAGGAGAGCAAATCCCTGTGGTCGGACGTATCACCGTACCGGTGAAATACAAGGATCAATTTCAGAGCTTACCTCTCTTAGTCGTGGCAGGAGACAAGCCTGCCTTACTAGGTAGAAATTGGCTGGGATCACTGAAGCTGGATTGGAATGAGATTTTTCATGTTGAAACAAGATTTGCATCAAATGATGATGTCATCAAGAAGTATCCGAAGGTGTTCTGCGAAATAGGCAGTCCGATTCAAGGATTCAAGGTGAGTGTCAAAGTACAGAAGGATGCTAGACCAGTTTACTGCAAGCCACGTCCCGTATCATAAACAGTCAAGGAGAAAGTTGAGCAAGAACCGAAAAGACTAGAGTCTGAGAACATTGGCCCAGAAATTCCTCTCGAGGTCTTCCCGCGGGCAATTGCCTCCTTGCCAGAGAATTTTTATGAATCTACCTGGTGGTCTAGGAGGCGCCCTGGATTGCGGTGGGGAGGCCTTCTCTTCCCGTGCTGCGAAGCGCACTCCCATCCGGAGGGTTCCCAAGCAGAAGATGCAGTCATGTGTGGCTGAGCAGTTAATCAGGTAAATATTTCACAGGTTCCCATTAATAGCACTGAGACTCGCGTATCTACGAGTTCTCAGTAGATAGCACATAGTAGGAGTGACTGCTCGCAAGTGTGAGTTATTTCAAAGCTCAGTGGAGTACTTAGGGCACAGAATAGACAAATATGGTTTACCTCCAACCAAGGTAAAGTTGGATGGAATTAGAAATGCACCACTCCCAAGAATGTCACTGAACTTTGATCATTTTTGGGTCTTTTGAACTATTATGGTAAGTTCTTACCAAATTTGACTACAGTGTTCGCTATGACGTATCTAAGGAGATCAAGCTAGCATGTGACGTCTCTCCGTATGGAGTTTGGGCAGTGATCTCTCATGTACTACATAGTGGGGAGGAAAGACCAATTGATTTTGCTTCATGCACTCTCAGTACCAGTTAGCTTTATTTTGTGCTAATCGAAAGGGAAGCTTTGGCATTAATTTTTGGGGTCAAGATGTTCCACAAATACTTGTATGATCGTAAGTTTACCATCATTATGGACCATAAGCTCCTGACAGCAATCGTCCCCAGTTCCAACCTTAGCTGCAGCCCAAAACCAGAGATGGGCTTTTATTTTGTCAGCATATACATATGACATTGAGTACAGTTGATCAGCTGATCACAGTAATGCTGATGCTATGTCTAGGTTGCCAGCCCCATCACAAAGTTACACCCAATAGGGAAGAAGTGTTCTATTTTTCACACATGAGGGGATGAACTGCCAGTAACAGTTGAAGAGATTGGTAGAGCAACCAAACATGACCCAGTTATGTCAAAGGTGTATGATTACATAGCAAATGGCTGGCCAAACCAGGTACCAGAGGAAGATATTCATTCATACTTGATTCGTAGGAATGAATTATCAGTGGATAAAGATTGTATCATGTGGGGTGCGAGAGTGGTTATCCTAAATAAATTCAGGTTCAGATCAGGAGATCTTCATGACCAGCACCTGGGAATGTGCTTGATCAAGAACTTTGCATACAGTTACTTATGGTGGCCAGGTCTAGATAAAGATATAGGGGCAGAAATTCACCATCACTGAAGGAGTGTTACCACGATCGGGCCCTTTGTAGGGAAATAGTTTTATTAATTTTAGTGTTTTTATTTCAGATTCCATCATCCGCAGTATTTAGCTTTTCTTTTGTTAAATAAATTATTAGTGTTTTATTTCAGATTCCATCATCTGCAGTATTTAGCGTTTCATATAGTTGTATTAATTGTTTTGGTTCCATTAAACCCGCTGAGTGCTGCTCAGAGGTTTGCACATAATTTTTTACAACTTTCAGGTCTCTTTAGTGGAGGCCTGTGGGCTGCAGAGACCTGCTTGGCAGGGTTCACCCGGAGGGATGGAGGGCGATACTTGGTACACCTGCTCAGATGCAGGGCGGCACGCAGGAGCAGGCGCTGCCATCAGCACCGTGCAGAGAGGTAGCAGGCAAGGGAAGCAGCAGCCATGATTCGTTCATTCTGCACCAGACCAGTGTGCCCACCGCCTTGACCGGCCCGAATCAGGATTGCGGTTCGCTGCTTGGGGACAAGGGATATCTCCTGTTCACTTGGCTGCTCACTCCACTGCGGAACCCCAGGACAGCGCCAGAGCATGCATACAATGATGCTCATTGTGCCACCAGGTGCATCATTGAGCAGTGCATAGGCATGGTTAAGCAGAGGTTCCGGTGCCTGGACCGCCCTGGTAGCACCTTGGAGTACTCTCCTCAATGGGTCTCCATAATCGTCATGGTCTGCTACATGCTTCACAACTTGGCTATCATGATGGGACAGCCACTGGAGGTCGAACCAGCAATACCACCTGAGGAGGAGGAGGATCCTCATTGCCCCAGAGCTAGGAGGCGTTGAACCATCGCCACCCTGGAAGGGCCGGGTGCTGACATATATGGAGGTGCCTGACAACTCCCCTGCAATCTCTCTCCATGCCTGTCTGCCAGGTCTCCCCATGTCAGGAAACAATATTCTTCTTCTGCCCTCCACACCGTCCATCAGTGTCTCCAGCTGTGTATCGGCTCTCCTTGCACCTCTAACACCAGCCACCCTTCCAAACTCCTTCCAAACTCCTTTCCCTCCCAGGGCCTTGCTGCAAACCCTGGCCTTTAAAAAAGGCCAGGGAGCAGCTGGCTAGTTAGAAACCATTACCTGCATGCTGAATTTTTCAGTGGCAATAACGCTCAAATTAACACAGCCACGCCACTGAAAAAAGCACTTTGGAAGGGTTCATTAGCGCTGCAACCAATTTGTTCACTTATGGAGCTGAATATGGGGTGGCCCAGCCACGAAAAAATGTTGCTGTTAATGGCCACGAAAAGGTTGGGGGGAGCACCAGCTTTCCAGTGGTATTGAATTTCAGACCCATAGAGTACATCATGAATCAGTGTATGACATGTCAATCTGCAAGCAAGAAACCACCATCAGTACCATTACAGCCATGGAAATGGCCTCCCAGTGTGTGGCAAAGATTACATGTAGATTTTGCTAAGCTCGAGGAACAACTGTTTATTGTGATTGATAGCCATTCGAAACGGGTAGCAGTGTTTGCAAAGATTATTTTCTTCATATGGCCTCTCGAAGAGATTGTGTCTGATAATGGGACACAATTTTTTTTCAGAAGAAATTGCACAGTTCAAGAGCAGAAACGGTGTGAAACATACCAAGGTTCCACTGTATCACCCTGCTTCAAATGTTGCAGCAGAATGCACAAAGGTACAAAGAAACGGCAATTGTCATTGGACCACAAATTAGCAAATTTTCTAATTACTTATCATAATACTCCTCATACAACTACTGGTAGAACACCAACAGAGTTGTTTCTCAAAAGACAGCCACAAACCAGGTTCTTGTTGTTAAAGCCAAACTAGGCACAGTCAGTAGAAGAGAAACAATTAAGACAGAAAGAGAATCATGATAGAGGTAGAGTAGAATCAGGATAGAGGTAGAGTAAGAGAGAGAAGTGTGAAATTGAATCAGAAGGTGAGAGTGAAGAACCATCACCATAAATGGTTACCGTGGTTACCAGGAAGAATAGTGAAGAAACCTAACCTGTCCATGATCAAACATCTTGACCAAATATGTGCGAGAACCACATATCTTCACTATTTTTCCTGGTAACCACTGTAACCATTTGTGGTGATGGTTCTTCACTCTCACCTTCTGATTCAATTTCACACTTCTCTCTCTTACTCTACGTCTATCATGATTCTCTTTCTGTCTTAATTGTTTTTCTTCTACTGCTTGTGCCAAGTTTGGCTTCAACAATGAGAACCTGGTTCATGGCTGTCGTTTGAGAAACAACTCTGCTGGTGTTCTACCAGTAGTTGTATAAGGAGTAGTACGATAAGTAATTGGAAAATTTGTCAATTTGTGATCCAATGACAATTACCGTTTCTTTACCTACAGATGTGGAAGGAGTTGAAAGTTGGAATGATTCAATTATTTTTGATTCATCAGATAGTTTTGATACAAGTAGAGTACGAGGAGCAAATCCTACATCAGATGTACTAGAAACAAGTCCAAGAGAAAGTCAGAATTTATGTCCAAGTCCGAGTCAGGCAGACAAACAGTCTGAAGTTGTAGAGAGTCAAAATGTAGATCAAGGATTGCCCTTGGAGGAAAACTCTCTTCAGGTTCAACCGAGAATGAGTCTAAGTTCGACACCATGTTTGGAAGATTCTGTTCAAGAAGTATCCTCTTCAAAACAGAAAACAAGTAGATAAGTTTGATTTGTAAATATGGCAAAATAAGTCTATATCTTTTGTTGTGTATAACCATGCAAGTTATGTATGATGATTATTTTGTTATAAGTACTTCTTCATTAAGGAGGGAGAAGTGTAATATATAGCTTCACCTAGTGGCCTACTGAGGTAATGCAGCCATTGCTATAAATACAATAAAAGCATCATGACATGTTCCTGTAGAGCCATCTTGTAAGTGTGTGTGCTTTAGTGATGTTGTAAGAAGATATTACAAGGATAGTGTTAGACTTCAAGAGGACATAGACAGGCTGGTGGATTGGGTGGACACTTGGCTGATGAAATTTAACACAGAAAAGTGATACATTTTGGTAGGAAGAACGAGGGGAGGCAATATAAGCTAAACGGTACAATTCAAAAGGGGATGCATGAACAGAGAGACCTGGGCCTATATGTGCACAAATTGGTGAAGTTGGCAGGGCATGTTGATAAAGCGGTTAAAAAAAGTATATGGGATCCTGGGCTTCATAAATAGAGGCAAAGAGTACAAAAGCAAGGGCATTATGATGAACATTTATAAAACACTTGTCTGCCTTAACTGGAGTATTGTGTCCAATTCTGAGCACTGCACTTTAGGAAGAATGTGAAGGCCTTAGAGAAAGTGCAGAAAAGATTTACAAGGATGGTTCCAGGGATGAAGGACTTCAATTATGTGGATAGACTGAAGAAGCTGGAATTGTACTCATTAGAGCAGAGAAGGTTGAGGAGATTTGATAGAGATGTTTAAAATCATAAGGGGTCTAGACAGAGTAGAGAGAGAGAAATTGTTGCCATTGGCAGAAGGGTCAATAACCATTGGACAAAGATTTAAGGTGATTGGCAGAAGAACCAAAGGCGACATGAGGAAAACCTTCTTTTATACAGCAAGTGGTTATGATCTGGAATGCACTGCCTCAGAGGGTGGCTGTGGCAGATTCAAGTGTGGCTTTCAAAATGGAATTGGTTAAGTACCTGAAGGAAACAGATTGGCAGGGCTACAGGGAAAGGGCCGGGGAGTGGGACTAGCTGAAGTACTCTTGCAGAGAGCTGGCACAGGCTTGACGGGCCAAATGGCCTCCTGTAAACATTCTATGATTCCAGCTGTAGTAGGAGAATTCAAACCTTTCATTTATGTTGATGCCATTCTTTGAAGCGATTTTCCCCGATTACAGCAGCTGTTTCCAGAAACATAGGGTGAAATTTGGTTGATAATGCATGCTGATAACACCGGTGTTAGGTGTTAACTGGGAGTTAGACCTCTGGGAGTGGTGCTCAGTGCTGTTCATGCCTGATGCAAAATTCGCTTGAAATTTTTTAGGGGTGTAGAAAAGTAATGTACCGCCGGCTAACACCATGGAAATTATGACGTCAGTACGCTTGCAACAGTTCCTTGGCACCTTTTTCGCCACATTAACTTTTGCCGCCTCACTTAATGGCTGGTGTCCATGACGCTGAAAAAGATGGACTGTACAAGGCGGAGAAAAAATTCAGGGGCGTTATTTAAAGGGAGATGCAGCCGGAGTTCAGAGGTCTCGATTAGTGCTGCATTTGATGCTCACACAGACAGTTGGGTGTTGGCGTCATACTGCTGCGGCCTCATCAGATTGACTACTGGTATCTGGGACACATTGGCTGCCGTCTTGGCTAACTTTGAAATCTCTATCTCGCTGTGACTTGTGCCAAGTGATGGGGGCAGTGATCGCACACCATGTCATCCTGCAGTGCCGATTTGAAAGGCACTGGCTGCAGAGACAGCTTATGGCAAATGTGGATGCTCCCCAGAGGAGTGGCCCCAGACGGCGGGGCAGGAGGCCGTACACATGCAGGGTTTACCTCATGCATTAGTCTTATCTTGAGATGTCCGAGGAGTAATGCTTAAGAAGGCTGAGGTTCCGCAGTTAGATGGTCATGGAACTTTGCAACCTTCTGTGGACATACCTGGCAGCTGACGTCGGCACCAGGACCAGTGGCAGTGAAAGTGACAATAGCACTGAACTTCTATGCTATTGGCTCCTTCCACTTTCCTGTAGGCGATGTATGCAACATTTCTCAGTTGCCAGGTTTCCGACGCTCCCTACGGCAAACGATTCAACTACATCAAGTTCAGCATCTCAAGGCAAGACCGGGATGAGCGCACCCATGCCTTTGCCAGGCTCGCGGCCTTCCCCAGTGTTCAAGGAGTCATTAATTGTACGCATGTGACATCGAGGGCACCGCCCCACAATGGAGAGATATTTCGGAATCGCATGGGATTCCACTCCCTCAATGTTCAGCTGATCAGCGAACACAGGCAGATGATCCTCACTGTCACTGCCAAATTTCCTGGCAGCTGCCATGATGTCTTCATCCTGCCGTGGCTGGCTCCTGGGCGAATAAGGATATGGTGTGGCCCCCTGGCTGATGACAGCCCTCCGCAATTCCACCACTCCTGCCGAGCAGCGCTACAACAGCAGCCATACCACAACTCAGGCGATTATCGAGCAAACTATTGGGTTCTGAAGCAGTGTTTCCGCTGCCTTGACTGCTCTGGAGGGGCATTCCAGTACTCACCTGATAGAGTCTCCATGATCATCGTTGTCTGCTGCATGCTCCACAACCTGGCCATTATGAGGGCCCAGCCATTACCATCAGGGGTGGATGATCCACCTCAGGAGGAGGATGACGATGACGAGGAAGAGGAAGATCCTCACCAAAGGAAGAGGCAGCCTGGCACTGCTGAGGCTGGAAGGGCTGCTTGTCAGAGACTAATCGCTCATCGATTCCAATGAATGAGTCTTGACATGCCCAATGGCCAGCCTATACACCTGCGCATCAACTCAATACATCGCTACACACCCTGCAGTGCCTCAACACGTGAACAATGTAAACTTATTACAAACATAAATCATGTGTGGTGAAAATAAGTGCAAGACAATAACTTCATTCCAAAAACGTCACCATGCCCACAAAGCCCCTTCAAACATTCTCATAGATATCCAAATGGACCTATTGACATCAGTTCATTTTGTAACAAGGTAACCATCTCTGGCGAGTACCAAACATATGTTGGATTGTTCATTTAAGTGCAACAATTTACATGAGCTCACATTTCAACAACCAGCCATCTCTGTTGACTATGAACCAAGTGTTTCGGGCATCATAGAAACATAGAAACATAGAAAATAGGTGCAGGAGTAGGCCATTCGGCCCATTCAATGAGTTCATGGCTGAACATGCAACTTCAGTACCCCATTCCTGTTTTCTCGCCATACCCCTTGATCCCCCAAGTAGTAAGGACTACATCTAACTCCTTTTTGAATATATTTAGTGAATTGGCCTCAACAACTTTCTGTGGTAGAGAATTCCACAGGTTCACCACTCTCTGGGTGAAGAAGTTTCTCCTCATCTCGGTCCTAAATGGCTTACCCCTTATCCTTAGACTGTGACCCCTGGTTCTGGACTTCCCCAACATTGGGAACATTCTTCCTGCATCTAACCTGTTTAAACCCGTCAGAATTTTAAACGTTTCTATGAGATCCCCTCTCTTTCTTCTGAACTCCAGTGAATACAAGCCCAGTTGATCCAGTCTTTCTTGATATGTCAGTCCTGCCATCCCAGGAATCAGTCTGGTGAACCTTTGCTGCATTCCCTCAATAGCAAGAATGTCCTTCCTCAAGTTAGGAGACCAAAACTGTACACAATACTCCAGGTGTGGCCTCACCAAGGCCCTATACAACTGTAGTAACACCTCCCTGCCCCTGTACTCAAATCCCTCGCTATGAAGGCCAACATGCCATTTGCTTTCTTAACCGCCTGCTGTACCTGCATGCCAACCTTCAATGACTGATGTACCATGACACCCAGGTCTCGTTGCACCTCCCTTTTACCTAATCTGTCACCATTCAGATAATAGTCTGTCTCTCTGTTTTTACCACCAAAGTGGATAACCTCACATTTATCCACATTGTACTTCATCTGCCATGCATTTGCCCACTCACCTAACCTATCCAAGTCACTCTACAGCCTCATAGCATCCTCCTCGCAGCTCACACTGCCACCCAACTTAGTGTCTTCCGCAAATTTGGAGATACTACATTTAATCCCCTCATCCAAATCATTAATGTACAATGTAAACAGCTGGGGCCCCAGCACTGAACCTTGCGGTACCCTACTAGTCACTGCCTGCCATCCTGAAAAGTACCCATTTACTCATACATGTGCAACTAATGTTAAAAGCTCATATCTTCACAAGGTTAGCATATGTGGTCACCTTCACAAAGGTCTTTACCGTGTCTTAAAGAAGGTTTTATGACCCCTTCCTTTCACCCCCCTCCCACACTGACTGCTCCTCCTCAATGGGGTCTCAGGGCCTTCAGCAAGGCTGGTAGTCAGTTGCTGATTTGGATCCGCAGACACACATGATGGCCTAGCAGGACGTCCACAACCAGCTCGAGCCCTGGAAGACCCGGCTGTAGACTGCATGACCTCAGCAAGGCTAGAAGCACTCCGTTGGGGGGTGCGGCAGCTGCGAAGGTGGAATGATATCGTCCTGAGAAATGGCATCATGGTCCAATTGGCCCAACAGGCTGATACTCCCCCGGGGCAGAGCATCATCATCATCAGAAATCTGGGCGAGGTCAGAATCCTGCGGTAGGTCAGCAAGGTTAGGGCCCCGTTGAACTGATGGGGCCCCAGACCGGATGGCAGCGGTCAGTGCATCCATTGAATTGATTTGCCTCTCCATCAAGAGTGTCTGCAACTGCAGTACAAACAGAGAACTGACTCAGGACACCATGCACAGATGACATTTGAGTATGGAGGCCTACAATAGCATCGGCCTGATGCTCAATGGCCACTACAATGTCAACCATAGCCCGTGCCACCATGTCTGGGACCCCATGGCCACGGTTTGCATCCCACATCCATTGGTATCTACCAAGGATGGGCTGGATGGGCTGCTGAGAGGCATGAGCAACAGTTGAGATGGACTCCTCCATCCTCACAGCTAGTGCATCGAGACTCTGGGGCACCCTTGCTATTGCACCCAGCAGATCACTGTGCAACCGCAGGGATTGCCCCAACCTCGAGGTCGGGCTCATCACCAGAGTACTGCTGAGCATCACATAGGCACACACTCACCCTCCGGGAAATTGGCCCCGGACTTCCCCTCCCCCATGGCGTTGCTGGAGGCCACTAGGTCCCAGAGCTTCACCCACCTCCACCTCCCCCAACACCCCTTGGTCAGCAGCACTGCTGGCCCCACTCTCCGACAGCGCAGACTCCTGCGTGAGCTCGAGGGAGGTGTCGTCCTCCTGCTCCTCCTCGTCCTCTTCATCGTCGCCATTATCTGCAGCCATGGAAGACGCACGATTTGGCTAGTCATCTGAAAGCACAAACACAGAACAGCAGTCACCTGCAGGGGAGGGGGTCAGGAGTGGGAAAGGCATTTGTGAATGCCAGTCTCATGGAAATAGCTGGACAATGATGTTGTCAGAGCCAAGTGTTCTGCAGGTCACTGCAAAGGAACTCAATATACCATCACTGTCCTGAGGGGGATCGGCTGTACCCAATTCCATCGCATCAACTTGAACGCCCATCAGGGCAGCTATCTGTTCCTCCAACGGAGTGAGCTCTTGGAGGTCTGGCTCCCCTCCACCAGTCCGCATTTACTCCCGTCGGTTGTGAGCGAGCTTTGCCTGTAACATTTAACAGAAAGCCGGAGTTGGAGGCCTTCTATCAGTGTGCCCCAAGTGTCATACATACTTTAGTACCATTTATTCTGTGACAGTCTTCACAGCTCGATGCTTAGTACATTTTACTCTATGGCAGTCTTCACAGATCGATGTAATGACCATTTGCGGCGTCTATTTGCTGTGCAATGGTTAGAGTGGGAGGACCTCACAGTAACAGGGAGGCTACCGATTTGGACACACATATGAAGACTGAGGAATAAACAACATGAGGGGTGGGTCTGCAGAGCCGAGCAACAAGGTTAATAGCGCATGTAGGCCCTTGCAGTGGGTGAGGCTGCACATGGGAACCTTGACTGTGGCCTCACCCACTTCGAAACATTACATTGAGCAGAGAGTGCACATTGAGGTGAGAGCATAGCATGTTGAAGTTTGAAATTAAAGATATTCATACTCACTATCCACATCAGGTCATTCCACTTTTTGCGACATTGCATCGATGTCCTTGACACCGTGTCACTCACAGGCACTTGCTCTGCTATCTCCCTCAATAGCCTCTGGTATGCTTGGGCTTGGGGTCTCCTCTCAGCCTCTGTCCTCAGCACCTCTCCAGGGCAGCAAGGAGTGTATCGACTGTGGCATCCGTGAAGCGATGGGCATGGTGATGAGCAGTTGCTGCCAGGTCTGCCATGCTCATGATCTGAGTGAGTGCGTAGGAAGCAAATATACCCTCGAGGCATTGAGCCGGCCAATCAACGTTTCAATTAAATCCAGGTGGCGCCTGGATGTGGCACAGCTCCAAATTATGCCTAACTCCCGGGTGTTGAGCCCATGCTTAATGGCCCACTTAGCACAGCGTAGCGCATCCCAGTAAGTGTGCAATGCCATGATTTAACGCTCCTTTCAATTTTTTAGGCGTCAACACTGATTTTTGTGTTTGGGGAACACGCCTGAAGCAAGACATTACATTTTTCTCTCATGCCGTGACAACTCCTCAAAAGTGCCGGGACCAAATTTCAACCCCATATTTTTGTTTCTTCAGGACTCTGCTATCATCATGCTCATCCTATCCCTGACCCATGTCTCCCACCATCCACCAGATGTCTGCATTTCCCAAAATATAGCTAATACTCTTTTCAGCTCAGTGGGGTCTTTTGCCTCTGAAGTATTACCAACTAGTATTGTCAACAAGATCAGTGACATCACTTTCTATGATTACTATTAACTATTACTAGAATTCAAACTCTTGCAGCCCATTTGTATTATGGCTGTCTCTGAAGGGAAAGCTGCAGTATACTTGAGACAGCACACTGTAAGATTTCTAAATCTCTGGCATTAAATTGACAGCAAGACTGATTCTGTTGAAACAATTTGTAATAGTTTATTAAACACACACACACACATCTATCAGCAGTTGTCAGCTATCCTACAGATCGACTTAGTTACAACAGATACAATGTTACAATAATGATTTATAAAAAGGTATAAATAGGTATATGTCACTTCCCTCTGGCAAAGCACACGGCCTGCTTCTTGGTCTGTAGACGAAGGTCCTGCTTTTGTCATGTGCTTAAGAAAAAGGAAAAAAAAGAGCCAGCAATCTTTGGCTTGACTTATTATATCCCTTAAGGCCATTGTTTCTCAGGAAGCCTCAGGATTGGATCTTGGTTCCAGGGCCGTTCCTGATTGGCTTCTCCTCATACATGTGTCTGTCTGGAAGGCCGGAGTCATTCCTTGATTAGGTTAATGGCTTTCCAATCCTTTGTTCCTTTAAGCTCTGTCCAGCCAGAAGACAATATACAAACAGAACATGCTGGAAGTCTGTGAGCATCCATTTTGTTTCAACACTGCAGCCTTTCTGTATAATCTACACTTTTAACATTTATATATATACAGAATCAATTTTGTCATTACTAAACACTTTTATTCTTACAAACTCCCCACCTTGAGGGGGAAATATCCTTATTGACTCCTCATATGGTTTACCTCCTCAGGGCTCACATATCATAAACTTGAGAGGGTTCTGATAGCTCTGCTGTTTATGTTTCTGTGAGGTGGATGACCGCTGTCTAATGAGTTTTAAACTTAGAGAGAGAGAAAAGTGCATGGCCTGACTCGGTCCCCATCTCGTAAGGTGTATGCCACACGTAGGGGATTTACTGTAGTACAATAATATCTCCAGTGGAGACCCTCCCCTTCCCGTATCTTCAGTGCACCATCGCTTCTCAGAGCACATTGATGATTGATGATGTTTGTGAGTCAAGCTGCAGCTCCCGCTTCTCCATCTTCCATCGGCTTCGGTCGTGGCCGGTATTGTCCTGACAATCGTGAGGATCCATGTCATGGTCTGTGGGAAACAAGATCAGTGCAGTATTTACTCTTTGACCATTTTTAACTGATTTATGTGAAACCACTTCTTGTATTTAACGCCCTTTTCCCCCAATAACTGAATCAAATAAACCACGGGGTTCAATCGGTCTATAATCTTATGTGGCCGCCACCACCTGGGCTCAAAGGCAGCTTCTTTTTCCCATAATTTGGAATCAGTACTGAGTCTCGCACCTCATATTCAAAGGGACGTACTTTCTTGTCAAAGTACTTTTTAATTTAGTGGCCAGAAATTGATTGATCTGATCGGTGTGAGCTACCACTTGTTCCAGCCACTTGGAACTACATGGTTTCATTGTCAGGGGATTCATCCCTGTTGGTGTTAGCTGGCCTGGTGTTCTCACGAGCCTCCTCGTCATGGCCTGATATGTGGAGACTCCTGTTGTTCTATGAGGTGTGGACCTCATTGCCATTAAGCACATTGGAGCATGTTCGCCCATTGAGTGGGGTGGTCCGTGCACAATTTTTTAAACATTAACTTGAGGATCCTGTTCCCACTTTTGACCCCTCTGGATGACTGGGGGTCATGAGCATATGTAATTTGTGTTTTATCCCCAACATTTCCTGCAGGTGGGTAAAAATTCTACCGGTAAAGTGTGAACCTTGATCGCTGTCCATTTGTACTGGTACTCACCATCTACAAAACACATGATTCAATAGTGTTTTGGCTGCTGTGATTGCGATGTTGGAGCGGCAGGGGAATGCTTCGATCCATTTAGTGAATTGATCCCCCACCATTCCATTGACTCTGGATCAGTTCCTATGGAGTGGAGGGTAGCCAATGTAACCCCACTTTTTAAAAAAGGAGGGAGAGAGAAAACAGGGAATTATGACCTCAGTAGTGGGTAAAATGATGGAATCAATTATTAAGGATGTCATAGCAGTGCATTTGGAAAATGGTGACATGATAGGTCCAAGTCAGCATGGATTTGTGAAAGGGAAATCATGCTTGACAAACCTTCTGGAATTTTTTGAGGATGTTTCCAGTAAAGTGGACAAGGGAGAACCAGTTGATGTGGTATATTTGGACTTTCAGAAGACAAGGTCCCACACAAGAGATTAATGTGCAAAGTTAAAGCACATGGGATTGGGGGTAGTGTGCTGACGTGGATTGAGAACTGGTTGTCAGACAGGAAGCAAAGAGTAGGAGTAAATGGGTGCTTTTCAGAATGGCAGGCAGTGACTAGTGGGGTACCGCAAGGTTCTGTGCTGGGGCCCCAGCTGTTTATTAATGTACATTAATGATTTAGATGAGGGGATTAAATGTAATATCTCCAAATTTGCGGATGACACTAAGTTGGGTGGCAGTGTGAGCTGCGAGGAGGATGCTATGAGGCTGCAGAGTGACTTGGATAGGTTAGGTGAGTGGGCAAATGCATGGCAGATGAAGTATAATGTGGATAAATGTGAGGTTATCCACTTTGGTGGTAAAAACAGAGAGACAGACTATTATCTGAATGGTGACAGATTAGGAAAAGGGGAGGTGCAACGAGACCTGGGTGTCATGGTACATCAGTCATTGAAGGTTGGCATGCAGGTACAGCAGGCGGTTAAGAAAGCAAATGGCATGTTGGCCTTCATAGCGAGGGGATTTGAGTACAGGGGCAGGGAGGTGTTGCTACAGTTGTACAGGGCCTTGGTGAGGCCACACCTGGAGTATTGTGTACAGTTTTGGTCTCCTAACTTGAGGAAGGACATTCTTGCTATTGAGGGAGTGCAGCGAAGATTCACCAGACTGATTCCCGGGATGGTGGGACTGACCTATCAAGAAAGACTGGATCAACTGGGCTTGTATTCACTGGAGTTCAGAAGAATGAGAGGGGACCTCATAGAAACGTTTAAAATTCTGACGGGTTTAGACAGGTTAGACGCAGGAAGAATGTTCCCAATGTTGGGGAAGTCCAGAACCAGGGGTCACAGTCTAAGGATAAGGGGTAAGTCATTTGGGACCGAGATGAGGAGAAACTTCTTCACCCAGAGAGTGGTGAACCTGTGGAATTCTCTACCACAGAAAGTAGTTGAGGCCAATTCACTAAATATATTCAAAAGGGAGTTAGATGAAGTCCTTACTACTCGGAGGATCAAGGGGTATGGCGAGAAAGCAGGAAGGGGGTACTGAAGTTGCATGTTCAGCCATGAACTCATTGAATGGCGGTGCAGGCTAGAAGGGCTGAATGGCCTACTCCTGCACCTATTTTCTATGTTTCTATGTTTCTATGAAGGGGTCTGCCTTCCTCGTGCCAAGCGCTTACAACAGCATATGACCAGTATTGCCGCTGCAGGGATTTTAAATCTAGGTGATCTGTTGGGGAGGCTATGCTAACAGCATTGGAGGCCTCAAAAATTATATCCTCTATCTCCCCATCAATCGCAGCATCCTTGGCTGCTCTGGAATTTCCCTCACTATGTGGACCCTCTTTTCTATGGGCTGCTCCCTTTCCTATGAAGCAGGGCTGGGATCGCTGTTTAAGATATGACCAGAGCAGGCGTAACCAGGGCCCATGGACCAGGGCCTTACCGTCTATCGTACAATAGCCATTTTTGTGGTATGGGGCAAGGAGAGCATGGTGTTTATAGCATAGGCACTATCGGACCAAATATTCACTGATCTATCTGAGGTTTCCTTCACAGCAGTTAGAAGTGCGGCGATTTCTGCATATTGTGAAGACTGTCTGTTGTATCTTCGCTGGATGGTTCTTTCTGGCAATACCACAGCATAACCAGTGTGAGGGGATCCCTCAATGTGATATGAGGACCCATCGATATAGACATCTGGGACACCCTGTATGGGCTCTTTCTGCACAGGATGGGTCTCAAAGTTAATCAGGGGTAACAGACATTCATGCGGGTCCCCCTCATAGATCAGAAATTGTGGCAGCAAGGTGGTGGGTTTGAAAATGGCATCAATGTCTCTTTCCATAAATTCCAATGTCCATTTGCTGAGGCACTGCAAGGAAACTAGCGAATCTCCAAGTTTCATCAGTAGTTTCAGAGGTGTGTGTCCGCTGTGCAAGATTGTAACCTGTAACCCAGTAATAAAAGTAAAGTGATGTACCGACCAGAAGACGGCCAGTAGGTGGTGCTCGCATGCGGTATAAGTCTTTTCTGCTCCCTGCAGGATTTGAGATGCATATGCAATGGGCTGCAGTCAATCAGCTCGGGTTTGGACAGAACTGCAGTGAGGCTTTGTTCTGTGGCCCCGACCTCCAAATGGAAGGGCTGCGTGGGATCAGGAGGGATCAGACATGTGGCCTGTATCACTGCAGTTTTTAATTTAGCCATGGATTGGGTGTAAGCATCAGTGCATGCCGGGTGTATGTCATCACCCTGCAGTTTTATTAAATCATACAGGGGCATTGTACACTCTACAAAGCCTGGGATAAAGTTCCTTTTGTACCCCACCAAACCCAAGAATGATCTTAGGGCTGTTTTGGAAGTGGGTAATGGCAGTTGCTGTATTATCTCCACCTTGTGAGAGTCGGGGGATGATCCCTCTGGAGAAATGGACACTCCTAGAAAGGTGACCCATGCTTTTACTAATTAAGCCTTATGGGGATTCACCTTTAGTCCCACCTGAGCCAATAATGTCAAAAGTTCGTGCAAAAGGGACAGATGCCCTCCATGTTGTCGGTTGCCAGCAGTAGGTTGTCTACGTACTGCAGCAAGCAGGTAGGGTAGAAAAGTATTTTAAAATTGCAGCCATTCTTTTGTGGAATATCGTGGGGGCAATGTGGAACCCCGGAGTGTAGCTCCAGGTGTAGCTCTGGTCCTCAAATGTGAACACAAATTTGTACTGGTCTTCCCTCTTAACAGGGATACTCCAGAATCCATTGACGATGTCGAGGGTCGAGAAGTACTTGGAACTAGCAGGAATTTGAGATAATATGGTGGGAGTTTCTCTTACTACCGGTGAGCAGGCCGGTGTTACAGAATTTAACTTTCTGTAATCAATAGTCAGTCGCCAGCTGCTATCAGGCTTTTTAACTGGCCATGTGGGTGATTGGTCGTGAAAGTTCCTGTCCTAAGAACACCCTAATCGTCTAGGGATTTTATGGTGTCTCGGATGTAAGGATGACTCTCCCTTGGAATGGGGTACTGTTTAGTGAATGAGTGGGGGTTTTCTCAATAGATTCTTCGCCTGCCATTTTTCCACAGTCATACTTGCATGTGGCAAACACTGCTAGGTGTTCCTGAATTAGTTTTGCCACTGCTTCATTTTCGCTCCCCGGAGGGTCGTACTCAGATGGCTTTTTAATAGCAAAAACCGAATGAGCATCTGAAATTTCTATCACTCCTGCCTTATCTCTCAATCCCATCCAAACACAGTCTTGATTATAATCTATCACCGCGCCATACTGATCCAACACATCAGTCCCTACAATTCCCCTTCCGTCGGGGGTGGTCATCAGCATCGGCGCTGGGACCTTACAGGTGAGGCCTCCCAACTGAAGTTCAGTGGCCTTCCATGTATACGCGGTGGTTGTATCACCGTTAAACCCTTTAAGGGTCATACAACCCTTGCCCGCCTCTGCGTGGTGTCCAGGGTATGGGGTGTGGATGATGGTAACGGCTGAGCCAGTATCTATAAGCATAATCTGCTGCCTGCACCCTTTTAAGACAACAAGGACTACTGGTCTCCTGCTACCATCACGTCAGAACCCCACTTCCGACCAATCTTTGGGGGCCGAACCCTGTTATAGGGTCAATTCTTGTATGGGTCTTTCTAATGAGTGTGCATCAGCGATTGTGTGGACAGGTAAATGATTTTGCATCCTCTCTGTGGCAATTTGGGTTTGTATGAGGGTTATCAACTAGTCCAATCGTTGATTTGTCCCAGAAGGCTTGGATTCGTCCTTCTTCAGAAGGTTTACTAACTGAGCCAATTGTTGTTCCGTCCCAGAGGGTTTGAGTTCATCCCTCGGGAGGTATCTATGCATTGCATCATGGTTTGGTGCTGGTCTGGGTCTGCTGCCGTCTTTTGCTCGGTGGCCTACCTTCTTACAATTAAAGCACTGTCCCTTAAAGGGGTAGTTTCGAGATCCCTCCATCGTTGACACTGGTTTGTTTGCAGTGGGTGGTGACTTCACCTTTAACTGGTCTTTTATCATCTCCCAGGCTATTTGAGTGCTGGTCTCTATATGTGTCCACTGATTGGTGGGCCTCATGGCTATGCCCAGGGTGGTTTTAACTAAAGAGTAGAGTTGGGTCAGGAACATTGATTTAAATTGTTCCTGATTCTTTCCTACCGTAGCATTTGCGGGTGCCTGGTTCTGGGTACGTTGATAGATATCGTACAGGCGATTACTGAAGGCTCTAGGGATCTCTTCTGGGCGCTGCTTGGTCTGTTTAAGCAGAGCCACTAAGTTCAAGTTTTGGATCCCTAAATGGTTTGGATCTCGGTCATGAGTGCATCGGCCGCTGTGCCAGGCTGGAGGACTGCGTCTCGCAGATTATCTTTTAGGGAAGTGGAACAGGCCAAGAGGAGAGCTTGTGTTAAGTCTCTCTCTTCCAACTCGGGGTGACCCCTCCTAAAATTTGCCCACCTCCTAGTAACTTCCAGTGGGTCATCCCCATCATTAATGGGCCCTAACACGTGGCTACACGCCGTGGCTTCAGCACCAGATATGGACCGTGAGTTGGTATGATTACTGGTGATGTGACCATGCGTATTACGTTGTAAATAAGTGGTTGCTATGGCTATGATTGGCTCTTGTGTCTCCAAGGTATCCCATCCTGTACCACCACCCTGGGGATTATACCGACTGCCTTCCTCTTCCAAATCTGTCTCCCCCTTTGTCCCCTTCTGCTGTCTCTGTTATGGCTCCCCATGTTACTGCGGATACCAGGGCCTGCTGCTCCCCTAACTTACTTTTTAGCCTCGCTATTTCTAGTTGGCACTGGGAGTGGTCTGCCTCCCTATGTAGCTTCTTAATTACTTCCCTTAATGCTCCCCTAGCATCTTCTATCACTTGCTGGAGTCCCAAATTTTCCAATTTATATATTTTTAACTCTAATTTGTTTTCATTTGCTTCAACGATGGCTGCTGAGGCATTTAAATTTGTTGTTGTAGCAACAAAGCTGCCTGTTCAGCCCCTCTTTCTAATTGCCTAATACTGTGGCTTAATTGACCAATTTCTTATCTTAAATGCTGTATTTCTTCCTCTTTTAACTGCTTCACAAGTTGGAGGCCTTCTTCCTTTTGTTGTTTTATACCTTGAATCTTTTTCTTTTAGTTGAATCTCTTTTACTTGCAATTCTTTTAAATCCTGTATCACTTTTGCCCTTTGTTCTTTCACACTTTGAATCTCTTTTACTTGTAGTTCTTTTTAATCTTGTATCACTTTGGCCTCCTGCCTCATCTCTCCAGGCACAATAAAATGGGCTGAATGCCAAGAGACCGTTTGCCCGTTTTGGCCTTAGCTCTCCTTGATCTACTTTCTCCTGGATAAATGCCACGAGCTCCCCAAAGGACGCATGTTGGCCCTTACGGAAGTACGTTGTCTGTGCCTCTTCTAGGTCCTTTATGGATACCTTTTTGGACAACTTCTCCTGATAAACTATCTCAACATTTCTTTTTGTTGGCTTTCTGTTCATGACTGATCTCTTCATCCTGTGTCTTTTGAATGTAACTACTGGTGGGTCCCCACTTAAACAGTTCCAATTATCGAGATGACTGCTCCTTAAGACGCAACTTCTCCCGATCCGTTTAACCGTTCATAGTTTATATTCGCAAAACAGGTTAGAATCGCAACTCCCAAAATTTCCAATTGTTCAAAAAAATAATCAAAAGCTGTCTCAGACGAGCCCCCAATTTTGTAACATTTCTAAATCTCTGGCAGTAAATTGACAGCAAGACCGATTCTTTTAAAATAATTTGGAATTGTTTATTAAACACACACACACATGCACATCTATCAGCAGTCATCAGCTATCCTATGGATCGACTTAGTTACAACAGATACAATGTTACAATAATGATTTATAAAAAGGTACAAAAAGGTATACGTCACTTCCCTCTGGCAAAGCACACGGCCTGCTTCTTGGTGCTTAAGAAAAGAGAAGAAAAAAAGAGAGCTAGCAATCTTTGGCTTGACTTATTATACTCCTTAAGGCCACTGTTTCTCAGGATGCCTCAGGACTGGATCTTGGTTCCAGGGCTGTTCCTGATTGGCTTCTGCTCGTACATGTGTCTGTCTGAAGGGACCGGAGCCATTCCTTGCTTAGGTTAATAGCTTTCCAATCCTTTGTTCCTTTAAGCTCTGTCCAGCCAAAAGACAATATACAAACAGAACATGCTGGAAGCCTGTGAGCATCCATTTTGTTTCAACACTGCAGCCATTCCGTATTAACATTTATAAATATACACAGAATAAATGTTGTCATTACTAAACACCTATTCTTGCAAACGTGCCTCTAGAGGTGATTTTACAGTCTGTCTCCGGTCACATATGTAAGCAGTGTGACTGCTGACATTTACCATTAAGATGCCATTTTACTCTGGCTGTGGCTGGATTTTACACTGAACCCATCCATACTGCCTAGCAATTAAATGCTTGTCTGCATAGATCTCCCCCCAAAAGCCAATACGGTCTGTGGCCAAAAGAATGGTCATTTTGGTGACTTTTGAGTATTATTCTGATCTTTCCAAATTCACCTTGCAATGTAAACACTTCCACAGGAAGCATTTCTTGAATGTAGGTGGGGGTCCAATAATTCCACATGGTATCACACAGAAGTGGCCCAATGGCAATTACTCTTCAGTTCCCCCACAAGGAGCTATATAGGGGGTATAGAGGAGGTAGTTTTAACATTTTTACCATTGGAAAACTAGTAGTAACGAATCAACCACCCGTTTGTACAGGAAAATCATGCATGGTGCAAAATGGATGGTCAATCTGCAACTGCCAGTCTTCCGCCTGGTGGTGAAAGTTAAAATTACATTCAGAGAACAGGTCAAATTTGGCTGCTTTGATTAGCTAGAATTTGTACATTTGTTGCACGGGGCATCTCTCAGGTCAACATATCATTTGAAAGACAGCACCTCTGCAATACTCCCTCAGTACTGTACTGGAGTGTCAGCCTCGATTTTATGCTCAAGTCTCTGAAGTGGGATTTGAACTTACAACCTTGACTCAGAGACGAGAGTGCTAATACTGAGCCACACCTGACACTTCATCGATACTAAGATGTTCTAATAATTGCTTGTGGTCAACTAAATCCTCATTGCATTAACTATACCCATTACTGTTTGCTCAGTGAGGTTTGATTTGCTCAGTTTGAGAGATAGTCTTTTGCATCCAAATCACAGTTGACTTTACATTCCAAGCTATCATCCATTCACTCATCAATCACTCTCCCATGGGGATTGCTGTTGCAGGTTGAAAAGATTGATCTGGTAAACCTTACACTAGTCTGTCACATATCACATTGTACTAATGAGTCAAATACATGTACTGAGTATTAACAAAGTATTATCTCATTTATTTCATTAACATATTAGATCACACTAATACTACACGAGCTTATAAATTTAAGGAGAGAAATTTCTGTCCTCACTATTTTTCACAAAAATTACGATATTCTACGTAATCTTTACAACAGCTTGGATCTGTTGGGCTGAATGGCCTATCATGTGCTGTAAATGCTTTCTAATACTTTGTAAAGCAATCCTCAATTCTGTTTCATTTGAAGACAGTTGTTGTACAGAAAAAAAGAAAAACATGCATTTATATACCTTTTATGAACTCACAACGTCCCAAAGTGCTTTACAGCCGATTAAGTACTTTTGAGGTGAGGTCACTGTTGAAATGTAGGAAACGCAGCAGCCAATTTGCTCATACAAACGGCAATAAAATAAATGACCAGATAATAATTTACAACCTTCCAGACTCAACATTGAATTAAACAATTTCAGATCATAACCAGTGCTCCCATTTTTTTCACACAGTAGGTGCTGGTAATGGTTCTGCTGTCTGCTGTTGCAATTATTGCTGAATATTTCCAGCATTTTCTTATTTTATAATCTGTTTTAGATGTTGGTTGTGGGATAAATGTTGGCCAGGACACCTGGAAAATTCCCTTCCTCTTCTCCGGATATTGCTGGGAGATCTTTTACATCTACCCGAGAGGGCAGTTGGCTTAACGTCTCATCTGAACCCACAGCCTGGATTATCTGCTCAAGTCTCTGGTGTGGGACTTGAACCCACAGCCTTCTGACACGGAGTTGTGAGTGCTACCACTGAACATAAGAACATAAGAATTAGGAACAGGAGTAGGCCATCTAGCCCCTCGAGCCTGCTCCGCCATTCAACAAGATCATGGCTGATCTGGCCGTGGACTCAGCTCCACTTACCCGCCCGCTCCCCGTAACCCTTAATTCCCTTATTGGTTAAAAATCTATCTATCTGTGATTTGAATACATTCAATGAGCTAGCCTCAACTGCTTCCTTGGGCAGAGAATTCCACAGATTCACAACCCTCTGGGAGAAGAAATTCCTTCTCAACTCGGTTTTAAATTGGCTCCCCCATATTTTGAGGCTGTGCCCCCTAGTTCTAGTCTCCTCGACCAATGGAAACAACCTCTCTGCCTCTATCTTGTCTATCCCTTTCATTATTTTAAATGTTTCTATAAGATCACCCCTCATCCTTCTGAACTCTAACGAGTAAAGACCCAGTCTACTCAATCTATCATCGTAAGGTAACCCCCTCATCTCCGGAATCAGCCAAGTGAATCGTCTCTGTACCCCCTCCAAAGCTAGTATATCCTTCCTTAAGTAAGGTGACCAAAACTGCACGCAGTACTCCAGGTGCGGCCTCACCAATACCCTATACAGTTGCAGCAGGACCTCCCTGCTTTTGTACTCCATCCCTCTCGCAATGAAGGCCAACATTCCATTCGCCTTCCTGATTACCTGCTGCACCTGCAAACTAACTTTTTGGGATTCATGCACAAGGACCCCCAGGTCCCTCTGCACCGCAGCATGTTGTAACTTCTCCCCATTCAAATAATATTCCCTTTTACTGTTTTTTTTTCCAAGGTGGATGACCTCACATTTTCCAACATTGTATTCCATCTGCCAAACCTTAGCCCATTCGCTGAACCTATCTAAATCTCTTTGCAGCCTCTCTGTGTCCTCTACACAACCCGCTTTCCCACTAATCTTTGTGTCATCTGCAAATTTTGTTACATTACACTCTGTCCCCTCTTCCAGGTCATCTACGTATATTGTAAACAGTTGTAGTCCCAGCACCGTTCCCTGTGGCACACCACTAACCACTGATTTCCAACCCGAAAAGGACCCATTTATCCTGACTCTCTGCTTTCTGTTAGCTAGCCAATTCTCTATCTATGCTAATACATTTCCTCTGACTTCGCGTACCTTTATCTTCTGCAGTAACTTTTTGTGTGAGCCTAGGCTGACACTAGTAGTGTCTTTTTACCTTAGTGACTGTGCACGATTTCTAATCCTGTGACTTCTAAGTGATTCTCCAGCATAAGGAGCAAGTGTGTTAGATGGCTGTTGAGTTTTAGTGGGAGCTGCTTAGGATACAGGTAACCCTTGACCTTCCTGTGCTGGTTACCGAGATGGCACTGAAACTAACTCAACCATGTCCACTCCTACTGAGGCCGTTTCATCCTGCCTGCTTTCTACCATCTATTGTCACTTGTGCAGCGGAACTATATGAGCCGGTTATGGTAAGTCCTTGAACAGTAGCCTCAATCGACTTCTGTATGAGAGTGCCCAGCAGCTGAAAATGAGGCCACTGTCTCAAAGCGAATCCAACACATTGAACCCCCTCATGCTCAAGTAACAGTAGATAGAATCATAGAAATAGATGTGCCAGAAAGTAGCAGACAGATCTGTGTAAAAGACTTGACAATAACAATGAGGTCTCTGAAGCCATGTCTCATCGCTCTCTCAATTTGACCTCACAGTATGTTGAAGCCACCTCTGTAACATTCCCTGTCTCCACCTCTGACTCAGCCAATCTGTTGCTGAAACCCTCATCCATGTTTTTGTTAGTTCCAGACTCAACTATTCCAATGATCTTCTGGCCGGCCTCTCATCTTCTATAAACTTGAGTTCAGCTTAACCTGTACTGCCCGTATCCTAACATCCTAAGTTCCCCTCAACCATTACCCCTGTGCTCACTGACCAACATTGGCTCCCATACCACCAGCGCCTTAAATTCTCATCCTCATGTTCAAACTCTCCATGGCCTTGCCCTTCCCTATCTCTGTAACCTCCTCCAGCCCGAAAACCCTCCAACAACTCTGCTGTCTGATATGTCCTTACGATACATTATAAATGCACATGGGGCCCATGCTTGAGAGAAGGTCAGTCTGTGACCTGTCCTTTATTCCTCAGCACTCAAGTGATGAAAGTGGGTGGAGCTTCCCCTTTTATATCTGAAGGTCCAGGTTAGGAGTGTCTCCCACAAGTTCACCACCTAGTGGTCATTGTTCTCACAGTGTACAATTTCGGTCAGATTATACATGGGTTACAATGCTGGTTGAATACATGACATCACCTCCCCCCCAAAGTCTTATTGGGATCACAGGTTGAGTCTCTCTGGTGGTTTACGCTCTCTTGTACAGCGCCTGAGTTGGGGCTCCGGTTGTTGGGCGCTGGCCTGAGTGTCTGCTGTTTGTGGTGCCTCAGGCCTATCCGGACTGCCCACAGTGACTGGGCTCTCCTCCACTTGGTTCCGGTGTTCGGTCACCTGTGGTGGAGTGAACTCTATATCGTGTTCTCCCTCTGCTTCTTCTATGGGGTTGCTGAACCTCCTTTTTGTTTGATCCACATGTTTTCGGCAGATTTGTCCATTGGTAAGTTTAACTACCAGAATCCTATTTCCCTCTTTGGCAATCACAGTGCCTGCGAGCCAGTTGGGCCCTGCAGCATAGTTGAGGACAAAAACAGGGTCATTTACATCAATACATCGCGCCCTCGCATTCCTGCCATGGTAGTGATATTGTGACTGGCGCCTGCTCTCGACAATTTCTTTCATGATGGGGTGTATAAGGGATAACCGGGTTTTGAGCGTCCTTTTCATTAGCAGCTCTACGGGTGGAACCCCTGTGAGCGAGTGTGGTCGGGATCTGTAGGCCAACAGGAAGCATGATAAGCAGCTTTGTAGGGAACCCCCTTGGATTCTGAGCAACCCCTGTTTGATTATCTGCACTGCTCGTTCTGCCTGGCCGTTTGAGGCTGGCTTGAACGGTGCTTTTCTGACGTGGTTAATTCCATTGCCTGCCATGAAGTCCTGGAATTCAGTGCTTGTGAAGCACAGGCCATTGTCGCTGACCAAGATGTCTGGTAGACCGTGGGCGGCGAACATTGCCCGTAGACTTTCTACCGTGGCAGAGGATGTGCTTGAATTTAAAATGTCACATTCAATCCATTCGGAGTAGGCGTCTACTACAACCGAAAAGGTTTTTCCCATGAAAGGACCTGCGTAGTCCACATGGATGCGTGACCAAGGCTTGGCGGGCCATGGCCAGGGGATAAGGGGGGCTTCCCTGGGCGCATTGCCCAGCTGGGCACACGTGTTGCACCTGCGAACTCAAGGTTCCAGACCTGAGTCTATCCCTGGCAACCAAACGTGTGACCTGGCAATTGCCTTCATCATGACAATGCCCGGGTGCTCATTGTGGAGTTCTCTGATGAACACCTCTCTGCCCATCTGGGGCATGACTACGCGGTTTCCCCACAGTAGGCAATCGGCCTGAATAGAGAGTTCATCCCTGCCCCTGTGAAATGGTTTAAATTTCTCAGGGCATGCCCTGTACGTGGCTGCCCAGTCCCCATTCAGGACATTTCTTGACTAGAGACAATAGCGGGTCTCTATTTGTCCAGACTTTAATCTGACAGGCTGTCACGGGTGAGCCTTCGCTTCCGAAAGCTTCAATAGCCATGACCATCTCAGCAGCATGCTCGGTAGCCCCCTCAGTGGTGGCTAGTGGGAGCCTGCTGAGTGCATCGGCGCAGTTTTCGGTGCCCAGTCTGTGCCGAATTGTATAGTCATAGGCGGCTAACGTGAGTGCCCACCTCTGTATGTGGGCCAATGCATTTGCATTTATCGGCCAAAAGTGACGTTAGGGGTTTGTGATCTGTCTCCAGCTCAAATTTCCTGCCAAACAGGTACTGGTGCATTTTCTTTACCGCATATACACATGCGAGCGCCTCCTTTTCTACCATCCCGTAGCCCCTTTCTGCCTGGGACAGACTTCTGGAGGCATAAGCTACTGGCTGTAACTGACCCTTGGCATTGACATGCTGCAACACATACCCGACACCATAGGATGACGCATCGCACATTAATATAAGTTTCTTACATGGGTCATATAGCGTTAACAGATTGTTGGAACATAACAAATTGCGTGCTCTATTAAAAGCCCTTTCCTGGCTGTCCCCCCAGATCCATTCGCGACCTTTGCGTAGGAGCACGTGTAGCGGCTCTAGCAACGTGCTCAATTTGGGAAGAAAGTTACCAAAATAGTTCAGGAGTCTCAGGAACGAACGCAGCTCTGTCGTGTTACGGAGTCTGGGTGCTCTCTGGATCGCTTCCGTCTTGGACGCAGTAGGGCTGATCCCGTCTGCTGCTACCTTCATCCCCAGGAATTCTACCTTTGGAGCCAGGAAAACGCACTTCGCCTTTTTCAGTCGCAGCCCTACCCGGTCCAGTCTGCATAGCATCTCCTCCAGGTTGTGGAGGTGTTCTTCAGTATCGTAACCCGTGATGAGGATGTCATCCTGAAAAACCACCGTCCCTGGAATCGACTTGAGGAGGCTTTCCATATTTCGTTGGAAAATCGCGGCAGCCGAGCGAATCCCGAATGAACATCTGTTGTACTCAAACAACCCCTTGTGTGTCGTGATGGTGGTCAGCTTCTTCGACTCACTCGCCAGCTCCTGGGTCATGTAAGCTGAGGTCAGGTCCAATTTTGAAAAAAGTTTGCCACCGGATAGCGTCGCAAAGAGGTCCTCCGCTCTCGGCAGCGGGTATTGGTCTTGGATTGACACCCGATTGATGATGGCCTTGTAATCACCACATATCCTGACCGACCCATCCGCTTTGAGCACCGGCACAATCGGGCTCGCCCAGTCACTGAATTCGACTGGCGAGATGATGCCTTCCCTCAGCAGGCAGTCCAATTCGCCTTTTATCTTTTCCCGCATCACTTACGGCACCGCTCTGGCCTTGTGGTGTACTGGCCTGGCGTCCAGGTTTATGTGAATCACTACCTTGGCCCCCATGAAAGTGCCAATGCCGGGTTGAAATAATGAGTCCAATTTGTCCGAGATCTGTGAGCATGATACTTGCTCCACAGAGGAAATTGCATTGACATCTCCCCATTTCCAGTTCATGACAGCAAGCCAACTCCTCCCCAGTAGTGCGGGACTGTCTCCCGGGTGGCAACCCAGAGTGGCAACCTGTTCTCCAAATCTTTGTGGGTCACGACTACTGTGGCGTTGCCTAGCACAGGAATGATCTGCTTTGTGTATGTTCATAGCTGTGCGTCAATCGGCGATAATTTTGGCCTCCTGGCCTTGGACGCCCACAACTTTTCGAACTGTTTGATACCCATCAGGGACTGGCTGACCCCCGTGTCTAGCTCCATTGATACTGGGATGCCATTGAGGAGAACTTTCATCATATCGGTGGCGTCCTGGTGTATGAACTGTATACGCGCCCCACATGAACTCGCTGATATCAGCTTCCAGCGATTTTCCCCAGCGTTCATTTCTGCAATTTCTTCAGGTATTTTCCTCATCTCTGCAAACTCCGGCTGAGTGTGTGCCTCCACGCCTCCAACATGAGCTGTTGTTGGAAACAAAAGGTCCCTTTCCAGTCGATCGTCCCTGACTGCCCCTGTGACTGTCCTTGAGTGCGCCATTAACAGGTGTTAATGGCCCCATTACTGGCCGCATTGTCCCTTGCAATGGTGTGAATCACCGTTCAGCTTGCCATTGTCTCTGTCGAACTCCCCTTCTGGGTTCGACTACATGTTGGGGCATGCCCGATTGCCCTTGTCTGCCTGGAGAACTGTGTGCTGCTTTAACAATGTTGAATCTCTGTCCCAACCATTCCTTAACACAGAACCTCTCGTCTGTTCTGCTAGTGGCCATGCTCGCGTGGTTTAAATCCCAGTTTCTCGTCGCCATTGATACATCCTTACTGTACAGTATAAATGCACATGAGGCCCATGCTTGAGAGAAGGTCAGTCTGTGACCTGTCCTTTATTCCTTAGCACTCAAGTGATGAAAGTGGGTGGAGCTTCCCCTTTTATATCTGAAGGTCCAGGTTAGGAGTGTCTCCCACAAGTTCATCACCTAGTGGTCATTGTTCTCACAGTGTACAACTTAGGTCAGATTATACATGGGTTACAATGCTGGTTGAATACATGACACTGTCCTCCAGCTCTGGCCTCCTGCGCACTCCCTCCCCCCGCCCCCACTCTTTTTATCCCACCATTGGCGGCCATGTCTGCAGCCCTCTAGGTGTCTAAGCTCTGAAACTCCTTCCCTAAACTTCTCTGCCTGTTTCTCTCCTTTTTTAAGATCCTCCTTAAAACCTATTTTTTTGCCCAAGCTTAGAGTTATTGCTCCTGGGGGCTGAAATTGCCCCTTTCCTTAAGGCCTCTTAACACTGGAAAGCAGCGGCCACACTGCAAAGTGCAATGGCCGCTGACTTTTCATGTTATGGTCACCATTATCAAAATTCTGCTCCCGTTTTATCCCAGCGGTGACTCGCTCACCCCCCCCCTACTGCTCCGCTGCTGCCGTGTTAAGTGCATCGTTACAGTGCGCACTGCCGATCTACCCCCATGATGTCGAAATTCCACCGTGAAAATCTTCGGTTCACCTGGCAGTGCCAAAACCTGTTTTTCCTGGTGGTCCAGTGAGGCTGTGTCCTTCTACAATGGCTGAGTGGCTTCCCTTAAAGGGGAGGATGCACTGCCGCTGCCGCCATGTTTTTTTTGTCGACCACCAACAGGTAACCTGGAACCCCACTAGCCCAGCCGAAACCCTCCCTGATGGCCCAGTTGACCGAAGTTTAAAGATCGCAGAGGCTCTCCCCTTTAAGTGAAGGGGAGAGCCGTGGTGACGTGGCGCCGTGATGATGTCATCATGGTGGCCACGCCACACCGCCCCCAACTTCCGCTCCTCTAGTGGTGTCACCGTCACATATCTGCCCTCGATATCTGATCCGAATAAAAAAAACAACAAAGAGCAGAATTTTGCTCAAGAGATGATTTCAACAACCATGGCAGTAAAAACCATTGGAACAGGGTGCTGCGCACCTTTTCGGGCAGGGGGCAATTTCGGCCCCCTGTCTTATTTTTGGCTCAATGTTAGCTTGTTTTAGTTATTACAGGTAGGTCATTGTGAAGCACCTTGCAACATTTTTCTAAATAAATAAGCGCTATATAATTGCAAGTCTTTCTTTTTCTTTCCAAGTTGGTTTTTGTGTGTGTATATTTGAATATAAATCTGCTTTTGTGTGTATTTATTTAAGTATATGCTTGCTTTTGTGTGTTTATATATTTGAGTATATGTTAGCTTTGTGCGTATGTGTATATGGATGCATAGGCGCTTTTTTTGCACCTGTAAACTGGGTGCGTGTCATCAAATTTATAGGCCATTGTTTCTCAACCTTCTGAATTAGATAATCAAATGTTTTTAATTTATTGAATGGTAGCAAATTAATAATTTAACAAGTAACTTTAATATGCAGAGTTGATTGACTCTCATGATTAGCTCTTATTACAGAATGACTTTGTCCAATAAATACTTCAATGACCAGTGAGTTCCAACTAAATAAAAACACTAACTTTAATCAAGTGTTAATGATGGTCAGTAGCAATAAACTGATACCAAAGTTATTTGCTGGCTTCTGTCCAAACTGCTCCCAACATGGGCGTACCTTGGGGCTCCAGTCACTTCCATATTGCTTTCTGACTTTTGGTTTTATCTTCTTTTTCAGTCACAGTGCGTGTGCAGGTTTGAAGTTTGCTGAATCTGATCCCACTCAGCCCTCCAGGTTTTGCCAGCTTCACCTTTGAGGTTTTTTTGGGTGTTCATTCTTACCATCACTTCGGTCTGCTTCACTGAGCCTCTCGTGTCCTCTTGTTTAGCAGCCTTTTGATGACCCCTGGCTCTCTGGGCTGCTCTACCGACTACTTTCTTCCCGCTCCACTGTCTCCAAACACAAACCTAAACAGGAGAGAGACGCAAGAAAAGGCAAAGGGCAGAGAGGGCGGGAATTTTCCGTTCCTGAGCGTGTGGGTTTGGGGGCAGTAAAAATCACCAAAATCGTCAGCGGGTCAGAAACCCAATGTCTTCTGCATTTAACTCGGGCGGGTTTCCCAGCGCACCACATCCCAATCGGCAGAGGCGAGCAATCTAATTCAAATAATTACCTGTTTGTTGAGAGACACTTAAGTGGGTTTTTAACAGCTCGTTTTGGCTTTAATTTCAGGAGCATGGGATTCACACATCTCAGGAACCTTGCCTATGAAGGGAAGGCAGAAACTCAGTGGCCATGGTGCAAGGGTATTAATTGACAGCTGGGAAAAACACATAAAAACTCCATTACACCTGATGACTTGACTAATGGAAAGGTTCTTGCTGACTCTATTTTGTGCAGAGATTTAGCTGTCAACAGTTTGCAGGTCATTTCTGCAACCTCAGAAACCACTCTTACCATCTTGCTAGTCATGATCACAACGTTGAAAGATTAGACCTCTGATCTCCACTTTACCTGCCATCTATGAAATCAGCATGTGTGCCACTTATGCTGGCTCACTTTGGACCTCAGAATCAGGCCAAGATGAGCCGCAGCACCAACAACACCAGCCACACCAGCAGCAACCACAACAACAGCCTTCTGCTCAACGACCTGATGCTCCACAGGAGAGAGGGGTTCAGCACAGGCTGCACCGCGCTGCAGACGATACCCCCAACACAGGGTATACAGGCAGAGGATGAGCTTCTTGTACATGACTGAGCAGCAATGCTTCAGGAGGCTCAGGCTAGCCTGCCAGTTGTAGCTTGCTTTAAGAAGACCTGCAGCACAGAGGACCTGGCGGACATGCTTTACCAGTGTCTGTCAAGGTCACCACTGCCCTCAACTTCTTCACCTCAGGCTCCTTCCAGGGATCTGCAGCAGACATTTGTGGGATCTCGCAATCGGCCACCCACAGATGCATTACCCAGGTAACTGATTCTGTTTGACAATTCAGCCAATTATGTCAACGTTGCCACTAATGAAGCTAGTGTTATTGAGCATGTTCTCGGCTTTGGCTGGCTTTCCACAGGTGCAGGACTGCACACATGTGCCATCAAGGCACCTCCACATCAACCAGGAGTGTTTGTAAACTGCAAGGGTTTCCATTCCCTCAATGTGCAGCTCATCTGCAGTCATAAAAAGATCATTCATCTGTACACCCGGTGCCCTGGCAGCTGTCATGACTCTTTCCTGCTGTGCCAGTCCACCCTCCATCAGTCCTTTGCACCTCCGAACAGATTTTCTGGCTGGCTGCTTGGAGACAAGGGCTATCCACTGAAGATGTGGCTCATGACACCCTTTAGGAGGCCAAGTACTGAGGCCAAGGAGTATTATAATGAGAGCCATACGTCCACCAGATGATTCATAGAGCAAGCAATAGGCATGCTGAAAATGACAGGTCTGGAGGAGCCCTTCAGTACGCACCAGTCAGGGTCTCCAGAATCATCGTCGTTTGCTGCACGCTGAACAAAATAGCCCAGCAGCGAGGATTGGAGCTGCAGGAGGAGCAAGGCGCAGAGTGCACAGGCTCTTCAGAGGAGGAGGAGGAGCAACCTGAGGTGGAGATGGCACTAGCAGTGGCATACATTGCTGCCCGGGAGGCCTGGGATGGCCTCATCATGGCCAGATTTCCTTAACTTGCTCTAATGTACACATCTGGCTGCCACATGCTGTACGAAGTTCCACCGCCCCCGCCCTCAACAGCACTATAAGTATCCCTACAATGACCAAGCCATTCTTCTCGCTCAAACCTCCAGTGCTCAAGGTTAAGTAATGCCTCACCATTCACTCCAAGTGACAAAGCCACTTCCAAAGTAGCAGGCAAAAATGGACAAGGCCAAGAAGTGGTGCAAAGAAATAATCTTCTTAGGCAATCCCTCAGAGTTGAGGATGACTTGCTTCCACATCAATATGAGTTCTCAGGTGTCCGGTCTGTCACTGTTGGGGTTGTCCATGAGTGTCCTGACGTTCCACGTCCAGAATTCTTTTAAAGGGTGGAAGATACCTGTGCATGAATTCAGCACACCAGCTACCACACGGGCATGACAGATCAAGGTCATGGTCCAATGGCAAGGGGATCCAAGACAATTGGAGACCAAGCTCTGCTGCATGGGTCTAGCACACACACACACACACACACACACACACACACACACATAGACATATGCCTACTGCCCTCTTCCCCACAAGTCCTCTCTCCCTGGATTTCAGAGAACGCATTGTAGGTCTCCCGACCTTGCTACTGGACGGTACAGCACCTTCCCTGGGCCTCGACCTCGCTGCTGGTCCACACTGCGCCACTCCTGGGCCTCGACCTCACTGCTCCGCCCCGACCTCGCTGCATCTCTCCTAGGCCCCACTGGGCCCCGACCTCGCTGCATCTCTCCCGGGCCCCACTGGGCCCCGACCTCGCTGCTGGGCCCCGACACCTCGCTGCTTCTCTCCCGGGCCCCGCTCCTCCTGACCTCGCTCCTGGACCTCGATGTCATTGCTGGGCCTCAACCTCGCTCCTCCGGATCTCGCTCAACCTCGCTGTTCCTCCTGATCTCGCTCCACTCAACCTCACTCCTGGGCTTGACCTCGATCCTCCCGGCCTCGCTCCATCTGAACTCGATCCTGGGTTCCGACCTTATTCCTGGGCCCTGACCTCGCTCCTGGGCTCAACTTTGCTCCTCCCGATCTCACTCCCGGGCCCGCTCCTGCAAAGAAATACATTTATCTGTGCCATCAAAATAACTGAAACTTTACACTAATATTTGTTCATACACCCATGTGCATACCCTTTGCATCCACTTCTGTGTCTTTTTATTTTTCCTTTTCCACGTGCTTCTATGAAATGAAAATCCCTGTGGTTTCAGCAGAGATGGAGGCAGGCTGCTCACTTCCCTGTTGCGACTGGTTAGACACTTTTGGCAGACGTCCTCTGGGTTTTGGAGCCTGTGAGGGCCCCACCAAACATTGCTCCTCCTGTGACTGTGCAGGGGAAGACACTGCCATCTGAAGAAGCATGTGGGGCTCTGACTGAGTGGGAGGCAATGGGGGAGAAGTGGAAGCGTTTTGAGAAAAGTCCCCACTTCTATCCTCTCACCATCATCCCTCTCATAGGCCACCCGTACTTCCCTGCTAGCAAGGAGCTGGAGAGCACCTTGCTGTACAGCAGTGGCGCGAGGTATGTCCAAGTCCAAGTTCCTTCCTTGAGATGAGGTCTATGTGCATCTGCCATCTGTTGTCCACAGCATGTGCTCATGTAACTGATGCATTTGCTGCTCCATCAGGTGGCCATCCTTTCCATGGAACAGCACATCATCGCTATCACCTGCAACATGGTGGTGTTGATGTTTGAGATAGACTCCTCCATTCTCTGCACATTTGCAGACATTGCGGCTGCAAAAGCTGCCAGAGCCTCATGAAGTTGTTGCTGCCCCTCCAAGATCACCCTCTTTCTCGACATAGAAGTGGGTACTCGGCTCAAAGCACTTCCACTTCTCACCCATTGCTCCTCCTCAGTCAGTGCCCCAAATGCTGCCTCAAGTGCCGATGGCCAAATCTGCCACTGCACAGATGCAGGTGGTACAGACTTTGGTGGGGCCCTCACAGGCTCCAAAACCCAGAAGATGTCAGTAAGCACAAAGCAGTCTTGCAATTAACAAAGCATCCCTTTCAATTTAAACAGAAACTTAACATGTAACATTAAGTAACACGCCCATGTGCATACCCTTGTGCAACTATAAACTTTTAATCTTTTTTTTCTACTCCTTCTATCTCATGCAACCCCTCTGGCTTCAGCAGAGGAAGAGACAGGCTGCTTACTTCCCTGCTCTGACTGCTGAGATGCTCTTGGTCTCCAAGGAGCCAGCCAGTAAGGTTGTTCAGAGGTGCAAAGAGCTCAGGGAGGGTGGACTGGTGCAGGATGAATGCACTATGGCAACTCCCTGGGGATCTGGCACACACTTGCATAATTGTCTTTTTGTGGTTGCAGATGAGCTAGGTACTGATGGAATAGAATTCCTTCTGGTTCACGAACAGTCTTGGGTGATCTGGGAGTGCCTTGATTGCCACGTGTGTGAAGTCGATGATGCCCTGCATCTGTGGGAAGCCAGCCAGAGCCGCAAACCCAAGCCCACACTCATTCTGACTGTCTTCATCGGTGGCAAAGTGTACATAATTGTGTGCCCTGGCAAACATGATATCGGTCACCTGTGTTTTGCATTTGTGGATGGCCGACTGCAAAATCATGCAAATATCTCCTGCAAATCCCTAGAAGGTGCCGGAAGTGAAGAAATTGATGGCAGTGTCACTTTGAGAGCCACTGGTAAAGCATGGCCACCAGATCCAGTTAGCAGCAGGTCTTGTTCCAGGCTGAAAATGTCTGCCACTACCTGCCGCATTATCCTAAGCCTCCGGAGGCACTGGTGTTCAGACATGCAAAGCAAGTTGATTCTCTGCCTATATACCCTGTGTTGCGGGTATCGCCTCTGTAATGTATTTGCTTTATGGGTTCTTTGCTTAAGAATTCATAGCAACACATTGCTATTAAGAACTAGTTGGTTTATTAGTAAAATGTTTAACAATCATATTACACGTTACCTTTTCATGCACCAAGCCCACAACCACCTTCCTTGTCGTGGATTCCCCGAACCCAACTGGCTGGGGTTTTATTGAGTCTTGTGAACATCACATGACTGGCTAAGCCACTCCCAACTCAACAGCTCTACAACTATTTTTGAGTTGAAACCATAAATCAAGTGCCCCCTGATTAAAGGGGGGCACTAAAACTGACACATTAAACAAATTCAACTTTTGACGGTCAACTTAAATCAAATTAAAATTTGGTTGCCGGGGGTGATGATGCATTCCAGTCCCTCCGGTGCCCACCTCTCGCGGACGGCTGCGAGTGTACCGGTGGACACCACGTGCTCCATCTCCAAGGACACCCTGGCCTGGATGTAGGCGCGGAAGAGAGTCAGGCAGTCGGGCTGAACGACTCCCTCGACTGCCCGCTGCCTGGACCGGCTGATGGCCCCCTTGGCCAAGCCCAGGAGTAGTCCTACGAGGAGGCCTTCCGACCTGCCCGCTCCCCTCCGCACAGGATGACCAAAGATCAGGAGCGTGGGCCTGAAGTGCAACCAGAATTTGAGGAGCAGCCCCTGCAGATACTGGAAGAGGGCCTGCAACCTCATACATTCGACATAAACGTGGAACACGGACTCCTCCAGACTGCAGAAATTGCAGGCGGCCTGGGAGCCCATGAACTGACTTAATAACTTATTGCACGGGACTGCTCCGTGCAACACCCTCCAGGCCAAGTCCCCAATAAATAAGGGGAGGACTCCCGCGCAGAGAGCACTCCATTGGGAACCCCCCGCCTCCTCCGGACAGCAAGATGGTGCGCCATGGCGTGTCCAGACGGCAGATGAGGATGGCAACGTGGAGAGTATGCAAGAGCAGCCCATACAGGAATCCCCTCCGCGCAGAACTGAAAGGCATGGAGGGGATTTCCCGGAGGAGGCTCAAGTTGTGAGGTGCCGGCTCCCGAGGGAGGTTTTGGGGCTTGGTGCCGATGAGGAATTCCGTCCGGACGGGGGGCAATTCAGACAGGATCGCCCCACATGCTTGGGCCTCCTCGACACACCTAACGGAGTCAGGGCCCAGCGCTGTTTTTAGCGACTCGATGGCATTGGCCGCGCGCCAGATGTCGGCCCAGGATAGGCACCGTGCCAGCTCGTCTGGCACCATCCAGCCCATTCCTCCGCTATCGAGCAGGTCCCTGACCTGGTCACCTTGCCACACACAGCCGTCTTGTCCGCCTGCCACCTAAAACCGCGGTCGTGGAGGTATGGATTCCTGAGCAGCGGCTCCCGAAGGACAGCCGCCACTCCAGATGGGGGAAACATGGAAACATAGAAAATAGAAATGGCAGGAGTAGGCCATTCATCCCTTCAACCCTGCACCACCATTCAATAAGATCATGGCTGATCATTTCCTCAGTACCCCTTTCCTGCTTTCTCTCCATATCCCTTGATCCTCTGAGCCGTAAGGGCCATATCTAACTCCCTCTTGAATATATCCAATGAACTGGCATCAACAACACTCTGCGGCAGGGAATTCCACAGGTTAACAACTCTGAGTGAAGAAGTTTCTCCTCATCTCAGTCTTAAATGGCCTACCTCTTATTCTAAGACTATGTCCCCTGGTTCTGGACTTACCCAAGATCGGGAACATTCTTCCCGCATCTAACCTGTCCAGTCCCGTCAGAATCTTATAAGTTTCTATGAAATCCCCGCTCATCCTTCTAAACTCCAGTGAATAAAGGGCCAGTTGATCCAGTCTCTCCTCATATGTCAGTCCAGCCATCCTGGGAATTAATCTGGTGAACCTTCGCTGCACTCCCTCAATAGCAAGAACGTCCTTCCTCAGATTAGGAGACCAAAACTGAATACAATATTCCAGGTGAGGCCTCACCAAGGCCCTGTACAACTGCAGTAAGACCTCCCTGCTCCTATACTCAAATCCTCTCGCTATGAACGGCAACATACCATTTGCCTTCTTCACCGTCTGCTGTACCTGCATGCCAACTTTCAATGACTGATGAAGCAAGACACCCAGGCCTCGTTGCACCTCCCTTTTTCCTAATCTGCCACCATTCAGATAATATTCTGCCTTCGTGTTTTTGCCCCCAAAATAGATAACCTCACATTTATGCACATTATACTGCATCTGCCATGCATTTGCCCACTCACCTAACCTGTCCAAGTCACCCTGCAGCCTCCTCACAGCTCACACCGCCACCCAGTTTAGTGTCATCTGCAAACTTGGAGATATTACACTCAATTCCTTCATCTAAATCGTTAATGTATATTGCAAAGAGCTGGTGTCCCAGCACTGATCCCTGCGGCATTCTACTAGTCACTGCCTGCCATTCTGAAAAGGACCTGTTTATCCCGACTCTCTGCTTTCTGTCTGCCAACCAGTTCTCTATCCACATCAGAACATTACCCCCAATACCATGCGTTTTGATTTTGCACACCAATCTCTTGTGCTGGACCTTGTCAAAAGCCTTTTGAAAGTCTAAATATACCACATCCACTGGTTCTCCCTTGTCCATTCTGCTAGTTACATCCTCAAAAAATTCCAGAAGATTCACCAAACATGATTTCCCTTTCATAAATCCATGCTGACTTGGACTGATCCTGTCACTGCTTTCCAAATGCGCTGCTATTTCATCCTTAATGATTGATTCCAACATTTTTCCACTACTGATGTCAGGCTAACCGGTCTATAATTACCCGTTTTCTCTCTCCCTCCCTTTTTAAAAAGTGGTGTTACATTAGCTACCCTCCAGTCCATAGGAACTGATCCAGAGTCGATAAGATTGTCGGAAAATGATCACCAATGCATCCACTATTTCTAGGGCCACTTCCTTAAGTACTTTGGCATGCAGACTATCTGGCCCCAGGGATTTGTCGGAGTTCAATCCCATAAATTTCCCTAACACAATTTCCCGCCTAATAAGGATAGCCTTCAGTTCCTCCTTCTCACTAGACCCACTGTCCCCAAGTATATTCGGAAGGTTATTTGTGTCTTCCTTCGTGAAGACAGAACCAAAGTATTTGTTCAATTGGTCTGCCATTTCTTTGTTCCCCATTATAAATTCACCTGAATCAGACTACGGCAAGGGACCTACATTTGTCTTCACTAATCTTTTTCTCTTCACATATTTATAGAAGCTTTTGCAGTCAGTTTTTAATGCTCCCTGCAAGATTCCTCTCGGATTCTATTTTCCCCTTCTTTATTAAAACCTTAGTCCTCCTCTGTTGAATTCTAAATTTCTCCCAGTCCTCAGGTTTGTTGCTTTTTCTACTCAATTTATATGCCTTTTCCTTGGTTTTAATACTATCTTTAATTTCCCTTGTTAGCCACGGTTGAGGCACCTTCCCCGTTTATTTTTACTCCAGACAGGGATGTACAATTGCTGAAGTTCATCCATGTGATCTTTCAATGTTTGCTATTGCTTATCCACCATCAACCCTTCAAGTATCTTTTGTCAATCTATTGTAGCCAATTCACGCCTCATGCCGCCGAAGTTACCTTTCCTTAACTTCAGGACCCTAATTTCCGAATTAACTGTGTCACTCTCCAACTTAATAAAGAATTCTACCATATTATGGTCACTCTTCCCCAAGGGGCCTCGCACAACAAGATTGCTAATTAGTCCCTTCTCATTACACATCACCCAGTCTAGGATGGCCAGCTCTTTAGTTGGTTCCTCGACATATTGGTCAAGAAAACCATCCCTAATACACTCCAGGAAATCCTCCTCCACCGCATTGCTACCAGTTTGGTTAGCACAATCAATATGTAGATTAAAGTTGCCCATGATAACTGCTGTACCTTTATTGCACACATCCCTTATTTCTTGTTTGATGCTGTCCCCAACCTCACTACTACTGTTTGGTGGTCTGTACACAACTCCCACTAGCGTTTTCTGCCCTTTGGTATTCCGCAGCTCGACCCATACCGATTCTACATTGTCCAGGCTCATGTCCCTCCTCACTATTGCATTAATTTCCTCTTTAACCAGCAACGCCACCCCGCCTCCTTTTCCTCTCTGCCTATCCGTCCTAAATGTCGAATACCCCTGGATGTTGAGTTCCTAGCCTTGGTCACCCTGGAGCCATGTCTCCGTGATGCCAGTTATGTCATACCCGTTAACTGCTGCCTGCGCAGTTAATTCGTCCACCTTATTCCGAATACTCCTCGCATTGAGGCACAGAGCCTTCAGGCTTGTCTTTTTAGAATTTTGCTGTAATGTGGCCCTTTTTTTTTTGCCTTGGGTTTCTCTGCCCTCCACTTTTACTATTTTCCTTTCTATCTTTTGCTTCTGTCTCCATTTTATTCCCCTCTGTCTCCCTGCATAGGTTCCCATCCCCCTGCCTTGTTAGTTTAACTCCTCCCCAACAGCACTAGCAAACACTCCCCCTAGGACATTGGTTCCAGTCCTTCCCAGGTGCAGACCATCCAGTTGTACTGGTCCCACCTCCCCCAGAACAGGTTCCAATGTCCCAGGAATTTGAATCCTTCCCATTTGCACCACTCCTCAATCCACATATTCATCTGAGCTATCCTGCGATTCCTACTCTGACTAGCATGTGGCACTGGTAGCAATCCTGAGATTACTACTTTCGAGGTCCTACTTTTTAATTTAGATCTTAGCTTCCTAATTTCGTCTCATAGGACCTCATCCCATTTTTTACCTATATCGTTGGTACCTATATGCATCACGACAACTGGCTGTTCACCCTCCCTTTTCAAAATGTCCTGCACCCGCTCCGAGACATCCTTGACCCTTGCACCAGGGAGGCAACATACCATCCTGGCATCTCGGTTGCGGCCGCAGAAACGCCTATCTATTCCCCTTACAATAGAATCCCCTATCACTATAGCTCTCCCACTCTTTTTCCTGCCCTCCTGTGCAGCAGAGCCACCCATGGTGCCATGAACTTGGCTGCTACTGCTCCTCCCCCTGATGAGTCATCCCCCTCAACAGTACCCAAAGTGGTGCATCTGTTTTGCAGGGGGATGACCGCAGGGGACGCCTGCACTACCTTCCTTGCACTGCTCTTCCTGTTGGTCACCAATTTACTATCTGGTTGTGTACCCTTTAGCTGCGGTAAGACCAACTCGCTAAACGTGCTATTCACATCATTCTCAGCATCGTGGATGCTCCAGAGTTCATCCAACTGCAGCTCCAGTGCCACAATGCGGTCCGTCAGGAGCTGCAGGTGGATACACTTCCCGCACACGTAGTCATCAGGGACACCAGAAGCGTCCCTGACTTCCCACATAGTACAGGAGGAGTATAACATGTGTCCGTGTTGTCCTGCCATGACTTAACCCCTAGATAAACTTAATTTGGCAACAACAATGCTAAATTTTACTTACTGATAAAGAAAAGAAAAAAGAAAAGCTACTCACCAATCACCAGCCAATCACTTAACCACTTGGCTGTGACGTTACCTTTCGATTTCTTTCTACTTCTTTTTTGCCTTCTCTCCCCGCTGCAGCTGCACTGGCGCGCCTTTTGTAGGCCGCTCGCCTCACGATCTCCCGCCTCCCGACTGCCGCCGCTCTCCTCGAACTGTTGGGCCTTTTGTAGGCCGCTCGCCTCACGAACTCCCGTCTCCCGACTGGGAGAACTGTGCTTGGTGGTGACTGTTCCAGACCCGGATGAGTTTCTGGTAAAAGACAGGCAGCCCCCGCATGCCGGTCCTGACGCTCCCCCAGGCTCACAAACAGGAGTTGCATGTCATAATTGAAGCAGTAGTGCTGACGTAAGAAATGCGTCGCCAGCGCACACCATCTAGGAGGGGGCTCGACGTAGAGGTATCTCTGCAGGATCTGTAGACGGAAAGTCGCATGCTGGGTAATGACCCTCACCAGCGACTGACCGCCCTCCCTAAGCGGGAGACTCAGAACCGCAGCAGAGACCCAGTGCTTCCTGTTGTTCCAGAAGAAGTCCACCAGCTTCCTCTGTATCTTGGCGACAAACGCAGGGGGAGGGGTCAAAGTGACCAGCCGGTACCACAGCATAGCGGCCACCAGCTGGTTTATGACTAGCGCTCGACCCCTGTAGGACAGCACTCGGAGCAGTCCTGTCCAGCGCCCTATGCTAGCGGTGACCTTGGCCTCCAGCTTCGGCCAGTTCGTCGGCCAGGCTTATTCATCAGGGCTAAGGTAGACTCCCAGATAGAGGAGATGGGTCGTGCTCCAGGCAAAAGGCCTGAACTCCTCCGGCAGGGAGTCCACCCGCCACTGACCCACCAGGAGTCCGGAACATTTCTCCCAGTTGATCCTGGTGGAGGATGCTGCCAAGTAAATCTCCTGACACTCACGTATCCTCCGCAGGTCAACGGGATCCTCGACCATGAGGAGCATGTCATTGACGTAAGCCGAGAAGACGATCTCTATGCCCGGTCCTGGCAGAGCCAGTCCCGTCAACCTCATCCGCAGGAGGCACAGGAAAGGCTCCACGCAGATGGCATATAACTGGCCAGACATGGGGCATCCCTGGCGCACCCCTCTCCCAAAACGAAGGGGCTCCATCAAAGACCCGTGAAGCTTAATCAGACACTCCGCGGCGGTGTACAAAAGTCGGATCCGGGCAATGAAATACGTCCCGAACTCGAAAGTGCGTAGAGTTCTGAACAGATATTTGTGATCCACCCTGTCGAACGCCTTCTCATGGTTTAGAGATAGGAAGGTGACAGACAGACCAGCCCTCTGGGAATGGTGGACCAGGTCCCGGACCAGATGGATGTTGTCATGGATTGTCCAGTCCGGGACCATGTAGGACTGGTCGGGGTGGATCATGTGGTCCAGCACGGCACCAAGGTGAGCAGAGATCACCCTGGCAAAAATGTTGTAATCCATGCTGTGATGGGAGACGGGGCGTCAGTTCTTAAGTAGGCGGAGATCGCCCTTCTTAGGCAGCAGGAGGATGACTGCCTGTGCCAAGAGGGGGGCATCTCCCCGGTCGCCAGACTATCCCCCAGGACCCGCGCGGAGTCACCCCCCAGGACATCCCAGAACGCCCTGTGGAACTCCACGGTCAGCCCGTCCAGCCCCGGGGCCTTTCCCCTCGAGAGCTGGTTGAGGGCGCCGGTCAGCTCCGCCAGGCTTAGCTGAACGTCCAGATTTTCGGCGCCCTCCGGGCCGACCTTCGGCAGATCCTCCCACAAAACTCTGCAGGCTTCCTTGCAGGATGGATCCGGAGAGAACAGAGCCCCGTAGTAAACTCGGGCCCTGTTGCTGATGCCCTCCGGATCCAAGACCAGAGATCAGTTGTCGGCCAGCAGCGTCAAGAGCTGCTTACGTACCCCCTAAAGGGGGAGCCGTGGTCCAGGTCCTGGAGGAACCGGATGCACGACCTCACGAACGCGCCTCGGGACCCGACAAGCTGCAGGTCCTTCAGCGCGGCCTTCTTCACTTCGTACACTGTCGGCAGGGCCAGGTCCTCAACAACTTGACCGAGATGGGATTCCAGGTCAAGCACCTCCTTCTCCAGGCACCCGACCCTAGCTTCCTGTCTCTTGGTCGCCTCTTCGCGTACTCTTGACAGAAGAGACAGACGTGAGCCTTGCCCATGTCCCACCATAACCTCAAGGAGAGGAAGCCCCACTGCTTCCTTCTCCAGTCGGACCAGAAGTGACGGAACGAATCCTGGAACCGCTCGTCCTCCAGCAGCAGGTTGTATAAATGCAAGTATGTGGACCCCACCCACGCGCGGAGCGAAGCGAGCTCAACCCGCACTAGGTGGTGGTCCAGGTAGTGGTCCGAGCACGCGCCGGCCACAAGGAAGCCACCGGAACGCAGCAGACGTACGCCCGAGACACGTAAAGGTGGGCGATTCTGGACCATCTTCTTCCAGGCCGCACTCAAGTAAAGGCGCTGGAGTCGGGATGGAGATTTCACCAGATGCCCATCAAGTCAAAGGACCCGACCAGGTCCCTCAACTTCTCCATCGCCTCATGCTCTGTGGGGCACTGGAGTGGTCCCTCGCCTCGCGGGTGTAGTTAAAATCACCCCACCCACCCGCCCCGAGGGCAATGCAGTCGCTGACGTCGACGGAGCTCGAAGAGTGGACACTTCTTCGAAGAGGCGCACTTGCTGCGGGCCGAGCTGGGGTGCGTACACATTCACTAAATGGAGCGGCAGGTCCACCAGACGAACTGTGACATGGAGCAAGCGGCCCAAGATCTCCGGCTGAAAATGTGGGTTTTCAGCTGTTGTGTATCTGTAAAGCATGCACTCCCATGTTCTGCCACCAGAGAGCTCATCCCCTGAAGTCCCAAGGGATCCCAGCAACCCTTGGGAGCACTGTATATAAGCTGGCCCCGAAGGCCTGTTCATCACTCTGGAGTGTCTTATTAAAGACTGAGGTCACTGTTACTTTAACCTCCCTGTGTGCCGCCTCATCTGTGTTCGGAACATAATAACTGGCGACGAGTATACGAATCCAACGCAAAGATGCAGCAAACTGTGGGCATCCTGGAGAAGTTCTCGGAGGGTAAGGACTGGGAAGCCTATGTCGAATGGCAAGACCAGTACTTTGTAGCCAACGAGCTGGACAGAGAAGGAAGCGCTGCAAAAAGGAGAGCGGTTCTCCTCACAGTCTGCGGGGCACCGACATACAGCCTCATGAAGAATCTTCTGGCTCCAGTGAAACCCACAGATAAGTCGGATGAGGAACTGTGTACACTGGTTCTGGAGCATCTTAACCCGAGGGAGAGCGTGCTGATGGCGAGGTATCGGTTCTACACGTGCCAGCGATCTGAAGGTCAGGAAGTGGCGAGCTACATCGCTGAGCTAAGGCGACTTGCAGGACAATGTGAGTTTCATGGCTACCTGGAGCAAATGCTCAGAGACTTTTTTGTACTGGGCATTGGGCACGAGACCAACCTACGAAAACATTTGAATGTAGAGACACCGACTCTCAGTAAGGCCATTGCGATAGCATAGGCGTTTATTCCACCAGTGATAACACCAAACAAATCTCTCAGCACACAAGTGCTAGCAATGTTCATAAATTAACTGGAACTGTGTTTGCAAGCAGAAATGTACAGGGCAGAAGCCACGAGTCTGCAACTGCCAGCAGGCCTCAGGTGACCCAGATGACTCAGAGTGCCCAACAAAGGATGAATGCAAGGCAATTCACACCTTGTTGGCGTTGTGGAGGCTTCCATTCAGCCTATTCATGCCGCTTCAAAGGGTATGTTTGCAAGAGCTGTGGAACAATGGGGCACCTCCAACGAGCTTGCAAACGAGCTGCAAGCTCTGCAAAACCTGCTAACCACCACGTGGCAGAGGAAGATCGGTCCATGGTGGATCAAAGCAATTTTGAGCCTTAGAGAGAGGAGACAGATGCTGAAGTACACGGAATGCACACATTTTCGACGAAATGTCCACCTATAATGCTAAACGTAAAATTGAATGGCTTACCCGTAGCCATGGAACTGGACACTGGCGCTAGCCAATCCATCATGTGTAAAAAGATGTTTGAGAGACTGTGGTGCAACAAGGCATTCAGACCAGCACTGAGCCCCATCCACACGAAACTGAGAACATACACCAAAGAGCTTATCACTGTCCTGGACAGCGCCATGGTCAAGGTCACCTACGAGGGCACGGAGCACGAACTGCCACTCTGGATTGTCCACGGCATTGGTCCCACACTGCTTGGAAGGAGCTGGCTGGGCAAAATCCGCTGGAACTGGGATGACATCCGAGCGCTATCACATGTCGATGAGGCCTCATGTGCCAGGTTCTTAACAAATTTCCTTTCCTTTTTGAGCCAGGCATTGGAAACTTTTCTGGGGCGAAAGAGCAGATCCACTTGGTCCCAGAGGCACGACCCATTCGCCACAAGGCGCGAGCGGTACCTCACATGATGAGGGAGAGAGTGGAAATCGAGCTGGACAGGCTGCAACGCGAGGGCATCATCTCCCCAGTGGAATTCAGAAAGTGGGCCAGCCCGATTGTTCCAGTACTCAAAAGTGATGGTACTGTCAGGATTTACGGCGATTATAAAGTAACTATTAATCGTTTCTTGCTACAGGACCAATACCAGCTACCTAAGGCAGATGACCTATTTGCAACGCTGGCAGGAGGCAAGACGTTCACCAAGCTCGACCTGACTTCGGCCTACATGACGCAGGAGCTGGAGGAGTCTTCGAAGGGCCTCACCCGCATCAACATGCACAAGGGACTGTTCATCTACAACAGATGCCCGTTTGGAATTCGGTCGGCTGCAGTGATCTTCCAGAGAAACATGGAGAGCCAACTCAAGTCGGTACCACACACGGTGGTCTTTCAGGATGACACATTGGTCACGGGTCGGGACACCGTCGAGCACCTACAAAACCTGGAGGAAGTCCTCCAGCAACTGGATCGCGTAGGGCTGCGGCTGAAGAGGCCGAAATGCGTCTTCATGGCAACAGAAGTGGAGTTTTTGGGGAGAAAGATCGCGGCGGACGACATTCGGCCCACAGACGCCAAGACAGAGGCTATCAGGAACGCGCCCAGGTGACAGAACGTCATGGAGCTGCGGTCATTCCTGGGACTCCTCAACTATTTTGGTAACTTCCTACCGGGGTTAAGCACCCTTTTAGAACCCCTACATGGGTTATTGCGCAAAGGTGAGAACTGGGTATGAGGAAAAAACCAAGTAATTGCTTTTGAGAAAGTCAGAAACTTTTTATGCTCCAACAAGCTGCTTGTATTGTATAACCCGTGTAAAAGACCTGTGCTAGCATGTGACGCATCGTTGTACGGAGTCGGGTGTGTATTACAAGCTAACGTTGCAGAGAAGTTGCAACCTGTTGCCTATGCTTCCAGGAGCTTGTCTAAGGCCGAGAGGGCCGACAGCATGATTGAGAAAGAGGCATTAGCGTGTGTGTTCGGGGTAAAGAAAATGCATCAGTACTTGTTTGTCCTCAAATTTGAGCTGGAAACCGATCACAAGCCCCTCACATCCCTGTTCACTGAAAACAAGGTGATAATTACAAATGTCTCAGCCCGCATACAACAGTGGGCACTCACGCTATCAGCTTATAACTATACCATCCGCCACAGGCCAGACACCAAGAACTGTGCGGATGCTCTCAGTCGGCTACCATTGCCCACCATGGGGGTAGAAATGGCGCAGCCTGCAAACTTGTTGATGGTGGCGCAGCCCGCAGACTTTTTGATGGTCATGGAAGCGTTTGAAAATGATAAATCACCTGTCACGGCCCGCCAGATTAGGACTTGGACCAGCCAAGATCCTCTGCTGTCCCTAGTAAAAAAACTGTTGACTGCATGGGAGCTGGGCCAGCATCCCCATTGAAATGCAAGAGCCAATCAAGCCGTTCCAGTGGCGAAAGGACGAGCTGTCCATTCAGGCAGACTGCCTGTTGTGGGGTAACCGCGCAGTGCTACCAAAAAAGGGCAGGGAGACGTTCATCTCGGATCTCCACAGCACACACCCGGGTATCGTAATGATGAAAGCGATAGCTAGATCCCACGTGTGATGGCCCGGTATCGACTCTGACTTGGAGTCCTGTGTACGGCAATGCAGCGCATGTGCTCAGTCAAGCAACGCACCCAGAGAGGCACCACTAATTTTGTGGTTCTGGCCCTCCAGACCATGGTCGAGGATCCCTGTCGACTATGCGGGCCGGTTTGTCGGTAAAATGTTCCTGGTGGTGGTGGATGCTTTTTCAAAATGGATTGAATGTGAAATAAGGTTGGGAAGCACCACCACTGCCACCATTGAAAGACTGAGGGTCATGTTTGCCACCCATGGCCTGCCTGACATACTGGTCAGTGACAACGGGCCATGTTTCACCAGTGCCGAATTTAAAGAATTCATGACCCGCAATGGGATCAAACATGTCACCTCGGACCCGTTTAAACCAGCCTCCAATGGGTAGGCAGAGCGGGCAGTACAAACCATCAAACAGAGCCTTAAATGAGTCACAGAAGACTCACTCCAAACCCGCCTGTCTCGAGCACTGCTCAGCTACCGCACAAGACCCCACTCGCTCACAGGGGTGCCCCCGGCTGAGCTACTCATGAAAAGGACACTTAACACCAGACTCTCGCTGGTTCACCCCAACCTGCATGATCAGGTAGAGAGCAGGCGGCAGCAACAAAATGTAAACGATGGTCGCGCCACTGTGTCACGGGAAATTGATTTGAATTACCCTGTGTATGTGCTAAACTATGGACATGGTCCCAAGTGGATTGCGGGCACGGTGATAGCTAAAGCAGGGAATAGGGTGTTTGTAGTCAAACTAGACAATGGACAAATTTGCAGAAAGCACCTGGACCAAACGAGGCTGCAGTTTACAGACTGCCCTGAACAGCCCACAGCAGACACCACCTTTTTCGAGCCCACAACACACACCCAAAGGATCAACGACACCACGCCGGACCAGGAAATCGAACTCATCACGCCCAACAGCCCAGCAAGGCCAGGCTCACCTAGCAGCCCTGCAAGGCCAACAACACGCCAGCCCAGCGAGGGCACAGCCAACACACCAGAACAGACATTTGTACCGAGGTGGTCCACCAGGGAAAGAAAGGCTCCCGACCGCCTCACCTTGTAAATAGTTTTCACTTTAACTTTGTGGGGGGGGGAGTGATGTTCTGTATCTGTAAAGCGTGTACTCCCATGTTCCGCCACCAGGGAGCTCGTCCCCTGAAGTCCCAAGGGATCCCAGCATCCCTTGGGAGCACTGTATATAAGCCGGCCCCTAAGGCCTGTTCCTCACTCTGGGGTGTCTTATTAAAGACTGAGGTCAATGTTACTTTAATCTCCCTGTGTGCAGTCTCATCTGTGTTAGGAACACAAAATAGCCACCCCACAAGAAGTGGCAGTGAGGTGGCTCATGCGGACCTCTCTTTGCCATTCCAGGAGCCACGTGGCCTCGTCTCCCGGAGCGGTGTGGGTTTCTTGCAGGAAGCTCCCGCAGGAGCGAAAAATTGTTAAATCTACACTGTTGATGTTGAGGCTGGCTGTGGTTATCTTCATGACAAAAGAATATTGTAACCTCGAACTTAAAATACTGTGGCGGGGTGTGGCGGGGCGGTTGGAACGGAGTCATTTGATGACCTTCAGCAACCCAGTGAGGAACGTTTTGAGCCGGCACAGCTCAAGGTTTTCTGGTTTTGATAAGGCCCCCCCCGCGCCCATGGTTTTAATGGTGGCACGGATGGACGTGATGAGCAGCGCCGGCTCGGACCATTTGTCCACGGCCAGATGGGCTCTACTGCGGTGACCCTGGCATTCCGCCAAAAAGTCCCGGAGTTCCTTGGCAGAAATGAGGGGGGAGTCAGTGGGGGGCACGAGGAGATCCATCGCCTCACTGGTGATGGATTCTAAATCCTCTCCCATGCCTACCACTGAGTCCCCGTCCTCCTCCGGGAGGTCGCCACCAGCAGCCGATCGGTCGACCACACGGGGTATGGCGAACGGCCCAGCCGCACCATACAGCCCTACCTCTGTCATGATCCCAGCCCCAGGATCGTCGGCAGAGGAGTTCCCCAAGCTCTCCCTGGGATGCCAAGTCGGAAAGCGCCAGCGGACAGGGTCCCCCTCCACCCCAGGCACCGGGCAGCACGGAGAAACCGGGCCGAAAAATATCTCCATGTCCTTCAAGTCCCCTGGCGCCAATGTTAGGAATGAAGATTGGGGTTGCTCACCTTCCCCGCCACCACCCCCCAGCTCAGCGGGTGGGGGTTCAAGAAATTTGTTAAAATTGTTTTCTTTTCCTGCCAGGTCGAGCAGATCCTGTGGGATGTCAATGTTTGGCTGGGCGGGCTCGGACTTGGCCTCATTGGCCTCGCCCACCTCAGTCCCCAGGACGCTTGACCCGGCGGCGATACATTCAATTTGTGGCCCCGCACCCCCCCACCCCCGGTAACAGACAGTTCTTCATCCCCATCCTCGGGAGTTACAGGCTGGGCAGCCTCGGCTGTCTCACCCTCCAGGGATAGACTCCCCACCACCTCCGGCGCGCACTGGGAGCGCTGTTGGGGGACGCGGGACACGTACTGGGCACCAACTCCTCCACGAAGGGACCTTGGTCATCCTCCGCTTCCCTCGAGTGGTGCCTCCTTTTCTGTCTGGAGGGCTGCGGAGGCAGGGATACCCCCATGTCTGCCGGGGCTCCCGCCTCCGCTCCCTCCTTCTGGTTATCTTGCCCGTGCGCGAGCCCGACCGTGGGTGGTAAACTCTCCGTGGAAGCAGGTGTGGTCAATGGCTCGGGTACGGGCTCATGAGGCCCCGCGCTCACCGGTGATAAAAAGGGGTCAAGCGCAGTGATGGGACTGTCTGGCCCAATGAGAGGGACTCGTCTCAAGGTGTTTCATTTTCTTCCACGCCTTCCTTCTGCACGGACTCTCTCCCTCCCCCTTGCTGGAGGCCGTGAAGACAAAGGCTTCCGATGATGCCCGCACGCCTACGGCTCCCGGCACGTGGACAGTGACAAGCGGAGTAGTGGCGGCGGCACTTTGCTTTGGCCGCTTTGGCTGTTTTAGTGGCCTTAGAGGTGAGGCAGTTCTTGCAGACGTGCCCTACCTCCTTACAGGCGTGGCACCGCGGTAGGCTGTCCCCTCGTGGACCACGCTGAACACCCCCTTTTTTTTAGTCGTTCTTTGCTGGCTTTTAAAAGCTTCCCAGTCTTCTGTCCTCCCACATTGTATGCCCTTGTTTTTAATTGGATACTGTCCTTTATTTTTTTAGTTAGCCACAGATGGTTATCTTTTCTCTTACACCCTTTCCTCCTCACTGGAATATATTATTCTTGAGAGTTATGAAACATATCCTTAAATGTACACCACTGTTCATCAACTGTCCTACACTTTAATCTATTTTCCCAGTCCACTTTACCCAACTCTGCACTCATACCTTCATAGTCTCCTTTATTTAAGCTTAGTACACTGGTTAAAGATCCAACTTTCTCACCCTCCATCTGAATTTGAAATTCAATCATGCTATGATCACTCTTTCCAAGGGGATCCTTTACTAGGAGATTGTTTATTAATCCTTTCTCATCACACAGGACCAGATCTAAGATAGCCTGCCCCTGGATGGTTCCATTACATACTGCTCAAGGAACCCATCCCTTATGCAGTCTATGAACTCTTCCTCAAGGCTACCCTGACTAATTTGATTTGTCCAATCAATATGGAGGCTAAAATCACCCATGATTATTGTGGTTCCCTTTTTACAAACCACCACTATTTCCTGGTTTATGCGCCGACCAACAGAGTTGGTACTGTTAGGGGGCCTATAGACTACGCCCACCAGTGACTTTTTCCCCCTTATTGTTCCTCATCTCCACCCAAACTGTTTCAACATCTTTATCATTTGAGCCAATATTGTTTCTGTTATGTATGTAAACCTGTAATTACCATGTCTAACCAACAGAGGGCTTATCCCCTGGAGTCCCAAGGGATCCCACAATCCCTTGGGAGCACCTTTATATATGGAGGCCTCACAGGTGGAAGAGGCACTCTGCGATCTGTAATAAAGGACTACGGTCACACTTACTTTGAGCTTGCAGTATCTAGTCTGACCCTTTGTTCAAGACATAACAACTGGCGACGAGATACAGATGACGGACCCCAACGTAACAATGCAGAGAACTGTGGGCATCCTGTAGAAATTTTCGGAGGGAGATGATTGGGAAACCTTCGTGGAGCAACTTGACCAATACTTCATGGCCAACAAGCTGGAAGGAGAAGGGAACGCTACCAACGTATGGCCTCATGAAAAACCTGCTCGCTCCAGCAAAATCCACAAACAAGTCATACGATGAGTTGTGCACACTGGTCCGAGAGCACCTAAAGCCGAAGGAAAGCATTCTGATGGCGAGCTATCAGTTCTACACGTATATGAGGTCTGAAGACCAGGAAGTGGTGAGCTACGTCACCGAGCTAAGGCGCCTTGTAGGACATTGCAAATTTGAAGAACACCTGGAGCATATGCTCAGGGACTTCTTTGTACTTGACATTGGCCATGAAGTAATACTTTGCAAACATTTGACTGTAGAGACCCCAACCTTGAGTAAAGCCAAAGCGATAGCCCAGGCGTTTATCTCTACCAGTGACAATACCAAACAAGTTTCCCAGCACACTAATGCTGTTGCAAGTACTGTGAACAAAGTAACATTGTTTTCGAATCGAAATGCATATGGCAGGACTTACACGCCTGCAGCTGCACGTCTGCAGATGACTCAGAGTCTGCCATCAAGGGTGGTGAATACAAGGCAATTAACACCTGGTTGCCCTGCGGGGGTGATCATCGATTCCATTCATGCCGCTTCAAAGGATATGTTTGCAAGGGCTGTGGAACAATAGGACACCTCCAACGTATGTCCAGGTGAGCTGCAAACCCTACTAATCCTACAAACCATCATGTTGCAGAGGAGGACAGATCCACGGTAGATCATGATGAACTAGAGCATCAGACCGAGGAGGCAGAGGTATATGGGGTGCACACATTTACCACCAAGTGCCCCCCAATAATGCTGAAGATTGAATTAAATGGACTCCCGGTGTCCATGGAGCTGGACACGGACGCAAGCCAGTCCATAATGAGTAAAAAGACTTTTGATAAGTTGTGGTGCCAGTCCTGACTCCCATTCATACCAAACTTAGAACGTACACAAAGGAACTGATTCCCATAATTAGCAGTGCGACCATAAAGGTCTCCTACGATGGAGCGGTGCACGATTTTCCACTCTGGATGACACCGGGAGATGGCCCCACGGTGTTCGGCTGGGAAAGATATGCTGGAATTGGGATGACGTCCGAGCGCTTTCGTCCGTCGACAACACTTCATGTGCCCAGGTCCTAAGCAAGATCCCCGCGCTGTTCGAACCAGGCATCGGGAAGTTCCAAGGAGCAAAAGTGCAGATCCATTTGATTCCGGGGGCGCGATCCAGCCATCACAAGGCGAGAGCGATACCTTACATGATGAGAGAGAGGGTGGAGATCGAGCTGGACAGGCTGCAATGAGAGGGCATCATTTCGCCGATCGAATTCAATGAGTGGGCCAGTCCGATTGTTCCAGTCCTCAAGGGAGACGGCACCGTCAGAATCTGTGGTGATTACAAAGTAACTATCAATCGTTTCTCACTGCAGGATCAATACCCGCTACCAAAGGCAGACGACGCTGGTGGGAGGGAAAACGTTCACAAAGCTGGCCTACATGACGCAGGAGCTGGAAGAATCTTCGAAAGGCCTCACCTGCATTAACACGCACAAAGGTCTTTTCGTGTACAACAGATGTCCGTTTGCGATTTGATCAGCCGTGGCGATATTCCAGAGGAACATGGAAAGCTTGCTGAAGACAGTCCCGCGCACCGTGGTTTTCCAGGACGACATCTTGGTTACAGGTCGGGACACCATCGAGCACCTGCAGAATCTGGAGGAGGTGCTTAGACGGCTTAATCATGTGGGGCTCAGGCTAAAATGCTCGAGGTACATTTTCCTGGTGGCTGAAGTGGTTTTCCTGGGGAGAAGAGTCGCGGCGGACAGCATCAGGCCCACCGATTCGAAGATGGAGACAATCAAAAAGGCACCAAGACCACAGAATGTGACAGAGCGGTCATTTCTAGGACTCCTGAATTACTTTGGTATCTTCTTACCGGGTCTTAGCACATTGTTAGAATCCTTGCACTCTTTGCTGCGTAAAGGAGATGAATGGGTATGGGGTAAAAGCAAAGAAAATGCCTTTGAGAAAGCGAGGAAACTGTTATGTTCAAACAAATTGCTTGTCTTATACGATCCATGTAAACGTTTAGTACTAGCATGTGATGTGTCGTCGTACGGGGTCGGGTGTGTATTGCAACAAGGGAATGAATTTGGGAAATTGCAACCGGTTGCTTATGCATCCAGAAGTCTGTCTAAGGCCGAGAGGGCCTACAGTATGATCGAAAAAGAAGCGTTAGCATGTGTTTACGGGCTAAAGAAAATGCATCAACATCTGTTCGGGCTCCAATTTGAATTGGAAACCGACCATAAGCTGCTTATATCCCTCTTTTCTGAAAGCAAGGGGATCAATACGAATGCATCGGCCCACGTCCAGAGATGGGCGCTCATATTGTCGGCATACAACGACACCATCCACCACTGGCCAGGCACAGAAAACTGTGCCGATGCTCTCAGTAGGCACCACCGGGGTGGAGATGGCACAGCCTGCAGAGCTCGTTATGGTAATGGAAGCATACGAGGGTGAGCAATCACCTGTTACCGCCCGACAGATTAGAACTGGACGAGCCAGGACTCCTTACTGTCCTTAGTAAAAAACTATGTGTTCCATGGGAGTTGGTCTAGTGTCCCGTTAGAGATGCAGGAAGAAGTAAAGCCATACCAGCAGCACAAAGATGAAATGTCTATACAGGCAGACTGCCTCCTATGGGGTAATCGGGTAGTTGTGCCTAAAAAGGGCAGGGACACTTTCATTAGTGATCTCCACAGTACCCACTCAGGCATTGTAATTGTCATGTACCTTACATTATTATATATAACTGTATCCTAACATGCTACACATGACTGTAATAAGATATGACCTGTAACCACCAGCATACCTTACCACCAGGGGTGCACTTGCAAGAGACAAGTATATAAGCACAGGTCTCAGGCAAGTGCAGCATTCCAGAGCTGTGAAATAAAGGTGTGTGGAAAGTATTTTTATCTAAGCTGATACCATATGGTATTTGTGTGCCTTTTGATTAAAATGGAGTCCTGGCCCTTCCAGAACTATCTGCATTTTAGCAGTCAGCTTGCATAAACAGCTAAACCTGCTGTTAGATGGCTGATGGCCATCAGACAGCTAGGAGACAAGTCATGCTGAGACAAGTAACCCCCCATGGTGCTCTCCTATTGTCTACACTACAGGAGTTCCATGTCACCCCACCCTTATCTTCTAGCCATTATCTCTTTCCGAGACCTCATCCATTTGATGCAAACAGATAAACTGACCAGGAAATTGGAACAGTCCTGACACAATACAAGACAGGTGATAGCCCATTACCTATGACTCATGGAGTAATGGCCGTTTGGCTTCCTGATTACCCTGACAAAAGGAAATATCTGTAAACCATGTCAGAACCAGGATATAGTAATTAACTCTTTATCTGTATTCACTGACTGTGAGACAGAGCAATACACAGGGAGAGGCCAGAACTTTGGTTTTACTGTATAAATATCTTGTTAAACTGAACCATTTCGTAGGTGTTCACTTAGCCCTTGACTGAGTGTGACCTACCCCTTGCGAGCAAGTAAATTAAAAAGAAAACTTCTACCGGAGCTGTAAGTGTCGGAGTCATTCTTTTCGGAGGTCGAGATTTCGACAGTTATTGGAGGTTCCACCGAGATGCATACTCTCTGTCCTGTGAGTAAAACGGATACAGGCATAGTGCCTCTCCAGTGAAAGGCTTCGGTGGCCAAACAAGGTGAGCCTTTGCTCACAAGCGGTTTCTTCACTGTTGAATCGCATATGTAATCTGTTGTCCACAGCGGAGGTACTGCATCTACAAGACTCGGCATTTAAAAGTTAAAGATATTTTTTTTATAACCATTTCTTTCTCAGCTCGCCAGCAGAAGAGAACAGGTTCTGGAAAAAACCTCGAGACAGCCCGGGGAAAGTTTCAGTAGGTAAGGGAGCGCTAGTCGATCGAAAAGGGTTCCAGGTTCTTATGTGATAAGATTTTTATTGTTTTTAATTCGGAAGGGGTTCTTATGTGATAAGACTATTAAAAAAAAAAGAAAAAAGAAAGCGCTAATCGATCGAAGGTTCTTATGTGATAAGATTTTTATTGTTTTTAATTCGGAAGGGGTTCTTATGTGATAAGACTACAAAAAAAAAAAGAGCGCAATCGATCAAAGAGTTTGGGTACGGAACCTTAAGTTTTATCAGCTGTTATTAGGATAAGTTAAGGACTCGGTCTGTAGTGGCGTACAACGCAGACTGAGAATTTGTTTAGAGGTTATGATTTGTGTACTCACGGGAATATTGTTTGTTGTCCTTGTATTACTGTTGTGTGCAATACCTTTGTGAGTCATTGCCATTAGAGAAACGGGAAGAGTCACTAGGGAAAGTTGTGATTCGAAAAAAAAAACACAAGGATTGATTAGGAAAAGAAACAGTAACTGATTGATCAACTACGATTGGTTCGTGCCAACATATCTCACACACCCAGACTGAGCCCGAATTAAGAGCCTTTTCAGGCCACGTAACGGCCAGGAGAAGTGGGCGTAGAGAACTTGGTTGGCCGAAAGGATTGTGAGATCAGAAACTGTGGAAAAATCTTAAATCATCCAGAATGGGGGCTGGAGCAAGTAAACCACCACCAAAAGGGACCCCAGTCCATTTTATGCTCCAGAATTGTGGTCAGTCTTCAATTGACCACCTAAGAGAATGGGTAAAATGGACTAAGGGTGAAAACAGGCCATTTCCACCCGATGGTTCATACAATTTAGAGAGAATAACCTGTCTAGAAGAATGCCTTATAGACAGAGACCCAGGTAGAAGAGAAAAAAAAAGTGAATTGGTCAGCGTTTGGAGATTGGAAAAGGGAAGCTGAGGAACGACACGAGAAGAGCCTAAGAGTTAGCAAGCAGTGTACTAGAGGGAGAAAGCAGGGGGATGAACGGGTAGAGCAGGTGAATCGCCCTCGACATAACAAACACCCATCCGTTATGGTTGCTAAAGAGACAAAGGCACACTCACCTAGGGCTCCTGAGGGTTGGGATAAGGATGAGGATGAGGACTGGGATGAGGATTGGACTCCCTACAGCCATCGACCACCGCCGTATGTTCCATCCCCGGCGGGTGCTCCAGGCCAAGGAGGAGACGATCCTCGGGCCGGAGTACAGGGAAACGGGGTAACACCCGCTCCCAACATTACAGGTGCGGCTGCAGGAAATATAAGTCAGTCACAAGGGAATCAATACCGTGACGGCCCTGCAGGGGGCACACGAATTCATACCCGTGGACCAGAGCCCGTTGCCCTGGAGCCATCATCATCTGCATACCCAGTAAGACTTTTTCCCAGTCCACTCTCTGGGGGGGCTCCGGTCCCTATTTATCGACCATGGTCACCAAGTGAATTAAGAATAATTGTGGAAGGATTGGCAGACCCCAAAACCAATATTGAAAAGGCCATAGACCAGTTAAAAGTAATCATCTTGTGCCACGAACCCAGTATATTACATGGTCAAATCTTACTGAAAGCATGGTTAAAGGACACAAAATTTGCCGAACTTGAGATAAAATTCAAAGATTTTAAAACCCATCGAGATGCAGATCCCAGCACGAAGCCAGGAGAGGGGTTCTGGGGAAGATGTTGGGAAGCCTTACATTCGGTGTTCCCGAGGAAAACGAATTGGTCCAAAATTATGGAAACTACACAAAGAAAGGAGGAGGATGTTGAGGATTATGTAGAAAGAGTGCGAGAGATCATGAACCAATGTTCAGGCATGAAAATGGAGGAGGTAGAAGCTCCTATGATCAGCGCCGTGGTAAACGGGCTACGACCCGAACTCAGAGATCCCTTTAAACTAGTTTGTCTCGGATGGCGACAGGAATCGCTATCCAAGGTTGTATCTATGTTAAAGGACATACAAGAGTGAAATAGAGAATCTAGAAGCAAGGTCACCATGTTTGTAGGACAAGCAGCTCCAATAACACCCACCCCAGCGACACCGTCCTACGCCCCCCCCCCCAGGGTAGAGGAAGAGGGCGAGCCAGAGGAGGATATTACAGGGGAAGAGGGAGAGGAGGTGCAGGGCAGGAACAATATGATACCTGTCACAATTGTGGTCAGATTGGACACTGGGCTAGAACTTGCCGGGCAAAACAGCAACAACCAAATCATGATTGGACTCAACAGGCAGGTAATAGAGCACACCCTCCCCCTTCAGAACCCAACCCGTATGCGACCCAAGTCCAGGTACATGCTAGACCTCAGACTAATTTCTCTGTGCAAGATCCATTTGGATCACAGAATCAAAAGCAATTCGGCCAACCACCAAATTGCTCGTTTAATGATCAATGACGCCCAATCCCTGACCCGAGTGCTGCGAACAAACAGCTACCCGTCGTTTCGTTAAATGCCATAGGAGAACCTGAAGTAAAAATACGAATACAAGGAAAGGATATCCCATTCCTAGTGGATACTGGTGCCACCTATTCGGTCCTTTCAAGGGAGGATACGAGGGGAATTCCCACTTCCACTAATCAAACCTCAGTGATTGGACTATCTGGACACGCACAGCAAATGTTTTTCTCCAACCTTATCAATGTACAATTAGAGGATTACGAAGATAATCATTCATTCCTACTGCCTAAGGAGGTTCCAGTGAATCTGTGTGGACGTGACCTGTTATGTAAAATGAATGCCACGATCCTCTGTTCCCCAGCTGGTCTGGAGGTTCGAGTCCCCATAGATAAATGTGGCGCATATCTTTATCGGACCCGAAGGGATAGCGGCAGGGGTTGAATTATCCTCCCACAGTCAGAGCTTGTTTAGGGTTAAAGGGAGCGTTCCACACTGCACCCTTGCGGTTGCAGGCACACATAAACCCCAGGATTTAGGACGAATGGTTAAAAGAATGCAAGGATCCCCAGTACAAGAGGAATGGCACACACGTAATGGAACTTTGGGGCAACATGAAAGGGGGGGAGGCTATTCTGTCAAGTTGAATGGGAAAATATACTTCGATGCTGTTTTAGAAGAAAGGATGCTCTCAGCCACTAGCTTCCCAGTACGACAAAGCACAGCAGAGCTTCTTGCTAAAGTTCCAGAACAACTATGGTCTACACACGCTAATGAAGTAGGAAGGATGCTCACCGCACAACCCTATAAGGTAGCGATCAATTCAACCGCCCCGCTCCCCAAGAAGCCTCAATACCCCTTGTCCCCAGCCGCAGAACAAGGTATTGAGCCAGTCATTAAGTCCCTGCTGGCCCAGGGAGTAATCGTTCCAACTAGAAGTCCATGTAACACACCGATCTTTCCGGTGCAGAAGCCCAATAGTGACAAATGGAGATTTGTCCAAGACCTACGAGCCGTGAATCATTCGGTATTCCCAACTTATCCAGTGGTACCCAACCCGGCAATTATACTTGCCAGTATTCCGGCATCATCAACGTATTACACAGTAGTTGATCTGTGTTCAGCATTTTTCTCAATACCCATTCACCCAGAGTCCCAATTCCTGTTTGCCTTCACGTATAAAGGACGCCAATATACGTGGACAAGACTCCCGCAGGGATTTACCGAGAGCCCTACCATATTCTCACAATGCCTAAAGAGGGATCTGGAAGATGTAATTTTACCAGCAGGTTCTACACTTGTGCAGTATGTTGACGACTTATTGCTCGCCTCACCCTCCAAATTGGCCTGCGAAACGGACTCCCTTGTGTTATTAAAAGCTCTGGCCTCGAAAGGACACAAGGTGTCAAAGGCAAAGTTACAATTTGTCTCAGAAAAGGTTCGGTATCTAGGGCACGAATTGGTCAGAGATACGAGACAATTGACACAAGACCGAGTAAAAGCAATCTGCTCTGCCCCACTACCAGTAACCAAGAGAGAAATGAAACACCTCCTCGGCATGACAGGATACTGCCGGCAATGGGTTACGAGTTATTCCGAGATCGTTAGACCACTGTTAGACATGTCCATGCCCGCACTACCAGACAAGTTGATTTGGAATGAGGTATCCCGGAATGCTTTTCAGAACCTTAAACAGTCCCTCACTTCAGCACCCGCCTTGGGATTACCAGATTACACTAAGCTATTCAACTTATTTGTGCATCACAAGTCGGGTTTTGCACAATCTGTTTTGACTCAGTTACATGGGGACAGGCAGCGACCGGTAGCGTATTTCAGTACCCAACTAGACCCAGTGGCACGCGGACTACCAGGATGTCTTCCTTCGTTGGCAGCAGCTTATTATGCTATGCAACAGGCTCAGACAATCAAAAATGCAGAACAAGTGGAAAATCTCCTGCGAGCCATTCAATGCCCTTTGAAACTTGCCATTATCAAATGCCAAGCACATACAGGCCAGTCGAATGAGGTGGCACTTGGGAATGCCAGAGCTGATAATGCAGCTAAGTCAGCAGCTCTGTCGAAAGGAGGGATGCAGGTGTCATTGTTCCCACTAAGGAAAAATAATTGCTCAGACCCGCCACCCACTATTAATGATGTGCTGGCCTTTCAGACACAGGCCAGTACGGAGGAGGTGGTGACCTGGACGAAGGATCAATGTTATAAAAATCCAGAAGGAATATGGGTTCACCATGACGGCCGCGTGGTGGCGCCTAGATCCTTACTTCCATGGATTGCCCGATGTGTTCATACATTCACACATGCAGGCAAAGGGGGGGTGGCAGATTATATTTTGGCAACTTGGTATGCACCAGGTATTTCGGCAATTGCAAAACAAATCTGTGAAAATTGTGTTACCTGTCAGACAATGAATCCGGGTAAGACGGAAAAAGTAGAATCTGCCTCCCACCCAAATCCAGTCGGGCCTTTTGTACATTTACAAATGGATTTTATTGAATTACCTATGTGTATGGGATTCAAGTATGTATTAGTTATTGTAGATGTATTCTCTAGATGGATTGAAGCCTTTCCATGTAAAAAGGCCGATGCCACTACTGTTGCTAAATGTTTGTTAAAAGAAATCGTACCGCGCTTCGGAATCCCTGCTAAGCTTTCTAGTGATAACGGGTCACATTTCACGGGAACTGTTATAAGAGAAATGTATAAAGCTTTACAGATTAATCAACGTTTTCATTGCAGTTATCATCCACAATCAGCTGGACTTGTTGAAAGATATAATGGAATGCTTAAAAATAAGCTGGCAAAACTATGCAATGACACTGGACTGAAATGGACAGAACTGCTGCCCTTAGCTTTGATGGTAATGCGATCTGCAACCAACAGAACAACAGGCCTGTCACCGCATGAGATAGTTATGGGACGTCCCCAACGACTACCTTTTACAGCACCATTTACTGCAAAACAGATGGACATCCACAAAATGGAGGAAAATATGTTGAATTATTGTATTGCACTAACCAAATGTATTTCCAGCTTTCATTCACAGGTAAAGGAAGCCCAAGTCAAGCCAGCGGAAGGGAAGTGTCATAACCTGGAGCCAGGGGAATTCGTTTACATCAAGATTTTTAAAAGGAAAAGCAGTCTACAGCCAAGATTCGAAGGACCATACCAGGTCTTGCTGGCAACCAATACTGCAATCAAGGTAAAGGAAAGACCAACATGGATCCACGCATCCCATTGCAAACGGGCACCCGACCAGGAGGAAGGGACGAAGGAATCAGAGGAACAGAAAAAGGAAGACTGAATAAGGAACTGTATGGACTATGGGGACTGATGGTGCTGGGCTTGACAGGGTTTACTTCACATTATTGATTACACCAGGGGTACAGACCCACCACCGAAGGGAATTGCACGTAAACGTATTTATGGCACTGAGTCATAGGTATGCTCAAGAAAGAAACTTGTCGAGTTGTTGGATATGTTCCCATGTACCTGTCCACTCCAGGGGGGGTATTCCCCTGAGATCTGTCCCCTTTAACGAATCAGAAATGATAGAATGGTTGACAGTGCAAAACAGGACAAAACTAACTAAGGGGCCAGAAACGAAGGAGCAAACAGAATGGAGGTCGGCAGGATATAAACTTACAGCCTTCCAGGGATGGTACCAGCCCAATTATGATAATAACCATCAGCCTCCCTTCCTAAGCATTACTCCCAGAATAAGAAATCCTGAAGGTATAATATGCCTAGTGAGTAATGAAACTAAAGGACCAGAAATGGAGAGACTGTACAAGATCAGAATGGATTGAGTTGTCTTTGTGAAGGACAAAATGGGGGAATGTGGAAAGTATTTTTATCTAAGCTGATACCATACGGTATTTGTGTGCCTTTTGATTAAAATGGAGTCCTGGCCCTTCCAGAACTTTCTGCATTTTAGCAGTCAGCTTGCATAAACAGCTAAACCTGCTGTTAGATGGCTGATGGCCATCAGACAGCTAGGAGACAAGTCATGCTGAGACAAGTAACCCCCCATGGTGCTCTCCTATTGTCTACACTACAGGAGTTCCATGTCACCCCACCCTTATCTTCTAGCCATTATCTCTTTCCGAGACCTCATCCATTTGATGCAAACAGATAAACTGACCAGGAAATTGAAACAATCCTGACACAATACAAGACAGGTGATAGCCCATTACCTATGACTCATGGAGTAATGGCCGTTTGGCTTTCTGATAACCCTGACAAAAGGAAATATCTGTAAACATTGTCAGGACCAGGATATAGTAATTAACTCTTTATCTGTATTCACTGACTGTGAGACAGAGCAATACACAGGGAGAGGCCAGAACTTTGGTTTTACTGTATAAATATCTTGTTAAACTGAACCATTTCGGAGGTGTTCACTTAGCCCTTGACTGAGTGTGACCTACCCCTTGCGAGCAAGTAAATTAAAAAGGAAACTTCTACCAGAGCTGTAAGTGTCGGAGTCATTCTTTTCGGAGGTCGAGATTTCGACGGGTGCAGGTTCAGAGTGACCTTGACTTCAGTATGTGCCTCGTGTGAATCTGTACTGAGGGGACAGGACTTTACAGTGGCGACGAGTTACAGGATTACAGAATCCACAGAATGGCGAACAACGGATAAGATGAAAAGTACAATGCGGGAGACAATTGGGAGGACTTTATAGAAAGGCTCCAGCAAAGCTTTGTAACCAAAGACTGGTTAGGCGACGATAAGGCAGACAAGAGAAGAGTCCATCTCTTGACCCGCTGTGGCTCGAAAACATACGCTTTAATGAAGGATCTGCAGGCACCCGAGAAACCAGCAAGCAAGTCGTTTGAAGTATTGTGCACACTGGTAAGAGACCACCTGAAGACAGCGAGCAGCCTACACATGGCCAGACACAGGTTCTACAACTACAGACGCTGTGTGGGCCAGAGCATACCCGACTTCGTGGCGGAACTTCGGAGGTTGGCTAGTTTATGTGAGTTCTCCGTTGAACTGAGGAGAGAAATGCTGAGAGACTTTTTCATTGAAGGAATAGGCCACGCAGGCATATTCCGAAAGCGCATAGAGACCAAGAACCTGAACTTAGAGGCAGCAGCACTGGTTGCATATACATTCTTGGTAGGGGAAGAATAAACGAGGTTGATTTACAATGCAGGTACGACAACTAACGAAATAATGGAACAAGGAGTTCACAGCATTAGAAAAGCTGCTAACCCCACACACAGACAAAACCGGGAGAACAGGCTCTCGACAGCAGGCAGTGGCGCCAGAAGCCATTTGGGACCCCTGCCATAGTTTAGTACAAACACTTTGTCCCCTGTGAGATAGTCATGGCAATCAATGCCTTTGAATCCACAGGTTTGCCCATGACGGCTTGCCAAATCAGAGCCTGGACGGCCAGCGACCCCACGTTATCCTTAGTAAAAAGATGTGTCCTAACCGGTGACTGGGCAGAGGCTCGCGATGCCTGCCCCCAGGAATTAAAACCCTTTCACAGGCGCATGCATGAGCTATCACTACAAGCAGACTACCTGATGTGGGGCAGCTGAGTAGTCATGCCTCTGCGAGGCAGAGAGGCATTTGTCCGGGAGCTCCACCGCGAGCACCCGGGGATTGTTCTTATGAAGGCCATAGCCAGATCCCACGTCTGGTGGCCTGGTATTGACGCGGACTTGGAGCTCTGCGTCCGAAGGTGCACCATTTGTGCCCAACTCAGCAATGCCCCCAGAGAGGCTCCACTGAGCCCCTGGCCTACCAAACCTTGGTCGCGGGTGCACATAGACTATGCGGGCCCATTCATGGGCAAAATGTTCCTTGTAGTTGTAGATGCATTTTCAAAATGGATTGAATGCACCAATTTAAACTCGAGCACAATCTCCACCACTGTGGAGAGCCTCACAACCATGTTTGCAACGCACGGAATCCCTGATATATTGGTCAGTGACAATGGTCCGTGTTTCACCAGCATAGAATTACAAGACTTTATAATTGACCACGGCATAAATCACGTCAAGACGGCACCGTTCAAGCCGGCCTCCAACGGCCAGGCGGAGAGAGCAGTGCAAATCATTAAACAAGGCATGCTTAAAATCCAAGGTCCCATGCTGCAGAGTCGCCTGTCATGACTGCTGCTGGCATACAGATCTCGTCCGCACTCATTGACTGGGATCCTCCCCGCGCTACTGTTGATGAAAAGGACTTTAAAAACAAGGCTCTCATTAATCCTCCCAGACATGCACGAAATTTTTGAGGCAAAGCGCCGTAAGCTGAATGAGTACCATGACAGAAATTCGAGGGGGAGATGGAATGAGATAGGGGACAAAGTGTTTGTACTAAACTATGGCAGGGGTCCCAAATGGCTTGCAGGGACAGTAACAGGCAAGGAAGGAAACAGTCTACTGGTAGTACAAATGGACAATGGCAAAACCTGCCGGAGGCATGTAGACCAAGTCAAAAGCAGATTTACCAACAACACTGCGGAGCCAGAGGCAGACTACAATGTGGAACTCGCACCACACCTGGTGGACAGACAGAGGGAACAACCTGAGGAAAGGGAAATCCCAACAGACAGCCCAGGTGAGTCAACAACAATCACACCAATCGAAACAGACAGCCCAAGTGAGATACCAGCAACCACACCCAAAGAAAAATAGACACCAAGGCAAACAACTGAACCACAACTCAGACGCTCCACGCGAGAGCGTAGACCACCTGAGAGACTGAACCTATAAAGACAATAAGACCTTGGGGGAGGGTGATGTTATGTATCTTACATTATTATATATAACTGTATCCTAACATTCTATACATGACTGTAATAAGATATGATCTGTAACCACCAGAATACCTTACCTCCAGTGGTGCACTTGCAAGAGACAGGTATATAAGGACAGGTCTCAGGCAAGTGCAGCATTCCAGAGCTGTGAAATAAAGGTGCAGGTCCAGAGTGACCTTGACTTCACGACATGCCTCGTGTGAATCTGTACTGAGGGGACAGGACTTTACAGTAATGATGAAAGCGATAGCCAGATCCCATGTGTGGTGGACCGGTATCGATGCAGACTTAGAGTCCTGCTTGCACAAATGTAATACATGTTCACAGTTAAGCAATGCACCCAGGGAGGCACCACTAAGTTTGTGGTCTTGGCCCTCCAAACCGTGGTCTAGGATTCATGTCGACTATGCAGGCCCATTCTTGGGAAAAATGTTTTTAGTGGTTGTAGATATGTACTCCAAGTGGATTGAATGTGTGATAATGTCGGCAAGCACGTCCACTGCCACCATTGAAAGCCTACGGGCCATGTTTGCCTGATGTCCTTGTAAGTAACAATGAGCCGTGCTTTACCAGTGCCGAATTCAAGGAATTCATGGCCCACAATGGTTTCAAACATGTCACGTCTGCCCCGTTTAAGCCAGCGTCCAACGGTCAGGCGGAACGAGCAGTTCAAACAATCAAGCAGAGCTTGAAAAGGGTAACTGAAGGCTCACTGCAGACTCGCTTCTTCTGAGTCCTGCTTAGTTACCGCACAAGACCCCACTCGCTCACCGGGGTCCCTCCCGCTGAACTGCTCATGAAAAGGGCACTTAAGTCAAGGCTCTCGTTAGTCCACCCCAATCTACACGAACAGGTAGAGAACAGGCGGCTTCACCAGAATACATATCATGATCGCGCAAATGTGGCACGAGAAATTGAAGTAAATGATCCTGTATTTGTGTTGAACTATGGACAAGGTCCCAAGTGGATTGCTGGCATTGTTTTGGCCAAAGAGGGGAGTAGGGTGTTTGTTGTCAAACTCGCAAATGGACTCACCTGCAGAAAACACTTGGACCAAACCAAACTCAGATTTACGGACCATTCAGAACAACCCACAATAGACTCTACCTTTGTCGACCCTCCAACACACACAAGTGGCAACCGACCCAGCGGTTGACCACGAAGCAGAACTCATCACCCCCAGCAGTCCAGCAAGGCCAACTGCGCAGCAGCCCAGCGAAGGCCCAATAAACGACTCACCAACACCAGCATTTGCATCAAGGTGATCAATCAGGAAAAGGAAGGCCCAGATCGACTCACATTGTAAATAGTTACACTATTAACTTTGTGGGGTGGGAGGGAAAGAATGTAATTATGTTTGTAAATCTGTAATTACAATGTCTAACTACCAGAGGGCTTATCCTCTGGAGTCCCAAGGGATCCCAAGAGACTCACAGGCTGGAGAGGCACTCTGAGATCTGTAATAAAGGACTACGGTCACACTTACTTTGAGCTTGCAGTATGCAGTATCTAGTATGACTCTTTCTTCAAGACATAACAGTTTCTTACTATTGCAGTGATTCCATCCTTTATAAATAGAGCTACCCCACCTCCTTTTCCTTTCTGTCTGTCCTTCCGGATTGTCAAGTACCGCTGAATATTTAATTCCCAGTCCTGGTCATCTTGCAACCATGTCTGTCTATCAGATCATACCCATTTGTTTCAATTTGTGCCGTCAACTCATCTATTTTGTTACACATGCTACGTGCATTTCGCCAAAGTGCCTTTAAGTTTGTTTTTTTATCCTTTTTTCCTGCTTGTTTCCTCTCTCCTTCAAACTCACTTTCTTTATTTTTGCTTTCTAATAGATGTAACACTGTAGCCAAATTTGGTAGCAACTTCCCCGAATAGTTCAAAAGACCCAAAAAGGATCGAAGTTCAGTAACATTCTTGGGAGTGGGTGAATTTCTAATTGCATCCAGCTTTCCCATAGGTTGGATGTAAACCATCTTTGTCTACTCTGTGCCCTAAGTACTCCACTGAGTTTTGAAATAACTCACACTTGTAAGCAGTATCTCGTACTCTGTGCTTCACTAGACGTTTGAGCACTTCATTCAATATGTTATTGTGGATTTGCCAGTTTGTTGCTGAAATGAGTATGTCATCTAAATAACATACTACTCCTTCAATGCCTTGCAAAATCAAGTTCATCACCCCTTGGAATATGGCGGGGGTGGAAGACACTCCAAATGGTAGCCTTTTAAATTGATGTAGGCCTAGATGAGTATTTATAGTCAAACATGACTTGGACTCCTCATCTAGTTCAAGCTGTAAGTAGGCATTTGTGAGATCTAACTTTAAGAAGATCTGACCACCTGTCAGCATTGTGAACAAATCTTCTACATTTGGCAATGTATTGGATAGATTACCCCGCAGAACCGTTACAGTTCACGGTTACTTTATAATCACCACACAATCTTACCTTACCATCTGACTTAGGTATAACAATGGGTGTAGCCCAAATAATTAGATCTATCTTCAAGATAATGTGCTCAGTCTCTAGTCATTTGAGTTCTTGCTCAACTTTCTTCTTGTGTGTGTATGGTACGAGATGTGGCTTGCAGTAAACTGGTCTAGCGTCCTTCTGTACCCCACACTTGCCTTGAAACCTTGGATCGGACTGCCTGTTTCATAGAACACCTTCGGATACTGCTTGATGACAGACATCATCCTTCGACGCAAATCTCGTCTCAACACAAAAAATCTCATTCCAATCCAGCTTCAGTGATCCCAACCAATTCCTACTTATTAAGGCAGGCTTGTCTCCTGCCACTATTAAGAGAGGCAAACTCTGAAGTGATCCTTGTATTTTACCGGTACGGTGATACATCTTATCATAGGGATTTGCTCTTCTGAGTAGCCTCGCAGCTCTATCTTCACATCTCCAGTGAAAAATCACTCAATTTGTTGAGATATAGCGCTTTCGGTAATACGCTCATAGATGCACCAGTGTCAATTTCCATGGGTATCCTGGTTTCTGTAACATCTACTTGGATGATGATACATCACGAATCATTTTTAGATACTATCGTGCTCCTGATGACATGTATATCCAGAACCTCCTCATCCTGTTGCTTCTCTTCAATGCTATGTAGTCTCTGGTGATTTCTACTGCTAGCATTGAAAGTTGGTTTACTCTTCAGTCGGCATGCCTTTGCAAGATGCCCAGTTTTCTTGCGGAAGAAAGACTCTGCCTTTACATGAGGACAACTTTGAGCATGTGTTGTCCTAAACTCAGACAGCATGATTTCAATGTGCTGTTACCTTGGCCAGTTGCTGAGGCCTTGGGGCCCAACTGCCTTTTACTTTTAACCTGCAGACGATCACCTTGGTTTTCTGATGACTGGAAATGGCACGAAATTGGTCGGTTATATCCTTCGACATAGCTGTCTGACAAGCTAAATCAAAAGTCAAGTGAGTGTTGTCAACAACTTTCTTCTGATTGGTTCATTTTTCATCCCATAAACAAAGCGGTCACGCAATGATCGATCCTGAAAGTTTCCAAAATGAAGTGAATGGATAGCTTTCTTAATGCTACAATGTACTCACTGATACTCTCATCATGCAATTGATCTTGTGTTCCAAAGTGATAACTTTCAGCAATTTCCCAGGGCTCAGAACTGTACTGCTGTTTTGTCAGTGGTGTGTCCTTTGGCTTGACAGGAATAAGCACATTTTTCAGGGTTTCATAGACCTCGAGGCCTGCTTCAGTCAGGAAAATTGCCTGTTTTCTTTCTAACACCACCCAGTTACGGTTTTCATCATCGGGGACTTTGACGATACTATTTGCAGTTAAAAACATTTCTAGCCATTCCGCATATGCTCTGAAAGTCTCTCGGTTGCGATGGAACTCACCCACGCGCCCTATTTTTCATATATTGATGAACTGCCAGTCACAGCTGAAGAGATTGGTAGAGCAACCAAACGTGACCCAGTTATGTCAAAGGTGTATGATTATATAGCCTCATCATCATCATAGCTAGTCCCTCGGAATCAAGGAAGACTTTTTCCACTCTTAAAAATAACCCTTAGGTGGCAGAACAGTCCAATACGAAAACCACAGTCCTTGTCACACGTGGGACAGATCGTCGTTGAGGGAAAGGGTGGGTGGGACAGATTTGCTGTACTCTCTTTCCATTGCCTGCCTGCAAATGGCTGGCCAAACCAGGTACCAGAGGAAGATATTCATCCATACGTCATTCGTAGCAATGAATTGTCAGTGGATAAAGATTGTATCATGTGGGGAGAGCAAGTGTAGTTATCCCAAATATGTTCTGGTCCAAATTGTTAGGAAATCTTCATGACCAGCACCCGGGAATGTGCTTGACCAAGAGTTTTGCATGCAGTTACTTATGGTGGCTTGGTCTCGATAAAGTTATAAAATACATCATCAGTCAGTATACAACATGTCAATCGGTGAGCAAGAAACCTCCATCAGTACCATTACAGTCATGGAAATGGCCTCCCAGGGTGTGGCAAAGGTTACACGTAGATTTTGATGGGCTAGAAGGACAACAATTGTTCATTGTGATTGATAGTCATTTGAAGTGGGTAGAGGTGTTTCCCATGTGTAAAAAAACAAGTAAAACACTAGACAATTTGCATAGATTGTTTCCTTCATATGGCCTGTCAGAAGAAATTGTGTCTGATAATGGACCGCAATTTTGTTCAGAAGAATTTGCACAGTTCATGAGGAGAAACGATGTGAAACCTACCAAAATTCCACCATACCACCCTGCTTCAAATGATGCAGCACGGCGCACAGTACGAATTGTAAAACGTGCCCTCATCAAGCAAATGTTGGATTGAAATGCAAAGAAACGACAGTTGTCGTTGGGCCACAACTTGGCAAAATTTCTAATTTCTTATCGTAATACTCCTCATGCAACTACTGGTAGAACACCAGCAGGGTTGTTTCTCAAATGACAGCCACAAACCAGGTTCTTGTTGCTAAAACCAAACTTGGCTTAGTCAGTAGAAGAGAAACAATTAAGACAGAAAGAGAAATGCGATAGAGGTAGAGTAGGAGAGAAGTGTGAAATTGAATCAGAAGATTAGAGTGAAAAACCATCACCATAAATGGTTACTAGAAAGAGTAGTGAAGATATGTGGCTCTCGCACATATTTGGTCAAGATGTTTGATCATGGATAGATTAGGGTTGTTCACATTGATCATATTTTACCTACAGATGTGGAAGGAGTTGAAAGTTGGAATGATTCGATTATTTCTGATGAGTCCGATAGTCTTGTTACAAGTAGAGTATCAGTAGAAAATCCTAGACCAGATGTATGAGATACAAGTTCAAGACAAAGTCAGAATTTAAGTCTGAGTCCGAGTCAGGCAGACAAACAGTCTGAAGTTGGAAACAGTCAAAATGTAGATCAAGGGTTGCCCTTGGAGAAAAACTCTCCTCGGCTCAGCCGAGAATGAGTCTAATTTCGAAACCAAGTTCGGAAAATTCTGTTCAAGAGCGAAGGTATCCTCTTCGAAACAGAAAACAAGTGGTTAAGTTTGATTTGTAAATATGGCAAAATAAGTCCATATCTTTTGTTGTGCATAACCATGCAAATTATGAATGATGATTATTTTGTTATGATTACTTCTTCATTAAGGAGAGCAAAGTCTAATATAGCTCTACCTAGTGGATTACTGTGATAATGCAACTACTGCTAATAGATAATAAAAGGGTCATGTGATTTTGTCACATTATGTATTGGAGCCATCTTGTATAGTGTGTTTGTTAGTGATGTTCTAAAGAATCTATTACAATAGCCCTGCACCGAAGTTATTGGTAATGACACATACTCATTTCAGCTTTGAACTTCTGTTACCTGTATGCCAGTCTTAAAAATAAATCGTTAAGAAACATTGTTTCACCATTTTAATCTGCCATTACTAACTGTTATAAACATTACTGCAATGCCAACAGCTTTGACGATGTGTTTTATCTGCAGTTTCTGCATGTGCCCAGCAGCTTCCTGGCATGCAAGTTTGCCCGCCAACCCACCATACTCGCGAGCCGCGCTCCGACATGTGTTTCTCACTGTGTCAAATATCACCAAGCAACGCCTTTACAGAGCATCACGATAGCCTTGCCTATTGGATAGAAGGGCAGAAATTTCACCATGTTATTTTTTTAAAAATTTAAAAAACACTACATCTTAAGTACCAAACTGAATAGATGGTTATTCTTTTTAACACCTTCCATTATTTCCTCCTCTATTTTTGAACATTGTTATAAAATGTATTTTCTAGATAGGCCCCCGCCCCCCGGTGATGGGATAACCCGGACAGGCCGCCTGCTGTGACCGAACAATAGTGAGTGAGGCAGCCGGGCTGGGCCAGGCTGGTGGCTTTTGTCACTGACAGTATTGCACTGACTGTGGGCGTGATTTCACTTTGAGCAAGTTTCTAACATTTACCAAAAAGCCGCTGGTGTTCCTTGTTCGTTTCTTGTATATCAGATACAAATTCCCAATTCTATCGTTGCTTCTCTGAAGTTTTACCTCGGTCGCTCTTCCTTGAGCAGGTATGTGCACGCACAGGTGCGCTGGCCGGTCCACCTGGCCCGAAGAGTTGGTGGAACTGACCGCTGAATCCTACTCTAGAACATGGTGGGCCAGCCCTCCGCCGCCGCCAAAACCACTCTTCACTGTCTTCGGCGTCGGCATCAACGAGTTGGTGTCGTTCCTGTGCAGCACGAACCTGGGCATCTTCGCCTTGGTGATCATGAGCATGGCCCTGGCGACCTGCCTCTTCATGGTCATCATAGCCTGCCTGCTCCCGTTTCTCTAGTGGATGGAGAAGAAGAAATGCTCAATGGTGTCGCTGAAGCCAGATAGATCGAAATCGCCGCACTCCATGTGCCATGAGGTGCGTGTCTGGGGTTGGGCTTTATTTTGCTATGAAGCACTGGACCCAGTTAACCGGCATGTACAGACTGCCACATGTAATGGGGCGTCTTCCTGTTATCCTCGCCCGCCTTCGTCTTATTATCCCTTGTTGGAAAGAGGAAATTGTTGGTTCGTTGGGGACTTCTGACTCGGCTTAGTTGCCAGTTGAAGCACAACTCACCCTAATTTACTTGATCGATTTTCAGTGATGGCCTGAACGTCAAATTTGTCTGCTGTTTACTTGTGATTACGCTGTTTGTAGTATTGATACATCGTGCTGTTAATTTTCTACTTATTTGGAGCATTTTCAAACTACTACCTTCTATCCTCCTGGTATGCTGCAGAAACCCTCGTCCATGCCTTTGTTACCTCTACACTTAACTACACCTGACTGGCCTCCCACATTCTATCCTACTTAAACTAGAGGTGATCCAAAACTCAGCAGCCCAGCCCCTGTCCTAACTCGCACCAAGTCCCGCTCACCCATCACTCGTGTGCTCACCGATCAACATTGGCTCCCGATTAAGCAACACCTCAATTTCAAAATTCTCATCCTTGTTTACAAATCCCTCCATGGCCTGGCCCCTATCCTCCTTTAGCCTCACAACCCACCAAAATATCTGCGCTCCTCAAATTCTGCCCTCTTGAACAACCATTGGTGGCCGTGCATTCAACTGCCTAGGTCCCACGTTCTGGAATTCCCTCTCTAAATAAACCTCTCTGTCTCTCTAACTGTCCTCCTTTAAGACGCTCCTTAAAACCTACATCTGCCATAATTTCTTCTTATGTGGCTCGGTGTCAAATTTATTTGTTTTGTCTTAAAACACTCCTGTGAAGCGCCTTGGGACATTTTACTACTTTAAAGGCACTATTTCAATACAAGTTGTTGCTACTGTTGGTAAATAAATTTGATATGCTTGAGCTTCTTGTGGATTTCCTCATGTATCCTGCATTCTTCAGATCACAGCCACCACATGTGACTGGACATACATGGTAAGGCATCCAGTACAGGATGAGCAGAAATTTCCTTCAACTAAATATTAGGCAGACCAAAGCAATTGGCGGGGGGGGCGGCGATTTTAACCCCCCAAAGCGGGTGGGTTTGGGTCAGCGAGAAGTTGAAGTATTAAAAGTCTGAATTTCGAACAGGCCCCCCCCACTCCACCCACCACACACACACTTTCATAGCCAACCCGCTCCCAGGGAGTGGGTCGTCCATTTAAATTTAACTCTGGCTGGTTGGGTTTTGCAGGCCTCGTGAAACCCACAGGCTAAAGTAAGGTGAAGGCTGCTGGATCCAGGAGGTAAGTGCCATTACACTTGTCTTCTGGATCCAGAGTCTCTGCTGAACCCACCCCCTGCGATAGGAGGCTCCACCCACACACCCCCACCGAGGCCTCCTATCCACCACCCCCTGCCACAAGGCCATTCACCAAACCCCACCCCCATGCTACTCATCTCCCTCTGATGCTCACCTAGCTCTCCGATGCTCACCCGCCCTACCCCACCACCCCCATGTTCCTCCTGCTCCCGATCATTCCTGAATCCCTCCATTCTCTTTCTACTCTGGCCCACGATTGTGCCTGACCCCACCCCTGCTTCTTTGGACCCTGAACTGGCACTTCAGCCCCAATCAATGCTGATTTCTACCCCCACTCCTCCTCCAGGCCCCCTTGTGCTCTGGTTCCCCCGGCCCCCAGTGATCCCTCCCTCCTCTCTGTGGCCTCGTGCCACAGGTCTACCCACCCACAGCCAGCCAACCTCATAATCAAATAATTCGGAAGGACCTGCGGGATTCCCGTTCTCCCAGGTTTCCTGACCGCTTCCGAGTGCCCGCGCCCCCCTCCTGGCTTCCAATCTGCCAAACTATTAAAATTCAAGCCAATATCTTCGATCCCTGCCACAAACTGCGTTCCTTAGCCACTGACTCCATCCCTCTTCCTGGCAACTGTCTGAGGCTGCACCAGTCTGTTCGCAAACTTGGTGTTGTTTTTGACCCTGAGATGAGCTTCTGGATACATATCCATGCCATCACTAAGACTGCCTATTTCCACTTGCATAACTCCACCCTGCTTCTACTCATCTGCTGCTGAAACCCTCACCATGCTTTTGCTGCCTCTAGACTTGACTATTCCAACGTGCTCCTGACCGGGTTCCTATTTTCCACTCTCCATAAACTTAAGCTCATGCAGAATTCTGCTGTCCGTATCCTAAGCCGCACCAAATCCCGTTCATCCATCGTCCCTGTGCTCGCTGAAACACGTTGACTCTATTTCACTGTAATCTTCATGTACAGTCACATATGCTTCCTGTTCAACTCAGAATACAGCCATTTAAATACCTGATGCAGCCTTTTAAATGCTGAAGCAGCACTATAAAGTTCTTCATAGCTCGTGCATTCACACAGGCAACCCACAGTTCGAGCAGAAGAATAAGTTAACCACAGACCTGTATACAACATTAGTTAGGCTACAGCTTGAATACTGCATACAGTTCTGGTCACCACATTATAGGAAAGATTAGAGAGAGTACAGAGGAGATTTATGAGGATGTTGCCAGGACTGGAAAATTTTAACTGAGGAAAGATTGAATAGGCTGGGGTTGTTTTCTCTGGAACAAAGGAGGCTGAGGGGAGATTTAATTGAGATGTCTAAAATTATGAGGGGTCTGGATAGAGTGGATAGGAAGGATCTAATACCTTACGCAGAGGGATTAGAGGGGAGATGAGAAAAAAAAAATCACCCAGAAGATGGTGGGGGTCTGGAACTCACCGCTTGAAAGGGTAGTGGAGGCAAAAACCCTCATAGCATTTAAAAATTACTTGGATATGCACTTAAAGAGCTGTGAGCTACAGAGCTACGGACCTGGAAGGTAGGATTAGGCTGGGTAGTTCTTTTTCAACTGGACACGATGGCCTGAATGGCCTCCTGTGTCGTAATTTTTCTATTCTATAAGTTATACATGTCCCTGATCGCATTTTTATGCTGCTTGCACTTTATTATGGCATGTCCTGGTGGAGCTGACCTCATTATGGGCTGGACTTGCTTTCTTCTATTGACCTGGAGCAATTTTTCTGATTGGTCTCGCTGACCACGATGAGGACTCCCCATCTTTGTACAGTGTTACTGATGTTTCCATGGTGTAGGATGTCTTTCAGTTTCACCACCATTATACACTATTTTAGCAGAAAATAATACAAAATAAAAAACATGCATAAAGTTTAAGCAGCATACAAATTCGATCAGGGACAGGTATAATTTATAGAATAGATAAATTACAACACAGAAGGAGGCCATTCGGCCCATCGTGTCTGTGCCGGTAGAAAAAGACCTACCCAGCCAAATCCCACCTTCCAGCACTAGGTCCGTAGCTCTGTAGGTCACGGTTCTTTGGGCTCAATTTTGGCCGAGCCCGTTATTTAACGCACTGACCCGAGTTGCGGCGTTTCAGTACGTCAGGAGATGCTTCAGAAATTTTTTTTCCAACTTTTGGCCTCTTCACTGCAGCCGCGCAGCATGGCCAGTTGTCTCGGGGGTGGGGGGGTTGGGGACGGGTGGTGGAGCCTGTGTTCTCTGCTGGGAAATGTGCCAGGGGGTCTGCACATGCGCGATGGAAAAAAGTGATGGCCGCACATGCGCAGTAGCGCTCCGAGTCTGTGGGCCTCCCGTGCTGCAGATATGAGGAGCCCTCACATGAAGTGCAGTCTTCAAGGCCAGTTCCACAGGCCTCTGTTTGCAGTGCGATAAGCCAGGACGGTCATACTGACCAGGGCTGCACTGAACAAACCTCAGCCATGCACTCGAGTCTTATCCAGCCTGCTTCTGAGCTGAGAGCAGTCACTCGGTGCTCGGCACGACACTGCTGCAAACGTGCAAGGAAACCAGACTTCAAAAGCAACTAACAGTAAGTATTGTATTCTGAAGATTCTTAATCTGAGTTTTTAAGTATATGGCCGTGCTGTATCGAAGAATGCCGATTCTGATCTTCTGGAGATCCAAATTGGTGCTGCTGCTTTTAATTGTGGTGCTGCATGTCCTGATAGCTCTGCTGCCTATACTGGAGCTGAGTGTGCAGAGAAGGTGTGATTGCCACACACAGGCTGCAGACCACAAAGTTCCTCTTCTCCCAAACCAGCCTCTCTGTTGAATTGCTCCCTCTCTCCCCTAGCCCAAGCCGAGTGGCCTCCCAGTGCTTTCTCCAGCTCCTAGCCCAGGCCGAGTGGCTTCCTGCACTGGCCAGCTGCCTTCCTGGACCAAGTGCAGAACGGTGAATTGCAGTTTGATCCGGAAGGTAGGACTTTAATTTTTTGTTTCTTATTGTTTTAATTGTGCGAAGGAAGGATGGTTTTAACATAGAAACATAGAAAATAGGTACAGGAGTAGGCCATTCGGCCCTTCGAGCCTGCACCGCCATTCAATGAGTTCATGGCTGAACATGCAACTTCAGTACCCCATTCCTGCTTTCTCACCATACCCCTTGATCCCCCTAGCAGTAAGGACTACATCTAATTCCTTTTTGAATATATTTAGTGAATTGGCCTCAACAACGTTCTGTGGTAGAGAATTCCACAGGTTCACCACTCTCTGGGTGAAGAAGTTTCTCCTCATCTCAGTCCTAAATGGCTTACCCCTTATCCTTAGACTGTGACCACTGGTTCTGGACTTCCCCAACATTGGGAACATTCTTCCTGCATCTAACCTGTCTAAACACGTCAAAATTTTAAACGTTTCTATGAGATCCCCTCTCATTCTTCTGAACTTCAGTGAATACAAGCCCAGTTGATCCAGTCTTTCTTGATATGTCAGTCCCGCCATCCCGGTTATCAGTCTGGTGAACCTTCGCTGCACACCCTCAATAGCAAGAACGTCCTTCCTCAAGTTAGGAGACCAAAACTGTACACAATACTCCAGGTGTGGCCTCACCAAGACCCTGTACAACTGTAGTAACACCTCCCTGCCCCTGTACTCAAATCCCCTCGCTATGAAGGCCAACATGCCATTTGCTTTCTTAACCGCCTGCTGTACCTGCATGCCAACCTTCAATGACTGATGTACCATGACACGCAGGTCTCGTTGCACTTCCCCTTTTCCTAATCTGTCACCATTCAGATAATAGTCTCTCTCTCTGTTTTTATTTCATCTGCCATGTATTTGCCCACTCACCTAACCTATCCAAGTCACTCTGCAGCCTCATAGCATCCTCCTCGCAGCTCACACTGCCACCCAACTTAATGTCATCTGCAAATTTGGAGATACTACATTTAATCCCCTCGTCTAAATCATTAATGTACAATGTAAACAGCTGGGGCCCCAGCACAGAACCTTGCGTTACCCCACTAGTCACTGCCTGCCATTCTGAAAAGTACCCATTTACTCCTATTCTTTGCTTCCTGTCTGCCAACCAGTTCTCAATCCACGTCAGCACACTACCCCCAATCCCATGTGCTTTAACTTTGCACATTAATCTCTTGTGTGGGATCTTGTCGAAAGCCTTCTGAAAGTCCAAATACACCACATCAACTGGTTCTCCCTTGTCCACTCTACTGAAAACATCCTCAAAAAATTCCAGAAGATTTGTCAAGCGTGATTTCCCTTTCACAAATCCATGCTGACTTGGACCTATCATGTCACCATTTTCCAAATGCGCTGCTATGACATCCTTAATAATTGATTCCATCATTTTACCCACTACCGATGTCAGGCTGACCGGTCTATAATTCCCTGTTTTCTCTCTCCCTCCTTTTTTAAAAAGTCTGTTCCCTAAGACTTGGTTGGTTCAGATGCCTCTATCCCAGGCCGAATGGCCTCCGATATACTTACTTGCGCTGATTTCTTTAACTCTCGGCAAGGGTTTTCTCAAGTGGCAACATACGCTGGCCTAAGCAGAAATGGAGTAACTACTAGCTGGCCAAAGTTTCCTAAATGGTCAGAACTTGCATAGGTGGCTGGTAACGCCACTTTTGAGAAAAAAAAACTTACCTAAAAAAAACTTAACTTAAGTGAGTTACGCTGGTGCAAATTGATTGGGAAATGTTATGTATTCAACCAGCAATGTAACCCATGTATAATCTGACCGAAGTTGTACACTGTGAGAACAATGACCACTAGGTGGTGAACTTGTGGGAGACACTCCTAACCTGGACCTTCAGGTCTAAAAGGGGAAGCTCCACCCATTTCCTGCACTTGAGTGTTCAGGAATAAAGGACAGGTCACAGACTGACCTTCTCTCAAGCATGGGCCTCGTGTGCATTTATACTGTATAATAAGGATGTATCAGGAAAACTGGGGATTTTTAAGTTAGGCCAGAAAAAGCAGCCTACTCCAAAAAAATGGAGCAAATACTGAGGAAAATTGAGCCCTATAAGTGCACATTCAAGTAATTTTTAAATGTGATGAGGGTTTCTGCCTCTACCACCCTTTCAGGTAGTGTCTGCCCATTGCAGCAGCCTGTCTGCCTTCCTGAAGTCTATCACTATCCTCCTCAATGTTCACCATACTTCCAAATTTTGTGTCATCTACAAATTTTGAAATTGTGCCCTGTACACCCTAATCCAAGTCATTAATATATATCAAGAAAATCAGTGGTCCTAGTACTGACCTCTGGGGAACACCACTGCATACCTTCCTCCAGTCCGAGAAACAACCGTTCACCTCATCTCTCTGCTTCCTTCACTTAGCCAATTTTGTATCCATGCTGCCACTGTCTCTTTTATTCCATGCGCCTTTTGGAAGTCCATGTGCACCACATCAACTGCATTGCCCTCGTCAGCCCTCTCTGTTACCTCATCAAAAAATATCAATTAAGTTAGTACTGTGGAAGCACTACTCTTTTCCTGTGGAAGATGGCGATGGCGCATTGCCCGCTCCAGATTCGTGACGGAATACGTGCACTGCCGCCCTGCACTACACGTGCAGCATTACACAGACAGAATTTTCCACCCCCTCCTTGTCTTTTTAAACCCAAGAGTTTCAGCTCAACCATTTGTGACTTCTACCTGCAGATCCACCACAGTAACTGGGAGGGAGAGGGGGGAGGGGTTGGTCACAGGGTAGGGCAGAGGTGGTGGAAAGTGGTGGTGGTGCTGATGATGATTTGGAGGAACAACTGCAATGAGATCACTATCTCCTTGTCAACTATTTTGATCATCAGGAGGATGATAATGAATAGGACGGTGAATTTGGACTCTGACCCTTTCTATGAATTCCCACACAGACCTCCTGTTCCTCTGCCTCAACCCCCTCCAATTCATAAGAATGTAAGAAATAGGAGCAGGAGTAGGCCATCTGGCCCCTCGAGCCTGCTCCTCCATTCAATAAAATCATGGCTGATCTGATCTTGGCCTCAACTCCACTTCCCTGCCCTCTCCCCATAACCCTTGACTCCCTTATCATTCAGAAATCTGTCTATCTACACTGTAAATATGTTCAATGACCCAGCCTCCACAGCACTCTGGGGAACAGAATTCCAAAGATTCACGACCCTCTGAGAAGAAATACCTCCTCATCGTTTTAAATGGGCAACCCTTTATTCTGAAACTATGCCCCCTAGTTCTAGATCCCCCCATGAGTGGAAACATCCCCTCTGCATCTACCTTGTCGACCCCCTTCAGTATCTTACATGTTTCAATAAGATCACCTCTCAGTCTTCTAAACTCCAATGAGTATAGGCCCAAACTGCTTAACCTTCATATGACAACATCTTCATCTCAGAACTCAACCTCGTGAACCTTCTCTGAACTGCCTCCAATGCAAGTATGTCCCTCCTTAAATAAAGAGACCAAAACTGTACACAGTACTCCAGGTGTGGTCTCATCAACATCCTGTACAGTTGTAGGAGGACTCCCCTACTTTTACACTCCATCCCATTTGCAATAAAACCAACATTCCATTTGCCTTCCTAATCACTTGCTGTGACTGCATGCTAACTCTTTGTGTTTCATGTACAAGGACCCCCATTTAAATAATTTGCTTTTTTATTTTTCCTACCAAAGTAGATAACCTCACATTTTCCCACATTATACTCCATTTGTCAAATTTGTGCCCACTCACTTCGCCTATCTATATCCCTTTTCAGAATCTTTGCGTCCTCCTCACAACTTGCTTTCCCACCTATCTTGTATCATGAGCAAATTAAACTACATTACACTCGGTCCCTTCATCCAAGTCATTAATATTGATTGTAAATAGTTGAGGACCCAGCACTGATCCCTGTGGCACCCCACTAGTTACAGTTTGCCAACCTGAAAAGTATCCATTTATCCTCAACTCTCTGTTTTCTGTTAGCCAATCCTCTATCCATGCTAATATATTTCCTCCAATCCCGTGAGCTCTTATGCAGTAACCTTTTATATGGCACCTTATCGAATGCCTTCTGGAAATCCAAATACATGACATATACTTTTTCCCCTTTATCCACACTGCTCGTTACATCCTCAAAGAACTCCAGCAAATTTGTCAAACACGATTTCCCTTTCATAAAACCATGCTGACTCTGCTTGACTGCATTATGATTTTCTAAATGTCTACTACTTCCTTAATAATGGACTCCAGTATTTTCCAAATGGCAGATGTTAGGCTAACTGGTTCATGGTTTCCTACTTTCTGGCTCCATCCTTTTTTACATAAGGGCATTCCATTTGCGGTTTTCCAACCCACTGGGACCTCTCCAGAATCCAGGGAATTTTGGTAGATTGCATCCGCTATTTCTTTTAAGACCCTAGGATGCAGGCCATCAGGTCCAGGGGACTTGTCCACCCTTAGTCCCATTAGTTTGCCTAGTACTTTTTCCTCTAATGATGGTGTTTGTTTTAAGTTCCTCTCCCCCAATAGCCCTTGATGACCAATTATTGGGAGGCTTTTAGAGTCTTCTACCGTGAAGACTGATACAAAATATTTGTTCAAAATCTCTGCCATTTCCCCGTTTCCCATTATTAATTTCCCCAGTCTCATCCTCTAAGTTCATCCCTGCGACTGTGAACTGGTTTAAATTCCTCAGGGCATGGCCTGTACGTGGCTGCCCAGTCCCCATTCAGGACACATTTCTTGACTAGAGACAATAGCGGGTCTCTATTTGTCCAGACTTTAATCTGACGGGCTGTCACGGGTGAGCCTTCGCTTCCGAAAGCTTCAACAGCCGTTGACCTTCATATCATAAATTTAATTGAGCACTCGGGACTTGGTGGCCCAAAAGTGGGAAAGGCCATAAAAGGACGGAGCGATTTAATGGTGGAATACTATCAAAAACAGTTTCTGCCTGATCTTTTCCCCACATAAATGTACTTACCCCAATTATGTAGCACAAATACGGCAAGGAAATTCACTCCCTATGTTCCTAATCCAACAGGGAAAGAAACAAACATTGCTTAATTAGGATACTGCGGATACTGGAATCTGAAATACCTTGAAGTTCTGCTCTTCCCTCAGACGGGATTCCTGTTTGTCTCTTTTACCTTGTTCATCTTCATTGCTTTCTGTTTCCCTTCTCATGTTCGATCAAGTGTCTGCCAAAACTCGTTTTCACAGCCACATTTCTTTCCTCAGTAACTGTCTCCATATCTGACTTAACCCACCTGGATTCCAACTGAAATTCCACCCTTCATGTTTTGGATCCACTCAGGATTACAGATATCTCTGAGATATTCACCGTTCCTCGAACCACTGCTCTCACCGCATCCCGAGATCCACGCTCAATGCTATGCGCCACCACAAGCGCACTCTCGACCTCTCTCTTCAGCAGCACCGACTAAGCTGTCCTGGTCCACAGTTCCATTTCCATCCTTCGCCACATCCAGCACTTTAACAAAAAACTTTTTCTCTTCCTTTCAGGTGTCAAGGATCATAAGCTTCAACAACTCTTGGACACCAACGCCCCTCCCAAACCACCACTCCTTCACTTCCCTCTGATTCCATCTCTTCCAACCCCCCACCCCCGCCATGTTTTCGCTATCCCCTCTGATCTTCCCCTCCCTGACCCCGAACGATCAATCCTCAGCAAAGGCCTGAACTTCATCCGCTTATGTCCCCACCTCAATGAATTTCGAGCTCAGCACGATGCTCAGCTCTTTTTCCACCCACTTCTTCGGCCAGGAGTCTTTCCTCCGCACAGCTGACCTTTTTTCCTGTTTTCAGAATTTAACAGAGAAAATGGCAAGCAGAACGGCGATTCACGCCATTGCAAGGGACAATGCGGCCAGTAATGGGGCCATCAACACCTGCTAATGGCGCACTCCAGGACAATAACAGGGGCAGTCAGGGACGATCGACTGGCAAGGGACCTTTTGTTTCCAACAGCAGCTCATGTTGAAGGCATGGAGGCACACACTCAGCCGGAGTTTGCAGAGATGAGGAAAATATCTGCAGAAATTTCAGAAATGAACGCTGGGGGAAATTGCTGGAAGCTGAAGTTCAGCGAGTTCATGTGGAGCACATATACAATTCATACACCAGGACACCACCGATAATGATGAAAGTGCTCCTCAATGGCATCCCAGTATCAATGGAGCTAGACATGGGGACCAGCCAGTCCCTGATGGGTATCAAACAATTCAAAAAGTTATGGGCGTCCAAGGCCAGGAGGCCAAAATTATCGCCGATTGACGCACAGCTACAGACATACAAAAAGGAGATCATTCTGGTGCTAGGCAGCGCCACGGTAGTCATGACCTACAAAGATTCGGAGAACAGGTTGCCACTCTGGGTTGTCCCGGGGGATGGTCCCGCACTGCTGGGGAGGAGTTGGCTTGCTGTCATGAACTGAAAATGGGGCGATGTCAATGCAATTTCCTCTGTGGAGCGAGTATCATGCTCACAGATCCTGGACAAATTTGACTCATTATTTCAACCCAGCATTGGCACTTTCATGGGGGCCAAGGTAGTGATTCACATAAACCTGGATGCCAGGCCAGTACACCACAAGGCCAGGGCAGTGCCGTACATGATGCGGGAAAAGATAGAAGGCCTGCTGAGGGAAGGCATCATCTCGCCAGTCGAATTCAGTGACTGGGCAAGCCTGATTGTGCCGGTGCTCAAGGCGGATAGGTCGGTCAGGATATGTGGTGATTACAAGGACACCATCAATCGGGTGTCACTCCAAGACCAGTACCCGCTACTGAGAGCAGAGGACCTCTTTGCAACGCTATCCGGTGGCAAACTTTTTTCAAAATTGGACCTGACCTCAGCTTACATGACCCAGGAGCTGGCGAGTGAGTCGAAGAAGCTGACCACCATCACGACACACAAGGGGTTGTTTGAGTACAACAGATGTCCATTCGGGATTCGCTCGGCCGCCGCGATCTTCCAACTAAATATGGAAAGCCTCCTCAAGTCGATTCCAGGGACAGTGGTTTTTCAGGACGACATCCTTATCACGGGTTATGATACTGAAGAACACCTCCACAACCTGGAGGAGGTGCTACGCAGACTGAACCGGGTAGGGCTGCGACTGAAAAAGACGAAGTGCGTCTTCCTAGCTCCAGAGGTAGAATTCCTGGGGATGAGGGTAGCAGCAGACGGGATCAGCCCTACTGCGTCCAAGACGGAAGCGATCCAGAGAGCACCCAGTCCCCGTAACATGATGGAGTTGCGTTCGTTCCTGGGACTCCTGAACTATTTTGGTAACTTTCTTCCCAAATTGAGCACGCTGCTAGAGCCACTACACATGCTCCTACGCAAAGGTCTCGAATGGGTCTGGGGGGACAGCCAGGAAAGGGCTTTTAATAGAGCACGCCACCGAGGGGGCTACCGAGCATGCTGCTGAGATGGTCATGGCTGTTGAAGCTTTCAGAAGCGAAGGCTCACCCGTGACAGCCCGTCAGATTAAAGTCTGGACAAATAGAGACCCGCTATTGTCTCTAGTCAAGAGATAGGAAGACACATGGCAGATGAAATTTAACACAGAGAAGTGTGAAGTGAAGCAGCCCACATCTTTTAATGTGGGTTCGGGAGGAGCTCTCCTACTCCTGGCTCCATATTGAGGAAAGTATGGGGCCTTCCTGCCTCTTAGCAAAGCATTATGCTGTGCAAGTTCAGCATGTGGCGAGTGAAGGTCTGGGGCATTCAAAAATCTGAAACAGGTCTTTAGGATCCACAGGACCTTAATGTGTGTAAATGATTCTGCCGTTAAAATGTTCTTGACATGTACTCCTGTCACGAGCCCATCTACCTTAAATAATAGGTGGGTGGCACACTTCCAGCTGGAAATGTGCGTGCACTTCCTGCCAACCATATTGGAGGCTTTGGAGCAATGTTCCCCCTAATTATTTTTGGGTGTGCGGTCCCTTTTAACGGACTGTGTGACCCATTCAAAAGTCTGCGCATGCGTGAAATGTCCCATTGAAAAGCCGGTGATCAGTCTGCGCGGGACCTCCAGACAACCACACGGCTGCACAGCTTAATGGGAATATTGCTTTGGAGGCTGTTTAGCGCCAGAAAAATGGGTGCTGCATGGCCAAATATTTAGGCAGCAGCTCTGATTTGCAAGAGAGGCCTTGACAATGATGTGCTCCAAGCATGCTCGTAGATAACCTTTAGTTAACTTTCACTGTAGGGCAGGCATTGTTAACAACAGTAAGGTCAGCTGTGGCCCTTAAATCTGCCTCCATCTCATTTCAAGCTGTCGTATGGGGAAGTTGCCCACAAGCCACCCTCCTCACAACCATCTCATGCAGCACAACTTGTGTTCCACCAGCCATCAGACCGCGAGTCAGGTGCTGGGCTGTTCCATCTCTTTCTTGCCAGTAGGCTCCATTTTATGCCTCCATATTGGATTTCCTTTTACTTTGTTTTTGCTGGCCATTTCTTTCCCCTTTCTTCCTTCAGCCTTGGTAAAGGCTGCCAACAGATGTAACTACATTTTGAGGTTTTCCATACGTTTTAAGAATTCTTGGCCCACATGGAGTCATTTACTTTTAACCGATCACATCTTGTCATGTATGTAACCAGCATACTACTGTAACCCTTATACCAGAGCAGTGAGAAAATTGAAAGTGAACAGGACAGGCTGCTCAGAGAGGGCATAATTTCGCCCGTTGAATTCAGTGAATGGGCAAGTCCCATTGTTCCTGTCCTTAAAGCGGACGGCTCGGTTAGGATCTGTGATGACTACAAAGCCACCATCAACCGGGTGTCCCTGAAGGACCAATACCCGCTCCCGAGGGAGGAGGACCTTTTTGCCACATTGGCAGGTGGCAAGCTGTTCACGAAGTTGGACCTCACTTCAGCCTACATGACTCAGGAACTGGCTGAAGAATCCAAGCTTCTGACCACCATCACGACGCACAAGGGTTAATTCATCTACAACAGGTGTCCTTTTGGCATCCGTTCGGTGGCCGCCATCTTTCAGAGAAACATGGAAAGCTTGCTGAAATCCATTCCCGGGAAAATCGCATTCCAGGACGACATCCTAATAACTGGTCGAGACACCGAGGAGCACCTCCACAACTGGAGGAGGTGCTACGCCGACTGGACCAGGTAGACCTGCGGCTGAAGAAGGCCAAGTGTGTGTTTTTGGCCCCAGAAATCGAGTTTTTGGGTAGGAGGGTTGCCGCAGACGGGATCCGGCCGACTGAATCTAAAACAGAGGCGATCCGTTGTGCGCCCAGGCCCAGCAACACATCAGAGTTGCGATCGTTCCTGGGACTTTTGAACTATTTCGAGAACATCCTGCCGAACTTAAGCACATTGTTGGAGCCGTTACACGTGCTCCTGCGTAAGGGTTGCGAATGGTTTTGGGAGGAGTGTCAAGAATAGGCTTTCAACAGTGCGTGTTAACAAACTGTTAACGTTGTATGACCCCTGTAAAAAACTAGTTTTAACATGCGATGCAACATCATACGGGGTTGGGTGTGTGTTGAAGCAGGGTAATGGAGACGGACAACTCCAACTGGTGGCTTATGCCTCCAAGTCGCCCTCCCAGGCAGAGCGTGGGTACGGCATGATCGAAAAGGAAGCACTCGCTTGCGTTTATGGTGTGAAAAGAATGCACCAATACCTTTTCGGCAGATTGTTCGAGTTAGAAACGGACCACAAGACATTAACTTCTCTGTTGTCCGACAGCAAGGCGGTCAATGCAAATGCGTCAGCTCGCATACAGCGATGGGCTCTCACGCTGGCTGCGTATGACTACACCATAAGGCACCGGCCAGACACCGAAAACTGCGGTGACGCGCTCAGCAGGCTTCCCCTTGCCACCACCGAGGGGATGGCGAAGCAAAGCGCTGAGATAGTCATGGCCGTTGAGGCTTTTGACACCGCAAGCTCCCCCATCACAGCCCGCCAGATCAAACTCTGGACCAATAGGGACCCCCTCCTATCCATGATAAAGAAATGTGTCCTGACGGGGGATTGGGCGCCCACGCACGGGGCATGTCCCGAGGAGGTCAGACCGTTTCAGAGACGGATGGATGAGCTCTCCATCCAAGCCGACTGCCTGCTATGGAGCAGCCGAGTGGTCATGCCCCAGAAAGGGATGGAAGCATTCATCAGGGAACTCCACAGCGAGCACCCTGGCATCATGTTAATGAAGGCCATTGCCCGGTCACATGTATGGTGGCCGGGGATTGACTCAGACCTGGAACACTGGGTTCGCAGGTGCACGACGTGTGCCCAGCTAGGCAACGCCCCCAGGGAGGCCCCGCTCAGCCCGTGGCCCTGGCCTACCAAGCATTGGTCACGCATTCACATGGACTATGTGGGCCCGTTAATGGGAAAAACGTTCTTGATAATTGTCAATGCATAGTCGAAATGGATCGAGTGCATCATATTAAACTCATGCACGACATCCATCACTGTGGAGAGCCTGCGCAAGGTTTTCGCGACCCACGACTTACCGGACATTCTGGTCAGCGACAATGGCCCGTGTTTCACCAGCCATGAATTCCAGGAGTTTATGTCGGGTAATGGCATCAAACATGTCTGGACGGCGCCGTTCAAGCTGGCTTCCAATGGCCAGGCGGAACGTGCAGTCCAAGTCATAAAGCAAAGCATGCTCCGCATCCAAGGACCCTCTCTGCAGTACCACCTATCGCGCCTCCTGCTGGCCTATAGGTCCCGGCCGCACTCGCTCACGGGAGTTCTCCTCAAAACGCGGCTGTCCCTCATCCACCCAACCCTGGCAGACATTGTTGAGGGCAGGCGCCAGTCCCAAACCGAGTGTCACGATCGTAACTCAAGGGAGAGGTGTATAGAAATGGATGATCCGGTATTTGTACTTAAGCATGCATTGGGACCCAAGTGGCTGGAAGACACCGTAATTGGTAAAGAGGGGAATAGGATCATAGTGGTCAGACTCAATAATGGGCAGATATGCCGCAAACACTTGGACCAGGTAAAGAAAAGGTTCAGCATAGACACCGATGAACATGAAGAAGAGCATGAGATGTCAACCACATCACTGCCAGTGGATGAGCAACAAGAACAATCACCAGCATGCACAGTCCCTGCGGCTAACCCGGACAGGCCAGAATCACCTCAGGTGACAGAAACGCATGCCAAGGCTCAGCCACCAGAGCCTCAACTGCGGGGCTCCACGAGAGAGCGTCGACCACCTGATAGACTTAACCTTTGAGTCAAAAAGACGTGAGGGGGGAGGTGATGTCATGTATGTAACCAGCATACTACTGTAACCCTTATACAATTGTAACCCTCATGTAACCACTACATACAGTACATACTTACTAGAAATGCACACCTTGACCACAGGGGGTGTACATGTGGGAGACACTCCTTACCTGGAGATTCAGGTATATAAGGGGAGGTCCCTCGCAGGGCCAGCACTGGGTGAAGGTGAAGGTCACAGAGTGACTGTGTCTGCAGTACATGCCTCATGTGATTATGTTTAAGAGTTAAGATTTTACCTAAGATTTCTTAAGATTTCTTTAAGATTTTACCTAAAATGCAATTTTCTGGTCTCCCCATTATACTAGCTCCCTGTACAAGGCCAAAGCTGCACACAGATATGAATCTTTCTGCAAATGACCTGACCACAGAAAATTACATGTAATCTACTCAATACATTCTTGGTTAATCTCGCACTTGTTTCGCGATTGAAAAAAGTGTGCAGAAATCCATTGTGACGGATTTCCTCTTACTTTGCACATTGCATGCAATTCCAGGGGTAGGGAATTAGATGTGCCCATCAAATAAACAGTGACAGCTTGATTTAGATATTAGCTCCCATTTTAACTGGAGGTGAAGGGCAAGCATGGGGCCAACAGGGTGAGTGTTAGGCTTGCTGGCGTGAGGTCCAGACCATTTTAACTTCTTGGCCTCATTTAAATCACCAGGCCCAACTCCCACCTGAATCTAGCATCAGTGATGATGGACTGGTGGGAGTTGAGCAAGCGGGGATGGAGGTCATGGCCAGGGACCCTTGGAAACAGTCCCCAGCAGTCAGGTAGGTGGTGGGAGGGGTAGGCGGTCGGGGAAGGGAAGCCCAGGTTTCCTTGTGTATCCAAGAGGAGCACTCCTGTTTCTCCAAGCCCAAAGGAAACCCTTTAAAATAAATCACACCTTTTTGGCCCTCTTATACGCCCTATGCTCCTTCACACCCAGATCTCCTAACAAGGCTGGCACCGGGTACAAAATGGTAGAATATACTCAAACCGTGTAACGAGCTCCTGTGTAATACCAAAATATGCACAGGCCGGGTAACGGACTGTTGTACAACAGAATATACACAGACAGGTTAACAAGCTTCTGTATAATTTCAGAATATAGGGCCCAAGTTTCAGGCCACGCAGCCCGGACCTGGACACCCGTTTTTCGCGCCAGAAAGTGCGCCTAAAAAATCTTATCTATTCTCCAGCTCCCTGCAGGTCCTCTGGAGCTGGGCGCGGCGCAGCACGAGCTGTAGGGGGCGGAGCCAGGTCCCTGCGCTGAAAACAGTGCCGAGACCTCTGCACATGCGCGCTACAGTGGGCGCACATGTGCAGTAGCTCCAGGCGGCCAAAACTGTGGGAGGGGCCCGAAGCACGCAGCCCCTAGCCCTAGCCGAATGGCCTCACTGGGGCTGCGTAGATAAGGCTCCTCCCACCCGACCGGACCCGACCCGAACCCTGCTCTCCCCCCGCCCCCCCCCGGACCTCCGCGACCCCCCCCCCCACCCCCCCGAGACCTGACGCCACCTACCTGTAAATCCAGCCCGAGGTCTTGGGCCCGGCCATTCAGCCTCCTTCTCTCCCTCCCCCCCTCTCTCCTTCCCTCCCTCCATCCTCTCCCTCCCTCCCCCTTCCCTCCCTCCTCTCTCCCTCCTCTCTCCTTCCCTCCCGCCTCTCTCCTTCCCTCCCTCCCTCCTCTCTCCTTCCCTCCTCTCTCCTTCCCTCCCTCCCTCCTCTCTCCTTCCCTCCTCTCTCCTTCCCTCCATCCCCTCCTCTCTCCTTCCCTCCCTCCTCTCTCCTTCCCTCCCTCCTCTCTCCCTCCCTCCTCTCTCCCTCCCTCCCCTCTCCCTCCCTCCCTCCTCTCTCCCTTCTCCCCCTCTCACCCCCTTCTCCTCACCCCTCCTCCTCCTCGCCCCTCCTCTCCTCCTCCCACCCCCCCACCCCTCCTCATCCCCCCCACCCCTCCTCCTTCTCCCCCCCACTCCAGCTCCCTCAACCTCCACCCCACCACACCCAACCCCCCCTCTACCCCCACCCCACCCCCCTCCACCTCCACCTCCACCCCACCCCCTCCACCTTCATCTCACCCCCCTCCACCTCCACTCCACCCCCTCGACCTCCACCCCACCCCTTCCCCCTCCACCCCACCCCCTTCTCCCCCTCCCCCCCCTTCTCCCCTTCTCCCCCTCCCCCCACCCCACTTCTCCCCCTCCCCCCACCCCCCTTCTCCCCCTCCCCCCCACCCCCTTCTCCCTTCCCCCCCTTCTCCCCCTTCTCCCCCTTCCCCCACCCCACTTCTCCCCTTGGGTTGTATTTTGCGCATGTCACGCACCTTCTAAGGTGGTCCTCTATATCTCTACCCATTCCCTTCTACCACCAGCATCTGGACATCGAGCTTATCATGTTGGTTCTACCTGTATGGACTTGCCTGTGGTATAAATTTAGTCAGCTCCCCTGGATGCATTCTGGGACCACCATGTTCCCATCTTTCCTCCATACCCCGTCGGTTCCTTGTTGGGCTCCTCTTCACTTCCATCCCTCCTTTTCCTATGGAGTGGCTTCTCCCTGTACGTTAAGCATTGGCCCTCCTCCTGAAGTCATGTATCTCCATCTAGTCCAGGCTATCATATAATCATGCACTACTCCAAAAGTATACCGACTGTCTGTATAGATGGTTACTCTTTTTCCCTTAGCCATCCTCAAAGCCTTGGTGAGAGCCACCAATTCAGTCACTTGAGCCGATAGACCCTCTTCAAGCCATCCTTTCCTTCCAACCTGTCTGCTGCTAACTACCACTGCCCATCCTGTTCATGACATCCCGTTGATATAGTGCCGGGAACCATCTACATATAGATCCATGTCTGCCTCCTCAAGCGGGGTTTCACTAGCATGACTTCTTCGCTCGTCTTCTCCTGTCGGGCTACACTGGTGCTCCTCTCCCTCCATAATGATCCACCCTGCAGAGTTGTTACAGTTGTCTTTTATTATTGTTACCGTCCCGTTGGGGGGTAAGAGCATTGCTTCCCACCTAGTCCTTCACGCATCGGATACCGTTTTTAGCCTTCCTGTGTTAAGCAATTCTACTAAGGTATGCTGGGTATGTAATTGAGTCACCACCACGTTAAAATGATCTTTACAGTGGTACGTATCGATGTGGAAGGGCCTATTCTGGTCAGGTAATCTCAGGGCTGGAACACTTGTGGGAGCTTGTTTTAACTTTACAAATGCCGTTTCCTGATCAGGGCCCCAGTCCATTGGCTCTTGGGAGGGTTTCCCCCCCTTTGACCAGGTCCTGTATAGGTTGGGCCATCTCGGCATATTCGGGGATAAAATTGCGGCAATAGTTGAATAGCCCTTGTACCTGCCTGACCCCTTTCATAGTCCCTGGCCTTGGCATTGATTTAATTGCCTCCTTTCTGTCCTTGGGCATTTGTCTTTTTCCTTGTGTTATGATGTATCCTAGATATGTTACTTCACTCTTTCCATAGTCTTTATAACCATTATAATTTATTTATTTTCCTTCTGGCACATGGGAAAACATTCACTTCCAATTAAGAAACCCAAATTAATAATGTCCAGTATTTTTTTTAAATTTCATGCAGCAATGCTAAAGTTGTTTGGTGAACTAAATAAAACAGCTGTCAGTGGAAAGGGTTAACTCCTTTGCAAATTTGTAAGAAGGCGTAATTCTTTTTTTTAAAACCTTTCCGATATGAGAGACAATTCATCTCGGTTTTACAAAGGTTTTCAAACTGGACATTTACTTTACTGAAGTAGAAACTTTCCCGTAATTTAAAATATCATTTTCCAAATAATTAAATGGCACCTTTATTTTTCCTGGCGAAAATCATTATCAACATAGAGTGTCTTTTATCTCTTTTCCGATTTGGTGAAAGTTTCATATTCACAATTTGAAAAGAAACCGGAATTTCACCGTGGCCACAATGAAAGTCCGGTTTTCATTGGTTAATTACCCTCAATAATCCAATTAAACCAATATCTTTTTCATTTTCTCCTTTCTTCAGACGCCTTTCCAATGAACTGTAAAAATATTGAATTAGTTTTTGTATCTAACAAACATTTTACACAGAAGGCTTGTAGCTCCAAGAAATTGTTAATTTAAACTACATAAGACAATCGCCATTTTTTGTACTCTAATTAAACCGTTCAATTTGTTTTTCTTCTGGCAACTGTAACTTCAAGGTTGAAGTTTTATCTTTTGTTAAACAAACCCATCCTTTGAGCATTTCATGTCTGAAAAGTTGAGGAGCTAAAACAGACATACAGACAATCATTTCTCTTTTAAAAGACCGGCTTTCAGACAAATGAAAAATTCATGAACTCCCACCTCAAATATTCCAAAGTCAAGAAAACTTCCATGTAATCACTTTCATTTAAAGACAGATATTCACATCAACTTTTCACACAGCTTATCTTTCTCTTCCTCAGCACAAAAGCTGAAGCTTCTGTGTCAGTTTTATTTTTCAGCAACTTCTTATTCTTGCATGCCATTTCTCGTCTGGGTACGTTTACCCCTCTACCAGATTCCATGTATTGTTTCCAAGTCTTGGACTTCTCTAACGTCCGGCCGGACTAACAATACTGATTGCCTCCCTAATCTGGTTCCTCGGCAACTTAAGTGTCGGTTTTAACTTGTAAGTTTTTTATTTGATTATTTTCACATTCTTTCCTGCTAGCATTTATACCCGAGACCTTTCTGGTCCATATATCAGAGGCTCCCCTGGTCTTCATTCCATCCCACTGGCCAGTTTTTCCTAAAGATGCTGGGGTCGGCACCCACTGCCCCTTTAGGTTGTATTCCTTCTTGTTTGTGCCACGCATGATCAATACAGGCTTCTCTTTGTTTTATTATGTCACCCGTCATGCTATCCTACCTCGGGTCTTCGCCCTTCTGTAGTTCGCTATAACTTAGTTCTTTATACCGATTACCTCCTTCAGGTGATACAGCTCTGCAGATGGGACAAAAAAGAATACTCACTGCAATAGCTGCCACATCATCTGGGATGGAATGTCTGCACCCTGCTCGCAGTGCCAAATGTTGGGGTAAAAAGAAGACTGCTCTGATTCAAGGTGGACTCGCTGATATAAGGAATCGACACCCGCCTGTTAATGCGACCACAGAATCACTCAGACAAAACCTTGGATCAACCGGTCTTTATTCAAGCATGCAGGGGAATTAACCTTCTAAGAACAGAGGTTTCTACATCGACAGTTATACATTTTCTCAGGTGTGCGACCCTCCTACAAAACCACCGATTGGTCTACTGCTTATCAGCAATGTTACATTGATTCGTTGACCCTTATCAGACTGGCTCTGAGTGGTTCCCCCATCCTTTCCAGCTTCCATCACCTGTCAGTCTTATGGGATGTGTTTGTTCAGTGGTGTCAACTTTGCCTCAGTTCCTCATGAAGTTTTGATTAACCTTGTTTCCAAGGGTGGTGCCTCCTTATCCCTCTCCCAAGATCTCGAGTCAAAACTACCAGTCAATACTATAATCTATGTTCCCCAAACAGCTTATTCTACTGTCGTTGGCAAGTGTTGTTCTGTACTGAATCTTCCATCTGTCTGTGCTAGGGTTCAACGCATTTACCAGCAAGCTTTGCTTTTTAGCTATTCTCCATTTTAAAACCCATTTGTAAGTGAGTTTTATAAGCGAGCTATACATGCATATAAGCGAATGTCTACTTCCATTTTGGTGACAGTATTTTATCCCTTTAAAATACTATACCCCCTTACAATTTGCTTCTACTCTAAAAATGAGTTCTTAGCTGACTGAACAGTCCAATACGAGAACCACATTCCCTGTCACAGGTGGGACAGATTGTCATTGATGGAAAGTGTGGGTGGGACTGGTTTGCCACACGCTCTTTCTACTGCCTGCGCTTGGTTTCTGCATGCTATCGGCGATGAGGCTCGAGGAACTCAGCGCCCTCCCGGATGCAATTCCTCTACTTAGGGTGGTCTTTGGCCAGGGACTCCCAGGTGTCAGTGGGGATGTTGCACTTTATCAAGGATGCTTTGAAGGTGTCCTTGAAACATTTCCTCTGCCCACCTTTCGCTCATTTGCCGTGAAGGAGTTTCGAGTAGACCGTTTGCTTTGGGAGTCTCGTGTCAGGCATGCAAACAATGTGCCCAGCGGAGCTGATCGCGTGTGGTGTTGTTGGGGATGTTGGCCTGGTTGAGGATACTAACGATGGTGCGTCTGTCCTCCTAAGGGATTTGCAGGATCTTGCGGAGACATCGTTGGTGATATTTCTCCAGAGACTTGAGGGGTCTACTGTATATGGTCCATGTCTCTGAGCCATACAGGAGGGCAGGTATTACTACAGCCCTGTAGACCATGAGTTTGGTGGCAGATTTGAGGGCCTGATCTTCGAACACTCTTTTCCTCAGGCAGCCGAAGGCTGCACTGGCGCACTGGAGGCGGTGTTGAATCTCATCGTCAATGTCTTCCCTTGTTGATAAGAGGCTCCTGAGGTATGGGAAATACCTTATCAAATCTGTGCTTACTGTCCCTGATTAATCCTTGCCTTTCTAAATGTTGATTTATCCTGTCCATCAGGATTTTTTCCAATAATGTTAGGCTGAAAGGCCTGTAATTACTCAGCCTATCCCTTTCTCCCTTCTTAAACAAGGGTACCACATTAGCAGTCCTTCAGCACCATGCCTGAATCCAAAGAGGATTGGAAAATGATGGTCAAAGCCTCTGCTATTTCCTCTCTTGCTTCGCTCAACAGCATGGGATGCATTTCATCTGGGCCTGGGGACATCCACTTTCAAAGCTGCCAAACCCCTCAATACCTCCTCTCTCACTATGTCTATTTAATCCAGAATTTTACACTCCTCCTCGATAGCAGTATCTACATTGCCCCTTTCCTTTGTGAAAACAGAAGCAAAGTATTCATTAAGAAACATACCTACATCTTCTGCCTGCACACACCCTCATGGTCTCCAATAGGCCATACCCTTTCTTTAGTTAACCTCTTGCTCATGCTCTTAATATATTTATAGAACATCTTTGGGTTTTCCTTGATTTTACTTGCCAAGAATTTTTCATGTTCTCTTCGCATTCCTAATATCCTTTTTAATTTCCTTCTGAACTTCCTATATTCCTCCAGAGATTCTACAGTATTTAGCCATCGGTATATGATACAAGCGTTCCTTTTTTTCTTTATCCTTCCCTGTAAGTCCCGAGATATCCAGTGGGCTCTAGAATTATTATTCCCACCCTTTTTCTTTAAGGGCACATGTTTGGCCTGAGCCCTCAGGATCTCCTCCTTGAATGCCTCCCACAGTTCTGACACTGATTTACCTTCACGTAGCTGTTTCCAGTCCACTGTGGCCTAATCACTTCTCAACTTAGCAAAGTTAGCTTTTCCCCAATTTGAGACTTTTATTCCTGGTCTATCCTTGTCCTTATCCATAACTACCTTGAATCTGACTGAATTATGGTCACTGGCACCCAAGTGCTCTCCCACTGATACTCCTTCCACCTGCCCAGTTTCATTCCCCAAAACTAAATCCAGAAACGCTCCCTCCCATGTTGGGCTTGTTACATACTGACTAAAAAAATTCTCTTGAATGCATTTTAGGAATTCTGCAGATCGAGGTCCAGGAGAGGCATGAGTTTGGGACTCAGAAGAGACAAGGGCCCAGGCGCAGCACGGGCCAGCCGACAATGCGATATGTGTGCGCACTAGGTCCGTGCAGCAGAGCTGGTCTCCAGTCATCTTGGTTAATCCTTGCCACTGGACCAAGACCGAGCTCTGTCAAGCCCGTGTGGTGGCTGGGGTGCAATGGCCACCACACATTAAAAAATCCATGCTCAGGCATCTTCCACCCTTCAAGATGTAGTTCAGGATCTGGAATATTAGATCCTTCATTGAAACACCTGTGAATTCATCCCTTTTCGATGTGGAAGCATGTCATCCTCGTTTCGAGGGACTGCCTATGATGACATGATGATATCCTTCACACTATATTTGTCCCAATCAATATTAGGATAGTTGAACCCTTTAATTTTTCTCCAAGCCCCCTACTATTACTGCCCTATGGTTTTTAAACTTCACAGAAATTTGCCTACATATTTATCTCCTTCCCACTGTTTGGTCAGCAGTGTGATCGCCCCTTTTTTATTTTTCAGTTTGACCCATATGGCCTCATTTGATGATCCCTCTAACATATCATCCCTCCTCACAGCTGTATAGTTTATTTAATCAATACCGCGACCCCCCCCCCTCTTTATACCCCCCTCTGTCCTGTCTAAAAATGTGTGATCAGGAATATTGAGCTGCCAAACCTGCTCCTCTTTCAGCCATGTCATACTCCCAGGTGTCTACCTGTGCTCCGCCTTATTTGCTATACTCCTTGCATTGAAGTATATACCATTTAGCACAGGAAGACCTCCTTGATTACTACTTACTAACTCTTGTTTCCTCTGTCTGACAACTTCACTTTCTATATTCTTGCTTTGCAATTTCAGCTTTACTTCCCTACTGAATTTGTCCTCAAGTTCCCATCCCCCTGCCAAGATGTTTTAACTCTCCCCAATAGCACGAGCAAAATTCCCCGTGAGGATCTTGGTCCCAGCGCTGCTGAGGTGCAACCTCTCCGGTTTATACAGGTCCCATCTCCCCCGCAGAAGCAGTCCCAATGCCTCAGGAATTTAAAGCCTCCCTCCTACACTAACTCTTCAGCCACGCATTCATCCTCTCTATCCTTCTATTCTTATACTCATTAGCACGTGGCACCGGTAGTAACCCAGAGATTACTACCTTTGAGGTTGAACCCTTTAATTTTTCTCCTTGCTCCCTAAATTTTGCCTGCAGTACCTCATCCATCTTTCTACTTAAGTCATTGGTCCCAATATGGACCACAACCTCTAGCTGTTCACATTACCCCAGAATGCCCTCCATTCCGTTCTGTGACATCCTTGACCCTGGCACCAGGGAGGCACCATACCATCCTAGAGTCATGTCTATGGCTGCAGAAACACCTCTCTATTCCCCTAACTATTGAATCCCTTACCATTATAGCTCTTTTATTCTTTGTCCCTCCCCTCTGTGCAGCTGAGCCACCCGTGGTACCTTGGACTTGGCTTTGGCTGCACTCCCCAGAGTCACCATCGCCCTCAACGGTGCTCAATAGAGAATATTGGTTGGAAAGCGAGATGGACTCAGGAGGGGACTCCTGCACTACCTGCCTAGCATTCTTCCTCCATCTGGTGGTCACCCACTTCCCCTCTGCCTGCACACTTTTAGGCTGCGGGATGACCACCTCCTGAAAGGTGCTATCCATGTAGCTCTCAACCTCATGGATGCACCGTAGTGACTCCAGCCGCTGCTCAAGCTCCAAAATGCAGAGTTCAAGTCGTTGAAGCTGGAGAAACCTCCTGCTCACAGGTTGTATAGGTTACACGAAGTGTCCAGGACTTCTCACATGCCACAGGACGTGCTCTCCACAGGACTGAGCTGCCCTGCCATCCCTCTAATTATCTGATTATAAAAGAGAAAGAGAGATACTTACAATCAAACAGCCAATCACTTACCTGCCCAGACGAGGAGGGATATACTTGCATGGGAGGCAGTTCTGAGAAGGTTCACTAGGTTGATTCCTGAGATGAAGGAGTTGACTTATGAAGAAAGGTTGAGCAGGTTGGGCCTAAACTCATTGGAGTTTAGAAGAATGTGAGGTGATCTTATTGAAACATATAAGATACTGTGGGGGCTCGACAAGGTAGATGCAGAGAATATGTTTCCACTTGTGGGGGAATCTAGACCTGGGGCATAGTTTAAGAATAAGGGAGCGCCCATTTAGAACTGAGATGAGAAATTTCTTCTCTCAGAGGGTTGTAAATCTGTGGAATTCTCTACCCCAGAGAGCTGTGGAGGCTGGATCATGGAATATATTTAAGGTGGAGATAGATAGATTTTTGAATGATAAGGGGGTGAATGTCTACATGAATTTTAGCAAGGCTTTTCACAAGGTCCCACATGGCAGGTTGGTCAGAAAAGTAAAAGCCCATGGGTCGAGGGAACTTGTCCGCCTTTAGTCCCATTATTTTACTGAGTAGTAGGGGAGAGAGAAAAGAAGTAAAGGGAAGAGTGAAGGTGAGGAACTAAAGGTGGAAGGGAAAGAAGAGGAGGAATGGTAGGAAGAGATGAGAGATAGAGAAGGGAAGGAGTGGCTGATGGGAAATGTGTTCAGTAGGTGCCGGGAGGAAGGCTGCGATGGGTTGAATGATGTTGCTCATTCTGGGCGCTGTGTAAGGGAAAGGCTGGTGTGGATTTGGAAAATGCTGATCATTGGAAGGGGGAGTTGGAATTCAAACAACCAAAATGTTCATTTACCTCTGCAAATCGACAATATTAGGTTAAAGTGGAGGTCATTAATTATTTTTGTGGCTCAAATGGATAGCATGGCTGGAGACAAATTAAAATTAATTAGCCTCATTTACCTTTGCTTCAATACTTTATTTGATGCAGTGTCATCTGGTGGTAAATGTTAGGAATTGCAATGATAGTGCAAATAAATAGATTAATACCAGTTGATTCATAGTTATGTAACATTAGGTGTCAGCCTATTATACTCAATTAGTCATGTAATGTTACATTTACTGTGCCACCTACAGGCTCATTACTTGAGACCAGTCACCAATTTTAATATACAATTTATTTTTAAATTTTTGTGGCTTGTGGCAAATCATGTGAGACTGTGTAGGAGAAATTCAACTAGCACTGGTTGGAGTGTTAAATGGTTGGAACAATCCAAAAAGGCGCCTAAAGATGTCAACCTGAGGCCCAAGTAAAATTGATCCCTGGGTCTCATTTGCATTGAACTGGTGAGCTACGAACTCCAACAGCCATCCTGAATCAGCTCACAAGTAGGGACCTGACCAATTCCAGCTGATGTCAAGCTTGCCTGCTCTCCTGCTCCACAGAAATAAAAGTATTAACAATTTTGCTTACTTTTTTAGAGTGACCCAGGGATCCTAGACTGTGAAGACCCAAACTGTTATGTCTATAATGTACTTATGAATGACTCCACAAAGCAACATGTTGTACTTGAACTGTAGTGACCTTGGTCCTTTATTCCAAACTCCAGAGTGCTGTGCAAGCATGGTGTGCAGCCTTTTATACTGGGCCCTGCACCAGGGCAGGAAACCCTCGGTCTCCACCAGTTGCACCCTCTAGTGGTGCCAGCATGTATGTACACGGTGTGAACCTTATTGACAGTACATCAGGTAAACAAGACTTCATCTTATACAATCTCACAGTGACTACACATAGAGTACATCTATAGTCTGCATATACAACATCACTCTCCCCCAAGTCCTTTGTGCCAATTACCTTTGCACTATGTGCTCCGGCTTAGCTCTCCCCAGACTTAAGTGCCAATAGCCCTTGCACCTTGGCTGTGCTTTGGCTTGGCTCTCCCCCTGTTAACCCCCAAATCCTTTTGCCACAATGTTGGGTAGTGGTTATCAGATTAGATGGTTTGATGATGCAGTGGAGGTTCCAGAGGGTTCTGGGTGTGATCCATGTGTGTGTGCATGGCTACATATATCCATTCCCCCACCCCACCCCCACTCCCCGCCAACCCCACCACCACAGCGAGATCATGCAGCTGGCCCGTTACATTAAAATAGAGGATCAGACACAGTGCAAGGACAAAAATTTTCTTCCAGTTTGTATCGTGGCAGACTATATCATAAGACCCTAGGCTTACATCCTAGGGTCTTAAAAAAAGTGGCTGCAGAGATAGTGGTTGTAATCTACCAAAATTCCCTGGATTCTGGGGCAGTCCCAGCAGATTGGAAAACCGCAAATATAAGCCCCTATTTAAAAAAGGAGGCAGACAAAAAGCAGTAAACTATAGACCAGTTAGCCTAACATCTGTCATTGGGAAAATGCTGGAGTCCATTATTAAGTAGCTGTAACGGAACATTTGGAAAAGCATAATTCAATCAAGCAGAGTCAGCATGGTTTTATGAAAGGGAAATCATGTTTGACAAATTTGCTGGAGTTCTTTGAGGATGTAACAAACAGGGTGGATAAGGGGGAACCAGTGAATGTGGTGTATTTGGATTTCCAGAAGGCATTCAATAAGGTGCCACATAAAAGGTTACTGCACAAGATAAAAGTTCACGTGGTTGGGGGTAATATATGAGCATGGATAGAGGATTGGCTAACTAACAGAAAACAGAGAGTTGGGATAAATGGGTCATTTTCTGGTTGGCAAACAGTGACTAGTGGAGTGCCGCAGGGATCGGTGCTGGGTCCTCAACTATTTACAATCTATATTAATGACTTGGATGAAGAGACCGAGTGTAATGTTGCCAAGTTTGCTGATGATACAAAGATGGGTGGGAAAGCAAATTGTGAGGAGGACACAAAAAATCAGCAAAGTGATATAAACAGGCTAAGTGAGTGGGCAAAAATTTGGCAGATTGAGTATAATGTGGGAAAATGTGAGGTTATCCACTTTGGCAGAAAAAATAGAAAAGCAAATTATAATTTAAAAGGAGAAAAATTGCAAAGTGCTGCAGTACAGAGGGACCTGGGGGTCCTTGTGCATGAAACACAAAAAGTTAGTATTCAGGTACAGCAAGTAATCAGAAAGGCAAATGGAATGTTGGCCTTTATTGCAAGAGGGTAAGAGTATAAAAGCAGCAAAGTCTTGCGACTACAGTACAAGTTATTGGTAAGGCCACACCTAGAGTATTGCGTACAGTTTTGGTCTCCGTATTTAAGGAAGAATATACTTGCATCAGAGACTGTTCAGAGAAGGTTCACTAGGTTGATTCCGGATATGAGGGGGTTGACTTATGAAGATAGGTTGAGTAGGTTGGGCCGATACTCATTGGAGTTCAGAAGAATGAGAGGTGATTTTATCAAAACATATAAGATAATGAGGGGGCTCGACAAGGTGAATGCAGAGAGGATATTTCCTCTCATCGGAGAAATTAAACGAGAGGACTTAGTCTCAGAATAAGGGGCCGCCCATTTAAAACTGAGATGAGGAGGAATTTCTTCTCTCAGAGGGTTGTAAATCTATGGAATTCTCTGCCCCAGAGACCTGTGGAGGCTGGGTCATTGAATATATTTAAGGTGGAAATAGACAGATTTATGAGCAATAAGGGAGTAAAGGGTTATAAGAAGCGGGCAGGGAAGTGGAGTTGAGCCCAAGATCAGATCAGCTATAATCTTATTGAATGGCTCGAGGGACCAAATGGCCTACTCCTGCTTCTGTTTCTTATGTTTCTGTTTATTTTCTCTTCCCAGTCTCCTTCATTTCCCATTCCACATTCCTTTCTCCCCTACACCTGCACTTTTCTCTTCCTCCCCTTCGTTTTCCCCTTCCCCTTCTTCACTTACACCCTTCTCCCCTTCCCTGCTCTCTTCCCTCCTACCTTCCCTCCGTTCCCCCCCCCGCCCCCCCCCATCAACATTTTTCATTCCAGATCAGCCTTTCCCCCACCCTGGCCCCACAATGACCAAACCTTTCTCCCTGTGCCCCACTGATCATGTTTCCTAGACACCCGCTACTCTCTCTGCCCATGCTGTCTCTCCCTCCTCCTGTCCCTCCTCCCCTTTCTCCCTCCCTCTTTACAATTTTGGGGCCCCTTCTCTTCATCATTAGGATATTTAGGAGACTGGAGTAATGAGCTTCATTGAGCCAGGAAGCCATTTCTCATCCTTGACTTTTCTGAAATCAACTCCAGGTATCCCAAATCTGATTCTTTCTAAACCAAAGAGCATTTAATGGATTCCATATGGGTATTGACGAGTCATGTGTCTCGACACAATTGTTTTACTCTACATGAAGGATTTACTTGGTAATCACATACACCCACCCCTCAGGCACCATGTTGGTGATATTTGATCATTTATTCTCTCTTATTTCTTCAATAGTTATACTTGTCTTCCTGCTGGCCTTGTCCCAGACATCCAGGTGTTTATATCTCAATGTTCCTACAATATCAGATTGGTATCATTTCATTAGGGTATAATTCATTTTTGGGAGGGAAATTATCGCCCCCTTTGGGGATGGTAACATCTGGGAAGCAGGAAACTTTGCGCCACGCGCAGAAGTCCCGCCCCGCTTGCTAAATTTGGGTTACCGCCCCCGAAAGAAGTGGAGCACTAAGCGGTAATGGGGCGCACGCCTCAGCAGCACTACGCACTCTGCCGTGTCCGAGAGGCTCTTCCCTCAATCAAAGGGAAGGGCCCAAGTTGCATACTCTGCCAAAGAAGAAGCCACCTACCTGGACCACTGTTGAGTGGGGGTACTGTGCAATCAGCCCAGCACACAATCACAGTGCCAGGCTAAGCGATCGCAGCCCCGACACCACGAAAAAAAAACATCCAGAGCGGCAACAAAAAGGTCAGGTTATTCCCTCAGCAGTCGGCCACCTCCCTTTTAACCTTCACCCCGGTAGCGGCCATCCGCCCGGTACGTGTCCCCTGAAGCTGTCGCTGGTATTGGCCCGCACTGTTTCAGGGGACGAAATCCAGTTTAGGGGCACGAACGGAGCGATGCGCACGGTGATGACATCACAATCTCCGGGCGCAGAAGATCGGGGTGCAACACCGTAGCGCTGCCGCTAAACTCCCGCCAAATTTAATGGGAGTTATTAGCAACGCACGCCAGTCGTAAACTCATTTGTGCTCCCCGGGGGCGCTAACAGGAGGCGCAAATGCACCCAAATTCTCCCCCTAAGTTTGATGCCCAAACACAATTTATGAGATAAGAAATTCTTCAAAGTTACATCTCTTTATTCTGTTTAATTAGGATATTTATAGAAATTCACTCTCCTTAAGCTTGCGCTTGACCAGGGGTCTGTCTGTGCAGCAGGACCTTAACATCCCAGTAGATCTAATCCCATCTAACTCTTGACTAATGTTGATACAGCAGCTGGCCGACAGCCATGACGTGCGAGGATTCTTCATCACAGTCAAGGCCACCTACGGGCCAAACACCCAAGACCCCACCCCACTGCTGGCCAAGAACGGGGAAACACTCATCAAGGACACCGAGGCAGTCAGGTCCTGCTGGAGGGAGCACTTGGAAGATCTCCTCAATCGAGACTCTGCCTTTAACTCGAGTGTTCTCGACTCCATCCCGCAGCATGCTACCCGCCACCACCTCAGTAAAACTCCAACACTGCACGATCTAGAAAAAGCCATAAGACAGCTTAAGAACAACAAGGCTATGGGAGCGGATGGAATCCCTGCTGAGGCATTGAAGTATGGCGGAGAGGCACTGTTGGTGTGAATACATGACCTCATCTCTCTCATCTGGAGGGAGGAGAGCATGCCGGGAGATCTGAGATGCAGTGGTCGTGACCATCTTTAAAAAAGGGGACAAGTCCGACTGCAGCAACTACAGAGGAATCTTCCTGCTATCAGCGACTGGGAAAGTCATCGCTAGAGTCCTCCTCAACCGTCGTCTCCCTGTGGCCGAGGAGCTCCTCCTGGAGTTGCAGTGCGGATTTTGTCCGCTACAGGGCACAATGGACATGGTTTTTGCAGTGCACAGCTGCAGGAAAAATGCAGGGAACAGCGCCAGCCCTTATACGTGGCCTTCTTCGACCTTACAAAAGCCATTGACACTGTCAACCGCGAGGGTCTATGGAGCATCCTCCTCCGTTTCGGATGCCCCCAAAAGTTCGTCACTATCCTCCGCCTGTTCCACGTCGACATGCAGGCCGTGATCTTTACCAATGGATCTATTACAGACCCAATCCATGTCCGGACCGGGGTCAAACAGGGCTGTGTCATTGATCCAACCCTCTTCTCAATCTTCCTCGCTGCCATGCTCCACCTTACTGTCAACAAGCTCCCCGTTGGAGTGGAACTAAACTACAGAACCAGTGGGAACCTGTTCAACCTTAGCCATCTCCCAGCCAGGTCCAAGATCGCCCCAACCTCTGTCATCGAGCTACAGTACGCGGACGACGCCAGCGTCTGCGCACATACGGAGACTGAACTCCAGGACGAAGTCGACGTATTTACTGAGGTGTACAAAAGTATGGGCCTTGCACTAAACATCTGTAAGACGAAGGTCCTCCACCAGCCTGTCCTCGCCGCACAGCACTGCCCCCAGTCATCAAGATCCACGGCGCGGCCCTGGACAATGTGGGCCATTTCCCATATCTCGGGAATCTCTTTTCAATAAGAAGCAGACATTGACGATGAGATTCAACACTGCCTCCAATGCGCCAGTGCAGCCTTTGGCCGCCTGAGGAAAAGGGTGTTTGAAGACCAGGCCCTCAAAACTGCCACCAAGCTCATGGTCTGCAGGGCTGTAGTAATACCCGCCCTCCTGTATGGCTCAGAGACATGGACCATGTACAGTAGACACCTCAATTCGCTGGAGAAATACCACCAACGATGTCTCCGCAAGATCCTGCAAATCCCCTGGGAGGATAGACGCACCAACATTAGCATCTTCTACCAGGCCAACATCCCCAGCATTGAAGCACTGACCACACATGATCACTGGGCAGGCCACATTGTCTGCATGCCAGACATGAGACTCCCAAAGCAAGCGCTCTACTCGGAGCCCTTTCACGGCAAACGAGCCAAAGGTGGGCAGAGGAAACGTTACAAGGACACCCTCAAAGCCTCCCTGATAAAGTGCAACATCCCCACTGACACCTGGGAGTCCCTGGCCAAAGACCGCCCTAAGTGGAGGAAATGCATCCGGGAGGGCGCTGAGCACCTCGAGTCTCATCGCTGAGATTATGCAGAAATCAAGCGCAGGCAGCGGAAAGAGCATACGGCAAACCAGTCTCACCCACCCTTTCCCTCAACTACTATCTGTCCCACCTGTGACAGGGATTATGGCTCTTGTAATGGATTGTTCAGCCACCTAAGGACTCACTTTAAGAGTGGAAACAAGTTGTTATATATGTGGATTTGTATTTACTCTGTACAGCCTGGGGTCCCAAGGGATCGCACAATCCCTTCGGAGCACAGGTATTTAAGGAGGCTTCACAGGTTGGAGAGGCACTCTGGAGACCTGCAATAAAAGACTAAGGTCACACTTTACTTTGAGCTCACAGTGTTCAGTCTGACTCTTTCTCCATACACAACAACTGGCGACGAGATACAGATAGCGAACACAAAGATGCAGAGAACAGTGGGCATCCTGGAGAAATTCTCAAAGGGAGATGATTGGGAAACTTTTGTGGAGTGACTCGACCAATACTTCGTGGCCAAAGAGCTAGTTGGGGAAGAGAGCGCTGCCAAACGAAGGGCGATCCTCCTCACTGTCTGTGGGGCACCAACGTATGGTCTCATGAAGAATCTGCTCACTCCAGCGAAACATGCAGAGAAATCGGATGACGATTTGTGCACGCTGGTCCGAGAGCATTTGAACCCAAAGGAAAGTGTTCTGATGGCGAGGTACCGGTTCTACACCGACAAAAGGTCTGAAGGCCAGGAAGTGGCGAGTTAGGTCACCGAGCTAAGACGCCTTGCAGGACATTGCGAATTTGAAGGACATTTGAGCACATGGCGTACTTGACATTGGCCACGAAACCATACTTCGAAAACTTTTGACTGTAGAGACCCCAACATTGAGTAAGGCCATAGCCCGGGTGTTCATTGCCACCTTGACAATACTGTAAGGTTCGAAAATCCACGGCCGCATTTTTTACTTGAAACACCCTGAGGACAAGAAAACTAACATGGAATCATTCCATACACTAAATGAACATTTTTAGCCAAGTAAAAGCAGACTGGGAAAATGTGTGGGCAGATACAGACATTGTGGAGTCTGGCTCACAGGCGGGACAGAGGCACTGGCCAATGGGGGAAAAGTGCATTCTAGCAGGCCAATCAGGGGTCGAGTCGGGCCTGAAGTGGGGAAATCTTCAACAAATAAGGACTCCCCGCCCCTTTTTGAAAATGACTTCACTCCGCCCAAATCAAACTATGAATGTGGGCCATTATCTACCTAATTAATATGGACAATAGCTCTGAATCAAAACTATGAATCACTGCAGAGATGGCCCACTGACTCCCAGGACTATAACAAAGGACCCACAGACTTTCAGGCACCTATGTGCCCCGTAACAATACCCTGGTCCTCACACCTGTGTGTACCTGTGACATCTTCTGATTAAATATTCAAAGCTATCTCCCCGCCCAAACTTACACAATGGACCACCCCCACTGGGTTTGAGCGCGAAAAGGCCTGAACTGAATTGAATACAAATATAGGACATAGAACCACCAGAAAAACAGTTGTATGAAAAATCTTGCAGAAAGGTGGAGAAACGGGGTTATGGACCAAAAAGGAGTTGTGGACCAAAAGGAGTTGTGGGCAGAGTTCACAGGGGAGGAAAGGTGTGGAGAGGAAAAGACTTGCAGGAATTGTGGAGAAAAACAGTTTGGGGTCAGTTCTTGAAAGGGCTGCTGGCTGCTGGGGGGAAAGGAGCTGAGAGAGTTTTACAAACTTTGATTTTGGTTGAGACTAAAAACCCACGAGCTAACCTCCTGGTTGGTAAGTGGCAGCAGGTGCTGCTGTTAGTCCTGAACACACTGGACAGGGTGAGAATAACCGAAGCATCAGGCTGGGGCACGCAGAGCTGTGCAGACCTGGACACCTGGTTCAATAACCTGGATTCACAGCTGTAGTCTGACGATAACCGAGAGGCAGATAGAAGAAACCGACGCAACATCGAAGGGGAAAACCGAACAACATAAAACCCACCCCAGAGGGACCCCGAGCTGAAATAAGTGTTACAGAACCCCGGAGTTGGTAGGATTGTGAGGAGAGCCCAAACCCCCTCACACACTCAATTTAGGATAGGAATTGGTAGGAAGGGTGGGAGTGGGAGGTGTGGTGGTGTGTGAGTGGAATGTTTTAACCTCTTGTTTCCCCCTCCCTGTTGCGAGATTTTTCAGGTTGTTGAATCAGATTTTGCCATTACTGCTATTTTATGACCTCTTCCTATGCCCTCTATCTTTGTGTTTACTATTCTAAATAAACAACATTAGCCATTTTGTACTCTTACCCACTGTGTCTGGTGCCTCATTACTCACCCACCCTCATAAATCGCACGTACAGAACCCAAGGGGAGCGTGGATTTGAACCCACACCCCAAGCTCCCCTTACAGAATGGTGACCACGAAGGGACGTGCGTTGAGTGAGGGTGAAGAGACAGTCAGTCTTGGCGGAGAGGAGTATAAAATGGAGAGTAGGATTGCTAGGGATGTAACAGCAAGGATAAACTGCTCAAGGAAGTGGGTGCAGGCACTGCTGGAGGCTGAACGGCCTGAGGACGCAGCCGCCAGGTGGACCCAGAGTAAAGATCATAAACAATCAGTGGAAAAGGCAGTGTGGCTGATGTGCTTTCAGAAGTAAATATAGGTTTTGGACAGGCAGGTAGACGTCTTGCAGACAGAGTTAGCTGAGCAGAGAGAGGAACTAGTAAAGACCAGCAAAGAAAGGGAAAAGCTGGCTCAGGATTTAAAGTGGGAGAGGCAGGAACGAGAGAGAGATAGAGAAAGCTATCGCAACCACAGGGAGTACCTTCAGTCCCAGGTAACTGAGGGAAAAGGTTACGTCAGGGGACTGCAGGAGCAACTTGCCCAGGCTCAGAACCAGGGAAGGTTGGAGGAGGGTAAGAGTCTCCAGCTACAGGCTGCGCTTCAGGCGTGCCCCAGCAGGGCAGAGGTGGATCATTGTTCCTTTCAGGAACAAATTGATCGGCTCACCCTGACTCTGGCTGAAACCAAAGCAGCCCTTGTTCTAACCGGAGCAAAAGCTCTGGAAGTGCCCGAGACTCGAATCCCCACCCGGCCCGACACCAAAGCTCTGGCCCCAGCTGAGGCAAAAGCCCTTGGCTGTGCTGAAAGCAAGGCACCCAGTCAAGGAGTGGTGTGCCTTATCAGCCCAGCCAAGGTACGGAAGAGGGAGCAGAGTGAAACAGGCTGTAGGGAGGAAGAATCCTACAGGCCCTCTCCCACAGCTCGATTGGGGATTCCGGAGGAGAGGCAGGGTGAAATGCTGGAATCTAAACCTCTGAGACCAGCCCCAATGTGCCACATCAGGCGGAGTAGATTCGGACCACCCGCAGTGGGTCAGGCTGAGGGTCCCCTGCACAACCAATACGTGCTTCCCCACAGTGTGACCCAGCTGCGGCAGATGGTGGCCCATGTGAATAAACTTATCCGAAAAGGAGACCCCTCTGTCCACTTTATGGAAGTAGAGCTGGTAGGAGACATAAATGACTGCGATGAGGCCGAACGGAGCAAACTGCTCCTGTTCTCACTGGACCCAGCCCTGTGTCAGGCTCTCTTTGCTGAGAGCAAGAGGGGTCAGCGAACAGTGGCCGCTCTCCAGGAGGATATCCTGCAGGCTATGGGGTTGAACGATGGCTGTCCATTCGACCGGGTACAGGCCACTGTCCAGAGACCCGGGGAGACCCCCCAGGCATTCACTGATCGACTGTGGCCAGTGTATGAGGAAGCCAGTAGGGGGAATTTGGATCGAACCCAGCTGGACGCACATCAACATGGTCGCTGGCTGCATGCACTGGTGGCAAACAGCCTACCTGAGTTGCGTGCCCAGGCCAACCAGTGGTTCGATTTCAGAGACCCCCAAGCCACAGAGGAGATGGTGCTGAGGCAGCTGACCCTCTCTTTTCGCAATGGCAGAATCGGGAGGGAGAAACCCACCAAGGGGAAGGTGTGTGAGATCCGCCCTGGCTCTGATAAGAGAGAGTGGAGGCAAGAAGGGAATTGGCAGGCAGGCAGAGAGGTGGTTTGCTACGGGTGCGGGAAGACAGGGCACATGAGGAGGGAATGCCGGGATCCGAGGCAGGAAAAGAGAGGTCCACAGGCCCCAACCTCAGCCCCAGTCTCCGCAGCCGCAAGCCCTCCCAAACCAGCTGTGCCCAGCCCTGCCGCCCACTCGAGGGTCTCCTCACGGCTCTGCAGGCACTCCTTACTCAGACTGGGAAGGTCGCAGCCGTGACCGGGGGAGAAGTCCCTCAGGCCCAGACCAACACCCCGCCATGACTAGACCCCGAGGAACCCGTGTACCTCTGCCCGGTCACCTATGATGCGTGGAACAGACCACGTGTCATGATGGGGGTTGAGGGGGTCTGGGGGAAGTATCTGCTGGACACAGGGGCCTCGTGCACCCTGGTTCATGTCGACAACCCAACCACCTCACCCCTATCCATTGGGACCCCCTACTCCCTAACCAGTCTCACTGGAGAAGAATGCGAGGGCTTCTTCTCCAAACCACTGCAGATACACATAGGCACCCTCCACACCATGTCAAAGTGTGTCCTTCTGCCGTGGGAGGGAGTGGGTAAAGGCATCCTAGGGGCAGATTTCCTCAGCGGCCAGAAAATTCTGGTCGACCTGAGGAACCACTGTCTGTGGGGCACAGCTGACACCGGGGAGGGGGAAGGTACAGCAGTCATCCAGGGGAAGCAGGGGAAGGGTTCCCTCTGCACTGTAAAGCCGAGGGAGGGATATGACCTCGGCGCTCTGGTAGACGGCACCCCGATGATCTATCAGGCTTTTGTGCGGGCCAACCTGGTGGCATTTGTCAGGCATAAGCACGACTGTGGACGAGTAAATGGGGTCGAGGTCAGAGTAGATGGGGACCCCAAGTCTAAGCCCCAGAAGCAGTATAATATTCCCAGGGAGGCTGAGGCAGACCTAGAGGTCGCATTGGGATCTCTAGTCAGACAGGGAGTGTTGAGGCCAATAGCCACACATGTGAACTCTCCACTTTGACCGGTTAGGAAACCGGACAATTCTTGGAGGGCCACAGTGGACTACCGAGTCCTCAATAAAAATATCCCTGCATGTGCCCCCACAGTGGCAGCCGTAGCCGACCTAGTCACAGCCATCCCCGCGTCCGCAGCCGTCTTTACCGTGCTGGACATCTCGAATGGGTTCTGGTCCATCCCGCTGCAGTGGGAGGACTAGTACAAATTCGCCTTTACATTCAAAGGACAGCAGTACACCGGGAACTGTCTTCCCCAGGGCTTCCACAACAGTCCGAGCATTTTTCATCGGTGTATGGCCAACTGCCTGAAAGAGTTCAGCAGACCCAGACAGCTAGTCCAGTACGTGGACGACCTGCTGCTATTCTCCGATTCGGAGGAAGAGCACGGTCCCCTGCTGGCAGAGCTGTTGGGACTGCTGCACGAGGAGGGTTTTAAAGTAAACCCTAAGAAGGCACAGATCGGCCAGACAGAGGTAAAATTCCTGGGGCTGACTGTGCGGGCAGGGGAGAGAGCCATTGATGAGGCTAAGAGGAGGGCAGTTCAGGAGTTACTGGCTCCGACTATAGTTACAGGGGTGAGGTCGGGCCTGGGTCTGACCGGTTACTGCAGGGACTTCATTGAGGATTTCGCAGCCATTGCAGCCCTCCTACTCCGGCTCCTGCGCAAAGGCGTGGAGTGGGAGTGGGATGAGGACTGTGTTGCAGCATTTACCCGCCTCAAGGGAGACCTGCAGAAAGCTCTGGCCCTGGGAGCAGTAGATGGGGGCGAGGAATTTTTCCTGGAGGTAGCAGCCAGTGGGGATAGCTTAAGTGCTCTGCTGATGCAACAGCGGCACGGCCAGCTGAGACCGGTGGTCTACTCCTCCAGGGTCGTCACTGAGGTTGAGAGGGGTTCCTCAACCTGTGAAAGGCATCTGCTGGCCACCCACTGGGCTGTGAAGCGGTTGTAGGTGTTTACAGGAGTGTCCCCAATCACCCTCCTCACTCATCACACCCCCACTCAGATGCTGCTGGATGGGAGAATTAAGGATGGGACAGTGAGCAGCACACGTATTGCTCGCTGGACCCTCCTGCTCTCACAGATGGATTTGAGAGTAAAAGGGATGTGTGAGCCCCGACTGGCAGCCAACATGCTGTACCCCGGGAAAGCCCACCGTTGCTCCGTTGAGGGGGTCTGGGACATGGTCATAGGGCTCCGGGCGGGGCTCCATCCCCACGGCCGGGAGATCTATGTTGATGGGTCCAGCACGGTGGTGGTGGGGGAAAGGCTCACAGGGTGCGGGATTTATGATCCCCAGGCAGGCATTGCCAGGGCCATAAAGCTCCCAAACACCATGAGCACCCAGCATGCTGAACTGTCGGCAACTGTATGTAGTCACCCACCCCGACGAATTCCCACGGCCCTATACTATCTTTTCAGATAGTATGTTCACCTGCAATGCCTGCACGGAGTACCAAGCCATCTGGTCCTGTCGCAGGTATACATCTGCAGACGGTAAGCCCCTGGCCATAAAACCCCTACTGCAGCACATCATGCAGACAGTAGGGACCCGGGCAGACATTTGCATTCACAAAGTAAAGGCCCATAACAAATATGAGCCCAGGGCTGCAGGGAACCAAAAGGCAGATCAACTGGCCAAAGAGGGAGTCCAAACAGGAACCAAGTGAAACCCGCTCGAGGCAGGCCCCACAGCAGCTATCCGGGGCGGACAGGTAACACAAGGGACCGCAGGGGTGGCTTTGGCCCTGGACCTCCAGCAGGTGCGGCCGCAACCGAGACTCCAGGATGGTATGTTGCCTCCCTGGTGCAAGGGTCAAGGATGTCTCGGAGCGGGTGCAGGACATTCTGAAAAGGGAGGGTGAACAGCCAGTTGTCGTGGTGCACATTGGTACCAACGACATAGGTAAAAAAAAGGGATGAGGTCTTACGAGACGAATTTAAGGAGCTAGGAGCTAAATTAAAACGTAGGACCTCAAAAGTAGTAATCTCAGGATTGCTACCAGTGCCACGTGCTAGTCAGAGTAGGAATCGCAGGATAGCTCAGATGAATACGTGGCTTGAGCAGTGGTGCAGCAGGGAGGGATTCAAATTCCTGGGGCATTGGAACCGGTTCTGGGGGAGGTAGGACCAGTACAAACGGACGGTCTGCACCTGGGCAGGACCGGAACCAATGTCCTAGGGGGGAGTGTTTGCTAGTGCTATTGGGGAGGAGTTAAACTAATATGGCAGGGGGATGGGAACCAATGCAGGGAGACAGAGGGAAACAAAATGGAGACAAAAACAAAAGACAGAAAGGAGATGAGTAAAAGTGGAGGGCAGAGAAACCCAAGGCAAAAAACAAAGCAAAATTCTAAAAGGTCAAAGTGTAATAAAAATGCAAGCATGAAAGCTCGGTGCCTCAATGCAAGGAGTATTCGGAGAGGAGAGGGCTCTGAGCTAGTTAGAGTGGGTGAGAGTTCAGATGAACAGGACCCCAAGAAAGAATGCAAAAGGCAGGAGGCAACAGAGCAGAGTAGCACTGGGGTAGGTGTAAACCACAAGGTGATAGGAAGGGACAATATGTATGAATATAAAGGGGCTACAGGAGGGGTCAAAACTAAAAATCATGGTTTAAAAACTAGTATTAAAACACTCTACCTAAACGCACGCAGCATTCGAAATAAAGTAAATGAGTTGACGGCACAAATCATTACAAATGGGTATGATTTGGTGGCCATTACAGAAACGTGGTTGCAGGGTGGCCAAGACTGGGAATTAAACATACAGGGGTATCTGACAATTCGGAAAGATAGACAAGAAGGGAAAGGAGGTGGGGTAGTTCTGTTAATAAAGGATGATATCAGGGCAGTTGTGAGAGACGATATTGGCTCGAATGAACAAATTGTTGATAGTAAGGGGAAAAAGTCACTGGTGGGCGTAGTTTATAGGCCCCCAAATAATAACTTCACGGTGGGGCGGGCAATAATCAAGGGAATAATGGAGGCATGTGAAAAAGGAACGGCAGTAATCATGGGGGATTTTAACCTACATATCGATTGGTCAAACCAAATCGCACAGGGTAGCCTTGAGGAGGAATTCATAGAATGCATACGGGATTGTTTCTTAGAACAGTATGTTACAGAACCTACAAGGGAGCAAGCTATCTTTAGATCTGGTCCTGTGTAATGAGACAGAAATAATAAACGATCTCCTAGTAAAAGATCCTCACGGAATGAGTGATCACAGTATGGTTGAATTTGTAATACAGATTGAGGGTGAGGAAGTAGTGTCTCAAATGAGCGTACTATGCTTAAACAAAGGGGACTACAGTGGGATGAGGGCAGAGTTGGCTAAAGTAGACTGGAAACACAGACTAAACGGTGGCACAATTGAGGAACAGTGGAGGACTTTTAAGGAGCTATTTCATAGTGCTCAACAAAAATATATTCCAGTGAAAAAGAAGGGCGGTAAGAGAAGGGATAACCAGCCGTGGATAACCAAGGAAATAAAGGAGAGTATCAAATTAAAAACCAATGCGTATAAGGTGGCCAAGGTTAGTGGGAAACGAGAAGATTGAGAAAATTTTAAACGACAGCAAAGAATGACTAAGAAAGCAATAAAGAAAGGAAAGATAGATTACGAAAGTAAACTTGCGCAAAACATAAAAACAGATAGTAAAAGCTTTCACCGATCTATAAAACGGAAAAGAATGACTAAAGTAAATGTTGGTCCCTTAGAAGATGAGAAGGGGGATTTAATAATGGGAAATGTGGAAATGGCTGAGACCTTAAACAATTATTTTGCTTCGGTCTTCACAGTGGAACCATGCCAAAAATTGCTGGTCACAGGAATGTGGGAAGCGAGGACCTTGAGATAATCACTATCACTAGGGGGGTAGTGCTGGACAGGCTAATGGATCTCAAGGTAGACAAGTCCCCTGGTCCTGATGAAATGCATCCCAGGGTATTAAAAGAGATGGTGGAAGTTATAGCAGATGCATTCGTTATAATCTACCAAAATTCTCTGGACTCTGGGGAGGTACCAGCGGATTGGAAAGCAGCTAATGTAACGCCTCTGTTTAAAAAAGGGGGCAGACAAAAGGCAGGTAACTATAGGCCGGTTAGTTTAACATCTGTAGTGGGGAAAATGCTTGAAGCTATCATTAAGGAAGAAATAGTGGGACATCTAGATCAGAATAGTGCAATCAAGCAGACGCAACATGGATTCATGAAGGGGAAATCATGTTTAACTAATTTACTGGAATTCTTTGAGGATATAACGAGTATAGTGGATAGAGATGTACCGATGGATGTGGTGTATTTAGATTTCCAAAAGGCATTCGATAAGGTGCCACACAAAAGATTACTGCAGAAGATAAAGGTACGCGGAGTCAGAGGAAATGTATTAGCATAGATAGAGAATTGGCTAGCTAACAGAAAGCAGAGAGTCGGGATAAATGGGTCCTTTTTGGGTTATAAATCGGTGGTTAGTGGTGTGCCACAGGGATCGGTGCTGGGACCACAACTGTTTACAATATACATAGATGACCTGGAAGAGGGGACAGAGTGTAGTGTAACAAAATTTGCAGATGACACAAAGATTAGTGGGAAAGCGGGTTGTGTAGAGGACACAGAGAGGCTGCAAAGAGATTTAGATAGGTTAAGCGAATGGGCTAAGGTTTGGCAGATGGAATACAATGTCGGAAAATGTGAAGTCATCCACCTTCGAAAAAAAAACAGTAAAAGGGAATATTATTTGAATGGGGAGAAATTACAACATGCTGCGGTGCAGAGGGACCTGGGGGTCCTTGTGCATGAATCCCAAAAAGTTAGTTTGCAGGTGCAGCAGGTAATCAGGAAGCGAATGGAATGTTGGCCTTCATTGCGAGAGGGATGGAGTACAAAAGCAGGGAGGTCCTGCTGCAACTGTATAAGGTATTGGTAAGGCCGCACCTGGAGTGCTGCATGCAGTTTTGGTCACCTTACTTAAGGAAGGATATACTAGCCTTGGAGGGGGTATAGAGACGATTCACTAGGCTGATTCCGGAGATGAGGGGGTTACCTTATGATGATAGATTGAGTAGACTGGGTCTTTACTCGTTGGAGTTCAGAAGGATGAGGGGTGATCTTATCGAAACATTTAAAATAATAAAAGGGATAGACAAGATAGAGGCAGAGAGGTTGTTTCCACTGGTCGGGGAGACTAGAACTAGGGGACACAGCCTCAAAATACAGGGGAGCCAATTTAAAACCGAGTTGAGAAGGAATTTCTTCTCCCAGAGGGTTGTGAATCTGTGGAATTCTCTGCCCAAGGAAGCAGTTGAGGCTAGCTCATTGAATGTATTCAAATCACAGATAGATAGATTTTTAACCAATAAGGGAATTAAGGGTTACGGGGAGCAGGCGGGTAAGTGGAGCTGAGTCCATGGCCAGATCAGCCATGATCTTGTTAAATGGCGGAGCAGGCTCGAGGGGCAAGATGGCCTACTCCTGTTCCTAATTCTTATGTTCAAATGTTCTTATGAGATCCCTTCCTCAAGTCCGTCATGGACAAGCTGACTGCGGGAGAAAAGGTCGAAGGACCGTACGGAGGCACAGGCATCCATGTTAGAGAGAAGATGTTGTTTAAAGGAGAACAGTGGATAGTGCTCCAGCAGCACCAGAGGGAGTTCCTTCAGCTGGTCCATGCAGGCCCTGGAGCTGAACACCCTGGACCGGAGGTCACCTGGCAACGGGTGGAACAGGTCGGGTGGTGGCCCCAGCTCCGGGAAGACACTCGTGAATTTTGCGCGAACTGTCTTGTCTGTGCAACCAATAATCCAGATCCCCAGAAAAGAATGGTGTCTCTAGGACACACAAGGAGGGTAGAGGGACCATGGCAATCGATACAAATCGATTACATAAGGCCGCTACCTGTGGCTAAGGGAGGGTACCGGTACTGCCTGGTTTTGGTGGACATTTTCACAAAGTGGGTTGGAGCCTTCCCTTGCCGAACAGCCACAGCAGCGGGGACCGCCAGGATATTGGTTAGGGAGGTGTTCTTCAGGTGGGGACTTCCACAGTACGTGGAGTCCGACCGGGGGAGCCACTTCACGGGACAGGTCATGCAGGCGACCCTGAAGTTGCTGGGGATTGAGGGGGAGTGGCGTGTCGCCTACAACCCCCAGTCCTCGGGGCTAGTGGAGCATATGAATAGGACCTTGAAAAAAAAACTCAGGAAGGAGTCTGGGGATTCCCCGCAGAGGTGGGTGGAGAGGTTGCCCCTGGTTTTGATGGGGATCCGGGCCAGCCAGTCGAAAAGCACGGGGTCTTCCCCATACGAGCTCATGACTGGAAGAGCCATGCAAACCCCCACCCATGTACTTGCCCCGGTCCTGACCGAATCTCAGGTAATCGAGGTGAATAGGGACCGCTTTACCAAGAGTCTGTTGGAGCACCTCAAGCAGATTCACTGGCAGGCGGCCACTAACATGGGGAAGCAGCATCAGACCAACCGATTGCTGCTGGAACCGAGCAAACACCATGAGTGGCAGAAGGGGAACCAGGTCATGGTCCGCAACTTTGCCAGGGTGGGAGTCTTTGAGCCACTATACATGGGGCCTTACAGCATTGTCGACAAGGCAAGCCCCATGGTATACGCGGTCAAGATGCCCCACCGGGTTAAATGGTTTCACATTAACCAATGTAAACTGTTTAACCCCAACAAGGCAAAACCTCGTGGGAAAGGGCAGCCCGGAGGGATAATTCCGATGGGAAGCCCAGGCCCTGAGCCCACCACTGCAGCCCCACCGATCACACCACAAGGGGCAGTGAGTTGCTTCACAGGTACAAACTACCCACAGATTTGGGACCCACAGGAAGGGGATTCCCACCTTACATATGGGATGAGGACTCACCTCCACCCGTTAGGAGATCCGCTCGGATTCCGCAGGCAAGGGTGCCACCGTCCCGAGCAGCCTGTTTTACTTTCCCGAGGGATACTAGGGGAAAAGGGCCGCACGGGGCAGGCAGCCAGTCACTGGATGTGACCCCGCAGCCAAGGTCTCCTGACGGGGAAGGGGTTGTACTGGTGGAAGGGGCCGCCGACAGTGAGGAGCCTGTCGGGGATAGCCTAGCTTTTGGTGCAGACAGCCCAGAGCCTGCAGGAGAGAGGGTGGAGGCGGGTCCCAGTAGTGAGTGGTCCCTAGAAGAACTGAGGAAACGCTGTGAGAGTATCAGCTGTGAGTGGTTTTGGATGGAACACTTGTACAACCCAAAGCCCCCAGAGGATACGGGAGTCCCCGGCAGAGAGGAGCCTGCCGGGGGAATTTTCGTTGCTCCCAAAGGCATTGAGCCATCCCTGGAGGGGGTGAGGGGCTGTACCAGCCCAGTAAGCACCACCCGAAGCTCGGGGGACACCTTGGCAGGGGAGACAGAGGGGTCGTGGAGGTCAGTCCGGCCCAAGAGGCCAAAGGAGAGGTGGTCTCCCCCCTACATTCCCCCGCATAAAAGGAAAACCAAGGAGCGTCCCAGGGATTAGGCAGGGTGGCAAGCAGGTTAAAAAGGAGAGCAGTAGGTGTGTACAGATATATATAAAGTTTTCTCTAGTGTAGTGGGGCTCAGATGGCCTCTGCAATATAAGGAGTGTAACAGTGAGGCTTTTGAGCCAATAGGATGGGGGAGCCTGAAACCCCTTGACTCTTTCTCACTTCCTCTTTTGTGTTAGGTTTGTTTTATTCAAGGGTTTATTCGGTGAAACCCCTTGACTTTTTTCTCACTTCCTCTTTTGTGTAAGGTTGTATGTTTTTTTAAGGGTTTGTTGCGGTTTGCGGTTAGACCAATTAGTTGAAATGCCTTGACTTCCACAGCAAAAATAAGCACACACAGTTTAAACCCGTGCAGGGAACTGTGAGGTGCAGACAGAGGGGAAAATGGAGGAGGGATGAGCCAGGGGGCTCAGGGTCTTTAAACCAAATGAGATTTTGTCTTTCAGAAGAGGAACCGTAGACAAGGAAAATCCGGCTCCTGTGCACCTACATCAGAATGTGCATCGGCTACCGGGGAGAGACTGAAGAAGCCATTATTTTTGGATGCTCAGGGGGGCAGGCACCGACCATCACCCATAGGGGAAGGTGGCCAGGGTGGGTGGGGTCCAATTCCACTCGATACTCCAGCCACCCCGGGTTCACGTCTGGGGAAGCATCAGTCTCCTGCCCCAGCATTAGGGTAGTGGTTGGGAAGAGGGTTCGCCTGACCTGTAAGGGGCACATCCCGGTGGGAAGGTGGTGGTGGCTCAGGAAGCTGAGCAAGGATATGGGAAACCTGACAGCAGATTGGGAGAGACTGGACAACAGCACCCACCGGACCATCACGGGCACCCAGGCGGGGGGGGGAGTGAGTGTGTGTTGCGATAAATGGTGGGAGGCGGAGTTAGGAGTGTATGTGTGCATGTGGGAATCAGAGAAGATATGCTCGGCAGGCATCTCCATAGCATTCTCCCGACAGTGGCGGGATGAAGGGGAGGGGATGGGATGGGGCCGGAGCATGGTCGCATGCATAGTAAGCCACCCCAGCTCCATCCACACCACCGAGTTAAGCGCACACCCCAGACAGCCCCTGCCCACAGCCCCGACCGAACCAACTGACACGGACAGATGCCCTACCACCACCCAAGGATCAGAGAACAGTTTGGTTTTGGTTCCCATGAACAAGCTGCTATACCGGGGGGGTCCACTACGCCATGGCCTCCGTCATCCTAAACCTTACCGAGGTGCACCTACCTTAGTGGTGCCCAAAAGAGACAGAACGTCTCTACCAGGCTCTCCTTCGAGAAATGTTCAGGACATTCTATGAGCTCGATTTTTGGCTGTTTGAATAAGACTTTGCTGTACAGTCTACAACCTAGAGACAACATTAAACTGAAAAGACACAGAAGAGGGATCTGGAATAATGTTTTTACCGGTTTCAACACCGGGGCATCAATGATTCATAGCATGGACAATTATGTAGCACATTTCAGATACCACATTCCATTTCTTTTACCAGAGCACCTGACAGATCTGTTCAAAGCAGCACAAAATCCCAGAAACATTACTTCACCCTACAACAACAAAAAAACAGTGTAATACTATGATGTGTGATATTATGTGCTATTATGATTTTGGTGAAGGGTATTGGTTGAGATTTTACATTTTCAGTATTGTATTGATTCCAAATGTATACCATTGGTGTATTTTAATGTTTTATCATGGGTTTAGGTAAGATTTGGGGAAGATTGGCTCTGTGAGAGGGAAAAGATTATGCGCCACATTCTAAAAACACCCTGAGACAGAGTGTTTTAATGGGGGAGTGTAAGGTTTGAAAATCCACGGCCGCATTTGAAACACCCTAAGGACAAGAAAACTAACATGGGATCATTCCATACACTAAATGAACATTTTTGGCCAAGTAAAAGCAGGCTGGGAAAATGTGTGGGCGGATACAGACATTGTGGAGTCTGGCTCACAAGCGAGACAGAGGTACTGGCCAATGGGGGAAACGTACATTCTGGCAGGCCAATCAGGGGTTGAGTCGGGCCTGAAGTGGGGAAATCTTCAACCAATTAGGACTCCCCGGCCCAGTTTGAAAATGACCTCCCCCCCCAAATCAAACTACGAATGTGGGCCATTATCTACCTAATTAATATGGACAATAGCTCTGAATCAAAACTATGAATCACTGCAGGAATGGCCCACTGACTCCCAGGACTATAACAAAGGACCCACAGACTTTCAGGCACCTATGTGCTCCGTAACAATACCCTGGTCCTCACACCTGCGTGTACCTGTGACATCTTCTGATTAAATATTCAAAGCTATCTCCCCGCCCAAACTTACACAATAGACCACCCACTGGGTTTGAGCGGGAAAAGACCTGAACTGAATTGAATACAAACATAGGACACAGAACCACCAGAAAAACAGTTGTATGAAAAAACTTGCAGAAAGATGGAGAAAAGGGGTTGTGGACCAAAAAGGAGTTGTGGACCAAAAAGAGTTGTGGGCAGAGTTCACAGGGGAGGAAAGGTGTGGAGAGGAAAAGACTTGCAGGAGTTGTGGAGAAAAACAGTTTGGGGTCAGTTCTTGAAAAGGCTGCTGGCTGCTGGAGGGGGAATGCAGCTGAGAGAGTTTTGCAAACTCTGATTTTGGTTGAGACTAAAAACCCACGAGCTAACCTCCTGGTTGGTAAGTGGCAGCAGGTGCTGCTGTTAGCCCTGAACACACTGGACAAGGTGAGAATAACCGAAGCATCAGGCTGGGGCACGCAGAGCTGTGCAGACCTGGACACCTGGTTCAATAACCTGGATTCACAGCTGTAGTCTGACGATAACCGAGAGGCAGATAGAAGAAACCGACGCAACATCGAAGGGGAAAACCGAACAACAACATAAAACCCACCCCAGAGGGACCCCGAGCTGAAATAAGTGTTACAGAACCCCGGAGTTGGTAGGATTGTGAGTAGAGCCCAAACCCCCTCACACACTCAATTTAGGATAGGAATTGGTAGGAAGGGTGGGAGTGGGAGGTGTGGTGGTGTGTGAGTGGAATGTTTTAACCTCTTGTTTTCCCCTCCCTGTTGCGAGATTTTTCGGGTTGTTGAATGAGATTTTGCCATTACTGCTATTTTATGACCTCTTCCTATGCCCTCGATCTTTGTGTTTGCTATTCTAAATAAACAATATTAGCCATTTTGTACTCTTACCCACTGTGTCTGGTGCCTCATTACTCACCCACCCTCAGAAATCGCACGTACAGAACCCAAGGGGAGTGTGGATTCGAACCCACACCCCAAGCTCCCCTTACAATACGAAGCAAATCTCTCAGCAGACAAGTGCTGCTACAAGTACTATGAACAAAGTGATGTTGTTTTCGAATCGTAATGTACAGGGCGGGTCACACATACCTGCAGCTGCACAACCGCAGATGACTCAGAGTTCACCATCAAAGGTGATGAATGTAACGCCATTAACACCTTGTTGGTGCTGCGGGGGTGATCATCGTTTCCATTCATGCCGATTCAAAGAGTACGTTTGCAAGGGCTGTGGAATAATGGGACACCTCCAATGAGTGTGCAGGCGAGCTGCAAAGCCTGTTAAACCTGCAAACCACTATGTTGCAGAGAAGGACAGATCCACAGAGGATCACGACGAACCAGAGCCTCAGACAGAGGAGGCAGAGGTACATGGGGTGCAAACATTCACCATGAATTGCTGAATGTTGAATTAAATGGACTCCCGGTGTCAATGGAGCTGGACACAGGTGAGAGCCAGTCCATCATGGGCAAAAAGACTTTAGAAAGGTTGTGGTGCAACAAGGCCTCAAGGCCAGTCTTAACTCCAGTTCGCATGAAACTAAGAACTTACACCAAAGAACTGATTCCTGTAATCGGCAGTGCTACCGTAAAGATCTCCTACGATGGAGCAGCGCACAAGATACCACTCTGGGTGGTACCGGGCGATGGTCCCATGCTGCTCGGCAGCAGCTGGCTGGGAAAGATACGCTGGAACTGAGATGACGTCCGAGCGCTATCGCCCACTGACGACACTTCGTGTGCCCAGGTCTCAAACAAATTTCCTTCACTGTTCGAACCAGGCATCGGGAAATTCCAAGGAGCAAATGTGCAGATCTACCTAATCCCGGGGGCATGACTCGTCCATCACAAGGCGAGAGCAGTACCGTACATGATGAGAGAAAGGGTAGAGATCGAGCGAGACCGGCTGTAAAGAGAGGGCATCATTTCTCTGATTGAGTTCAACGAGTGGGTCAGTCCTATTGTCCCAGTCCTCAATGGAGACGGCACCATCAGAGTCTGTGGCGATTACAAAGTAACTATCAATTGTTTCTCCCTGCAGAACCAATGCCCACTACAAAAGGCCGACGACCTCTTTGCAACACCGGTGGGAGGAAAGACGTTCACGAAGCTGGATCTGACTTCAGCCTATCAGTGGCGGCAATATTCCAGAGAAACATGGAAAGTTTACTGAAGCTGGTCCCGCATACAGTGGTCTTCCAGGATGCCATCTTGGTCACAGGTCGGAACACAGTCGAGCACCTGCAGAACCTGGAGGAGGTTCTTAGTCAACTCAACCTAGTGGGGCTCAGGTTAAAACGCTCGAAGTGCGTTTTCATGGCACCTGAAGTGGAGTTCTTGGGAAGGAGGATTGCGGTGGATGGCATCAGGCCCACCAACGTGAAGACGGAGGCAATCGAGAATGCACTGAGGCCACAGAACGTGACAGAGCTGCGGTCATTTCTGGGACTCCTGAACTACTTTGTTAACTTCTTACCGGGTCTCAGCACACTGCTAGAACCACTGCATGTCTTACTATGAAAAGAGGGCGAATGGGTTTGGGGCAAAAGCCAAGAAAATGCCTTTGTAAAAACGATGAAATTGGTATGCTCAAACAAATTGCTTGTGTTGTATGATCCATGTAAACATTTGGTACTACCGTGTGACGTGTCGTTATATGGCATCGGGTGTGTATTGCAACAAGCTAATGATTTTGGGAAACTGCAACTGGTTGCTTATGCATCCAGGAGTCTGCCTAAGGCTGAGAGAGCCGACAGCAAGATTGAAAAAGAAGCATTAGCCTGTGTCTGTGGGGTAAAGAAAATGCATCAATATCTGTTTGGGGTAAAACTCGAATTGGAAACTGACCATAAGCCACTTATATCCCTGTTTTCCGAGAGTAAAGAGATAAATTGCAATGCATCGAACGAATCCAGAGATGGGTGCTCACGTTGTCCACATACAACTATGCCATCCGCCACAGGCCAGGCACAGAAAACTGCGCCGATGCTCTCAGTAGGCTGCCATTGCCCACCACGGGAGTGGAAATGGCACAGCCCACAGATCTAGCCATGGTTATGGAAGCATTTAAGAGTGAGCAATCACTCGTCACTGCCCAGCAGATCAAAACCTGGACAAGCCAGGATCCCTTATTATCTCGAGTCAAAAGCTGTGTGCTTCACGGGAGCTGGTCCAGTGTCGCAGTAGAAATGCAGGAAGAGATAAAGCCATTCCAGCGGCACAAAGATGAAATGTCTATACAGGCAGACTGCCTTCTGTGGGGCAATCGAGTCGTGGTCCTCAAGAAGGGCAGAGACACCTTCATCAGTGACCTCCACTGTACCCACCCAGGCATCGTAATGATGAAAGCGATAGCCAGATCCCATGTGTGGTGGCCTGGTATCGATGTGGACTTAGAGTCCTGCATTCACAGATGTAATACATGCTCGCAGTTAAGTAATGTACCCAAGGAGGCGCCGCTAAGTTTATGGTCTTGGCCCTCCAAACTATAGTCTAGGGTACACGTCGACTATGCAGGCCCGTTCTTGGGTAAAATGTTCCTTGTGGTTGTAGATGCATACTCCAAGTGGATTGAATGTGAGATAATGTCGGCTAGCATGTCCGCTACCATTACTGAAAGCCTATGGGCCAAGTTTGCCACTCACGGCTTACCCGATGTCCTGGTGAGCAACAACGGGCCACGTTTTACCAGTGCTGAGTTCAAAGAATTCATGACCCGTAGCTGGATCAAACATGTCACATCTGCCCCGTTTAAACTAGCGTCCAATAATCAGACTGAGAGAGCAGTGCAAACCATCAAGCAAGACTTGAAGAGGGTAACTGAAGGCTCACTGCAGACTCGCCTATCCCGAGTCCTGTTTATCTACCGCACGAGACCCCACTCACTCACTGGGATCCCACCTGCTGAACTGCTCATGAAAAGAGCACTTAAGACAAGGCTCTCATTAGTTCACCCTGATCTTCATGAACAGGTAGAGAGCAGACGGCTTCAACAAAGTGCATACCATGATAGCGCAAATGTGTCACGCGAGATTGAAATCAATGATCCTGTATTTGTATTGAATTATGGACAAGGTCCCAAGTGGCTTCCCAGCACTGTCATGGCCAAAGAGGGGAGCAGGGTGTTTCGGGTCAAACTTTCAAATGGACTCATTCACCGGAAACACTTGGACCAAATCAAACTCAGATTCACGGACTATCCTGAGCAACCCACCTTGGACCCTACCTTTTTTGATCCCCCAACATACACACCAGTGGCAACCGGCACCACGGTTGACCACGAAGCAGAACCCATCATCCAGCAGCCCTGCAGGGCCCAACAAACCAGGCAGCCCAGCGAGGTCCCAACAAATGATTCAACAACACCAGCTTTCACACTGAGACGATCAACCAGGGCAAGAAGGGCCCCAGAGCAACTTACATTGTAAATAGTTCCACTATTGACTTTGGCGGGGAGTGTTGTTATGTATGTGGATTTGTATTTACTCTGTACTGCAACCAGAGGGCTCACCCCTGGAGTCCCAAGGGATCCCATAATCCCTTGGGAGCACAGGTATTTAAGGAGGCTTCACAGGTTGGAGAGGCACTCTGAAGACCTGCTATAAAAGTCTACGGTCATACTTTACTTTGAGCTCACAGTGTTCAGTCTGACTCTTTCTCCATAAACAACACAAGTCTTCATCGATTCCGAGGGGCTGCCTATGATGATGATGCCACCTTTTATTATTCCTAGAATAATGATGACAAGAATATGACCAACAAAAATGTTTTTATGACTAAAACAATAGACAACAGAATTTAAATTAAACATGTCACAACTATTTTCATGTTTACTATTTTAATGGCTGTATAATTCTATCAATGAATTTTAAGATTTATGTGTCATTATCCTTTCATCAAACTGTTAGCCTCAGTCCATTTTAAACACTCAGAAGTCTAAGTACAAAGGTACGTTTTGAAAGATTAGCAACGCTAAGATCACCACTGGTGACTACAAATGATTAATAAAGTAAATAGCTTCCCTTATGATTGTTTTTAATTTATTTTATTTTTACTTCCTGTTTGTGAGAATAAATCCATTGAAAATGAACCCACTTTATAAAGCTTTTTATCCTAAACTTAAACTAATTCCTGAACAATTTTATTGTAGATATATATTTCATAAAGTTTTAAAATTGTTTTGTTCTTATATGTGATTGTGTCAACACCCCTTTTTGTGTCTGAATATATATATACTTCTGTGTAAGTGCATGACTCCATATGATACACCTTGGCTGAGTATGTGACTGCAAGAGAGATGTTATTTTATTATATTTAATCATATGGGGCAGCATGAATGTACATAAACGATTCTGAGTATGTCATGCACAATTGTATGTGTTCATGAATAAAATGCTATTTGAATGCATTGCTGCGTGCACTGATTGTCAGTTTGACTCAGTTTGTAGCATCCTTCTGGTTCAGAAGATTGTAAATTGAAGACCTCTTGATCACATGATTTAAACAGACACTCCAGTGCAATAGCGGACTGTTGAAGGTGCTGTCCTTCAGCTGTGATGTAAACCCGAGACTTTTTCTGCTAATAAAGGTCCCATGGCACTATTTGAAGAAGTGCAAGAAATTCTCCTGATGAGAGGGTCAATATTCAGCTGGCAACCAAAATCACTAAAAACAGATTTACTGAACTTTTATTTTGTTTTCCTATTGATTGTAAATACTTAGCAATTTGTTAGCTTGTCTCAGCAATCAGTAAACATCTCACACTCATTGCTTTGGAAAGTTACTGATACCTTTCTGGGTGTGAAAAGAGGGAGATAAAACAGTGACAGAGACACTGGGAGGCAGTTAGGATTTTGAAACAAAGATGTGAGGCAGTCAGATATCAAAGGCTAATCTAAGAGGTTAGAAATGTTAGAGAACAGTTAGAAGTCATCCTGTTTATGATAACAGAGTAACTATTTGTATTAAGTCTCCCTTCTGTGTATGCGCAGAAGCGAGAGTTAGGACAAATATCACCAAGTCCGCACCCCCACCACTCCCCCGCGCCCCCCCAGCGCAATTCCTACTAACCCTATTCTGTGCATGTGTCCTCCTCTCCTCAGGGTATGGCTTATCCTCCAAGGGGACCAATCAGCAATAGGTGAAACTGGAGAGCCAATCAGAGAAATGGCTGCCTTTCAATTAGTACAAATAGACGCAGCCTTATGATTAGTATATCAACCACTGAAGCAGGGAAGCACGGTGTATACTTTATTTTGTATTATTAGGCAAAGATAAATTGCACTGATTGAATTAAGTGAGTACAATCTTAAATACTGCTCAGTATGTTCACCTTACTATGAAATAAAGTTGCTTATTAATTTCTATTGTGCCTCACCTTACTGAATGTTTTCCTGGTCTACCTTCACAAAGATTGGAGAGACACATGAGAGATAATGCAAAAGACATGAATATCAGGTTCAGATCACAAGGAAGTACTATTGTTATACACAAGTTATGCTATCATACAAATAGATGAAGGGCAGTGCCAATCAACCTTCATAAAAGTAAAATACTCAGACAGCTTACTGAAGCAACTGAAACTGAGAAGGTGTCTATGGCAGATACAAATTTATAACACTCCTAGGGCTAGATTTTACACTTTTGTGCAGATCGCCCAAAAATGGGCGATATTTACGGCGTGGGTGGTAAAAATTGGTTTTCAGATCGCCAGCTTGTCGTCCATTTTCAAAGCCCCTAGTCTCCATTTTAAAAATTGGCCGTTACCGCGAGCAATATGAAATGGGCGTTAGCGTTAAATCTCTCTGACCTTCTGCTGTAAAGTGTCACCGTCCTTAGCAACGGCATGGCAATGCTCGTTTCCCATGATTCAGGAGGTCAGGAGTCATCATTACATGTGCAGAAGAGGAGACAGAGAGGGAGCAGAGAGGGACTGAAAGCGTGTGTGGGTGTGGTGTGTGCGTGTTTGGCTGTTGTGGGAGGCACTAGTTGCAAAAAGCCTACTAAGCACCCAGAACATAGTTGGCACCAAGTTTTTGTCCAACAAACAATATATAACATGGAAGGGATAGAGGAGGCCCTGGAGCTGTTAGCCAGGAACACTGGTGGCAGAGGTCACCCAGTGGTCCTGGAGCGCGGTACTGCACCCCAAGGTGCCACACCTCCATTGCCAATGACACATGAGAGCCAGGAGCAACATCTTGCTTCTGGCTTGGAGCACGTTCCCACCTCGGGATCATCCTCTCCCGTATCCGTCCAAGCAACTGTTCGGCCGTCATCACCCCCCAATGAAGCAGCACCTGAGGAAATCCTCGGCCAGGCAACTTCGAGTCAGGAGGGGATGGGGAGGGGTAGAGGTGGGATGAGAAGCAGGGTGGGTGGGGAAGGGTTGGTTTTTACAGATATACTTATGATTTCAGACAAATGTTCAGTTTAAATGTTTTTTGTTTAAGGTAACCTTGTTCCGCATTGGCTCAGATAGCTGCACCGTTACACACTAGTGATTCATTAACATGAAAGGGTATGATTACACTTAACTTCAATCAACTTAAACTTTAACTGTCACCAAGGTGGTGCCCACCATTGATGAATGGCCTGCACACCCAGCAGTGTGTCAGCCTTGTAAATACCACCGTTCTTTCAAGCAAAGCGCTCATTTATGAGCTCCTGACGTAAGTGTCTTGCAGCTATGATGCCACCATGGACCCTTTCATGCGGTCTACAGGGGGGCGGGGGCATGGCTTCAGTGTCAGCCTGATTGTCTGGCCCAAGGTCAGTGTCCATCTCCTCATCCTCCTCTTCCTCTCTCTCCTGAGGTGGACCGTCACCCCTTCTGGCAATTCTTGTCCCTCCTGATAGCCAAGCTGTGCAGCATGGAGCACACCACCACATATTGAGCTATCTGCTCAGGGTGGTATTGGAGCTGAAGAGATCGCAAAGTCTCTGTTTAAAGAATAGATTCAGTCGAGAATATTTTGTGGACTTTATGTTTTATTTTTCTGAGGGTACTTTCCCTGTGATGGAGTCACCCTGTGCAGATGCGTAAAAAGGCTGGTTTGTTAAAACTCCAAGACCGCATGGCAGTTGACTGTTACAATGAGCTGTCAGTCATCCAGAATGTACAGGTTCGCCCCAGCAAAAGGAAAGGGGCTCAGATATCTGAGGCATGCATAAACTATTGGAAAACCACTCTAATATGCAAAGGAACTTCTCACCTCCATCCCCTCCTTGGCTAAAACAGTGCCAGCAACCCACTTGGGACTACGACCATAATTAAGAACAAATACAGGGTCATTAACCTCAATGTCACGCGATACAGCCGCGCGATTGTGGTACATGTTATGCCGGTGACGCCGAGTTTCTACATGATCATTGAGATCCGGGTGGACTAAGGAGAGCCTAGTTTTGAATGCTCTCAGGGGAACCCCGGTAAGCGAGTGGGGTCGCGTCCGGTAGCTGAGCACAACCCGAGATAACCAGGTCTGCAGGGAACCATCCGTCACGCGTTTCAAGCTCTACTTGATAGTTTGGACTGCCTGTTCCATTTGACTGTTGGATGCGGGCTTAAATGGGGCAGACCTCTTGTCATTGCCTGAAAGCACAAATACATCGGCGAAACCTTAAGATAAATAACATCATCTGTGTGACACTGAACTTATATTTACATGGTACATGGCACATGTGGGGTGTATAAATAAAATCATTACTTGCTCTTGCTACCCTCACCAGATCGTTCCACCTCTTACGGCACCTTTCCCCGGGGCGTACCATGGTACTTGTGGAGGATGCAGCCTCCCCGATTTCATCCCATATTCTGTTGTACTTCTTTGGAGGGGGTGGGGCTTTCCACGACCACCCTTTGTTAGCTCGGAGTACCTCTCTGTAATATTCTTGAGAAGGGAAGGTAACTCTGTCTCGTCGAAGGTGGGTGCCCTCAACCTCCCGTCCTTTTCAATGTTTCTGCGTTTCAATTTTCTTTTTAACATTTCCGTTATATTTACGTTGTTATGATTTTTGCTTTGTAAAATATGTCTTCTTATTGTTCAAACTGTCGAATTATTAGTTGTTATGAATATTTTTTTAACTCTGCAATGTGTTTTTAATGTAACTGACCGTTGACTAGCTTACTAATCCTTCTTACTCTCTCTCCCTCCTCTTCAACTCAATGTGCGGGTGACCCTTGACCCTCAAAATCATGGGTAAAATGCTTCTGTAAAAAAAAACGGAAAAAAAGAAATCGTGCATGCGTAGTTCAGTGCTGCACCGTCCATTGAAAAGAATGTTGATCTGGATCGACTACTATGTTACCGACCACCCCCTGCAGACCGCTGGCATACCGCCGACATAATGGCGAAAAAAATTGACCAATTGTGTCCTCTGCGGTCTCGGCGGTATGCTGGTGATTTGAAACGACGCACCGCCGGCATACCGTCAAGGAATGGGCGGACTGTGGTGTATGTAGGCACCTTTAGTAATGACGCCACGAGGCAGGGTATGATACTTAAACTGTGTAGACTGTAGTCCTTTAATTTGCAGCTCCTCGAGTGAGGACACCAAGCTGTGAGCTCCCTTTTATACTCGGTTACCTGCAGTGTGCAGGTAACCCTTAGGTCTCCAGCAACAGCACCCCCTGGTGTACAGATAAGGTGTGTACAGTATAAGGGTCCATTCAATGTGGCATAACAGTGTTACAGACTTCACATAACAAACAAGCATGCATATATAACAACACTCCCCACGTAGCATTTTTAATATCCTTATGTCATGACCTGGGGAGGCGATCAGTAGTGGGCTATGGGAGGTTGTGGTGAGGGTTGTGTGGGTGCCAGGTGTGATCCCTAAACTTGAGGCTGGCCTCATACATTTGCCCTCCCTCACACACAGACCATGTGGGTGTCATTGTTGTGGGATCCCTCAGGGGAGTAGCCACAGCAGCAGTAGGTAGGGTGCATACTCTGTGATGTGGGTAATTGTTTGGTGGTGGACAGGGCCACAGTAGGGCTGGTCTGGTGCAGGTTGCCAGTGGTGGTGGTGGCTGTGCTGCCCATTGGCCACTGTCCCTGTAGTGGGTCTGCTCCCACTGGGTGTGTGTGTGTCCTTCCAGGGGCATCACATTTATTCCAAAGGTCCAAGTTATATGGTCAGGTAGCCCGCTGGACCTGGGGATCTCCCACAGTGGGATTCCTCTAGCATCGGCATGGTCCCTGTAGAACCTAATGGCCTTTAGCAGTGTCCTGCCTGTATACATGACACCTGGCTCTGATCACACATAATCGAGCCTACATTATAAATTACAGCAATTGTATTACTTTTGGGTGTCATAGTCTCACCAGACATGGTTACATTTGGCCTTTCAAACTCTCTGTCATAATTATCAAACATAACAAACTTGTTCTTAACCTTACTTACACAAGCATTCATCTCATTAGTCACATTAGTTAAACCAGCATCACAATTCATGGTTACAGTGCATACATTTTCATACTTGCGCTCTTTTATTGCATCTTTAGCTCTAAAGTCCTTGTCCTCATTTAGTTGAAACTGTTTCTTTAAATTTCTTTGGTTACTGGTCTCCTTTAAGGGAGCCTTCCAATCCAATTGGTCGCTCGGTGCCACGTGTTGCTCCTCCAACGCTGCCCTCGTGGTATGGCCGTGGCCATTTTGATTGCAGGTTCTTCTCCTCGTGGTGCGGCCGCCATCTTCTGGCTCTCCTCCAGGTAGGCTGTGGTTGTCTTTTCTTCCACAGGCTCGGCCCTGGATGTTGGGAATCCACTTCTTTCGACAATGTTCACCTCTTGGAGTCGTGCCCCGGCCCGGAAAGTGGAGTTTGGATTTTTGGTCCTGGAGATTTCGCTGCAATGTTGTGAAGTCGTCGCCACGCAGTCGAGCTGGACGGTGGGATCTCTGGACGCAGCGATGGATCCATGTTTGCTGTCGATTGCTGGAGCCCGGAGGCCATCGCCGCTTCGACTGATTTGGACTGGGTTCATCCAATTCCTTCCCAGCAGCGTGGGACCATCGCCGGCTACGATCCACAGGAGGAGTTTGTTTAACACGTCGCCCTGGGTGACCTGGATGTCCACACTGCCAACGACCGGGATTTTATCTTTGGTATAGGTGAGCAGTTGCGCTTGGACAGGATGCAGTTTTGGTCGATTGGCGGGATTTATCCAAAGTTTTTCAAAGGTCGTTTGGCTCATCACAGACTGGCTCACCCCTATGTCGATCTCCATAGAAACTGGGACCCCGTCGATGTCCACTTCCATCGTCCATGGAGAACTTTTGGTGGAGCAGGTATAAATTCCATACTCTTCTTCCAGGGTTTGAGCAGTTTCACCTTCATCTGTGTCGGAGCCCCGGTGATCAGCTAACTCATCAGAGACACAGTGAGTACAGCTATTTCTGCACATTCTTTGAAGGTGCCCTTTCTCTTTGCAGCCTTTGCATGCATAGTCTTTGTAGCGGCACTGGTGGGCCCTGTGGTTTCCTCCACAGCGCCAGCACGGGGCCATCCGGTTTGCCCCATGTGGTGGACTCAGGGTTGCTGGACTCGGGGCAGCATTCCTGCCTTTTGAAGTATCCATGCGGTGCACTGCGCTTGCCGGTTTAGAGTCCTGGGTCAGTATTCACCTGGAGTCGCCGGCCGAAACCATTTAGGCCTGGCTCACTTGAATTGCTTTCTGCAGGGTGACCGTAATGTCGGCAGAGAGCAACTAGTGCAGGAGGCTCTCGTGGCCGATACCCTCGTGGACGACTATGTCCCTTAGTGCTTCATTAAGGTGGTCTCCAAAGTCACATCGTGCAGCTAGTCTCCTTAAGTATGCAGCATACTTAGTAATTTCTTGGCCCACAGGTCGCCGGTAAGTGTAGAACCAACGCCTGGCTGTGAGGATGCTTTCTTTCAGTTTTAGTTGCTCCTGTATAAGTGTTACGAGTTCCTCATTGCTTTTGGTGGTTGTCTTCACCGGGGCAAGCAAGTCCCTGATGAGACCATGGATGGTGGTCCCACAACTGCTAAGCAGAATGGCCCTGCGCTTATTCGGTCATGTAGCTGCTGTGTCTCCATCCAGGTCCTTGGCTAGAAAGAAATGTTCCAATCTTTCTACAAAAGCGTCCCAATTTGGAATTTGCTAAAAGTTGCTGAGATTCGACATGCTGAGCGTGTAGTTCGTGACCTCGTATCCTCGTCGCCAGTTGTGGTGTAAGTAGGCACCTTTAGTAATGACTCCATGAGGCAGGGTATGATACTTAAACTGTGTAGACTGTAGTACTTTGTTTGCAGCTCCTCGAGTGAGGACACCAAGCTGTGAGCTCCCTTTTATACTGAGTTACCTGCAGTGTGCAGGTAACCCTTAAGTCTCCAGCAGCAGCAACCTCTGGTGTACAGGTAAGGTATGTACAGGGTAAGAGTACATTCAGTGTTACATAACAGTGTTACAGACTTCACACAACAAACAAGCATGCATATATAACACGGACCTTATGCAACGACCAATTTCGGGCCCCTAATGTTTTTGAAATGTATGCGGCGGCCTATCTGGCAAAGTTCATTTTTTTTCCAGTGGGGCGGAAATGGATCATCATGAGGATGGAAGTGGGAGCAGGATGGAGTGTCCGCAGCTGTCAGACATCAGCGCCGCGCTGATTACATCATTGCGCCAGCGCATCATAACATCTCTCCCCTTCAGTTAAAGGGAAGAGCCGCTGTGAACTCTGCATTCATTTTAGTTTGGTCCACTGGGTCACCAGGAAGGGTTTCGGCTGGGCCAGTGGCCTGGCACCCAAGAGGGGGTGCCAATCTGGTGTTGGCGGCCTGGCTGAACCTGGGGGCATACTTGTCAGGCCGACCTGGCAGTCAGCCGACAAAAAAAAATAACATGGCGGCTATGGCAGTGTGCTCTCCCCTTTAAGGGTGGCTGCGTCACCATTTGACACAGAATGCACTGACAGCAAAAGCTGTTGGGGGCACCGGCCGGTGGTGACGACGCTCCGGTGGGGCAATTTCAGGGAAGGGGCAATTTCACGAGGGCAATTTGACAAGGGGCTTCTCACCAGACGGTAAGCGGTCAGCACGTGCACGCTGCGGTGGTAAAACGAGCAGAGCGGTCCTGGACACCGCTCTGCTCCTGAGGTGGGGCAATTTTTAAAATGGCGGCCCCTCCACGGCGAGTCAGCAGCCATTACGCACTGCCCCATGGCCGCCGCTTTCCAGCGGTCAGAGGCCTTATCAAAAGGGGCAATGTCGGCCCTTGTGTCTCTTGTCTCTGATCTCTTCTCGTCTCCCGGGTGTCTCCTTGATTCTTCCTGAAATCTTTTTCTGAAATTTTCTACTCCTGAAATCTTCTATTCCTGAAAACTTCAACACTTTGTAGCTGTTAAGACCCCCTTCTTATACTATTACTCTCTATCAAAACTTATGAAGTCTTCCTGAACCACTTTCTTCTTAGGCAGTTCCCGCGGCATTGAGGGTGACTTGCATGAGTTCTAAAGTGGCTGACAAGTCCAATTTGGGAGCTATTAACTCTGTCACAGGTGGGGCAGGTGGTGGTTGAAGAGATGGGTGGGTGGAGTGCCTGGTTTGTCATGCGCTCCTTCCGTGGTTTGTACTTAACGTCTGTGTGCTCCCGACGAAGAGACTCTAAGCGTTTGGTGCCTTCCCGAATGCTTCTTCTGCACTTTGAGCGGTCATGAGCCAGTGATTCCCAAGAGTCGGTGGGGATGTTACATTTTTTCAAAGAGGCTTTGAGGGTGTCCTTGAAGTCTTTTCTCTGCCTTCCTGGGGCCCGCTTGCTGTGAGGGAGCTCAGAGTAAAGTGCCTGTTTTGGGAGTATTGTATCAGGTATGCAGACTATGTGGCCCACCCATCGGAGTTGATCGAGCATGGTCAATGTTTCGATGCTGAGGATGTTGGTCTGAGTGAGAACATTGATGTTGGTACACCTATCTTGCCAATGGATTTGCAGGATTTTGCAGAGGTGGTACTTCTCCACTGCTTTGAGGTGCCGACTGTACATTATCCATGTCTCTGAGGCACAAAGGATGGTGGGAATCACTATTGCTCTGTAGACTATGAGCTTAGTGCCAGGTTTGAGATCTTGGTCTTCAAACACTCTTTTCCTCAGGCGACCGAAGTGCTGCACTGGCACACTGAAGGCAGTGTTGGGTTTCATCATCGATAACTGCCCTCGCTGACAGGAAGTTCCCAAGGTTTGGAAAGTGCTTCATGCTGTCCAAGGTCTTGTTGTGGATCTTGATGATCAGCGGGGCAGTACTGTGGGGTCATTAAGTTGGCAATAATCAGGAAGGCCAGAATTGTTATGTACTGAATAACTCCACAAGACTGTGTGTTGTAAGCTCAAACTGCTGTGACCTTAGTCTCTTTAATCAATCTCCAGAGTGAAGAATCAGCATGGCAGACAACCTTTTATACTTGCTTGCACGAGGTGTGCAAGTGACACTTGGGTCTCCAACAAATGCTCTCCCTGGTGGCAAGTCTTACACTATTATAAAGTTTACATACATAACATCACTGCGCCCCCCCCCCCCGCCCCAAAGTCTTAGATACAAGTTATTTACAAGTTGAGGCGATCCGGAGCTTTTCTTTCCCAGGTTGATCACCTGAGCTGAAGTCCTGGCATGGGTGCGTTGGTCAGATCATTGCTGCACTGGAGCACATCTGGTCTGATCAGACTGTCGGGCATGGTGGGTTCATCCTCGTGATTGACAGCGAGATCGATTGCTGATTGGGTGTGTGTGGGTGGATCAATGATGGTAATGTCCTCTTCAAATGTTCTTGGTTGTCAGTGAATCGCAGTTTGGTCTGATCCAAATGCTTTTTGCACGTTTGTCCATTCAGAAGGTTGACAACAAACACTCTATTCCCCTCCTTGGCTAAAACAGTGCCAGCAACCCATTTGGGACCATGACCGTAATTAAGAACAAACACAGGGTCATTAACCTCAATGTCACGCGATACAGCCGCGCGATCGTGGTACATGTTATGCCGGTGACGCCGGGTTTCTACATGATCATTGAGATCCGGGTGGACTAAGGAGAACTTAGTTTTGAATGCTCTCAGGGGAACCCCGGTAAGCGAGTGGGGTCGCGTCCGGTAGCTGAGCACAACCCGAGATAACCAGGTCTGCAGGGAACCATCCATCACGCATTTCAAGCTCTACTTGATAGTTTGGATTGCCCGTTCTGCTTGACCGTTGGATGCGGGCTTAAATGGGGCAGACCTTACTTGTTTGATGCCATTGCGGGTCATGAACACGTTGAATTCTGAGCTGGTGAAACATGGTCCATTGTCACTAACAAGGACGTCGGACAAAGCATGGGTGGCGAACATGGCCCAGAGGCTTTCAATGGTGGCAGTGGACGTACATGATGACATTACTACACATTCAATCCATTTAGAGTAAGCGTCCACTGCTACTAGGAACATCTTTCCTAAAAAGGGGACAGCGAAATCTACGTGGACCCTGGACCATGGTTTGTAGGGCCATGATCACAGATTCAGTGGGGCCTCCCTTGGTGCATTGCTCAACTGTGAGCAAGTGTTACATTAGTGTACGCATGACTCCAATTCTGAGTCAATGCCGAGCCACCAAACGTGTGACCTGGCGATAGCCTTCATCATGACTATGCCTGGATGGGTACTGTGTAGGTCGCATATAAATGTTTCCCTGCCTTTTTTTTGGTAAAACCACATGATTTCCCCATAGGAGACAATCCAATTGGATGGACATTTCATCCTTCTTCGGTAAAAGGGCTTAATTTCATCTTGTATTTCCCCAGGATCAGTCGACCAGCTCCCATTAAGGACGCAGTTTTTTACTAGTGATAGCGCAGGGTCCTGGCTAGTCCAGGTCCTGATCTGGCGAGCAGTGATGAGTGACCCCTCACTCTCAAAAGCATCCATTACAAGAAGCAAGTCTGCGGGTTGCGCAATTTTCACCCCGGTGGTGGGCAATGGCAGCCGACTGAGGGCATCGGCACAGTTCTCAGTGCCTGGTCTGTAGCGGATTACATAGTCATACACAGATAATGTTGGTGCCCATCTTTGGATGCGGGACGAAGCATTGGTGTTAATACCTTTGCTTTCTGAAAACAGCGAAGTGAGTGGGTTGTGGTCAGATTCGCGCTCGAACCGGAATCCAAATAGGTATTGGTGCATTTTCTTAACCCCGTATGCGCATGCTAATGCTTCTTTCTCAACCATACTGTAGGCCCTTTCAGCCTTAGATAAACTTCTGGACTCATATGCAACTGGTTGCAGTTTGCCTGACACATTGGTTTACATACATTGGCTTGACACACAACCGACCCTGTACGAAGATGCATCACAAGCTAGTACTAAGTGTTTGTACGGGTCATACAATTCAAGTAACTTGTTCGAACATAGCAGGTTTCTGGCCTTCTCAAAGGCTGTCTCTTGAGATTTACCCCAAACCCAGTCGTCACATACGTAGCAATAAATGCAAAGGTTCTAGCAAACTGCTCAACCCGGGTAGAAAGTTACCAAAATAGTTGAGGAGTCCCAGGAACGAACGCAACTTCGTCACATTCTGTGGTCTGGGTGCATTCTTGATGGCCTCTGTCTTAGAGTCTGTGAGCCTGATGCCGTCTGCCGCAATCTTTCTCCCCAAAAATTCGACCTCTGGCGCCAGGAAAACACACTTGGAGCATTTCAGCCTGAGTCCCACTCTGTCCAGTCGTTTTATAACCTCTTCCAGGTTGTGCAAGTTCTCGGTGGTGTTGCGACCAGTGATCAGGATGTCATCTTGGAACACAATGGTGCGCGGAACTGATTTCAGTAGACTCTCCATGTTCCTCTGGATGACAGGAGCCGAGCGAATCCCAAAAGGGCATCTGTGGTGTATGAACAGTCCTTTGTGCATGTTGATGCACGTCAAACTTTTCGAAGATTCAGCCAGCTCCTGTGTCTTGTAAGCAGAGGTTAGATCCAGCTTGGTGAACGGCTTTCCCCCTGCTAACATTGCGAACAGGTCATCCGCTTTGATGTCAGCCGGGCGGAGGAGAAGGATATAACCACTCACATGTAAAATTGGAAGCCATCCCACAAATGGGAAAGGGGAATCCTGGGTGAGTCGCAGCACATTTGCACATTCACTGGAGGTGCCCCATTGTTCCGCAGCCTTTGCACACGTAGTGCTTGAATCGACATTGAAGGGCTCTATGATTACCCCCGCAGTGCCAACATGGTGTAAATGGATTTACATTCACGCCCGATGGCGGACTCTGAGTCATCCTACGTCTGGCCTCTGCAGCCATATAGGCCCTGCCATGTACAGATCTACCTACTGAAGGCGTTATTTTATGTGCAGTACTTGCCGGTGAGCTTCGGTATTGAAAAGATATTTGCTTAGTGTTATCATTCGTGGACGTGAATGCCTGGGCTATCGTAACGGCCTTGCTCAGATCTAGGGATTCGACAGACAGCAGTTTGCGAAGGAGGACCTCGTGGCCGATTCCAAGCACGAAAAAGTCCCACAACATTTCCCCAAAAAATCTGGCAAATTGGCACGGTCCCGCAAAGTGTCTTAGGTCAGCGACGCAGCTCGCCACGTCTTGGCCCTCGGAGCGATGGTGCATATAAAGCGATACCTGGCCATTAAGATGCTCTCCTTCGGCTTGATGTCTTGTCCATTGGTTTCATCAGAGCTAGCAGATTTTTGATGAGGCCATATAACGTGGACCCACAAACGGTGAGGAGAATTGTCCTGCGCTTGACCGTGTTACTGTCCATATCCAGCTCGTTGGCCACAAAGTACTGGTCAAGACGCTCAATGAAGGCTTGCCAATCATCACCCTCAACAAATCTCTTAAGATTACCAACGGCAGCCATAACCGCATGAAAGTTCGTGATCTGTTACTCGTCGCCAATTGTTATGTTCAGAATAACTCCACAAAACTATGTGCTGTCAGCTCAAATGGCTGTGACCTTAGTCTCTTTAATCAAACTCCACAGTGAAGAATCGGCATGGCAGACAAGCTTTTATACTTGTTTGCACGAGGTGTGCAGGTGACCCATGGGTCTCCAACAGGTGCTCCCCCTGGTGGCAAGTCTTACACTATTATAAAGTTTGCATACATAACAAGAATCACCGGAATTTGACTACCTTTACTTTGAGAGTGGGCCTGAGGGTTGAAGAAAGCTAGGCCGTGTCGCCTTATATGTCTATATTCCTCCTCTGTTTTATTGGCTCCTAGCCAGATAACTAAGTGATGATTCTTAATAAAAGCAGGATTGTGGTTGGACTCCAAATCAGACAGTCTCTTTTGGATTAAAGTGAGTACGAAATTTCCATACATGCTGCATGTAATTGCTTTAGAGATGTTCTGCTGTGCATAATCTTGGTTATTTGCTTCAATGATTTCATTGACGTCACCATCTCCTGAGTGGATAATAGGGTTTTGCCCTGTTTTTAAATCAGTCACCACTCTGATCCATTAGTCAATAATCCCTTCAACTGTCTCCGCAAGATTTCGTCATGTTCCCACACACTCTCTATGTCTTATCCAATGCATTCCTGCTACACCGGCTGTGGCTCTTATTCTTACTGATTCAGCTAAACCCCTTTTTGATCGAGCCTTTATTCTCTCTTTCTTTTCTAAGTCGGGGCTTCCCCAATCCTTCCTCTGAACCCTGGCCTGTGAATCCTCTACCAGCTCTTTTAACATAAGACAAACCAAATTATAAGATAATTATTATGACACAATCCCTCGGGCATATATACGAGGGTTAGATTTAAAACAACTGGTACAATTTCAAAGTACGCATCATTATACATTATATCTCTGTATTCTACTACCTCAAGCCCATTGGTCGGTGACTTGGGGGGAGTAACTTCGGGCAAGTGGCATTAGGGCACCCAGGATTCCCCTTTCCCATTTGTGGGATGGCTTCCAATTTTACATGTGAGAGGTTATATCCTTCTCCGCCCGGCTGACATCAAATAATACCACTATGCCTAATCCAGAACTGGGTCCAATTTAACGTCAATATTAAGTTACCCTTCTCATTAGATTGTTGAGTGCTATGATGAACCTTTATAAAACACTGGTTCGGCCTCAACTGGAAATTGTGCCCAATTCTGGGACGCAAGAAGATTGACAAGAATCGTTCCAGGGATGAGGGATTTCAGTTACGTGGATAGACTGGAGAAGCTGGGGTTGCTCTCAATAGAGCAGAGAAGGTTGAGCGGAGATTTGATAGAGGTGTTCAAAATCATGGGGGGTTTAGACAGAGTAGAGAGAAACTGTTCCCATTGAGGGAAGGGTCGAGAACCAGAGGAAACAGATTTAAGGTGATTGGCAGAAGAACATGAGGAAAAACTTTTTAACGCAGCGAGTGGTTAGCATCTGGAATGCACTGTCTGAAAGGGTGTTGGAGGCAGATTCAATCATGGCCTTCAAAAGTGAACTGGATAAGTGCTATAAGGAAAAAAATCTGCAGGGCTACAGGGAAAGGGCAGAGGAGTGGGACTAGCTGAGATGCTCTTGCTGAGAGCCAGCACGGGCTCGACAGGCTGAATGGCCTCCTTCTGTGCTGTAATCATTCTATGATTCTATGATTTTATAATACAGCTTTTAATTTTAGAATTCATTCACCTGTTAAGATCAAGCACTGTACACAGTTCGCAGTTTCATCACTGATTCTACTTTGCAACAGATTTCAGCTAATTAATATGATACCATTTTTCTACCGACTATTCGGATTAAATAAACGCCTGGGCTGGTACTGTCTATTATCGGGACAGGGCCTTTCCAAATTTGGTTCAAATACTTTTTACTGTAGTTCATCAGCATGACCACATCACCGACCTCATATTCATAAAGTCACAACGTTTTGTCAAAGTACTCCTTAATCTGTTGCTTGGTTTTACCTATTTTTCTATCTACAAATTCATTGTTCTTGTTAACATCGGCCACCATCTGCCTTAACCATATATAGTTAGCTGTACCCATCAATAGTGGTGTGACTGTGGGCAGTAGCAGATGCCTTGGTGTGCATCAACCGACCCGTCATGGCCTGATACGGTGACGTTATGGAGTGCGGAATAGACCGAATGGCCATCAAACACATCGGTAACATGTTGGTTCATGAGTGGGTTGTTTTGTACAGAACTTCTTAAGCATTGTCTTTAGGATCCTCTTTCCGCTTTCTACCACGCCCGAAGATTGTGGGTGGTGGCTGACATGTAGTTTATGTGTTATCCCCATTAATTTTTGTAAATTCAGCAAAAGAAATTCCTGTACAATGAGAACCTTGTTCGCTGTCGACCTGTATCAGTACTCTCCACCTGCAGAACAACTCACTCAATAACAACCGGGCAGCTGTAGTCGCTGTGTTCTTTTTACATGGAAAGGCCTCAATCCATTTAGTAAACCTGTCCATGACTACCAAGCAGTGAAGATACCTTGACAGGGCTTGATACAGGGGTCTAATGAAAGCAATTTGCAGATGTGTCCATGGACCATCAGGGGTCAGAGCAGTCTGAAGAAGGGCCCTGTTGGTGCATAAGGTCGGGTTAGGCTGCAGACATGCAAGACAGCGAGTAACCTTTTCAACTGAGGCCACCAGGCAACTTAAACATTTTTCTCAGCCACAGTATCAGCTGAGTAATGCCCACCTATCAGGTGGAGGTGGAGCATTTCAAAGAAATCATCTGCCATTTCAGGGGAAATGCAAACAACAGGAAAGGAATCCGGGGTTTGTCTGCTGGGCTCATTCAAATTCCATTCAAAACTCAGTTCCAGATCACCTCCCCCCAACACGACAGCCCCACCATTTCTGGTACTGCAGTGATTGCTCCAGGTGACTGTAGCAGTAAGACTAAGACTTGACATAAAGTCCTAAATGCAATGAAATTGTTGAGACGTTGTGATGGGGAAGAAAAATGAAATGATCCAATTGAGGAATGAGCAGTAGTAGTGCAGTTGCAAAGCAGGTATACATCTGTGTGTCAGGTGAAAAGGGATAGCTCATCGCAATTGTTGAACATAATAGTGATTCTAGACTTAGCTGAGATCATGGACTCAATTTTCCCCAAAGCATTTTTTTTGGCGTACTTGAAGAGTTACACACGATTTTTTGTGGCCCAAGTACGCTAAAAAAAATGTGTTGTAAGTTTCCCTTTAGGATCTCTTCATTTTGGCGTGGCCTAACCCGAGGGGCGTGGAGCATTGATCTGCGCCAAAAAGATTGGGTTGCCATGGTAACCTGAGTTCTCCTGCCTGCTGGTGAGTTCTGTCAGTTCTCCTGCATGTGTTCTGTGACTTCGCCTGCCTGCCGGTGTGATCTCTCGCATTCTCCTGCCTGCCGTGATTTCTATCAGTTCTCCTGCCTGCCCCTAGCCCAGGCCGAGTGGCCTCCCAGTCCGCTCCCCCGCCCCTAGCCCAGGCCGAGTGGTCTCCTCCCTCCCTGTCAAAGGCTTTCCCCCCATCCACTCTCCCTCCCCCCACCCCCTCAACCTCCCTCCACCTCTCTCTTCCTCCCCCATCTCTCTCTCCCCCTCTTTCTTACCTTTCCTGCTGCTACTACCCGGGCATCTGCTACACTTACCTGCGCCGATTTCCTTACCTGCGACGATTTCTTTAACTCTCCGCAAAGGCTTTCTCAAGTGACCACATACGGTGGCCTCAGTAGAAATGGAGTAACTATTAGCTGGCCAAAGTTGCCTAAATGGCCAGAACTGGCGTAGGTGGCTGGTAACGCCCCCTTTTGAGAAAAAAAAAACTAACCTAAAAAAAACGTAACTAAGTAGTTATGCTGATGCAAATTGATTGGGGAAACTGGGGATTTTTAAGTTAAGAAAAAGCAGCCTACTCCAAAAAAAACAGAGCAAAATTGAGCCCTATGTGCTGTGGATATCATTGCGATATATTCAATCTGTATTGGTCTGTTGTATTGATTGATAATATAGCTTACAACAGGGATCAGATGAGATCATTAGCCAAAATTGATGGTCCTAGAAGTCAAGGGTTCTGTCACAACAATGGAAATGTCCATTTTATTTTCAGTTCCAACTGGACAAGCATAAAATAAACTTCTCCATAATTTTTACTAGCCACATGTTTGCATTTTCCCAAAGGTCACTTGTACACATGCAAGACAGAAACGTTTAACATTAGCGAATGTCTATAACTTTAACCAATTGTTGATTTTCTCGGAAGGGAATGGATCGATGGGCCTGAGTTTGCAGTGGTGACAGTGAACCCCTGACAAAGTTACAGCAGACGTCAGCTGCAATGGACAAGGAAATTCAGCCTCAGGGTTGTTAATAGTGAGTTCAATATGTTTTGTTACTAAATAGAGTTTTGTGGATTTTATATTCAGAAAAGAATCAAAACACAAATTAAAATGAAAAAGAAGTACTTCAATGGAATAATTTTTAAAAACTCAAAAAAGTTTAATATATATTTTTATTGTTCAACAATGTGTGATTAAATATTCATAGAGGTATATTTACCAGGGATATATATCGCAGTGAAATAACTCAAAGGTGAGTGGACAGACCTAAAAAAGCACAGTAGACATTTATTCCACAATAACACATTTAAATCATGAATCATAGAATCATAGAGCACAAAAGAAGGCCATTCAACCCAAAAAGGGGAATTTTAACTCCAAAAAACAGGTGTGGTATGGTCGGTTGGGAGGTTAAAGTGTTAAAAAACTGAATCCCAATACCAACCCACCCACTTCCTGTTTTAACGGAGGCAGGACAAGGGAAGGCAGCCAACCCACTCCCAGGTGTTGGGTCTCACATTTAAATATTATAATGAGGCTGGCATGTCTCAGATTTAACCACCATTACAAATTTAACTCTGACTGTTTGGGTTACTCAGACCCCAGGGAAACCACCAGCTAAAGTAAGGCGAGAACTGCTAGATCCAGGAGGTAAGTGCCTTTACACTGGATCCAGCATTCCTACCTCATCCACCCCTTGATCATGACCTCCCATGAGGCCTCCGATCCCCCCACCAGGTCCCCGATTGCCTTGCCGGACTCCCCCCTCCAGCTCCAAAGCTTCTCCAGCTCCTGAGTCCTGACCACCCAATGTTCCAGCTGGCCCTAATCCTCTCTCTGCAGCCTCCCTAATGCTCCTCCATTGGCCCCAATCCTCCCTCTTCCCCCACCCCCTCCAATGCTCCTCCATTGGCCCCAATTCTCCCTCTTCCCCCACCCCCTCCGATGCTCCTCCATTGGCCCCAATCCTCCCTCTTCCCCCACCCCCTCCGATGCTCCTCCATTGGCCCCAATCCTCCCTCCCGCCTGATGATTCTCCACCTGAGACACAGATGTATACCTGCTTTGTAACTGTACTACAACTGCTCGTTACTAAATTAGAACATGTCATTTTTCCTCCAGATCACAATTTAACAATAAGGCACATTTCACTGTATGTCAAGTCTTAGTTTTAAAATGATATACTAAAACAAAAATCCATTATTATAACTGAATTAAATCTAAAAACAGACATAAAATATTATAAGAAAATATAACCCATATTCCATCTTTAACTATTGTTTGAATTATATATCTCCTTTTTATCACTTTCTTCACAGTCATACTGTCTCGCACACATTCATACGGCTCATACACAGCAAAGTTTATGGATGCAATCAGTGATTGAAATATAGTTGTAGACTCGAGTGTCTGCAACAGGAGAAAGAGGAATCTTTTTTATGGCTGCTAAAACCACTGGAAAGAGGTTGAATGAGGAGCCAACCCATTACATATACAGGGCAGCCTTCCAGAGGTAACCCCACTCTCCAGAGGGAGTCAACCACAGCCAGGAAGGAAACATTTATAGTGCTACAATGGGGCAATCACTGCAGTACCTGGAATGGTGGGATGGGGACGTTATTTTAAAGAGGGCATACTGAGTGACTGGAACTTAATTTTGAATGGAATTTGAATGAGCCCTGCAGACTAACAACATGCATCTGGCAAGGTTGGAAGCGGGAAAGTGCCCCCTATCACCACCACCACTCCCCGCCCCATCCCCGTCCCCATCATTCAGCCAGTCCTCCAGTCCCCTTTCTCATGGCCATAACTCTATCAGTGAACTTGGGTAGGAACGAATTGTAATTAGCCAGATTCCCAAGCCCTGCACGTTTGTCATCATTTACATTGGCAGGGGGTCAGTCAACATCATTTGAAAGGAGGATGAGGAAAATGTAGTCGGCCACTTTCAGTGGCAGTGTTTCGGTGATAGTCCTCCCTGCCCCGGTCTGAAACTGGCTGAAAATGCTGGGATTCTCCAAAGAAAATGCAGCCCTGAGTCATTCATGAAAAAAATACATACTGCTTTGTATCTTTCTGTTTTAAAACCCAACTGGGGGCCTGTATCTCTGTCTGTTCCTATCACTCTGTATTCACAGCCACAAGGGCTACCAAACCACCTCTGCTGAACATCTGTGAGCAGAGACCTCCTTACACACTGGGAAGTGTGCATCCATTGTTGAGGCAGACTAACAAATTGCTTATTGTTCACTGTCTATCAGGAAATGACATTAAACTTTAGCTCATTGGTATTTTAACTACCTTTTATCAGTGTCTTTTTAAAATACTTTTTGGTTTCAAACACAATCCTTAAATGTAACTCTTTTTAAAAATGTATTTCTGTGGAAAAAAAATCCCTAATATCCTAATTAGGCGGGAAATTGTGTTAGGGAAATTGATGGGGTTGAAGGCCGATAAATCCCCGGGGCCTGATTGTCTGCATCCCAGAGTACTTAAGGAGGTGGCCCTAGAAATAGTGGATGCATTGGTGATCATTTTCCAACAGTCTATCAACTCTGGATCAGTTCCTATGGACCGGAGGGTAGTAAATGTAACACCACTTTTTTAAAAAGGAGGGATAGAGAAAACGGATAATTATAGACCGGTTAGTCTGACATCGGTAGTGGGGAAAATGTTGGAATCAATCATTAAGAATGAAATAGCAGCGCATTTGGAGAGCAGCGACAGGATCGGTCCAAGTCAGCATGGATTTGTGAACAGGAAATCATGCTTGACAAATCTTCTGGAATTTTTTGAGGATGTAACTAGCAAAGTGGACAAGGGAGAACCAGTGGATGTGGTATATTTGGACTTTCAAAAGGCAATTGACAAGGTCCCACTAAGAGATTGCTGTGCAAAATCAAAGCACATGGTATTGAGGGTAATGTACTGGCGTGGATAGAGAACTGGTTGGCAGACAGGAAGCAGAGAGTCTGGATAAATGGGTCCTTTTCGGAATGGGAGGCAGTGACTAGTGGAGTGCCACAGGGCTCAGTGCTGGGACCCCAGCTCTTTACATTATACATTAATGATTTGGATGAAGGAATTGAGTGTAATATCTCCAAGTTTGCAGATGACACTAAACTGGGTTATGGTGTGAGCTGTGAGGAGGATGCTAAGAGACTGCAGGGTGATTTGGACAGGTTGGGTGAGTGGGCAAATGCATGGCAGATGCAGTATAATGTGGATAAATCTGAGGTTATCCACTTTAGTGGCAGAAACACGAGGGCAGAGTATTATCTGAATGGTGGCAGATTAGGAAAAGGGGAGGTGCAACGTGACCTGGGTGTCATGGTTCATCAGTCATTGAAAGTTGGCATGCAGGTGCAGCAGGCGGTGAAGAAGCCAAATGGCATGTTGGCCTTCATAGCTAGGGGATTTGAATATAGGAGCAGGGAGGTCTTACTGCAATTATACAGGGCCTTGGTGAGGCCTCACCTGGAATATTGTGTTCAGTTTTGGTCTCCCAATCTGAGGAAGGACGTTCTTGCTATTGAGGGAGTGCAGCGAAGGTTCACTAGACTGATTCCAGGGATGGCTGGACTGACATATGAAGAGAGACTGGATCAACTGGGCCCTTATACACTGGAGTTTAGAAGGATGAGAGGGGATCTCATAGAAACGTATAAGATTCTGACGGGATGGGACAGGTTAGATGCGGGAAGAATGTTCCCGATGTTGGAGAAGTCCAGAACCAGGGGACACAGTCTTAGAATAAGGGGTAGGCCATTTAGGACTGAAATGAGGAGATACTTCTTTACTCAGAGAGTTGTTAACCTGTGGAATTCCCTGCCGCAGAGAGTCGTTGATGCCAGTTCATTGGATATATTCAAGAGGGAGTTAGATATTGCCCTACGGCTAAAGGGATCAAGGGGTATGGAGAGAAAGCGGGAAAGGGTACTGAGGTGAATGATCAGCCATGATCATATTGAATGGTGGTGCAGGCTTGAAGGGCCGAATGGCCTACTCCTGCACCTATATTCTATGTTTCTATGTTTCTATGTTTCTATAACATTCCTACTAATACAGTCTGGGTTCCTATTTCATTTTTTTCACAACTTTATTAACATTTCCTTCTACTGTGAAAGATTTATGTATCTGAACCGTGAGTCTCTCTGCTCCTCCGTAGGTTTACCAATTAAATCATATTTCTCTGTATTTATACTAAATGTACTTCCCCATTTTGGTATTATGCCCCCTATACCCATGTCCAGAACTTGTGTATATATATCTATACATATATAGATATATATATATATTTGAGAAGAGTCTCAGTGCTGACCCCTGGGGGTCACCACTGATCACAACTTTCCTGTCTAAAAAGAATCCATTAACCATTCGACTCGATTTTCTGTTCTTTAACTAGCTTTCTATCCATGCTGCCACATTTGTTTAAAAAACATGCTTAATTTATCAACAAGTCTCCTATAGAAAATAGGAGCAGTAGTCGGCCATTCGACCCTTCAAGTCTGCACCGCCATTCAATATGATCATGGCTGATCCTCTATCTGAACACAATGTTCCCGCTTTTTTCCCATACCCTTTGATGCCTTTTGTTTCTAAAAATCTATCTATCTCCCACTTAAATACATTCAGTGACTTGGCCTCCACAGCCTTCAGTGGTAGAGAATTCCACAGGTTCGCCGCCCTCTGAGTGAAAACATTTCTCCTCATCTCGGTCCTAAATTTCCTACCCTGTATCCTGAGACTGTGACCCCTTGTTCTAGACTTCCCAGCCAGGGGAAACATCCTCCCCGCATCCAGTCTATCCAACCCAGTCAGAATTTTATATGTTTCAATGAGATCCCCTCTCATTCTTCTAAACTCCAGTGAATGCAGGCCTAGTCGACACAATCTCTCCTCATATGACAGTCCTGTCATCCCAGGAGTCTGGTGAACCTTCAATGAACTCTCTCTATGGCAAGTATATCCTTTCTTAGGTAAGGAGACCAAAACTGCACACAATACTCCAGGTGTGGCCTCACCAAGGCCCCATATAACTGTTGTAAGACATCCTTACTCCTGTACTCAAATCCTCTTGCAATGAAGGCCAACATACCATTCCCCTTCCGAACTGCTTGCGGCACCTACATGTTTGCTTTCAATGACTGGAGTACGAGGATACCCAGGTCTCTCTGTACATCGACACTTCCCAAGCCATCACCATTTAAATAATACTTTGTCCTTATGTTTTTCCTACCAAAGTGGATAACTTCACATTTATCCACTTAATACTGCATCTGCCATGTGTTTGTCCACTCACTCAACCTATCTAAATCACCTTGCAGCGTCTTTGCATCCTCCTCACAACTCACAATCCCACCTAGTTTTGTGTCGTCAGCAAACTTGGAGATATTACAGTTGGCTCCCTCATCCAAATCATTTATATATATTGTGAATAGCTGGGGCCCAAGCATTGATCCCTGTGGTACCCCACTAGTCACTGCCCACCTCCTGAAAAAGACCCATTTATTCCTTCTCTCTGTTTCCTGGTCAGTTAACCAATTTTCAATTTACAGCAACTTATTGAACAACTTTTCAAAATCTATATCTAAAACATCTATTGCATTTTCTTTATCGATACACTTTGTGTTTCCTCAAAGAACTCTACCTGAATTTGTTACGCATGACTTATATTTTAGAAATCCATGTTGGTTGTCCTTAATTAGCCCATTTCTTTCTAGGTGAGGGATTTGTATTGCCCTGTAGAAGCTTACCCAGTGTAGAGACTGAACAGAAATAATTGCACTACATCTTTAAGTATTGTTTGTTCTTATGTCAGCTATACATATTTTGTTACCGTAAGAAGGTAACCCCTAACATCTTCATACCAGTAATCGATTAGCTCCATCAAATAGATAATAGTCACCGTAGTCTTGGAGTGGAAACAGAATTAAAAAACGTTAAAATGAATTGAGAAGCTGTAAGTGGCAGTGACAAGGTGAGTAAAATCTGAGGAGGCCACTCTCTTACTTCAATAATTTGAACAGTATACATGTCTCACTAACCTGAAAGTTTTCTGTGACTGCTGTTACAATTCAAGATACCTGAGGGGGAATTCTAACTCCGAAGCAGGACACCCAGCAGCTGCAGTGGGAGGCCAGGTCCATTTTAATGGCCGGGGCTCAATAACATTCTGCTGGCAAACTGCCCGCCTGGAACAGGCGTCCCAGACATGTCTTACTGGCCTGCAGTCTGAGAATATCGGGCTATCTAGCGGTTGCAAGGCTTGCAATCATGCAAGTCACCAGGGAAAGGGGGATTTGGGAGGGTATTCTGGGGCTGAAGTGGGGATCCCGAGGCAGCAGGCATCCAAATTTAATTATAGGGCCCGGAGAAGCACATCTGCTCAGCCTGACCCCCAAATTATAAGCTTTAAACTTATTTGGCTGTGCTGCTATTGGTGTCCACCAGGTTTTACTGACTGGAGCATTCCCAGCCAACACGCTGCTCAGTAGGCAGTTAAAGTTGCCTCAGGGTCCTAACGACATGATAGAATCCAAAATTACATTCATTCATGAGGCTCCTGCCTGAGTCACACTGGCGCCTCAACCCCCACGAAAACAACAGCGTTAAAATGGCCATGGGATGGGTGGTAAGTGCCCTACTTGGATTTAACTCACATTTTTCCCAGTTTCTGCCCAGTGGCAAGAGTCAAAATTCTCCCTTTTGTTCCTTACTTTTCTGTCCAAATTATTAGATACTTAACTAAGCTGCTTTTATTTAAACTTCAAACGCTTTGTGGAAAATATAATCGCAACAAAAAAATACCAGAAATGGTCGCAACTATAATCATGTCATATGTGTCTGACTTTTCATTGCTACAAATTGTGAACAATCTACACTATCGAACATTCATTACACACAATCTTATATGTGTACCTGCTGTACTTGCTAAGGGTTATATTTCTATTACTTGCTTGTATTTAATAGTAGAGACAGGGAATCCCAGAAATATTTAAGTTGAACTCGAAACACAATAGTGTGAAATAGTTTTAGAGCAGATTTAGGGAAGAATTTGTTTATAAATTATCAGGACAATCTGTGAATCAGAATAACAATATTCAAAGATGTTGCTGGATGTTTTAATTGGAAAGCAAGAGTAATAGAAGGATGAGCTTTGATTGGTAGAAAGGCCTTTTTTCATCCTTAACTTTCCTTATATTATCGTTTTTGTTCCAATGTTATTTAAATGATAATTATTAAAAGAAGGCCTAAATTTATTCTGGACTTAACAGTGATGTAAATTATTTTATTAATACCACAAGGAGATCGTAATAGCAGCTTCTCCTTCATAAAATCTACAACTGAGAGTGACATCACTACAGACCATGAAAGCTCTCAGTATTGCTGTGTCCATGTCAGTGGATAAAATACTGTAGTACTGTAGTTGAGAAGCCTTTATTTAAAAAAATTAGAAATGTTGATAAATTTAATGAACTACTAAAGAAACATACTGGCCCTGAAATTTAGGTCGGAGGCTTGCTTCAGACGAACGCCTCTGACCCGAAAATTTTTTACGGAAGTACCTGGTGGTCCCGGAAGCGCCTTAGATTGCGGTGGGAGGCCTTCTCTTCCTGCACATCGGAGTGCGTCCATGTCTTCGAGGCGCGCACGGAGAAGCTGGAGTCACGTATGACTGGACATTAAACACAACATCCATTTTTTTTTTAAACTCACATATTTAAAATTAATTGAAATTAAACTTAATTAAATGTTTTAGAAAAAATATTTTTAGGGGGGATTTTTTGAAGTGTTTTAATAGGGTTTAAAATAAATTTACCTTAATGGACAGGGTTTTTAACTAAAAATGTGTATTTCAATTTTATTTTTCTATGTTTTAAAACTGTTACACTGGTAAAAGTAGGTTATGCGCCTGCTTTTATCAGGCTCAAGAGTTTGAAGGGCATTTGCTGGGCAAGAGATGGGCAAATAGCCCAATCTTGCCCGCACGAATGTCCTGGCTGCAGGGATGCAGAGGATCTGTCAAGGCAAATCTTGACCGATTGGAAAAGCTGTTTTTTTGGTGCAGGCGCATTGTGTGCTGAAAACCGGCTTTTGCGAGGCCGGAATTTTAGCCCCACTAAGTACTGTGAAAACACATTACCTCTATGTTACACTGTACCTTTCCCATTTAAGTTTTCTTGGAAAGTGATTATATGTACCAACATCAGGGACTCCACATTGTGGTTTCCTCATAGGTTCTGCAGTTCCCAATCAAGATTGCCAGTTACCTGAAGACCAATGAAGCTCTGCATTTCTCTAATCTGCTCTGACAGTGAGTTGTCTGGGGGAGAGTTCTTGTTCTTCGGCAGGAATCCTGCAGAATTATCTCCAGAGAGATCCCGATCGCGCGGGGGTAGGGGTCCGATGGTGGTCGGGGAGTCCCAATCATGGGGGTGTTTGATCATGGGGTGGGGTGGGGGAGTCTGATGGTGGATGTGAGATTCCAGATCACCGGGGGTAGTGGTTAGTATCTAGTGGTCAGGGCCTCCAATGGCGCTGGGGGGGGGGAGGGGGAAGATGGTTGGTAGGGGGAGAAGACAGATCATGGGGACAGGGTTTACTGGGAAGCTTGTTGGGCCTGTAAGAAGCATTCCTGCTTTTCCTGGACCACAAACAGTGCTGTAAAGACAATTACCACATGGATTCAGCCCTTCTCGCCTCCTTTCAGCTGCCGGGTTTCCCGAGGCCTGGGAAACCCAGTTGGCCTTAGTCAAAAATAGAATGGCTGTTAAAATGAAGGTAGGCAACCACATTATAATATTTAAATTACCAACCCACTGCCCGCAAACAGATTTGTCAGGACAGGATTATTGTCATTGCAGTTGGAGCTGGAACTGGAATTAGAACACATGGTTGAGCACCAGCAAAGAGAACAAGCCAGAAGGCTTTCTGATGTGGTTCTGGAGGCATTGGTACTGGCCGTGGAGAGGAGGCAGGATGTCCTGTTCCCACAGGATGGCAGGAAGCCATCAGCCGATACATCGAGAAGCCTGTGGTACGAGATAGCTGGGTACATGATGGCCAACAGTGTGGTACCGAGAACATGGATCCAGTGCCACAAGGAGTTTAATGACCTCCAAGGAGTTTAATGACTTCACACGGCAGGTCAAGGTGAGTGAAGGCTTCACCAAATGCCATATCCACCATCTGCACCACAAACATCATACACTGTTCAGTGTACCATATCTCATCACTCGCCTTGCAACAATTTCTATCTTTCACCTTCAGACCACACAATCATGGCTTCACATCACCCTCACAACCTTACCATTGTTGCAACACTCGCACACATCTCACACCTTGCACACACTTACAGCTATTCAACTATGGCAGGCACATCACCCAAACATATTGCACTACACTCACTGATACACTTTCTCTTTCTCTGGCAGATCAAGGTGTTTCACAATCGCCGCAAGCAGCGGCAGACAGGAGACAGCCAAGTGGCAATACAGGCCTTGAGCCAACAGGAGTAGCCGGTGCATGTAGCAACTAATACATATACAGCAATATAGGACAACAAACAAAAAGATGCTGAATTCTGATAACAGGTGGATAAAAATCTTATGATTTCTGGACCCCAGGGGATTCTAGGGACTGGAGACCCCAGTTTGAAAACCAATGGCTGGAACAGAAGAGTTAATTAATAACCTTAATAATGTAGTAGAGGGGCCTTTAGGGAAAAGTGACCATAGTATGATAGAATTTTATATTAAGTTTGAAACTGATTTAGTTAAACCCGAAACTACGGTCTTAAATCTAAACAAAGCAAACTATGTAGGTATGAGGGGCAAGTTGGCTAAGGTAGATTGGGAAACTTCATTAAAAGGTATGATGGTAGACGAGCAATGGCTAGCATTTAAAGAATACATAATTTACAACAAATATACATTAAGGCATTAAAAACCCCACAGGAAAAGTGATCCAACCATGGTTAACAAGAGAAGTTATAGTATTGGATCAAAAGAAGAGGCTTATAAAGTTGCCAAAAAGAGCAGTAAGCCTGACGATTGAGAGGATTTTAGAATTCAGCAAAGGTGAACCAAAAAATTGATAAAGAAAGTGAAAATAGAATATGAGAGTAAATTAGCAATAGACACAAAAGCAAACTGTAAAAGCTTCTATAGGTATGTAAAAAGGAAAAGATTAGCAAAAGTAAATGTTCCTTGCAGGCTGAGACAGGAGAAATTAAAATGGTGAATAAGGAAGTGGCAGTGAAATTAAACAAATATTTTGTGTCTGTCTTCACGGAAGAAGACACAAAAAACCTCCTGAAATAATGGAGAACCAAGGGTCTAGCGAGAATGAGGAACTGAAAGAGATTAGTACCTGTATTAGTAAAAAAATAGTACTGGAGAAATTATTGGGACTGAAAGCCGATAAATCCCCTAGAACTGATGACCTACCATCTCAGGTTTTCAAAGAGGTGGCTATAAAGATAGAGGATGCATTGGTTGTCATCTTCCAAAATTCCATAGATTCTAGAATGGTTTCCATGGATTGGAAGTTAGCAAATATATGCTGCTTAAGAAATGAGGGAGACAAAAAATGGGGAACTACAGACCAGTTAGCCTGACATCAGTACGAGGGAAAATGATAGAATCTATTATTAAGGACGTGGTAACAGGGCACCTAGAAGGGGGAACCAGTGGATGTGGTGTAGTTGGATTTTCAGAAGGCATTCGATAAGGTGCTACGCAAGAGGTTATTAAACAAAATTAGGCCCTCATGGGATTGAGGGTAATATACTAGCATGGATTGAGAATTGGATAACAGACAGAAAATAAAGAGAGGACTAAACGGGTCATTATTTGAGTTGACAGGCTGTAACTAGTGGAGTACCGCAAGGATCGGTGCTTGGGCCCCAGCTATTCACAATCTATATCAATGACTTGGATGAGGGGACTAAATGTAATATATGTGATGATCCAAAACTAGGTAGGAATGTAAGTTGTGAGGAGGATGCAAATAGGCTTCAAGGCTAAGTGAGTGGGCAAGAACATGGCAAATGGAATATAATGTGGAGAAATGTGAAGTTATTCACTTTGGTAGGAAAAATAAAAAAGCAGAGTATTTTTTAAATGGTGAGAGTTTGAGAAATGTTGGTGTTCAGAGGGAACTGGATATTCTTGTACACAAATCACTGAAAGTTAACATGCAGGAACAACAAGAAATTAAGAAAGCATATGGTATTTTGCCCTTTATTATTAGATGATTTGAGTATAAGTGTAAAGGGGGCTGAAATTGCCCCTTTTGGTAAGGCCTCTGGCCGCCGGAAAGTGATGGCCACGGGAGAGCTTTTGCTGTCGGTGCACTCTGTGTGAGATGATGGCCTGGCCGCCCTTAAAGGGGTCGGCGCACTGCCATGTTATTTTTTTTTGACAGCTGCAGACACTCCGTCCCACCCCCACTTCTGACTCCATGATGATCCATTTCTGCCCCGCTGGAAATAAACCCCGAGGAGCAGAATTTCACCAGATAGGCCATTGCGGTGGCGAGACCACTTCAAAAAGGGTAGGTGCGCTTCGTTTCCAGCAAAGGGCAAATTCTACCTCAAGACATCTTACGGCAATTATATAGGGCTCTGGTGAGACCGCACCTGCAGTATTTTGTACAATTTTAGGGCTAGATCTTCTACTTCACATCGCCCATTTATGGCCCACATAGGGCCCAAAATGGACCTCTATAGCCCATTTTGAGCAAAAAGTGGAAACTAGGCGCAAAATATCGCCCGAAAAAAAGGTGCCTAAGTTTCCACTTTGATCGCCGAGAAGATCACCGAATTTATAGCCCACACAAGGCCCATCCCCCGTTTCAGCACCGAGCATGCACTTCGCTGGGCCAATGTAAGGCCCAAATCAGTGCTGAGAAATAGTTGCTTTTTCTGGGCCAAAGAGAAGGAAAATGGGCACTACGGACGCCATTATGACTTCAATGAGAGGGTAGAGGATTAGTTGTGATTTAATTAGAGAGCTAGTTGTATTCAGAATATTGAGACAGGGAATATAAATAGGTATTATTCCATTATTTTTATTAAATAGGTTTTATATAGTATAATTTACTGAGAGCTGTAAGTTTTCATATAGTTATCATTACGTTTGGTTTTATATAATAGAATTTAATGAGGATGAGAGCTGTAATTTTTCACATATGTATTATTATGTTGGTTTTAGTAAATAGGTTTTATATAGGTTTTTAGTGAATAGGTATTATATAATAGAATTTATTAGAAGGTGTTACTAAAGTACTCGTATATTAATAGAATGCTCAGATATGGAATAACATCTGTATAGTTGATAACTAACTAAGAGAGAAGACACACACAATTTAATGAATTAAATTTTTAAAAAATTATTTACAAAAACGCAAATAAAAATTGAAAAACTATCTCTCCAACCCACCCTTCCCTCAAATACAAAATCTTAACAATTAACAATTAACAATTAACCAATAACAACTAACAAAACTAACAAAACAGGAACAAGAACAATTGAACAAGTGAACAAACTTTGTGAAAAAATGCCCCCCTCCCTACCTGCAGCCACGTTTCCCTCCAGGTCCAGCCCCACCCCGTGTTCGAACCCCACCCACCTGTTTTAGTCTACGCAGACCGACACCAAGATATTGTGCAGAGATGGCAAGACTTCCTAGAACATATAAGAACATAAGAATTAGGAACAGGAGTAGGCCATCTAGCCCCTCAAGCCTGCTCCTGCTGTGGTGGAGGTGACGGAGCGGAAGTGGAAGCCTGAAGCTCCACTTGCGAGTCAGGAGGAACTGTGTCCTCCGTACTCACTTGTGTGCTCGGGGTCTCACTGCGAGCAGACACGACACCTTGGGGTGCAGCGTCCTGTCCAGCCAGCAACGCATGCTGTAGGGCATTGGTTGCGGCTGTCTGCTGCCGAATGGCCTCCAAGCTCTCTCTAGCAGTCTGTACTTGCTCGGAAGACCAATTGGAAAAGTTTGTACAGAACTCACTCCAGGATGCTGGAAACTGGCTCCAGTTCGCAGAGAATCCCGCGAACCCCTGGATAAGGTCATGGCCAATCGCGATCGTCTCCCTGCACAGGGATATCAAGCTCTCTGTCTGGCCCTCCATGGTAGGCGATTGCTCGCCACGCTGACCGGACCTCCGTGGGGTCGTCGTTAGCAAAATAACGCGCCTTAGCGTCGCCACCTGCACACCGCTTGGTCCCGGTGCTTCTTCCATCTCAATTGAGATGGCCGCAGGTTGTTCCCCCCCCCCACAAAAAAAATCTCTTCATCCTCCTCCTCCTGCTCCTCCTCCTGTCCTCCGCCGTCTCAACCCATTGCGAGCTGCTTGAGGGGTCTATCACATTCTCTGCTACTGAGCACTGCTCAACGGACACTTGACCTTAGAAAGATGAATGAAATTTCTAAACAACTCATAACAATACATATCAATATATTTCAATATTTCAATATCAATATCAATATTTCAATATAACCCAAAACATTGCAATACTTTGCAAAACAACATATACTCAAGGGTTCATCAGGGTTAACATGGCCTCATTCGTAGATCAGACTACATCTAAATTAATGAATTATAAGTGCATAACAAATGCATAACTACGATTTTTCTCGTATGCATTCAGTAATGTTTGACACATTGCACAATTCCCATTACTCACCAGACTCAAGGGTGGGCTCGGCCATGCCACAAGTCGTGACCGAACGGCTTTCAGGCCCCACCAAGGCCACTGCAAGCTCCTCGTACGCATTCAGTGTGTGCACCGTCGTGGAGCCGCCACCCGTCCTCCTTTGCTCTGTGCGGTTGCTACTGATCTTTTTCTGTAAATGATCATTTAACCTTGCACTGCATAAGCTACTGTACTTGACAATAAACATTGAAGACTGATTTAAATGTTCAATTATGCCATAACATCGCAGTGCATATGAATAATTTTTTATATTATTCTAATTATAAACAGCAAGTAAATAATACATATGTATGATTTTAAATATGACTTTTAAATACCTTTTAAATATTAAAATGCAACTTACTCTGGTAGTTGCGTATGAATAATTTTAAATACTATAACATGCAACTTAGTATTAGGGTGAATAAATTTTTTATATTATTCTAATTATAAACAGCAAGTAAATAATACATATGTATGATTTTAAATATGACTTTTAAATACCTTTTAAATATTAAAATGCAACTTACTCTGGTAGCTGCATATGAATAATTTTAAATACTATAACATGCAACTTAGTATTAGGGTGAATAAATTTTTTTTTAAATTTAATGTAGTTTTTAAATTAATGTTATTACTTCACATTATAAATAACATTGAGGATTTTGTTTGCAATTTATAAACATCAAGTAAATAATACATATGTGTGCTTTTAAATATGATTTTTAAATATGTTTTAAAGACATATCTAAAATCCAACTTACTCTGGCAACTGCCAGCAGGCTGTTCCATCTCTTGCGGCACTGATCAACCATCTGGCAATCTCCAGCCAGATCCGTCGATAGGCACGGGGTGGAGGTTTCCCAAGGCCACCCTGTGTCAAGTCCTCCCACCTTGTGGAAACAACATTTACAAGGGCCTAATTCACCTCCCCACTAAAGGCTTTTGCCCTTTGCCTCTCCATCTCCCTTCTATTTGGTGTTTCCATTCTTGAATTTTAAACCAAATTAGCAAAATACAAACTTCTTCCTCAATGACTCTCTCCTTCTCTCCTTCTCTCTCACCCGCTCTCTCCGACTCTTCCTGTCCTTCTGAGCATGTGCGATGACCCATGAACTCTCCAAACGTGGCAAAAAAAATCGACCCCCAAAAAAATCCCACACATGCGCACAATATCGTTGCTAGGGAAGCTTTTTTTTTGGTCTTCCGTTTCACTTACTCTTTTTTTGGGCGATCGAGAGATCGCTGAGAAATCAGATCGCCCATTTGACATTGCTGGGGTAAGGCCGAGTGGAAAATCGCAAAAAGAAATGGGCCTTATGCCGGCGATACATCACACATCGCTGGAATAAGGCCCATTGTTTGGGGCCTTAGCCAGTTAATGGAAAGTCTAGCCCTCAGTCTCCTTACCTAAGAAAGGATATACTTGCCATAGGGAGTGCAACAAAGGTTCACTTGACTGATTCCTGAGATGGAGAGATTGTCGTATGAGGAGAGATTAAGTAGACTAGACCTACAGGGGCTAAAATTGCTCCCCTCCTTAAGTTCCATTACCGCCTCTAATTGCCCGTGGACCGTGAGCGGTGGAAACAGGTTTCTGCGGTCCCGTGCTTCCGCCCGTTGGGCAGGCGCCGATCCCACACCACCCGGCAGCGACCCCCTTTCCAACCCCAGCGGGAAATTGCCCCGTGGGAAGTTGCCCCACGGGAGCGGAGAGGCCGCTGGTTGGTGCCACTGACAGGTTTCCCCTGCAGGAAGCTGTGTGTGCCTGGGCAGCATGTTCGCCCTTAAAGGGGAGGGCCGCTGTCGGTACCTCCATTTTAGTTTAATTGTTGGCCGACTCCAAGGAATTCTCTACCCAGAGGGCTGTGGAGGCTCAGTTGTTGAGTAAATTCAAGACAGAGATCGATAGATTTCGGATATTAAGGGAATCAAGGGATATGGGGATAGTGCAAGAGAGTGGAGTTGAGATAGAAGATCAGCCATGATATTATTGAATGGTGGAGCAGGCTCAAGGGGCGGAATGGCCTACTCCTGCTCATAATTCCTCTGTTCTTATGTTCTAAACTTCATTTCACAGTTGTTAGGGGGCCAAAATTGGTCGTCCTCCCATTTCTTGGCGGAATGCCGGTGGTATGTCATTACATACCGTAGGGTACCGCTGGGGCGGAGTGCTGGCAAAATTGGTGCAGCCGGTCCTGAGCGGTGCGTCACCGGAGTGTGATGGATGGTCTGCTCCGGCGGTGTAAGGTAAGTTGTCTGGGACTCGGGACTCTTCCGGTCCCAAGTTCTGCGCAGGCGGGCTCCTCCATCGACTTCCATTCCCCACCATCACCCCTGCCCTCCCCGCCCCACCCCCCGCCTGAGAAGAGCAGTCCAGAGGCCAGAGACTGCCGATGTCCAGTCACAGGTAAATGTCTCTCGTAAGTTTTAGTTTTTTAATTGTTTTCGATTTATTTATAATACTTAGGCTGTTGTGTGAATAAAATTTATTATTGTTATTTATTTATTTCTGCATTTTTCTTGGCGGGGTGTGGAATAGATCTCTGTGGGGGGAGGACTAGATCTCTGGGGGTGGGATTAGATCTCTGGAGGGGATAGAAATAGATAGCTGGTGGGGGGGATAGGAATACATCGCTGGGGGGGATTAGATCTTTAGGGGGGTGAGGACTAGATCATTGAGGGGATTAGATCTCTGCGGGGGGTGAGAGAAATAGATCACTGGGATGGGGGAGGAACTTTGCAGTTTACTTATCGCCGACATACCATCAGCATAAAGCCATCTTTTTTCAGGCGGTGTGCAGCTCCGGTGGTATGTCGGCGGTATCCGACCAATTTTGGACTTTTGGGCGGTCTGTAGGGTGCTCCATGTGGGCAGACGGTATGCATACTGCCTGGCGGTATGTCGTTGATGAATTTCCCAACGGGCGGTATGTGGCGAGTATGTTGGTTTTTTTCAATCAATTTCGCGATTTTGGGCGGCATGTCGGCAGTCCGCGGCCGGAATGTTCACCAATTTTGGGTCCTTTATTTTTAAAGCATCTGAATACACTAAAACTAAAATGATGTGTGATACAAACACATAATATCAGACAACAAATTAAGTTTCATACAATTTTATTTTGTTTACAATAAATTACATGAACAATGTTGGGGCTCAATTTCCTGTATTCCACCACTTTTTTTTAACACAAGACTATGTTTTACCGAAGTTAGCAAAAAGAGGGATTCTGGCCCGATATTCTCCAAAAATATATATTGAGATAATTTAATATTAAATTTTTAAAAACTTCCAAAGCATAAGCAACACAGATTTTCCACATATAGACAGGTATTACAGCATAAATATTATAAATATAAATAAGTTAAAACTAATTATTTTTAAATCAAAATATGTTACATCACAAAACAATAAATAACAAGTGTAGTAGAAATGACAAATACAAAACAATAGAATTATATTAAATTATTTCAAACAATGCATCAGTTTGCAATAACTATAATAACTCTTTAATACAATATTATTTAGGGTCATAAAAGTAGGCAATGCTGAAAGTCATTTATTAGTTAGTGAAGGTCCAATAAATAAACATTTTTGATAAGTTGTGTTGTATCATTTAATGGTGAGGGGCTAACAACTTGATAAGGCGTGCAGCTAACATCCCACCCATTGATTGATACGATAAATTTGAAGCACTCGTTGCTCGCTGATGTTGAACATGAACTGAGTTGGTCCACGGAAGAAGTAAATATATCCTGAAAAACAGAATAGAAAAAGTAACCCTCAACTCAGGCTCTCAGTTCTACCATTATGTTTAAACAAAGCACGAGGAATTAAATGAATAGTTCCACTCCAGAGCTGAGTCAATGTTCACCCCAAACTGATAAAGTGAAGATCTTGCATCTTTCTGAAGGCCCTACAATTAAAAGATCAAATAAACGTAGTCTTTGCTAGGTGAATGGCCTTATCTTTGGCATCCAATGTAAGACCAAGTCTGTCCCTACTTGACAATGCACACACACACGCACATAAACACACTTCCAGTAGGGGACACTAAAGAGCAACTAGCAGCAGGAACAATGATTGATTTTACTGTCCCGAAACCAGAGACAATGAACTAATCGTATGGACCCCATTATTGCCCTACCTAAGACCAAGGATAAAACCTGGGACCTTCATGATCTGCATGGCTCACCTACTCATTAGATGAACTCACTGAACATTGAGAAGCTCTGTGCAATACCTTTTTAACAAAAGAATTTGCTCTTTTCCATTGAAAATGTAGTTAAATGCTACTTTTGTAATGGAAAGAGTACATCAATACTTTGAATATCTCAATATTTCACAGAATATTTGTTTTTAAATTTACCGTTATATTCAAATGCTGCATCCAGTCTACCGGGGACCCCTGGCCAATCCTCCTGTATCTGGCGTGGGTAACCTTCATCCATGGTTTGTTTAATTTCATCATAACTGAAAGGAGAAGCACTTTATGTAAAGGGTGATCTATTAGTGGCTTAAAATATTTACATGAATATTTATATAAAGAATGGACCATTACCTCCAGTACTGGTTCCCTGCAAAGAATAAAGTCTTTGAAGTCTTCCCAATATGAATAGTTGCATCTATTTTCCTGATGGATCTTGGAATACCAAATCGGTGGATGTACTTTGGATATCCTGGCAGGACATCATAGCCATTAATGGCCCAGTATTTGTTTCCTATAGGATTACAGAACTTTTGTTAGTATCTGCATATTAGTAAAGGTGGAGTTTTTTCTTTTCCTCTCAACGTCTCCTCATGAGGGCACTATTTCTCAGCTAGGATGCTAGACAGCCAACCAATTCCCAAGCCTCTGCTGATACTTTGTGATTTCTTTTTGAAAGAGTTGCACTTCTGGAGAAGTATCTTGCTGTCTCTTGGTGCCTCTTCCTGAAATAGGGGATTCCATTCTACCTAGCACAACACATCACTACAGGCACAATCATAAAGGGCATTATAGTTTGAAAAGCATTTCTTTTTAAACATTTCAATCTCTAAAGTTATGCACTAAGAATGCAATGTGAATTTGACCCATGTTTCTGAAAACTCTCCCATTTCACTGTGGCATTGCTGTTTCCATCATATTATCCTAACGTCCTACTCCTGTGTTCTTTAGCAAAGAAAAGTAACAGTACTTAACCTTTAATAACAACAAGAAAATCCCTCTCCAGATTTTCATACGCAGCATCGATCCTTGCAGGAATATTTGGCCAGAATGAATTAATTAAAGTCAGCTGAGCCTCAGGCAGTTGTGGGTGTCTCCTCCAGAAAAACCTAATGAACAGCAGGGATTTAGTAGAATATATTAGAAGTGAACCTCAGCTGAATTAAAACTTCAGCATTTACCACTATCTTCATATTATACATAGTTATTTCTGTAACACAACATTAGTAAACTATTTGTCAAAATAAAGTTATTTTTCTAGGTACATCACATGCCATAAAATATTGCCTTGCCAAAAAGTAGGTAGATGACTCATTCCAGGCCTGGGTGAATACTGCTCACCTTACAACAGTGACTACATCTCAAAAGGACTTCATTGGCTGTAAAGCACTTTGAGACGTCCTGCGGCATGAAAGGTGCTATATGAATGCAAGTTCTTGCTAAGTTCCTTTACTATGTAACTAGCCAGTGGGACCTGTGCCAGAGTAGCCAGGCTGGACTGTTTTTTATTGTCTCATCCGGTAAAGCACTTTGGCTTGAATCACCATCACTTGATGAGAGCAGGAATCCGCCCTGTGGAGAACTGTAGACAGAAACCCACACCTACCACTCAATGGTAAAAAGACAAGGTTTACCAAAAATGTGCTCAAATATTTTTTGTGAAACATTTCCATTGTGAAATATATCAATATTATTATCAGTAAAAATTGTTCTGGGACATTCAATATAGTTCATACTTGTCTTTGAAAAATATCATCTCTCCACGAAGCTCAGCAACTGCATCAAAGGACAAGTTAGGATTACATTTATCTGGTGTTCTTGGTGGAGATAGTCTGGGGTTTGGATTGGTCTTATTTGATGCACCTTGTGTAAAGTAAAAATATTGTTAAATATTGTAGAAAATACTGTTCAAGGCATTATCAGTACTCCCCGACTAAAGTAGCTTAACACTAAAGTCCAATTCTAATTAAAGTGCATTAACTGTGAAAGATTTACTGCACTTCAAGGATTGGTCAAGTTCACAGATAATACCAAATTAGAGGGGAATTTATCCTGGAGGGAGCAGCCAGGGTGCTAAGGAGATAGGAAGAAATAAAGGCAGTGAATTTCTAAGGGGTTCTCCTGCTTGTCTGAGTAACTTCAGCGAAAATCCCTGAAAATAGTATGAACAAAATTTATGCCATTTTTCCAGGGTTTCCACAGCTCTTCCACCGAAGTTACGGCAGATGATCGGGATAAACCCCGTGGAAATTCAACCCAGTAATCTTTCAATGGATGAAACAGAGCCAGAGAAATTTAACATAGATACATGTAAAGTAATGTACATTGGAAGAAAAAGTGAGCAACATGTGTACTTTATGACTGTTATACAACTAGCTAATGGTGAATGTCAAAGAGATCTGCGGCTGTCGGTAGATTTGGTGCGTAATATGTTAGGTCAATGTGAAGCAGCAATCAACAAAGTGTATAAAATTCTGAATGATAGTGTTAAATCAATAAAGTATAATGGAGAGTACTCTGCTTTACTGTATCCAAATTTGGTTACTGTTATATATGTGAACTTGTACAGCCACCAGAGAGCTCATCCACTGGCGTCCCAAGGGATCCAACAATCCCTTGGGAGCACAGGTACTTGAGGAGGCCTCACAGGCTGGAGAGGCATTCTGGAGTCCTGCAATGAAAGACTAAGGTCACACTTTACTTTGAGCTCACAGTATCCAGTCAGACTCTTTATTCATACATAACAACTGGCGATGAGATACAGATGACGAACCCAACGATGCAGAGAACATGGGCATCCTGGAGAAATTCTCGGAGGGAGATGATTGCGAAACCGTCGTTGAGCAACTCGACCAATACTTCGTGGCCAATGAGCTAGATGGGGAAGAGAACACTGCCAAATGAAGGGCGATTCTCCTCACCGTCTGTGGGGCACCAACATATAGCCTCATGAAAAATCTGCTTGCTCCAGCGAAACCCACAGAGAAATCATATGATGATTTGTGCACTCTGGTCCGGGAGCATCTGAACCCGAAGGAAAGTGTTCCGATGGCGAGGTACCGGCTCTACACCTACAAAAGGTTTAAAGATCAGGAAGTGGTGAGTTATGTCGCCGAGCTAAGACGCCTTGCAGGACATGGTGAATTTGAAGGACATTTGGAGCACATGTTCAATGACTTTTTCGTACTTGGCATCGACCATGAAGTGATACTTCGCAAACTTTTGAATGTAGAAATCCCAACCTTGAGTAAGGCCATAGCGATAGCACAGGTGTTCATTGCCACCAGTGACAATACTAAGCAAATCTCTCAGCACACGAATGCTGCCACAAGTACTGTGAGAAAAGTGATGTTGTTTTCAAATCGCAATGTACAGGGCAGGCCCCACATGCCTGCAGCTGCACGTCATCAGATGTCTCAGAGTCTACCATCAAGGGTGATGAACGCAAGGCCATTAACACCTTGTTCGCGCTGAGGGGGTGATCATCATTTCTATTTATGCTGCTTCAAAGAGTACATTTGCAAGGGCTGTGGATCAATGGGACACCTCCAACGTATGTGCAGGCGAGCTGCAAACCCTGTTAATCCTGCAAACCACCAGGTTGCAGAGGAGGACAGATCCACAGCGGATCACGACAAACCAGAGCCTCAGGCCAAGGAGGCAGAGGTATATGGGGTGCATACATTTACCACAAAGTGTCCCCCGATAATGCTGAAGGTTGAATTAAATGGATTCAGGTGTCAATGAAGCTGGACATGGGCGCGAGCCAGTCCATTATGAGCAAAAAGACTTCCAACAAATTGTGGTGCAACAAGGCCTCAAGGCCAGTCTTGACTCCCATTCGCACGAAACTGAGAACTTACACAAAGCAACTGATTCCCGTAATCGGCAGTGCTACTGTAAAGGTCTCCTATGATGTAGCGGTGCAAAAGCTACCACTCTGGGTGGTACCAGGCGATGGTCGCACGCTGCTCGGCAGAAGCTGGCTGGGAAAGATACGCTGGAAGTGGGACGACGTCCGAGCGCTCTCGCCCGCTGGTGACACTTCGTGTGCCCAGGTCTTAAACAAGTTCCCTTCGCTGTTCGAACCAGGCATCGGGACGTTCCAAGGAGCAAAAGTGCAGATCCACCTAATTTCGGGGGCGCGACCCATCCATCACAAGACGAGAGTGGTAGCGTACATGATGACAGAGAGGGTGGAGATCGAGCTAGGCCGTCTGCAACGAGAGGGCATCATTTTGCCAATCAACGATTGGACCAGTCCGATCGTTCTAGTCCAAAGGGAGACGGCACCGTCAGAATCTGTGGTAACTACAAAGTAACTATCAATCGTTTCTCCCTGCAGGACCAATATCCACTACCAAAGGCTGACGACGTTTTTGCTACACTGGCGGGAGGAAAGACGTTCATGAAGCTGGACTTGACGCTGTCGTGATATGTACTTTGTTGAAGCCGCCTGCTCTCTATCTGTTCATGCAGGTTGGGGTGAACTAACGAGAGCCTTGTCTTAAGTACCCATTTCATGAGCAGTTCAGAGCGTGGAATCCCAATGAGCGAGTGGGGTCTCATGCCGTAGATAAACAGAACTTGGGTAGGTGAGTCTGCAGTGAGCCTTCAGTTACCCTCTTCAAGCCCTGTTTGATAGTTTGCACTGCTCTCTTTGCCTGATCATTGGATGCTGGTTTGAACGGGGCAGATGTAACATGTTTGATCCTATTAAGGGTCATGAACTACATGATGCAGGAGCTGGAGGAATCATCAAAGGGCCTCACCTGCATCAACACGCACAAGGTTCTCTTTATTTATAACAGTTGTCCGTTTGGAATTCGATCAGCCGCGGCGATATTCCAGAGAAACATCGAAAGTTTACTGAAGTCGGTCCCGCGCATGGTGGCCTTCCAGGAAGGCATCTTGGTTACAGGTCGGGACAGTCGAGCATCTGCTGAACCTGGAGGAGGTTCTTAGTCGACTCAACCGCGTGGTGCTCAGGTTAAAATGCTCAAAGTGCGTTTTCCTGGTGTCTGAAGTGGAGTTCCTCGGGAGAAGAATCGCGGTGGACGGTATCAGGCCCACTGATTCGAAGACGGAGACAATCGATAACGCACCGAGGCCACAGAACATGACGGAGCTGCGGTTGTTTCTAGGACTCCTGAACTACTTTGGTAACTTCTTACCGGGTCTCAGCACACTGTTAGAACCACTGCACGCCTTACTGCGTAAAGGAGACGAATGGGTATGGGGCAAAAGCCAAGAAAATGGCTTTGTAAAAGCGAGGAAATTGTTATGCTCAAACAAGTTGCTTGTGTTGCATGATCCATGTAAGCATTTGGTACTAGCATGTGATGCGCCGCCATACAGCGTCGGGTGTGTATTGCAACAAGCTAATGAATCTGGGAAATTGCAACTGGTTGCTTATGCATCCAGAAGTCTGTCTAAGGCTGAGAGAGCCGACAGCATGATTGAAAAAGAAGCGTTAGTGTGTGTTTGTGGGGTAAAGAAAATGCATCAATATCATTGGGCTCAAATTTGAATTAGAAACTGACCATAAGCCACTGATATCCCTTTTTTCTGAAAGTAAGGGGATAAATACTAATGCATCGGCCCGCTTCCAGAGATGGGCACTCATGTTGTCCGCGTACAACTACGCCATCCGCCACAGGCTAGGCACAGAAAACTGTGCCGATGCTCTCAGTAGGTTGCCATTGTCCACCACGGGGGTGGAAATGGCACAGCCCGCAGACTTAGTCATGGTTATGGAAGCATTCCAGAGTGAGCAATCACCCATCACAGCCTGACAGGTTAGAATCTGAACGAGCCAGGACCCCTTACTGTCCCGAGTGAAAATTTGTGTGCTTCACGGGAGCTGGTCTAGTATCCCAGTGGAAATGCAGGAAGAGATATAGCCGCACTAGCGGCACAAAGTTGAAATGTCTATACAGGCAGACTGCCTTCTGTGGGGTAATCGGGTAGTGGTCCCCAAGAAGGGCAGGGACACTTCCATCAGTGACCTCCACAGTACTCACCCAGGCATTGTAATGATGAAAGCGATAGCCAGATCCCACGTGCGGTGGCCCGGTATCGATGTGGACTTAGAGTCCTGCTTGCACAAATGTAACACATGCTTGCAGTTAAGCAATGCACCACTAAGTTTATGGTCTTGGCCTTCCAAACCGTGGTCCAGAGTCCATGTCGACTATGCAAGCCCGTTTTTGTGTAAAATGTTCCAAGTGATTGTAGATGCGTACTCCAAATGGATTGAATGTGAGATAATGTTGGCAAGCACGTCTGCTGCCACCACTGAAAGCCTGTGGGCCATGTTTGCCATGCACGGACTGCCTGATGTCCTTGTGAGCAACAACGGGCCATGTTTCACCAGTGCCGAGTTCAAAGAGTTCATGACACATAATGGGATCAAACATGTTACATCTGTCCCGTTCAAACCAGCATCCAATGGTCAGGCTGAGAGAGCAGTACAAACTATCAAGCAGGGCTTGAAGCGGATCACTGCAGACTCGCCTATCCCAAGTCCTGCTTAGCTACTGCACGAGACCCCACTCACTCACTGGGATTCCAGCCGCTGAACTGCTCATGAAAAGGGCACGTAAGACAAGGCTCTCGTTAGTTCACCCTGATCTACATGAACAGGTAGAGAGCAGGCGGCTTCAACAAAGTACATATCATGATCGCGCAAATGTGTCATGCGAAATTGAAATCAATGATCCTGTATTTGTGTTGAATTATTGACAAGGTCCCAAGTGGCTTCCCGGCACTATTGTGGCCAACGAGGGGAGCAGGGTGTTTCGGGTCAAACTTTCAAATGGACTTATTCACCGGAAACACTTGGACCAAATCAAACTCAGATTTCCAGACTATCCAGAGCAACCCACATTGGACCCTACCTTTTTTGACCCCCGCAACATACACACCAGTGGCAACCGGCACCGCGGTTGGCCACGAAGTAGAACCCATCACCCGCAGCAGCCCAGTAGGATTCACCACACCAGGCAGCCCAGCAAGGCCAGCTGCACAGCAGCCAAGCGAGGGCCCAACAAATGATTCACCAAAACCAGCATTTGCACTGAGACGATCAACCAGGGAAAGAAAGGCCCCAGATCGACTCACCTTATAAATAGTTACACTGTTGACTTTGGGGGGGGGAGTGTTGTTATAGATGTGAACTTGTATATACTTTGTATAGCCACCAGAGGGCTCATCCCCTGAAGTCCCAAAGGATCCCACAATCCCTTGGGAGCACATATACTTAAGGAGGCCTCATAGACTGAAGAGGCACTCTGGATACCTGCAATAAAAGACTAAGGTCACACTTTACTTTGAGCTCACAGTATCCAGTCAGACTCTTTATTCATACATAACAGTTACCGAGACTAAAGAAAAACACTGCAGCCCTGGAGGCAGTGCACACAGCTATGCACTGACCGCTCAGGGATTGAGCTATAAGGGTAGACTGGAGAAACTTTGAAAGAAAGTGATTGAGAAGGGTCCTCAACAACAACAACTTTTATTTATATAGCACCTTTACCATAGTAAAACGTTCCAAGGCGCTTCAAAGGAGTGTTGTAAGACATAAAATTGACACTAAGCCACATAAGAAATTTGGGCAGATGACTAAAAGCTTGGTCAAAGAGGTAGGTTTTAAGGAGTGTCTTAGAGGTAGAGAGGCGGATAGATTTAGGGGGGAATTCCAGAGCTTAGGGCCTAGGCAGCACTGAACAGATAGAATAGCACAGAAAAGGCGAATCTGGATCAATACTTCAATGTAAGCCATAACAGTAAGACAAGTGACCATTCTTCATGAAAGCTGAGCCTTTGATATATTTTCTTTTTATTACTGAAATGTACTTGATTTATGCCTTTTCCATCTCCTGGACAGCGAATTTAAGTTTGATGTGTTGGAGCTGATTTTTGGACATATACTGGACTAGTATACGGGACCAAACATTTGTTTTATTTTCCCCTTTAATGAATTTTGTAAGGGACAATGCATTATATAAAAAAACCAGTTAGACTTTAAGGTATGCTGGCCTTGAGTTAATGCAGATAGGAAAGTGAGATAATGAACACTGGAGAGTTAAGTGCTGAGTATGTTTGTTTATACCGGTGTCAAAAGCCTGCACTTGTTTATACTGCCCTGTCACAATACAGGATGGGTTATATCAAAAGCTTAGCCTTCAATAGTCAAAGCTTTGTAGTGCTAAAGCATGTGTTGTAAAGTGATGTAATTTGTAAGATAAAAGAACTTCACTGCAGATACCAATTTGAGAAGATGGTTCAAAGACAGGGGTCTTTAACATTTCTCCCAAAGCTTTGTCTCCGATTTAATAAACCTCTCTTTACATATTATACAGTCTCGGAAATATTTTTCCACAACAAAATGGCGTCACGAACAGGATACTGTCTGATCAGACGTGATCACTTACGACAGTATCTGGAATTTGGTGTTAGAGACTGAAAAGAGAGGTGTACGGGCACGACGGGATAGTGTATAAGATACGAGTAAACAGATAGCAGGAAGAGGCTGACTAACCAGTTTGAGTTGTCCCTTTAGTAAATAAGGTCAGTGCGGAAGGGAACTGATCACTCCAACCTAGAGCCGAAAACTCCGGTGGTAAGGAAACATGCTAGCTTTGTTGCAAAGACAAAGGGTCTCCACAGAGTAGTCATGGCCGTGAGTATTACAGAAACAAAGGGAAAGGTCCGAGACTGACGAACATGGAAGGTAAGGAAGGGAATGTAAAATGCGGGCTACCCGGGTCATTAATTAATTCCTATCATTAATTGTAACTTGCGTAATTACGTAATGCCATAAAAAAAGCTGATAGTGACTATCTTAAGTGACATATGGATCCAGACATAAGCTTTGTTGAATGAAGAGAGACTTTTGTGAGTGTCTATTTTGAATGAAGAGAGTACTCGAGTAATTTTGACTGTGGAATGAATGAAAGCCTGTTTTAAGAAGGTGTAGAGTTGCCTGCCTGTTTTAGCTCCACCCACTCTTTCCAAACAGAGTGAAATGTTTTTTTTTTAACCCTTCGTAGTGTTGTCCTGTATATGGGAAGTTTAAGAAACTGTGAACCTTATGATATTACATTTTAAGATAGAAACGAAGGTGTGGATATATTCGGATGATAAGTTACGGAGCTAGGAAATGCACAAAGGATAGGTTTGTTGAGTAAAAGATAAAAATACATGGTCCCGGTAGTAAAAAAAAAAGAATTTGACACGCTCACTTACTTGTCGAAAGAAAACATGCAGTTGGGTTGAAAGACATAAATTTAGTCCAGGAATGAGATAACGAATGCCTTTTAAAACGCTCCCATTTTCCTTTGTGTAAAACCTTGACACAAAAGCTTCTAGCTCAGTAAAAAAAAAGAGTTTTAAATTTAGAAATACCTTCAGGGATTAGGTCAAACTCCTGGGCGAGTGGTGAGCTATCTGTGAAGGTGTAAAAGGGACTTTTGAAAAAGGCTAAAACAGTAAGCTTTAGCAGTTTAGAAAAGAAAAAGCTAAGGCAGGAAAAGGTCTCTGCCATGGGAACAGGAGGAGGGCAGAAAAGGGGGACTTGCCATAATTGTGGAAAACCGGGCCATTTTGCCAGGGAATGCAAAGGGAAAGGCAGTGAAAAGCAATGTACGTATTGTGGTAAGAAAGGGCACCTGGAAGCGACATGCTATGGTAAAAATGGCTATCCTAATAAGGCAAGGACCCTGTCAGAACAGGAGTACCAGCAGTGGCAGGCGTACAAAGCCACCCGGTGATGTCCGGCGGCCCCTGTACAAAGTAAAAAGGAGGGAAGGATATATGTGTCTGCACTAGTAGGGGGCCGACAGTGTGAGATGCTAGTGGACACGGGAGCCTCAACATCCATTACCAATATGTCCCTTCCCCTCACCGACAAGAAGGCTCTGATAAACGGAATAGATGGACAGCCCACATTGGCCTACCTGAGTACCACCCAATTGGTGGAAATTGATAACTTATATATACCCATGAGATTTTACATATGCAAGAATCGTGAGGGAACAATATTGGGGAATGATGTAATGAGGGAATTTAAGGCCCTGATTGATTGCGGCAAGGGGAAACTGACATGGCCAAAGGCGGATGGCAGTAAGGGAGATTTAGGACAGATAGCCCACCATGTGGAAAGTATAGGTGTAGCTACAGCCACAAAAACTGACTGGCTTATCGGGACTGGAGGGTATGGAGGCATATGTGCCTCTGTGCCCGGGGTCTGGGCACAGACAAAATACTGGAAAGGCGAAGATGGATCCTATTAAAGTCCCTGGACCACCTCATAAACCACACCGACAATACCCTATAAGACCTGAAGCTAGAACAGCGGTTGTAGAAATAGTAAAAGGGCTAGTGGAAAAGGGTATCTTAAAAGAAACAGTTAGCACCACTAACTCCCCAACATGGCCGGTAGGGAAACCAGATGGGAGTTATAGACTCACTATCGACTACACTGCGCTTCACAAGGTCACCCCCAAATTACACCCGATAGTGGCCAGCCCCTCCACAATCCTTACCTCATAGAGTGGGGCCCTGAACAAGAACAGGCATATAGTAAACTCAAGTCAGAACTAGTCTCCGCACCTGGATTGGGACTGCCTGACATGGGTAAGTATTTCCACATCCATTGTAACAATGAAGGTGGGTTCTATATGGCCGTGGTCACCCAAGATCACGGGGATAAAAGGAGACCTATAGCCTATTACTCTACCACCAAAAGCTCGGTGGTGACTGGGTTATCCAGATGTATAGCCGCGCTAGATTGCACAGCTTGGGCGGTAAAAATTAAGCAAGCCTGTGGTGATGACTGGAAACATCATTCTCCACACTAAACACACATTGGTAGAAATGCTAAACACAGGAAAACTGAGAACCGTATCTAATATGAGACGGGCAAAGTGGGAAGTAGTCCTCTTAACACCCAACAAAGCGGTAACCATAATTAGGGATGTAGGAAACAATCCCGCAGAAGGTATGATGGGTGAAGGGGAACCCCACTTTTGCGAAGAGGTATGTGAGGATATGGAAGAGGATAGAATAAAAGACGCCCCCCTTCAAACCGCAGAACAAACCTTGTTTGTGGACGGCTCACGAAAATATGTAGAGGGACTACCTCGTACCGGATGGGCCGTAGTTAACCAGGATCTAGAGACAGTTGAATCAGGGCGAATTAATGGGGGGTCGTCAGCTCAAGTGGCAGAACTGGTAGCCCTCACTCGGGCACTGGAATTATCGGAAAATATGATTGTTAATATCTATATGGACAGTAGATATGCATTTGGGGTAGTACATGATTATATGACAGCATGGGGGAGAAGGGGTGTTTGCGATTGGAAAAAAAAAGAATTTGAAGAGGTAAAAAAAAAACACTCTCCATTGATAATGATTTTAAATTATTAAAATTAAGTCAGTGCCGCTGGGGCCCGAGACGAACAGATAAGTATTGAGAAACTACACCAGGACACTTCTGAGGAGGAAATCGGTATGTGGACAAAGCAGGGCGCAACGCAAGGGAAGGATAACGTTTGGAGACGAAACGACAAGGTAATGGCGCCTGAATGCATACAGAATACCTTATTGGAGTTGCATCATGGCCTGTCTCATTCAGGATGAGAGGCCATGACCGGGAGTCTTGGGAGAGATTGGTGGTGGAAAAGGATGGAAAAAGATATTGCCATCAATGCGTTACGTGCGCACAATATAATCCAGGCAGGCCCATTAAAATTAAAATAGGACACCAGCCCCGTCCACGGGGGCCCTGGGAACACGTACAAATTGATTTCACAGGTCCTTTGCCCCCATCCCATGGAAAAAGATATTGCCTAGTGATTATAGATCAATTTATCCGGTGGGTGGAAGCTTTCCCTACACGTGATTGCACTGCCTCCACAGTGGCAAGGATATTGACCGAGCAGGTGATACTCCGATGGGGAGTGCCTCTTCAAATAGATTCCGACCAAGGCACCCACTTCACCGGAAAAAAAATTGTAAAAACAATATGCCAGCTGATGGGCATAAAACAAAAATTCCACATCCCCTACCACCCGCAGAGTTCTGGGATGGTAGAGCGCATGAACCGTACCCTTAAGAACGCCCTGGCAAAGGCCATGCAAACGTCAGGAAAAACGTGGACAGAAGTATTACCCATTATATTGATGAAGTTAAGAGCCACGACAAACCGGACAACCGGATTAACTCCTTATGAACTAATGACAGGAAGGGCGATGCAATTACCAGAGAACATCATAACAGGGGGGGGGCGCCGATGTAGGCCCATTAAAAGACAAAATAAAACGGTATGTTTTGGAACTAAGTACTCAATTAAAAGGGATGCATAAATTAGTTAGGGACAATCAGGAAGAAAGAGACGCAGAAGCAGAGCTTACAAAGCTCCCTGAAGTCCCGTTGGCGGGAAGTCGCGTTATGGTAAGGGTCCTCCTGGGAAAACCGGGGTTTGCCTCAAAAATGGATAGGACCGTATGAGGTTATAATCAGCAGGGACACTTGTGCCTGCATCGATGTTAAAGGGAACGGACAATGGAAGCATTGGACCCAGCTTAAGGTTTTTGAACCAGCCGTTTAGCACACGTATTAGTTGTTGTTGTTTGTCTATTTACAGATTGACAGCGAGAGATGCTTCAAGCAAGCCATACGGCCATTTTGCCTTTGACTATTTGTTAATTATAGAGTAATAAGATGATGAAACTATATATTGCGATCGGTGCGATTATCATAGTTCGTGTTAGGTCCGGCCTGATAGCTAGACCGAAATGAGAGTTACATGTGAATACCTTTTTGTACATGTCTTATGTTTATGCGCAAAATGAGAACTTTTCCAGTTGCTGGGTATGTTCGCACATCCCCATACACAGCAAAGGATGCATCCCTTTGAGGTCAATCTCCCTTAACATTTCGGAAGTAGCAGAGTGGGTAATGTGACAAAACGGCACAGGGGAAGTAAATGATACTTGGAACCAGAGTGGGGATAAAGAAACGTGGAGATCGGGGGGTTACCTTTTAGATGCATTTGACGGGTGGTACCAGCCGGAATACAATAGGGCGGTACGACCCCCGTTCCTGGTTTTGACCAACACCTCAGAAGTTGGAAGGCCCACCGCTGACATTTGTTTCACTAGAAACCTGACCGGTGAGGAAACAGGTTTTGTAGCAGGATACTTTAACCTCGCCAGGTGGAACATAATAGCCAGCGAAACACAAACCAGGGGTTCTTTGAAATAGAGGGTTTGAAGAATCAGACAAGTAGCCAGGACTGGGACCCTAAGATTAGGTGGCGACGGGGGCTGAGAGAGAGATTGGGATCGAATCTAACAGCATACAATGGCACTTATTTTGTGTGAGGGCATAAGGCCTACCCCTGGTTGCCTCAGAACTGGAGGGGGTTCTGTTATTTGGGATATGTGGTCCCTTTTGTCAGACGGGTACGTACTTTAGCAGAAGTACAGACACCAGGTCGACTAAGACGAGATCTTACCCCGGTAGAGAGGCTATTTGGAGTCATGATGCTCCCATTCAGGATAGGATGCACCATGGATGAATTACGTAACCTAGAGAGGGTACTGGAACAGATAGTTAACGACACTGCTGAAGCAATGGAGGGCATAATGGCTGAAATGGTAGCCATACGCACAATGTGCCTTAATTGGAGCTGAATGTTGCACTTACATTCCCGAGAATTCAGAAAACATAACCAACCTCGCTGATCACAGAAGAAGGGAGGTAAAGAAGAGGTCTTTAACACTTCTCCCAAAGCTTTGTCTCCGATTTAATAAACCTCTCTTTATATATTATACAGTCTCGGAAATAGCAATTCTTAAAATAGTTAGGCTAGATCACATTAATTTAGGCCCTGATTGTGGGATGCTGACATATGAACACTTAAGGAAAAGGGGAGGTGCAACGAGACCTGGGTGTCATGGTACATCAGTCATTGAAGGTTGGCATGCAGGTACAGCAGGCGGTTAAGAAAGCAAATGGCATGTTGGCCTTCATAGCGAGGGGATTTGAGTACAGAGGCAGGGAGGTGTTACTACAGTTGTACAGGGCCTTGGTGAGGCCACACCTGGAGTATTGTGTACAGTTTTGGTCTCCTAACTTGAGGAAGGACATTCTTGCTATTGAGGGAGTGCAGCGAAGGTTCACCAGACTGATTCCTGGGATGGCGGGACTGACATATCAAGAAAGACTGGATCAACTGGGCTTGTATTCACTGGAGTTCAGAAGAATGAGAGGGGATCTCATAGAAACGTTTAAAATTCTGACGGGTTTAGACAGGTTAGATGCAGGAAGAATGTTCCCAATGTTGAGGAAGTCCAGAACCAGGGGTCACAGCCTAAGGATAAGGGGTAAGCCATTTAGGACTGAGATGAGGAGAAACTTCTTCACCCAGAGAGTGGTGAACGTGTGGAATTCTCTACCACAGAAAGTTGTTGAGGTCAATTCACTAAATATATTCAAAAAGGAGTTAGATGTAGTCCTTACTACTCGGGGGATCAAGAAGTATGGCGAGAAAGCAGGAATGGGGTACCGAAGTTGCATGTTCAGCCATGAACTCATTGAATGGCGGTGCAGGCTAGAAGGGCCGAATGGCCTACTCCTGCACCTATTTTCTATGTTTCTATGTTTCTAACATGATCATCTAAATTCTGCTCTCTGCTATTTTTGCAGACCCGTTAACCAATTTGTTTAAAATGTTTACTTCTTCAATAAAGCAACGGAGAGAAACATACAGATGAACATGTTATGTATTTATACACTAGTGTCCCACAATGTAATTTCTGGGCTTTAACATTCTTTAAACAATACATGAGATAAGGGCACAAACACTGAAAGTTTGTAGAGAGTGTTTCAGGACCATATGTAATCAAAAGGTCCAATAGAAGTGAGTTAAGCATAACACCAGCAAACTTTGAAATCTTAATTTACAGCAACCCATTTATTCTGGGTAATGTAAGGTTCTGCAAAACCAACCACGGAGACATGTGGCAGGGAGAATGGGAAGATGCCATGTTTAAAATGACTAACTGCAGCCAACAGCCTGTAAACCGCGGAGGATGATGGGACTCTGACCACCCTGTACAGTAACAGACAGTGTTGCAGGGGCACGGAACCGGACGGGGGATGAGCCAGCTACCATAAGGGGGAAGAGTGTACATTCGGTTCTTCCAGGAAAATGGATACAAGGCAACTTTATATTTTAAAAGGACATTTCTCCAGCTTTTCGTGTAAAACCCTCACAGGAGAGGCAACATGTCCAGGCAAAATCTCCCGAGTAATACACAAGGCAACACAAAGGGTATCAGTTTGAATAATTAAACAAAGGCCCACAGGTCTGATGCAATCATTTTGGCCAGCCCAGACAGAGTGGCACCTCTGTCGATAAAGTGAACAATTCACCCCATCAGCAAGCGACAGGATACAGGAGGTGTGGCTAATCTCCCATTCCAGATAGATCGATACACATCGAACTGCCATTTACACCCCATTTTATTCAAGGAAGACCCAAGACAATGGCATGCAGTTTTGGCACGAAGATGAACGGACAATAAGAAAAAGCTGCAAAAACACCCAAAGGTGTTGGAGGTTGGAGGTGGGAGGTTGGAGGTTGGAGTCAGCTTTTGCATTGAGTTGTAGAGTTGAGTTAAGAAGGTGGGAGTCAGTTTTCGTGGTGGTTGAGTTGAGTTAAAGGGGAGTTGAGTCAGCTCTTCACAGGACCCTTGCTCTGGTGAAGGTGTGCTTAACTCCAGCAGCTTTTTGCTTAAGAGCCAACCGAGAAGCAAATAGAAGAAACTGACGCAACATCGAGGAGGAAAACCGACAGCTTTTCACAGGGCCCTCGCTCTGGGGAAGGTGTGCTTAATTCCAGCAGCTTTTTGCTTAGGAGCCAACCGAGAAGCAAATAGAAGAAACCGACGCAACATCGAGGAGGAAAACCGAAACGACCAACAATGTAAAACCCACTCCGGAGGGACCCTGAGCTGAAATAAGTGCCCCCAGAACCCCGGAGTTGATGGGATTGTGAGTAGAGCCTAAACCCCCTCACACACTCAATTTAGGATAGGAATTGGTAGGAAGGGTGGGAGTGGGAGGTGTGGTGGTGTGTGAGTGGAATGTTTTAACCTCTTATCTGCCCCTTCCCTGTTGCGAGAATTTTCATGTTGTTGAGTGAGATTGTGCCATTACTGCTATCTATGACCTCTTCCTATGCTCTCTATCTTGGTGTTTGCTATTCTAAATAAACAACATTAGCCATTTTGTACTCTTACCCACTGTGTCTGGTGCCTCATTACTCACCCATCCTCTAAATTGCACATTCTCACACCCTAATCGAGTTACTGCTGACAAAGGAGAATTTGAAAATCAATGGACAGAACAGTTTAAACAGAGCCCAAGAGATTTGAAGGGAGATAACGAAGCCTTTTTTTGGGGATATATCTATCCCCCAGTTTTACAAGGAAAAACTAACAGAACACAGACTGGAACTCGCACAGACTCGAACAAGGACACAGACTGGAACACAGACACAGACACAAGCAGCCTGCTTCCTCTACAGTGAAGAAATGGAACAGTGAAGGAAACTACCAGAACTCATCAAGAACTGACCGAGCACGAGGCGTATGAAACGGAAGGTTGTCAGCAACCAAATTGACAACCACTGTACAATCTAATTCTGAACGACCCAACGGACGAGAAATTACCAAAAAGGACTAACTAAAATTATTCCTAACCAAAGAAAGTGGTACTTACCCCATACATCCAAAACGCAACTTACCACATCAACGGACGCACCCCAACCGAAGACTACACAGTCCGAAGTCCTCTCCTCCGTCCGGGGTACGCCTAGAAGACTAAGTGCAGCGAACCCCGAAACCGTGATTCACCGGCAACTGTCTAAAGGGATTGGTGAGCATAGCCCCTGAACCGTCAGAGTTATAACTTAGTTAGTTAGGGGAATTGGGAGGAGGGAGGCTGGGATAATTTGTGTAAATGTATCTGCATTCTCCTCTTTACCCCATTTAGAGTTTAAGCTGTATTCTTTTCCCCACAGGCTGTAATTTGACATTTTATTCAATGTGTTGTACCCCTCAGTGTGTATTGGTCTGTGTGTGTTATTAAAGGTGTGCCTTTTACTTCTTTTTAAACACAATAAAGCCATACCTGCTTCCTACCTTGAAACCGATTGTCTGTCCAAGTCTGTCACAGTCCCTTCATAATTCCAGTGTCTAGAACCAAGGGTGTGGGAGCGATTCGGAACCGCTCATATAAGGTCAGAAGGGAAAGCTGACCCCTTGCAAACCACCCCTTACACCCCTGAAAGAGAAAGACTACTAGAAACTGATCCCTTTAGAGCAGCTGCTTCCTTGAGATTCGAGTCACCTAAGATCTCTGAGGCTCCAGACTGCCTATGCTTCAACCTCATCTCACTCAGGGAGCACCTCATAGATATAGTAGAATAAGAACAGGTACAAGTAATTTGGCTGGCACATAAGGTAAATGCAGTGTTAAGATGTAGGCAGGTACAAAGTGACTATTTGTTAAGTCAACCTTTATTTATTGAAATCACTGGGCTATGTGTTGTGCTCTCCTTTCTCTAGCTTCTGCCTATCCTGCTCCAAGTTCTTTCCTTCCTGTGCACACATCTTATTCTGTGGGGTGGAAAGTCATTCCATCCCCTTTTCATCATCATCACATTCCATTCCCAGAACCAGCCAGTGTTTCTTCATTACATTATTATGCAAAATGTGGCAAGCTTCAGTGATTCTTGAGACTCTCTCCAGGCAGTACTGCAGGGCTACACTAGACTTATACAGGAACCTAAAGCGGGATTTAGGAATTACTATAGTTTGCTCCATGATACTTCTTCTTTGGGATGGTTCTTGTATCTGTTGATCCCCTTCTATCTGTGGATGTCTTACTGGAGACATCAACCAAGAATACAGGGGATAGCCCTGATCCAATTAATTGTCCAGATGAATGGCAATACCTTCTGTTGCCTCGGCCCCAAGCTCTGTAATTCCCTGCCTGAACCTCTCCGATCTCTACCTCTCTTTCCTCATTTGTGACATTCCTTAAAACCTACCTTTTGACCAATCTTTTGGTCACCTGCCCTAATTTCTCCTTATGTGACATAATACTCCTGTGAAGTGCCTTGGGATGTTTTATTACAGTAAAGGTGCTATATAAATAAGTTGTTGTTGTTGTTGTCAGGAGCCATGGGTTGGCATGGTGAATTGTCGCATGATGAAAACATCATGGCAGCCTCCTGGGTACCATCGATGTACAGGATAAGATGATTGCCATTGCACAGTAGCTGCACATTAATAGATTGAAAGATTTTCCTATACATAAAACTGAGAGGGTTGTTTTATTGGATTTTGAGTGGCATGTGAATTGCATCAATTGCTCTTTGCACCTGTGGGAAGGCTACCTGAGTGTTGAACTGGATAGGGGGCACTTGTATAATTTGCCTCTCGGTGCCCTAAAAAAACCCACAAAAAAACACAAAAAAACAAAAAAAAAGGGCACTTGAAAAGTGTTTGGATTAGCTCCCCCCTTTAATAGGGGGGCACTTGAGTTAATGTTTATTTTGTTTCAGCAAAAAGAGTTGTAGAACTGGATAGGGGGCACTTGTATAATTTGCCTCTTGGTGCCCTCGGAAAAAAAAACAAAATTTAAAAAAAGAGGGCACTTGTTTGAAAATGTTTGATGTCCCACCCCCACTTTAATCAGGGGGCACTTAATTAATTGATTACAACAAAAAGAGTTGTAGAACTGGATAGCTTGCTCTCTCTCTCTTTTTCTACTTCCATTGGGAAAGTTATGAATTGAGTAAAAGTGACCGTCTTGGATTTTTGGATGTTTGCTGCAGGTATCCTTGAAGACTCAACTGTTTCCTACTGCTCTCAGCAAGCTGAGGTAGTTAACCCAGGTCATTGGCAAGTAGGTGTTTCAAGGTCTGCAGAATGGTCCTTTTTTATTTTTTATTTATCCAAAATATGTGTATAATAATAATGTCAGAAATATAGAAAACGCATTTCATTAAATAGGTTCTGCCGAAATTACAGAAAGTTCCCTCAAAACTTTACATAAAGCTCTTGCACTCAAGAAGCTCCCATTCTAAATGGATGCACAAAGAAAAATGAACAAACTGGGCACAAATACTTCCCACAATGTGCTTGTTGCTCATTTATTTTTGCATTAAAATTGTGGTCCTAGACATTGGAGAGGGTGCAACGAAGGGCAACAAAACTGATAGCTGGGATTAGGCAGCTGGGTTGTGAGGAAAGACTGCAGAAACTGGGTCTGTTTACACAGGAGAAGTGAAGGTGCAGGGTGACCAGGTATTCCTCAAACTCACCAGAAGAATGTGGTGTGATCTGCTGTCTGGTTTGGGTGTCACAAGGTGCTCTTGCTTCATCTTGGAAATATTGTAGAGGAGAAGAAAAGTAAGCGTTTTAGAATAGTTGTCAATTAACACAGATAAAATACTGATATATTGTGTGCTAGGCTACTGCATACTTCAAATTAACGATATGTTAGAATGAATCAGACTAACAATGAGAGTAAGTTAAAAGGGTACCTGCTAGGCTGTGATGAAATGCCTCTAACCTGTCACGCCTATTCATTTCACAGACTGAGGGTCAAAATTACTGGTGCTACCTTCTCAAAGTCTTACAATTTGGCTGCTGTTCCACTAGTGCTTGCGGTCCCGCACAAGAGATTGATGTGCAAAATCAAAGCACATGGTATTGGGGGTAATGTACTGATGTGGATAGAGAACTGGTTGGCAGACAGGAAGCAGAGAGTCGGGATAAATGGGTCCTTTTCAGAATGGCAGGCAGTGACTAGTGGAGTGCCACAGGGCTCAGTGCTGGGACCCCAGCTCTTTACAATATACATTAATGATTTGGATGAAGGAATTGAGTGTAATATCTCCAAGTTTGCGGATGACACTAAACTGGGTGGCGGTGTGAGCTGTGAGGGGGACGCTAAGAGGCTGCAGGATGACTTGGACAGGTTAGGTGAGTGGGCAAATGCACGGCAGATGCAGTATAATGTGGATAAATGTGAGGTTATCCATTTTGGGGGCAAAAACACGAAGGCAGAATATTATCTGAATGGCGGCAGATTAGGAAAGGGGGAGCTGCAACGAGACCTGGGTGTCATGGTTTATGAGTCACTGAAAGTGGGCACGCAGGTACAGCAGGCAGTAAAGAAGGCAAATGGTATGTTGACCTTCATAGCTTGTGTATAGGAGCAGGGAGGTCTTAATGCAGTTGTACAGGGCCTTAGTGAGGCCTCACCTGGAATATTGTGTTCAGTTTTGGCCTCCTAGTCTGAGGAAGGACGTTCTTGCTATTGAGGGAGTGCAGTGAAGGTTGACCAGACTGATTCCAGGGATGGCTGGGCTGTCATATGAGGAGAGACTGGATCAACTGGACCTTTATTCACTGGAGTTCAGACAGATGAGAGGGGATCTCATAGAAATGTATAAGATTCTGACGGGACTGGACAAGTTAGATGCGGGAAGAATGTTCCCGATTTTGGGGAAGTCCAGAACCAGGGGACATAGTCTAAGGATAAGGGGCAGGCCATTTAGGACTAAGATGAGGAGAAACTTCTTCACTCAGAGAGTTGTTAACCTATGGAATTCCCTGCCACAGAGAGTTGTTATTCAAGAGGGAGTTAGATATGGCCCTTACATTTCAGAGGATCAAGGGGTATGGAGAGAAGGCGGGAAGGGAGTACTGAAGGAATGATCAGCCATGATCTTATTGAATGGCGCTGCAGGCTCGAAGGGCCAAATGGTCTACTCCTGCACCTATTTTCTATGTTTCTGCCGTAAAATGTCGCCATCCTTGGCAACAACACGGCAAGGCTTGATTTCCGCGATTCAGGAGGTCAATGGTCATCATGACATGTGCAGAAGAGGAGTGAAGGGTGCAAAATTCATGGAGAACCCCCCCAGTGTTTGGGCTCATTCGAAAGGAAATTTAATTTGGGACTATCTACCGGAAAGTTTGAAATCCTAAAGTGCTTATGGAAGAAACTACGAACTTTAATCGAATTGTGGACTTTTACAAGACAAATTCAAGCCTGTGGGCGGGCCTAAGGAACTAAAGAAGCCCACTTGCTTATTGGAACTGTCTGGGTGTTGGGACTAAGTTAACTTGTCTGGAGGAATGGACATTCGAAAACCCTTCTCCACAAGAGACATTTACATTACAACAATAACTCAGAGATGGCCAGCCATCAAACCAAACTGAGTAAAGCCATCTTCAACATGAATAAGAACAAAGGGCCCACTACAGGCTGTATGCAAAAAACCAAACACAAAAGGACTTTGCGATTACCAAGCTAATATTTCCATCAGGAAATAGATTTAGCAATGCAACCCATCCTAGACATATTAACTTCTAATGAGCACGCCAAAATATTGCAAAGAAATGTCAAGCCCACCAAATTTAAACAAAGAATCCTGGACTGATTTGGCGCGAAGATTAGAACAGCTCAAACCGTATAACTGGCCCCTGTTTTAACAGAGATTAGGTTGCTATGACCTCAGGAGACACTGTATGCCATACTACACCAGGTGCTATACTGCAAGTGTGCCATCAAGAAGTGAGAGAAACCAACGCGACAGTTGTAAACTAACTTCTCCAGCCTCGAAGTCCTGAAGTCCTGAAGGAAGGAAGAACATCGCCATCGCGGCAGCAACCGACCACAGCCAACATGGTACCAACGAAAAACCACTGCGATCAGCCAAACTCAAAATGAAACTCCAACAGAAAGAAACCGAAGAATCGAAAGTTTCCACTCTACAATCTAAGGCCTGACTATCAACAGGTGAAAACATTACCTAAAGAGACATTGAACCTATTTCTAACGAAGAAAATCGGGTACTTACCCCATAGATCCTTAACGCGCCTTACCGCATCAGCGGACTCAACACAACTGAAGATTGCGCAGTAAGAAGTCTTCTCCAACATTCGGGGTACGGCAAGCAGAACCTACAGAATTCAACAAACCCTGAAATCGCAAACGATTGCTAACTGACCAGAAAGGATTGGTAAGCATAGTCCCTGCCCACCCTGGAGTCTAACCTCGCTAGTATTAGGTATTGGGAGGTGGGAGGTGTAACTTTTACTGTAACCCCCTTTGAATGTGTAATGTATTGTTCTTTATTAGAGTGATTATAAGCCTGACATTGTATTTTCTTATCTCTAATAAAGTCAAAGTTCTTTTTGCATCAAATCAGTTGTTCTTTACACTTTATCACACCCCTCAAATAAACCCAGAGTCTAGAACCCAAGGGAGTGGGAGCGATTCGAACCGCTCAAGTAGGTCAGAGGTGAACCTGACCCCTGGGACCACCCCCTTACAGGAGACAGAGAGAGAGGGAGCTGAGAGGGACTGAAGGCGTGTGTGGGTGTGGTGTGGCTGCGTTGGGAGCAAGGAGACTTTAGAGATTCACAGCAAATAGGGAAACAAAAAGTAGCTGTTGCCAGCCACATATTTGCCCAAATTTGGCCTATAATGGAGAGAGAGGAGGAGGCATCACAGCACGCTGTGGAGCCTGATGCTGGAGAGAGCAGTGGGGTGGGAGAGGAGCACATTGGAGAGCGCAAAAGAGCGAGGAGGTTCTCAGATGAGGCAAATGCCTCCCTCCTGCAAGAGGTGGGGTTACGCTGGGGTGATTTGACACAAGGAGGGCATAGGGCGCCCATCCAAAGGCCTACCAAAAGATATGGACTGAGATAGCAAAGATGGTCTCGTTGGTGACCAACGAGGTGCGTGAGGGCAACCAATGCCGCAAACGATGGAACGACCTTGTAGGATCTGCAAGAGTATTACATTTATTTACATGTACTTCTGTATTTATATAATTTGATTTGTAACAGTCATGAGTGATTATCAGCGGATGTGAGGTCTCCATTTTACCGGGAAAGTTTTATGCAAAGCCTGCTTTCACGGTGTACGTCTTTAGGTAAAGAATGATAATTATCATAATAAGCATGATTACATCTGTCGGTTATGTGTTGTATCAGTCTCTGTGACAGTGACTAGCAATGATATCAGGCAATGATCTCATGCCATGTCATCCTGTCACCTTTTACAGAAGAAGCTATTGACGATGAGGTCCATGCAGAGGCGAGCAGGTGAGGGGCCAACAGTCCCCAGCGAAATCACTGACATGGAGGAGCGGGTGCTCACACTCATGCGGAAGCCACAGAAGCATTTGCAGACCATGAAGTGATGCCACGTGAGTAAAGCTTATACCATTGCGTGATGTTAGCTGAATGTTTTCTCGGAAGAATCACTCAACACTCAGAGAGAGCCTCTGGTCCAACTCCAGGCACTCCACTCTCCACCGAACAAAGAAATTCATCGATATTTATATGTTTTACAATAGTTCATTACAGTTACTTAGCCCACTTCAGCTGGACACAATCCAATCATAACAATTATAAATTACATATAGGTTTCTTTAACCCAATAGAATTCCCCTGATACCTCAGGGGCTGTATGTTCGTTTTTTGTCAGCTCGGGCTGATTAATGACCTCGTTATGTGAGGTAGGCCCCCCTTATCTCTGTTCCTCGGGGCTTTGCTGTGCAAAGTCCTTGATTAAGGACATTCCACACCAGGTACTATAATGGTTCGTTATAGTTATCTTGTCTCAAGTTGATGATCCAAGGCATTCCCGGTAGTGGGCCTCACTAGGTCATTGCTCGGTCAGCCTCAGTCAATAGTTCATTGCTTGACTAACTGAGTTCCCATCATGCTTGGGCAGCCATTTTATATGTGGCCACTTTAAACCTATATGAGTTTAGATATATTTAGCATGTGCCTAATGCCTAGTATTTTGATATATTCAGCAGGTGCCTAATGCCTACAAAAATTCCCCCCTTTCGGTAAAGGGAATGGTCCTAGTCCCCCTTTAACCGAACGCCCTACCTTTATTAGATTTTGTGCACGGCCCGGTACTCCCTGCCTCAACGTGCTGGCCAGTCACGCGGTTTCAGGAGTCCAGGTTGCTTAAATCAAATTGACAAAGGCCAAATCCTCCTGCCCCTTTATTCGACAGGCTTGTTTAGTATTTGGGGACCGGTCATGGGTCCCTCTTCATTGTGCGTGGTGCCTGCATGCCTGGCAGGCCATTATGCCCCATGTTATTGCTAAGATCAATTGTATCCCGACCAGTATGTGTGAAATTATTTGAATCCAAGGATGGATGTTCACATTTATTCCCCAGTCCCAGACCTTTCTCCACCAACTCTGACTTTGTAAGTCTACATCGATATCTTCTTCCAGTACTTTGATTTTAGTTTGCAGTTGGTGGTAGAGCTTTACGGATTGACCCACCCTGAGCCTCAATTCTCGTAATACTTCGGTTAGATGTGGGATAGGGACCTGATCTGGTTCGTCATAATCCTGCAAATGATCGTGGAGCTGATCAGTTACATCAATAACTTCGGGTTTCCGGTGCCTAACCTGGGTGATATGTGCTTGCCCGATCACGACAGGTCGTAGCGGCGCAAAGCAAAAGTTCGGCTGTGGTATCGGGCACTGCAAGTCATTATACTGGTATGAACGTTCTGTGGTAGAGACACAGTATCTTCCCTTCCCTCCGTAGCCTGCCCTCGCGAAGTGCCTGTGTGCGGGCACTATTTCTAGTACACATCCGTGTAGCTCCCCTCGGCCCACTGGGTGAGGACATACTGTGATCTCCCCCCTTTGCTTGCATTCTGTTAGGAAAATCCCGGTAAGTATATCGTTTCGGCGAACGGCGGAGGTGGTGGTCAGATAGTAACGGATGGAGACATTTTCCCGTATTACTCCGATATTCTCTAGTTGGTACAGGGGGAACAACCCTGAGTCCGGCGTGGCTATAGGGATCATCAGGACTATCCCTATCCCAGTATTCCTACCCATCTAGCAATCTGGAATCCCTGGGTATACTTGGGTCAGTCCCTTCAGAGTACAATTATCCAGTGTGCCCCTCTGTTTAGCCAACTGAGCTAAATGTGAACTGTCTATCCAATCGGGTACCTCCCCGCGTTGGATCTGATCAAGATTGTGGCGGATCTGTCCCACCAGCCTCAGACTATAAGCGTGACAGAGTCGCCCCTGTCTTTGTTTTCCGGTATCTTCTCTTTCTGTATCAATGAGGTGATTGATGGTTTTGGCGTGAGCTTCCAGGACTGAGATGCCATCCAACTGGATTTCGGCACCCTCCTTTCCTAGGTTGGCTTGGTCTTCCTGGTTTTGCTCCACCCTTTCTAATAACCCCTTCATCACCCCTCTAAGCTGTTCCACCCTCTCGTTTAACCCTTGTATGTCTATCGAGTATACCACGGAGGTTCCGGTATTAAAACCAGTAGCAACATCATAAACTATTCCCCACTTAGTTCTATGAACTGGCTCTTGTCCTCAGAATCTACTGGCACCCATGGCATGGCAGCCTGCTGCATTATTACTTTACTCAACACTTTATACATATTTCTTGCCTGCTCTGTACAATATTCCGGCATTGATCAAGACAGGCACAATTTCATGTTTGACATTATCATATAATAGTTCACCCTCGTTGAACAGTACAATCCCATTTTCTGGTCCCTTAGTAGTTATGGGGCATGGCAATTCCTCAGGCTGTGTGGTGGTTCTTATGGGGCGCGGTGTCGGAGGGGGTGAGAAGCATACATACAACGATATTGCGGCAGCCTCTACCTCCTCATAGTATCCACACAGCCCCACCCCATTTTTGTGGGTGACTAACGGTTGTGGTTGGGCAGGGGGGTGCACAAATTATCCCAAATACATTTATCGAGCCCCCTGGCCTCCCTTCGCCCAATGCAACTGCTCCTTGTACCCGTGGAGCATTGCACGCATACTTTGTCCTTATTCAGGTTCACTTGCAGCCATGCATTAAAATAAGTCCTGTCCTTGCTCCAGTCCTTGGCTGCTGGGATGCACATTGCATCCGTTAAATTAAACAAGACTCCATAGTTCATGTAGTTGTTTATTTCCTGAGTGCGCTGCAATCCGTTGGTATCATCCAGTGTTTGCGTGGGTCTTAAGGTTCCCAATATTATGAGTTGAATCAGTCGTCGCGGTCCCATCTTGGTGAGTTTTATCTGCAATTTTAAACAGACAGCCTGGTCGTCACCAGGTGTTAGGTTCTGGTCTACTTATATCGTGGTCACTCTGTGGAATTGGAGGTAAGGATTAGGTTATCCATATTCTTTATAGTCGTACCATCTCTATCACTTCATGTCCCTGTCTGGGCTGCCATCAGTTTTGCATTTGAGCCTGCTGTGCTCGAGCCTGCACGATGATCCATCTAAATATTATCCAAACTCCAATCAATACCAATCCCACCACTATTCCTCCAAACATCCCAGTCTGCTTTACTGTTAGGTTGGATTTGTGGACTACACTTACCCACCGTGGGGTATATTGGCTCGATTGCCATAGGTGATGGTGCTATGGCTGCGCACTGCATTATCCGTCTAGTCCCGTTTTTTTTAAACATCTCTTCCAGCCTGTTTATCTTAGCTTTTAACTCTTGACCAGCTAGTTCCGTTTTATTTTTATTCTGAATATCCCACCATTTGCTCTGTCTGTCAGGTGAGTCTTCTTTATTTTATTAAGAGATTCAAATTAGTAAGGTCCAGTGTAAAACAGCTGTCAATGGAAAGGGTTAACTCCTTTACAGAGTTGTAAGAAGGCCTGATGTCATTACGTGACTTTGCGTAATCATCCGAATTTCGTTTTTTTTTTAAGTCTTTGTGCCTCCAAAACTTGCTTAGAAATTAGGGGGCCAAGTTTCCACAGGATAAAAAACGGGCGCCCCTCCGAGCTGGGCGCCCGTTTTTCGCACCTAAAACGGCGCTGAAAAAAAACGCGCTATTCTCGAGTGCTTTGCAGCTCCTTGTCTGTTTGGCGCGGCGCCCAGGGGGGGCGGAGCCTACACTCTCACCGATTTTGTAAGTGGGAGGGTGGGTACTATTTAAATTAGTTTTTTTCCTGCCGGCAACGCTGCGCGTGCGCGTTGGAGCATTCGCGCATGCTCAGTGTGAAAAAAGCATTGGCACTCGGCCATTTTTGTAGTTCTTTGTAGCTGTTTAATTTTTGAACATTTTTTAATAAAATCACATTGCCATCAGCACTGAGGCTTCCCTTCTCACTGTCTCCTTCCCCTCCCTCCCTTCCGCGGCAACAAACGGCTGTCTCCTTCCCCTCCCTCCCCTCTGTGGCAACAAGCCGCTGTCTCCTTCCCCTCCCTCCCCTGCGCGGCAACAAGCCGCTGTCTCCTTCCCCTCCCTCCCCTGCGCGGCAACAAGCCGCTGTCTCCTTCCCCTCCCTCCCCTGCGCGGCAACAAGCCGCTGTCTCCTTCCCCTCCCTCCCCTGCGCGGCAACAAGCCACTGTCTCCTTCCCCTCCCTCCCCTGCGCGGCAACAAGCCGCTGTCTCCTTCCCCTCCCTCCCCTCCCTCCATGGCAACAAGCCGCTGTCTCCTTCCCCTCTTTCCCCTGCGCGGCAACAAGCTGCTGTCTCCTTCCTCTCCCTCCCCTGCGCGGCAACAAACGGCGGTTTCCTTCGAACGATGGCTGAAGCACTTTCACACAGGTAGGAAGATGGTTTATTTAATCTTTTCTTTGCTTATAAATGTTTATTCAGGTTGGATTTATTTGTATAATATTTGTAGAAGTATAAATAAGGATTGATTGTAGAATTTAATGAGTTCCCTTCCCCTCCCCCCGCACCTCATTCTGGACGCCTAATTTGTAACCTGCGCCTGATTTTTTAATGTGTAGAACAGGTTTTTTCAGTTCTACAAAAATCTTCACTTGCTCCATTCTACTTTAGTTTGGAGTACGTTTTCACTGTGGAAACTTTGAAATCAGGCGTCAGTGGCCGGACACGCCCCCTTTTGAAGAAAAAATTCTGTTCTAAAGTAGAACTGTTCTACCTCACTAGAACTGCAGAAAAAAAAATGTGGAGAATTGCGATTTCTAAGATAGTCCGTTCTCCACCAGTTGCTCCTAAAAATCAGGCGCAAATCATGTGGAAACTTGAGCCCTAGGAATCCGTTAAAACAGCAGAAATCATTAGTAAAGTGGTCAGAATAAAACTCTTCTCATCAAGAAAGACAACATTTTAGATTAAACTCCAAATTTTCTAAACTTCTAATTCAAGTACTTGCCAAAGATTTTTTTTTAAATGAGAGACTGAAATCCAATTTTCACACAAGCTGTATACATTCCAACATTTCGTTTTTTTTTTAACCGTTCCGTTCACTGGGCAACTCTTGTGTTTTATTTCTCTCTCTGCTGAGTTTGCATAGCTTAGATCTTTTCTCCTCAGTTATTTTCAAAACCCTCCTGCTTGTTTAGACTGTTCGGGACTTTTCTTGATAAACAAGTCCACTTTGGAAATCTTTTCAAACTGCAGTGAAACTTTCTCGTAATTTAAAATCATTTTCAATGTAGAGTGTCTTTTACCTCCTCCAATTTTTTTTTCAATTAAACCAATATCTTTTTCATAGTCAATATCAACTAGTATTTAGTAAGTTATGTCTTTTTCCATCACAAACACCCCCTTTTTTTTTCAACACCTAATTAGTGCGTTACGTTTTTTTTTCAGATCACCTTACATGGAGGGCTCGTGACTCCGTAAATTTGTTAATTTAAAATCATCTGACAATTGAAGACACTTTATTTTTCAAATTCGTTCAATTTGTTTACTTTCAAAGTTGCGTCTTTATCTTTTTCTTTTCTCCATAACTAGAACGGAGTCTAGCACATAGGCTTTGAGGGCTGCTTTGCGTTATCTCAAATTCCAGTTTCGAGGTCGTTACAATGTTTTTTCTAAACTGCTAAAGCTTGCTGTTCCAACATTTTTCAAAAGTCCCTTTTACACCTTCGCAGATAGCTTGTCACTCGTCCAGGAGTTTGATCTGATCCGTGAAGGTATTTCTAGATTGTTTCCAAACCTTTTAGTTTTATTTCTCCTTTTTTCTTTAAGAGATTTAATTTAATAATTCATTTTTTTTTTTTAGTTGAATCCATCTCAGTATTTTGCTGTGCCTTCTCTTAACATCTCAAAATCCCAATTCAAATTTTGTAATTTCAATCTTTACTTAAAACTTTTTTTTAGGTAGAAGCTTTTTTTAAAAAAAGGCATTCTTTATCTCATTCCTAGACTAAATTTATGTCTTTCAACCCAATCAATCCGTTGTGCATTTCCTAGCTCCATAACTTATCATCCGAATAAATCCACACCTGCGTTTCTAACTTAAAATGTCTTAAAACTTCCCACATATAGGACAACACTACAAAGGGTTAAAAAAAACTTTCACTCTGTTTGGAAAAGTGGGTGGAGCTAAAATAAAAAGACAGCTGCACTCCTCTTCCAAACAGGCTTTTGGAAACAGGAAAACACATAAAAAATTCATTCCGCAGTCAAAAAATCACACAAGGACTCTCAACAACAGACATTCACAAAAGTCTCTCTTCATTCAACAAAGCTTATTAATTTTTTGGCCGGCTCTATTCTTGGATCCATACTTCACTTAAGATAATCACTATCAGGTTTTTTTTTAAATTTCTTACATATTGATTTACTTCCTCTGTTAATTTTACATGGGCTCACAGTATCAAGACCACAGCCTTTTCATTTTTATCTTTCTTTTCCTTCTCCCACCATTCCCACTGATTTGCTGGCAGGTCCTGAGGGTCCCATCCTGACTTAATCATCTTCTCAATTAGTTTCTTTTGTTTTTCCGCCAGGTGGCGGGTAAGGGACCCTTCTGGTCCCCACTCGAGGTTATTTGTTTTATTGGCCATTCCTGGGTAGGACTAGAACCGTTAGGAATCTACTGTCAGAGGTCCGCTTTCTACCTAGCGTAACTTGTAGTAGACCGTCTCCTGGCTACTGTCAGGTCACAAGTTCTGCTGTTACACAAACTTATACAATTCTTAAAATGCATTTCAGCAATTCCCGCAGTGCCCCACGCCTCCTTAACGACTACCTACCACCATTTTGTCTGTTGGTCCGACCCTATTCACAGGTTTGGTTTCCGTTGGTCGCTGTGCACCGCCTGGTCTCCGGGGTATACTTTCAAATCACACTACTGGGTCTGGGAAGTGTCGCTCGGTATCACGATCCCACGGTCTAAGTGTGTTCCCTACGCCTACTTAGTTCCTGGCCGTCACGTGGGACTAAAGTCCTCTTAATTCAGGCTCAGGCTAGGCGTTTGAGATATTAGATCATCTCCTCGTGTCGATCAACCAGCTTCCACCTCCCACACCCTTTATAATTAAACATTTTTTATACTCACCCGGGTTTTTCCAAGGGCGTCCAGCGACTCCGGGAAATCCTGTTCGTGGCGCCACTGTTAGCGTGAATGTTTTCTCGGAAGAATCACTCAATACTCAGAGTCAGTTCCAATGCCAAAACGGCTTTTATTACGCCGGCGGGGAGAGAGCCTCTGGTCCAACTCCAGGCACTCCACTCTCCACCGAACAAAGAAATTCATCGATATTTATATGTTTTACAATAGTTCATTACAGTTACTCAGCCCACTTCGGCTGGACACAATCCAATCATAACGATTATAGATCACATATAGGTTTCTTTAACCCAATAGAATTCCCCTGATACCTCAGGGGCTGTATGTTCGTTTTTTGTCAGCTCGGGCTGATTAATGACCTCGTTATGTGAGGTAGGCCCCCCCTTATCTCTGTTCCTCGGGGCTTTGCTGTGTGAAGTCCTTGATTAAGGACATTCCACACCAGGTACTATAATGGTTCGTTATAGTTATCTTGTCTCAAGTGGATGATCCAAGGCATTCCCGGTAGTGGGCCTCACTCAGTCATTGCTTGGTCAGCCTCAGTCAATAGTTCATTGCTTGACTAACTGAGTTCCTATCATGCTTGGGCAGCCATTTTATATGTGGCCACTTTAAACCTATATGAGTTTACATATATTTAGCAGGTGCCTAATGCCTAGTGTTTTGATATATTCAGCAGGTGCCTAATGCCTACAACAGTGATGTAAGGTCAATAAATGCCACACCAACTCATATCCGAACAATCATATATGATAGATGATTTCTAAAATTGTCATAGAAATAATGCTAGCCTAATGAAAATCATTGCAATGTGACATTTGTGATGATTTTGATAGCGGTCGTGCTTTTGTCGTGCATATGCTGTGTGTAGTGCTGGATTCACCTTGTGACCCTAGCACCCCCTTCGCCTTTAATAACCTCATTTGTGTTTTGCAGCTCAGCCAGCAGCACGGCCCCAGGCAAGACCACAGAGGCCAGAACGTGGGGTGCGGGGAGCGACTCTCCGGACGATCCTACATCTGGTGCTGAGGAGCTCCGATTCTCACCCGTCAAACCACTGGGTCTGTTCTCGACGGATGAAAGCGCGGACTTCGAGGAAACTGCATCGCCACGCTGCAGAAGCCATTCCACCCCAAGGCCATCGAGTGCTCCTCCGGTCATTCCCGCCTCCACTCTGGAGGTACCGGCCCCAAACACCTCGCCACAGGGCACCCCATTTGTCCCCAGGACGGCGCCGACCCCACTGAGGCCTCGTAGATGCGGCGGGTCTGTTCCACGAGCGCCACATGAGAGCGGAGAAATGGTACAGTTGTCCAAAAAGATTGTAGACATTGCTGACCAGGTCATCGAAGCATTGGGGGGCATATCCTGACAGCTGGCCACCATGACTAAGTACATTCCGCGGATGGCGGAGGCCCTAGATGCGATAGCCAGGAACACTGCTGGCACAGGCCTCCCAATGGTCCCAGAGCGTGGCACTCCACCCCTAGGTTCCGTACCACCACTGCGAACAACAGATGGGAGCAAGGACCAAGATCCTGCTTCTGCATCAGAGAATGTTGCCTGCTTGGCACCCCCCGCTCCTGTACCCGTGCAACCACCACCTCTGCCTTCATCCCCCCGCAATGAGGCACCGCCTGAGGAGCTCTTCGGCCAGGCGCCGTAGAGCGAGGAGGGGAAGAGGTAGAGGTGGAACAAAGAAGGGGAGAGGCGAAGGAAAGTGAGGTGCATGTCCGCAGGTGATGGCTGTGTTATATCTCCATCTGGGTGTATGCAATTTGTTGTAATGTATGGGGGGAGGGGACCACGCTCCTGCTTTGCCTTTGTATTCTGTGTTGCTGGACATGCTGAACATTTGATTGATGTCATTGGTGGAAAAGGTAGGGTGTGGACGGGGGTTGGGTGTTTTTGTCTGTGATACTTATGATTTCAGACTAATGTTGGTATAAATTTTTTTTAATTCAACATAACCTTGTTGCGCATTGTCTCAGATAGCTGAACCGTTACACACTGGTGATTCCATAACATTAAAGGGCTAAATAAAACTTAACTTCAATCAACGTAAACTTTAACTGGCACCAAGGTGATGCCATCATTGATGTCTGAGCTGCTGACATACAGCAGTGTATCAGCGTTGTCACTCACAGCATCGTTCTTTCAGGCAAATTGTTCAGATATCAGCTCCTCACATAAGAGTCTTGCAGCTGGAGGGGGTAGTGGGCATGGTTGCATAGCCAGTCTGATTGTCTGGTCCTAGGTCAGCGTCCAGCCCCTCGTCCTCCTCTTCCTCTCTCTCCTGAGGTGGAGCATCAGAACCTTCTGGCAATTATTTTCCCCTCCTGATAGCCAGGTTGTGAAGCATGGAGCACACAACCACAAATTTACCTACATGCTCAGGGTTGTATTGCAGCTCCCCTCCTGAATGCTCCAGACATCTGAAGCGCTGCTTAATCACAGTTATTATTTTCTAGACCACATTGTGTGTGTCTCTGTGGCTCTGGTTGTATCGCTTCTCAGCCTCAGTGTGGGTGTCACGCATGGGGATCGTCAGCGAGGTGGCTAGGCCAAATCGGTTGTCACCAAGCATCCAACATTGTCCTTGTGGCTGATTCTTAAAGATGTCAGAGACAGCGCTCTCACGCAGGATGTGAGCCTCATCAAAAGTGCCTGGACATTTGGCATTCACTGCCAGTATGATCTGCTTATGGTCGACAACTAGTTGGACCTTCAGGGAGTGAAATCCTTTTCTGTTACGAAAAAGCTCCGGGTCCTTAGAAGGTGGCCGCATGGTGATATGAGTGCATTGTACAGCTCCCTGCACCCTGGGGAACCTAGCAATGCGGTAGAATGCTCCAGCCCTGTCAGTCTGAGCCTCCGTGGTCATGGGGAAGCTGATAAAGTCCATCCTTCTCGTGTACAGGGCCTCTGTGACCTGTCTAATGCAGCGATGGGTGGCATGGCGAGACAGAGGGCAAATCTCGACCACGAAGACCCAAAAGGAACCGGACACGAAGAAAGACAGTGCCACAGTGACCTTCACTGATGTCCTGATGGCAAGCTGCATATGTGGCCTGATGAGCTCACATATTTAATTGATCACCACCTTGTGGAAGTGTAGTCTCCGAAGGCAGGTGTGGTTGGACACATCGAGGTAAGACCACTTTTCCCTGTACATGCGGGGTGTGTATGGTCTGGCCCTCCTCCTCATTCTTGCAAGTCTTAAATTGGGCACATAATGATGTGCATCACACATTGAGCCATTTGCACTCTGCAGCATCTGCCTATTAATCGATGCAGGCTGAGAAATGGCTGGCCCCATTGCAATGAAGGTATAATAGTAATTGATCAGAAGCAATAATTTCCTCACTAAAATATACCTATAGTAAACCCCCAATAGTCCAGAGTCAGAAAATATGTCTGTTGAAATGGTCACTTCACCTGAGAAGAACTCCAGAGTCAATGCAAACTCCCCCGAAGTTGAAGCAGCCTTTTGAATGAAGCGACCTGTGATTTTAAAAATGGCAGCCACACCGCTAGCTTTAGTTCAGAACAGTTCCACTTTGTCTGGGCATTTTTTGGACGAGCGATATTGTGGCCGATATGTTTGCGAGGTGATGAAAGTGACGGTGGGTGATATTCTGGGCGTTAATTTCGCCAAATGTGGTCTTTACGACAAAAACAAATGTATTATTGAATCTTGGTGTTAATTCCGTGTGGAAAGTAACACTGGGCGATATTATGGGCGCTGATTTTGCCCATTCTGATGATTCTGCCCAAAAAAAGTGGGCGAGCGGTATAATTTTTTCCCGGTGTTAAGCACATGGGGAAAGTAACGCTCGGCGATAAGTTTCTCAAAAACACCCGCCAGTTTCCATTTTGTGGTTAAATGGGCGATATATGGGTGGTATACGTCATTTCAGCAGTAAAATGGACGTTAAGTGGGCATTAAGCATGCAAAGAACGTGGAAAGCCTAGCCCATAAGCTGCACATTTCCTGCAATTAAAAAGGGTGCAGAAATGGCAAAACAGACATCTTCATACTTTACCCAGTAAGGGTGGTACACCTCAAAACTATGCACTTCCCCTTTGTCTCTCTCCTCTCCACAGCCATCTCTCTTTTCCTCTCCTCTCCCTCGCCCTCTTCCTCTCCTCCCCTCCTTATCTCTGCTCTCTTCCTCTCCCTCTCTTACACCTTCCCTTTACCCTTCCTCCACGTCTCCCCCCTCTCTTTCCTCTTCCTCTTGCCTTCCTGTTCCTTGTCCCTTCCTCGCCTCTCTGTCCTTCCCTCTCCCTTCTTTCACTCCTCTCCACACCCTCTCTACTTCCCACCTCTCTCCTCCATGTCCCTACCCTTCTCCCCACACTTCCTCTTCCCTCTCCTTCTATATCCCTTCAGACCATCCCCTCCTTCTCTCAACATGCCTGGCAGCACCATGTGAACAATAAACATGCTTTCCTCTACTGGGCTGACTAAAGATGGTCAGTTATTCCTCTATCAGCTTTACTCAACAATGTAAATCAGCTGACCTACACCACACTACTTGTAAATGTGGCGTTACAAACATGCTATTCATTTATAGTAGCTGGTGTATAAATAAAGAAAGAGATCTATTAATGTGCATTTGTACTGCAGTAACAGTGGAACCCAGCAGTGCTTGGAGACCAGGTCCCCAACGACGAGTATAAAGTGGAGAAAGCATCAGACAGAGGTCACTCTCCCAAAACAGGATCAAGAAATCTAGAAAACATAAAAACTGTTTTGAATCTGGTAAGAACAATTGCTTCCCAAAATTCTGCAGAATAGCAAGGTTTATCATTTTGCTGTTATTTCTGTATTCATATTGGCATTTCCATTAAGTACAGAAGCTACATATATTCATGAATAATGACAACATTCTTGGTTGTTTGTTAATTATGCTTCATAATTTTTGTTGTATTTGTTGTGCTGAGTGTATAGAGTAATTGTTTATTTAACAGGACAAGACCAAAAATACACACATTTATTAGTTTCAATTAGTGTCTAATTGGCAATCTCTGGATAGATTCTGTGCCCACACTTCATAAGTGTCATCACTCAGTGCCTTCAGGGCACTCCTTAGCTAACTCAGTCTGTTGTACAAACAATGAATAAGAATAAACTTGCTTTCCTTGCATCATACAGTAAGTCATTGGCTGGGGTTTTCCACTTAGGTGCTCACCAGACAATGATTTCCCCGATTCATCACGGGCTGGCTGGCACACAGCCACAATACTCAGTCTACAAATTAACGTTAAATACAAACACAAAATGCTACAGATGCTGGAAATCTGAAATAAAAACAGAAAATGCTGGAAATGTTCAGCAGGTCAGGCAGCATCTGTGGAGAGAGAAACAAAGTCAACGTTTCAGGTCAATGACCTTTAGTCAGAACCCTTTTTTAACAGACTGATATATCCAGATCTACTACATCAAACGATATTAACAGGGGCAGGTTACGTAGGCTGTCGGGGGTCGGGGGGGGGTGATTTTCGGACGGGATACCTGGAAGTCCAGGTTGCCTCGCATCTTTTGGCCTTGACAGGTTCCCAGCCTGAACGTCAGTCTGATTGACAGGCTTGGCTTCCAGTTGGGCGGGGAGCACTCCGGAGCAGGCCACAGGACCAGGTAGGTCCGATCCACGATCCTGAGGGGATCCGATCCCAAACCTGGGGGAGGCGATCCGATTCCTGTCAATGGCGGCGAGGGGGGGGGGGCAGTGGTGTCCAATCCAAGGGTACAATTCCCAATTCTGGGGGTGTGTCTCATTCTGGGGATGTCTGATCTCTGATCCCCAGGAGGGCCGATCCCAATCCCGGACTCCCGGATCCCAGGGGAGGGGTGGGTATCTGATCCTGGGGACAGTCCGGTCCTCGTCCATGGTAAGGTGTCTGCTCATGGTCGAGGGATGGAGCAGCATGGTGGGGGGATGGAGCAGCATGGTCTGGGGATGGAGCAGCATGGTGGGGGGCGGAGCAGCATGGACTGGGGACAGATCTGGCTCCATCACCTACCATGCTGCTCCGTCCCTTACCATGCTGCTCCGTCCCCCAACCATGGGAGCCATATTGGTGTTATGCCTGAAGTTAAACAAATCTGGCCATGATGAGCCCATCCCAGAACTCCTGAGCAGCAGTGTGCTCGGGTGGTGGTGGGATCTGGACCGCAGGTTCCTCCTGCTCCTTCTCCTCCACTTCCTCTGAAGAGGTTGTGCACTCAGAGCTTTGCTCCTAATGCAACGCTAATCCTCCCTGCTGCGATATGTTGTGCAGTGCACAATAGACCACGACGATTCTGGAGACCCTGGCTGGTGCATATTGAAGGACGCCGCCACATTTGTCAACCCATCTGAAGCATATTGTCTGCTCTATGACAAATCTGGTAGAGATGTGGCTTTCATTATATTAATCCTCGGCATCAGTACATGGCCCCCTCAAGGGTGTCATGAGCCACGCCTTCAGTGGATAGCCCTTGGCTCCAAGCAGCCAGCTGGAAAGTCTGTTTGGAGGTGCAAATAGCTGAGGCAGGGTGGACTGGAGCAGGATGAAAGAGGCATGGTAGCTGTCAGGGACTTTGGTGCACATGTGCATGATGATCTTCCTATGGTGGCAGACCAACTGCACATTAAGGGAGTGGAAGCCTTGTGGTTGACAAAGACTCCTGCGGTGCCTTGCTGGCCACATGTGGGCAGTGGATGACACCCTGCATCCTGTGGGAAGCCAGCCAGAGCAGCAAAACCTAACCCTGCTCATTAACACTGGTGTCATCAGTGGCAAAGTTGATATAATTAGCTGACTTGTCAATGTGATGCATCTGTGGGCGGCCAACTGTGAGATCCTTCAAATGTTGCTGCAGATCCCTGGAAGGACCCTGAGGTGAGGAAGTTGAAGGCCCTGGTACTTTGGCAGCCACTGGTAAGTCATGTCCACCCGCTCCTCTGGGCTGCAGGTCTTGTTCCAGCAATCTGCAAATGTCTGCGATGACCAGGCATGATAGCCTGAGCCTCCTTTGGCATTGCTGCTCAGTCATGTTGAGGAAGCTCATCCTCTGCCAGTATACCCTGTGTTGGAGATATTGCCTCTGATGTGATGCCCTCTGTCTTGTGCAGTTATGCAGTGGTTGAGGAGAGGTTGTTGGTGTTGTTGCTGCTGCTGCTGATGTGCCTGCTACTGCTGGTGTTGGGGCTTATCGTGATACAATTCTGAGGATCGAGGTGAGACAATGGCGTCCATACTGATGGAATAGATGTGAGGTCAAGTAGAGATGAGAGAAGCAATTTGTCAGTGGTGTGACAGGTTGTAGCAATGAGGTGACAGTGGTTCCCGAATTTGCTGAAAATACTTGCAACGTCTAGAAAGCTAAATCTGTGCTGAAAATTCACTCAGTAACAACATCTGCCTTGGGAAAGTAAGCAGGAGTCAGGTGGGAGTATTTATTGTGCTTTCCATGCTGTGCACTAATGAGTTCCATCAATGGCCACTGAACTTTCGCCTCAGGTTGACAGACGTGGTTCCTGAGATGCGTGATTCCCATGGTCATGCAGTGAAATTCCAAAGATAAGGTTAAAAAGATGCTTAAGGGCAGACAACAAGTTAATAATTATCTAAATTAGATCGCCCGCTGGTAAACACGCCCAAGTAAACGGTGTGAGGAGGCGGGATAACGGCAGGAACTCGACCCGCTCTGAATTTACTCCTGACCCGCCTCCAACTCCACACACACGGCAGTGGGAAAGTTCTGGCCTTCAGCTTCCTACCCAATCCCAGCCCATCTGTTTTATTGGGATTAAAGTTTCCCCCTTTTTCTCTATATCAGGCAAAGCCATTCATTGAAGTTATTGGCTACAAACGTAATTCTTTAGTAAATTGATTGCCTGTTAGAAGCTGAGTGAAGATTTAACTGAATAGAAAATTCTTCATAACATTACCTTTAGAGTTTAAACCATGCCCAGCTGTTAACGTGCTTGAACTGCCAGCAGCCCAGCCTACCTCTGAAGTGATGGAGGAGGAGAAGAAGACACACCGACACTGCATCTGACATTTGCAGACACCAGCTCAGAAAATGACACTGCGCATACTTTAGAGGATATTATCGAGGCAGGATCTGCCTGTGGTGAGTCACTGGGCACGAGTGGGCTGCTGCCAGGCCGAGCTAAAGGGTAGTTCACGAGGGCGAGTTGGCGCAAGAGTTTTTTCTGCTGCTCAAGACTCAGATGATGACCTTGATGGGGAGGCCTTCAGAAGAAGGGCGATGGGCATACAGATAGAAATGTTTGCTGCAATGGCAAGCCTACCAGAGAGCCCCTTTTCAATGTCAAGGACCATGGAGGACTCAGCCATGATGCTGTGTGTGATGGGTGATGTCACAGCTTCCATTGCAGCACATACAGAAGTGCCCCAATGTTTCAATGCTGCGGTGAAAGCTCAGACTGCTTCAATGTGACTTGTTTTATGAGTGTGGAAAGCAGTTGCAGTGTCTCACAGCACTCCAGCAATCTGCCCCCAACGGAGGCGTAGGAATGCTGAGGTGCGGCCCGGCGCAGTGGCAGTGGCTCTGTGGAGCAAGAACCTGGTGTTGTCTCTCAGGATGATAACATTCGTACTCTCACCATTACCACTCTGCCAATGCTCTTGCTGCTGCCTGTCATCCAGTCAGCCCAGACTGCTGCCGTCCATGCCAAGGTGTTGCAGTCTACAGCCAGCCCTTCTAGACCCAGAGCTGCTTGAGGTCGTCCTGCAAGACCCACTGAAAGTCAGTAGCGTTCCACTAATCATGCTGCAACCACTAGGGGAGCGCTTCGTAGGAACACTAGAACAGGAAAAGGTCCATGAAAGACAGACACCAAGGGAATGCACAAGGGCAATTAGTTGTCTTTGTTCTTTTGATTTACATTTGATAAATTTACAAATTATGTTTGGAATGTGTGTATTTTGGGGCTATCGTTTCCGCTTTGTACCCAGGAGTACGCTGTGATATTCCATGACAGAGGCTGGTAAGATGGGGACGTTATGAGCAACAGGGATCAGGGGTTTCATTCACTGGATCCCGAGTCTGATGAGGCAGTCACAGATGGTCCTGCCTCCTCTCTTCCTCGTCCTCTTCCTCCTCCTCCTCCTCCTACTGAGGTGGTCCCAGAATCCATGGTGGCAAGGGCTGCACGTTCATGATGGTCAAGTTGTGGAGCACGCAGCACACCACCACGACACCCGCTTTGGCGTGTACTGGAGAGCTCCTCCTGAGCGGTCAAGGCAATGGAATCATTGGCTTAGCAGCCCAATGGTCAGCTCAGTGAGGTTCCTTATGGCTGCATGGCTCTCATTATTTGAGTGCTGGCAACGATTGGTGGGGTTGCGGAGGGGAAGCATCAGCCAGGTGTAGAGTGGATAGCCATTGACTCTCAGCAGCCACCCTTAGGTTCATCGTGGTGGCTGAAAGATTGCTGGCACACAGGACTGGCATAGGATGAAGGTATCATGACTGCTGCCAGGATAGTGAGCATTGACCATCAGGAATCACTGGGCGTGGTCGCACACCAATTGCACATTATGTGAGTGGTGGCCTTTGCGGTTCCGGAACATCTAAGGATTGATATGCGGTTTCTGCGAAGCCACATGTGTGCAGTCGATGGCGCCTGCACTATGGGGAAGCCCACTACCCTGGCAAAGCAACATGTGCACTCGTCCTGCCTTTGTGACCACCCGGATGCAACAATGTCCTATCTCAACCCCTCCAGCACCTGATGTCCGATCAGCCCCCTCCCCTATGTCCAATCTATTCCCTTCTACCTCAATGTCCAATCTTCCTCCCTCCATGATGTCCTCTCTCCCACCCCGATAGCCAACCTTCCCCACTCCCGGGGACTGTCCCCAAGGGTCTCTGGCTGGGACCTCCTGCCACTGCTTTTTTCTCCGGGCCAGCATCTCAATTTTGCTGACTGCCGGGTGGGAAACATCCAAAAAATGATAAGGTCTTGCAGTTAAGTTTAGCAGGACGTCCACAGCATGAGGGGACATGAAATACAGATATGATAACAGCTGAGGTGTTACATTTGCACCTATCATTATCCCTGGACCCACACTCCTACCCGGGTATGTTAGAGGAGGCATAACTTCACCGCCTCTGTATTACAAGGGAACCTATTGCTGAATAATTCCATCTGCTCCAGTCTGACCTGCAGACAACTTCCAGAACAGGGATTGGCTCTTCCAGTGTGCCATGCTGCTGTTGTGTAATTGATTACTTCCACAAAACTGCGTAAGAGAATACCAGGAATAGTCAACCTCTCCCCTACTCTTTCCATGGCTCCTGTCCAAAATAGTCGTGTGTCATTTTCTCGAATCAGGACAGCTCTTTGAAAATTGCAACTCTGATGCACATTGAATCTCTGTAATTATCAGCAGTCTCTTCCTGGAAGCACACACAAGACATCCAGATGTTCAGAATTAGCAGAGCACTCAGCCAGCTCTCTGGTCAGCCGACAACAGTTCTTGTGTGAGTAAATTCCAAAGCATTCTGCATGTACTTTCTGTGGCAGTAGGGATTCTAAGCACACGTTCCAACATTTCATGTTTCACAGTGAAACTTAATTGTGTGCCTGCGAACAATTGCACCCATCAGCCTTTCTGAAATAACAGAGTGAGTAGGAAAGGGGAAAAATTGCGTCCAGGCTTCCGATGCTATCTTCTCGAGGATGCTGCAGATTGCATTTGCTGTGTCTGCCATGTATACTGTGCCCCAGTAGTAAGAATGAGGCAGATCTTCAACTGCAAGACCTGGATGACATTCAGACTTGGGCTGCTAAGTGGCAAGTAACATTCGCACCATACAAATGCCAGGCAATGACCAGCTCCAACAAGGGAGAGTCTAACCACTGGCCCTAGACATTCAATGGCATTCATCGTCGAATCCCCCACCATCAACATTCTGGGGCTCACAATTGATGAGAACTGTGGCTACAAGAGCAGGTCAGAGATTGGGTATTTTATAAGAACATAAAAACATAAGAAATAGGAGCAGGAGTAGGCCATACTACCCCTCGAGCCTGCTCCGCCATTTAATATGATCATGGCTGATCAGATCATGGACTCAGGTCCACTTCCCTGCCCGCTCCCCATAACCGCTTATTCCCTTTTCGGTTAAGAAACTGTCTACCTTTGTCTTAAATGTATTCAATGTCCCAGCTTCCACAGCTCTCTAAGGTAGCGAATTCCACAGATTTACAACCCTCTGAGAGAAGAAATTCCTCCTCATCTTAAATGGGCTAAGATTATTCTAAGATTATGCCCTCTCGTTCTAGTCTCCCCCATCAGTGGAAACATCCTCTTTGCATCCACCTTGTCAAGTCCCCTCATAATCTTATACATTTTGATAAGATCACCTCACATTCTTCTGAATTCCAATGAGTAGAGGCCAAACCTACTCAACCTTTCCTCATAAGTCAACCCCCTCATCTGCAGAATCAACTTAGTGAACCTTTTCTGAACTGCCTCCAAAGCAAGTATATCCTTTCTGTAGGGTGTTTGTTTTTCACTCTACTCTGATTCTTAGACCTCGGAACTTATAGTGGGAAAGGACAACACGTGGCTTAACCCAGTGTCAGTTTTATTACACAAAAAATGACTAAAACTACAGGACTAGACTTCTGAGAGAAATCGACTAAAAACATACAATTACCCTTCCTGGCTGTAGCTTTTGTAGGTTCGTTGTCATTGGTTCCATGATCAGTTTGTTCTTCTTCTGGCTGCAGTGCTATTCCTTCCATGTACGTTCCATTCCTCACTTCGCTTTGGTACCCCTCTTCCGTTTCCCACTGAACGACACTGGACGACTGGTGGAGTAACCTCTGAGCTACTTCTGGCTCGACTGATGGAAGTGGTCGACTCGTGGTCTCCTCGTGGTCTCCTGAGCTGCTTCTAGCTCACATATTTATATCCGCGCTATGACTGATCTCCCGCCACTGTGATTTTGATAAAGTGTTTGCATCAATACATTGTTTGGTGGTCCCCTTGGTTGATTGACTGCAATAATGGACTCATCTGTTTTCCAATTTGCACACTGAGTCTGCAAGGTTCAAGTTGATTTCTCATCTTAACACCTCATTTCCAAAAAATGTACACCTAGTGTGGTTCCTTTGTTGTCCGGTCTTTTTACAGACTTGGTGTCTCCAGTGGGTTTGTTCTGCCCCACCCTGGTAAATCAAGTTCAGGGCCTCATGTAACAACTCCATTATTGTTATGCATGAAGTCAGTTTTGGTTCCTGACCACAGAATGTCCTTAATTGTCCAGCTTAATTCCAATAGCTTGTATTAAATTCCAAAACTTTGTATTAATCAATTTTTAGTTTATAGTCGCCTTCTGTGCTTTTCTGAAGAATAGTAAACTTACAATCCCTCCTTTAATGTCTCGATTAATATAACACTAGAGACATTACTTGTGGATTTCTTCTTTTTCCATGAGCTCTTTTTGGGCAGTGTTCAGTCTCAGTCAAAGACTCCTTTTACAACAAAAACAGTACCTTTTTCCCGATAAACCAACACTATTTTTACAACAAAAATGTTCGGCCTTGATCTACCTTCTGTTTTATATACAAACACTTTGGCCTTGGTTCATCTTAATAACCCTTCAAGATTCACTTCCTTCGTTTTCTGTTCTAACTTACAGGATAAGATAAATAAGTACTGTTAGGGGAGAGAAATTAGGTAGGAGTTCAGGCCATGCTGAAGGAAAATGCTCATGGAACTGCATCACGGCAGTAACCATGCTGGGTGTGGGGCCATGATTAATAGCACCTCCCGAGATTGGTGGTTGCCAGGTATGAGGCGCGACATTGCAAAGTATTGTCAGCGATGTATCACATGCGCACAGCACAACCCAGGAAAGGCCATAAAAATAAAGATGGCCCACCAACCGTGGTCCCGGGGCCATGGGAAAACATACAGATAGATTTCACGGGGCCACTGCCAAATTCCCGAGGATGAAAATACTGTTTGGTAATTATTGATTTGTTTACCCGATAGGTGGAAGCCTTTGCGACTCGAAATTGCACAGCCACCACAGTAGCATGGATCCTAGCAGAAGAGGTAATTCCCCGCTGGGGAATACCCACCCAAGCTAACTCGGATCAAGGAACTCATTTCACGGGTCAAGTAATGAAAGAAACTTGCAGAACATTCGGCATTAAGCAGAAGTTTCACATCCCATATCACCCCCAAAGTTCTGGGATGGTAGAAAGAATGAATCGGACCCTTAAAACTGCCCTGAGCAAGGCAATACAGGAAACAGGGCAGGCATGGTCTGAACTCCTACCGACGATACTAATGAGACTGCGTGCCACCCTAAATAGGGCCACGGGATTAACCCCATATGAATTAATGACCGGACGCGCGATGAGTTTCCGAGAAGGAATAGTGACAGGAGAAGCAGAATTAGGCCCCCTATGAGACAGAATCAAAAGGTATGTGATGGAATTGAGTGAGCAGTTGAAAGGTCTGTGACAGGAGGTTCGAGAAAGGCAGAAGGAGGAAGACGAAGACGGTGGAACAACTGCCTCAGCCAAAATTGGCGAGGTGGGGGCTAAGGTAATGGTTAAGGAAGTAGCAGAGAAACTAGGATTCGCGCCTAGGTGGAGCGGACCGTATGAGGTGTTAATTAATGGAGATACATGCGCTTGCTTGAATACGAAAGGTAGGAGCCGATAGACACATGGTCCTAGCTGAAAGAATATAAGGGTACGGCGGATGGCGGAACCTTGGCTACTCCCGGTAATCCACTCCTTAAGGTACGCCTTAGAGTATAAGGAGTGGAGGGAAGCATTGATAGATGGACTTTTCAGGAGATTAGGATTAATATTTGCAATATTAGGAGTACTGGTTATAATAAATGGATCTGGAAAAGGGCACACATCCGGAGAAATGGTGCAAACAATCTGGCTGAAATAGAAATGATAAGAATCTAATTGAACCCTGGGACGCCAGGCTGTAATCTCTCAACAGGAAAATGTGGCTCGTTGTGAAGATCCTGGTGGGAGCATCAATCCTCACAAGCCTGGGAAAAGCTACCAAGACAATAACACGAGGGCAACCGACTGAGGAACAGCAAGGCTTGTATTACAAGGATTCGGGTGACTTTGGTTGTGATAACGGAATGTTGACAGTTACGGTTGAAGCAACAGTGGACTTAAAGTGCAGCGTCAGAGTGATGTATACTAAGGACATGGGCCACCAGTGGGAATGGGGCCATCCAGAATTAACAATTTGGGTAAATGTTTTGTATTATGGAGGGGGGGAAGGCACAAAAACACTGCACCCAGTAGGAGAGGGTGCAGATAAAGTGCGCACCACAGTTCACTCAACTCTCAGGAGTACCCCAGCAAGGGAAGGATGAGTGGCAGTTATGCCTGTCCTCCCAGTACACGAATTGGGACAGTGGTGAGTGGTACTGGAAGGTTGTTCCCCAAGATAAACCCACCACCACTGCCCCACCAACTAACACAGCCCCTGTTATTACTGCCCCCACACCGGAACCCCTGGAATGCCCAGATATGACCGGGGGGGAGGCGCTCCAGGAGGGCTAGCGATGAAACAAACTAAAGACAGAATCCACTTCAGAATGCGACAGCGGGTGATTACAGTATTTTTAAACCTGACGGATTTAACTATCCCCAGTTTGTGTGGACCCAGAACGGTTGCACTTTATAACAATCTGACACTACGAGCCTTGGAAGGGCCAGAGTCTAACACCATGAAATTTGTGGTGACCCGAAAGACGAGAATAAAGTGGGCGTATTAGAAATGGTAGGTGTGGGCTATGCGGCCGGGGTCGTGACAGTCAACACGATAGACCTCCAGGCCATAGAAGGGCAAGTCAGTACTTTAACCCGTACCTAAAAGGGCTGTTAGAAAGAGGAAGTGATAACAACAAGCTGCAGACCCAACTAGGGGATAGGGCCAAACGGGAGATACTGCAGGTAGCCCACACTTTGAGAGATCATGCAAAGACCATTAACCTATTGAATGACTGAACCGCTAAGGCAAATGCGGCCGCCGTATGTGACGGGTATGGAACATGGATGCTGGCCTCAGTGGAACATAATTTGGAACAGTTACAGAACGGGGAGGTCCTGGACTGGATAACTAATAATGTTTTTAAAACTTGGACGCTGGATAAAAATCCTATCCAAGCCTGTCAGGTTCGGAGGAATAGCCACACATGGGTCCCTGAGAATAGATGCGTCACTGGCCACCAGAATATAATAGGGTTCGTAGTAAGCATTCCCCAGTATAACCTTATTAAAGGACAAAGTCTATATAAGATTACAAACATAGGGGAAGTAAGAAACCAAACATGAGTAAGGTACCACAAGCTGCATCAGTATGTTATTAAAAATGGGAATAAGACCAAGGGTGTGTCTATAACAGATTGTTATAAGAATAACCAGATTATGTTATGCCGAGAGTCATTTCAGGAGGGCAAGGATGACTATGGATACAACCAAGCAAAGGGATGTGTCCTAAGCATCACACCATGGGTGTTGGACTAGGAAACCATAGCGCCATCACAAGGAGACGGGCAATGGTGTGTCAGCATGACAACCGCTAACCTGACTGTGGGAGGGGAAATAACATGCCCCATTGGATGCCTTAACTTCTGTCTGAAGCCTAAACACCAAATCAACATAAAAGGGTATACAATATACCCCAAGTTGGAGGAAGAAACCATCAACGGAACGGTGGTAGACACAATAAAAGTGCGGTGTAAAGGTTTTGAGGCGCCGCAAAGTAAACCGATCCCTAAGTTGAGTGAAGTGCAGACATCACTGGAAAGGAGTGTGTTTGAACAACGAAGGAAATACGTCGTCTTGGAGGAACAAATCGAAAAACTACAAAAGGACACTAACAAAGAACCTGCTGAACCACCTTGGTATGCTCGATTTTACAACTTTGGATTGAATATGAACTTACACCCTTGGATTAGAATTATATCCCATGTGTTAGTCATAGTGCAGCTAGTAGTGGCATTGATACTCCTGAAAGAATGTGCAGACAGATACAAGAGACGCAGAATGAAAACCTTGGCTAAGGCCATTAACAAAGAACAGAGGAAGCCTTTGCTAGGTCCACATAAGGGTGAGCAACTACAAAAATGGCACGAGTACCTGATATGAATCATGAGTGTCCCAATGCTATCACCTTATCAACAAAACTGGGGCGGGAGACACACGATTCTAGGAAGGGAAAGGAAAAATTATTGGTCATGGTGGGTATTTGGGGTAACCATCTGACCAAATGGGGGATTGTTAGGGGTGAGAAATTAATCAGAGGGAAATTAATCAAGTAAAGTTAAAATCATAGGCAAGCAAGGCTGAAAGAAAAGACATACATGTGTTGCTTAGTACGGTGAAACTGCTGAACTCAGCATTCTGTGAACAGAATGCTGTGGACTGCTGAACTCATTAATCTAAGAACAGAGTATGTTTTGCTGTTATCAAGGCTAAAACAAAGAGCAAAGCATACAGGATACAGTTGCAACAGGACAATTACTTCTAAGAAAGGGTTGTGGCTGAGTTCAAAGAACTCTCAAGAAGATAAAGCAGCTTATTGTAGGATCAAACCAGACAATTGGTTTAGGGTGGAGACAGTAGTCAACAAAAAGTAAACGGCAAGGCTAAGCTAGGAGTCACATAGAATGATATGAGATAACGGGAGACAAAGAAGAATTGAGACACCCCAGCCTAGTCAAGGACGAGATAGGCCGGGGGAAGAGTTCACAGAAATAAAGATGATGCAGCATGTAACTAATCAGATAAAAGACACACGGGGGAATGTAACAAATTTATAGGTCATTGTAATTGTATTAGCCAATGTAATCGTAGTAGGTAGACGAGGACTTGTGACGCATAGAGAAATAACCAATGGAAAACTTCCATGCGTAGCTTCATGATTTTGTATGTATTTTGACTGTATAACAACAGCAGCCCGGAGGTTGTTCGGAGAGAGCGGTGTGGATTGCACCCAGTTGTGGGACTGGTGCGAGCCATTTCTCCCTTGATTGATCGAGCGAAATAAACAACTCTTTTTTCTATATACAGATCTGTGTCAAGTGTTATATTTAAATACTCCACAACAGGCACACCACTATTACCAACAGTACAATGACTAGTGCATGTGAACTGATTCGAACACAGGGGGGAATCTCAATATTGAATCCCAAATCACATTGTGGAGGGGCCATCATTTCCTCGATTTCCTCCCTTACTTTTTCATTTGTTGGTGTGATGTGTAATAGTGTTTGTGGGCTAGCTCGATGTCATTTAATAACATGGTCAAATGTTCAGGTAACGGCGAGATATCGTATCCAAAACGCATGTGTATTCCTGGAGATTTGGTATAGTACCATTGACTGTGATACTTATGTGTTTGTGGTCTGAGACAGTAATTATCCTTTTTTGTGCTATGAGTGTCTCTACCTAGGGTGTGAAACAAAAGGTGGAATCTGTCACTGGATACCAAGTGTCCTGGTGTACTCTGTACCGACTTTCGCTGTTGGTGACACAGTATGTCCCGTTCCCCTTGTACGCAACCTGTGGCGAAACATGGTCGTGAGCCGTCACTTCCATGATACAGCTTATAGGCTGCCTGTCCTCGTACTTGAACCCCCAGACCGGCCGATCGGAAGGATTCAGATGATAGGGGCACAATATCACTTGTGTAACCCCTCTCTGGCATCCCTCCAGATGAGCACCGGTTATTGAGTCTCCCAATTTTATCATATACTGCGGGGTTTTATGATGCTTCACATGTACCCCGTTCTGAATTACCCAAATGTTTTCCACCCAGTATGGGTCGTTGTGACTGATCCATCACCGGTATTCGAAGTACTATCCTCATTATGGATTGTTTATTCTGACCACAGTTGACCGGAACTGGATATGCTTTGGAGGTTGACCATAGCTGGCACGAATTCAAGAGGTTGTTATAGTCACTCAATGCCTTTAGATGCTTGTTACTGACCCACGACGGTACATGGCCTTGTTTTAATTCCTCTAAATTACTGCATCCTTCATTTAACAACCAAGCTCCATACATGACACACATGTCATTCTGAGCAGCTTGATCTGACGCATTTCTACCCTCCTTGATTAAAACATTGATGGTCTGAGCGTATGTTTCCACCTCAGCTACCATCTCTTTCAAATGAATTGCCTGATCCTTCTGTAATTCATTACCCTCTATGCCACCACCCTCCTCCAGAATCTTCTTTAACTGGTCCCTGAAGGTATTCACTTGGATTTTCAACTGCGCATTGTCCACACTATTTACCAGTGATGTCCCAGTATTAAATGCTGTAGCTACATCACTCATTAACCCTCTTTTCCATCTTGGTTTGTACACTTCCCCTTGACTCTCGTCCCTGTAATTCTTTTGATAGAATTGTTTAAACATTCCCCTTAACAGTTTTTCATATAACTTTTCCATTTCTGGCGGGCACCATTCCAGACAAACTCGTCTACCCTCTCTCACTCGTACCTTCCTGGTCGTGATGTTTACCCTTGGGCAGGACACTGACATCTCCCCAAGTTTACCCTCGGTTTGTCTGGAGTATTTGGTCGAATTTGATCCTAACCATCCTGGCCAACTCCCAGTGTGAGCATAGGCGTTTGTGCCCTTGTTGCTCCGCATGGCTCCCCCTTGAGTTACGGTGGGGCTGGTTCCTCCCATACACCCGTATGTAAGGAATATCTCGGTGTTTCCCCGATCTCCCAATCCTTTAATAATCATGGCCATCCACAGGCCTATCCACAACGTCCACCTCATCTCGTATCCCTGGCTCGATTCACTCCTATGAAGACAAAACTGAAAGAAATACTTTTACTCTGTGGGAGCCTCCCCCTCACAGGTCCTTCTTCAGTTATTCACATATGTACATAACAACACCTTTTTCCGATCATTACTTCCATCTCCTTTTATCCCGATGCTTGAGCTTACAGAGGCTTGGGGATGGAGATGAAGGAGATGTCCAGGGCACCCTAGGTCACAATACCCGACCACTCCGTCTTACTGCTCTATCCCTCACATCTTCATCATCATCATCATCCCACAGCATTGGTGGAAAGCTTACACTGATCAAACTCATTATTGTTCCTTGGGCCTTCGCCCACTTTTTACTTTTCTCTCCAGGGTTATACAGCTTACATTCGTTTAAATGGAACCGTTTTATACGTTTTGGCAGCTGGATCGCGTACACCATAGGGCTTGCCTTGTCTACAATGCTATATGGTTCTTTGTACAACGGTTCAAATGTCCCTATTCTGGCAAAATTCCTGACCATTACCTGATCCCCTACCTTCCATTCCTGTGTAACCCGGGGTTCCAGCAGCAGTTTATTCTGCTGGTGTCATCCGTCCATATTGTTAGCTGCTTCCCAATGCAGCCGCTTCAGAGTATCATACAGATCTCTGACAAACCCATCCCTTCTGACCTCTTTAACCTGCTTTTCGGTCAGGACTGGTACAGGATATGGGTCGGGGTCCTCATAAGTCTCCCTGTCATCAGCGCATGTGGGGAGTGTCCCGTACTCTTAGAGAGACTGGCTCGGTGGCTCATCAGTATTAGGGGTAGGTTCTCATCCCATTTCTTCGGGGTATTTCCCATCTCCTTTCTAAGTCTCTCTTTAAAGGACCGGTTTTGTAATGACTCAAGAGTCATGTTACTGTAAACGGCCTCAGGTGTAAACCTGATCCAACTTTATTTGCGCCTAAAGTACCTACATGACATAGTATCCGCACTTATATACCAGTGACCGCGCACATGCGCGTACAACCCGATGATCTCCGACAGTGGCACCCTCTGGTGTCCGGTGACCCCAAGCATCAATACAAAACAACATCTCCTTTCAAGATCTTAATATCAGTCTCTTTACAAATTAAGATGGTCTGGGACTTTCCTCTCACGAGTTGATCATCTCAGTTCAACTTTAGTTCGAGGCGAGCGTTCTGAGTCAGTTGTGAGTGAAGGCTGAGTAACCGATCTGATGGGAGTGGTAATGACCACATCAGAGACTGAAGGTCCAGGTTCAGTATTGACAGCAAAGTCCTCTGATGAATGAACATTGGTTGGTTGGTCACTGACTGCATCTTCCTCAAACGGTTCCAGTTCATCCGTGTGCCGCAATTTTACCTGATCAACATGTTTCCTGCATGTTTACCCATTCTTGAGCATGACACTAAACACTCTGCTACCCTCCTTGGCTGTAACAGTACTGGCGAACCACTTTGGACCTTGACCATAGTTCAGTACATAAACCGGATCGTTGACAGATGTCATGTGACACAGCAGCATAATCATGATACCGTTGCTGACTTTGACGTCTGTTTTCAACACGATCATTCAGATCAGGATGAACAAGCGAAAGCTTGGTCTTGAAATTTCTCTTCATCAGTAGTTCAACAGGGGAAACCCCAGTAAGCGTATGAGGTCTTGTCCTGTAACTGAGAAATATACATGACAAACGAGTCTGCAGTGAACTCTGAGTTATATGTTTTATACTCTGCTTGATCGTTTGAACAGCACGCTCTGCTTGACCATTAGAAGCAGGTTTGAATGGAGTTGAACTCACATGTCTAATACCATTGAGTTTCATGAACTCCTGAAACTCAAGACTTGTGAAGCAAGATCTGTTGTCACTCACAACAATGTCAGGCAAATCATGAGTAGCAAACATGAATCAAAGACTCTCAATAGTAGCTGTAGATGTACTGGATGACATAATAATACACTCTATCCACTTTGAATATACATCCATCACAACAAAAAACATCTTTCCCATGAAAGGGCCTGCAAAATCGATGTGGATCCTCGACCATGGTTTAGATGGCCACGACCAAAGACACAGCGGAGATTTCGCTGGTACTTTACTTAGTTGCATGCAAGTATTGCACTGATGCACACATGATTCCAGATCAGAGTCAATTCCAGGCCACAATACATGAGACCGAGCAATGGCTTTCATCATGACAATACCGGGATGAGTGCCATGTAGTTCACGTACAAATTTTTTTCTACCTTTCTTAGGCATAATGACACAATTACCCCACAGTAAACAATCTGACTGAATGGACAGCTCATCTTTGCAACAGTTTTAAGGTTTGGTCTCATCACACATCTCCATAGGTATTGCAGACCAATCACCATTGAGGACACAATGTTGCACAACTGATAAAATAGGGTCATGGCTGGTCCAGATCCTAACTTGTTGAGCAGTGACAGGAGTTCCTTCACTCTCAAAAGCATCCATTACTAACAGTAGGTCTGCATGTTGAGGCATCTCCATATCAGGTGTGGGCAAAGGCAGATGACTCAGTGCATCGGCACAATTCTCAGTGCCTGGTCTATGATGAATAACATAATCATAGGCAGACAATGTCAAGGCCCACCTCTGGATACGGGATGATGCATTGGTATTAATACCTTTGTTTTCCAAAAACAATGAAATGAGTGGTTTGTGATCCGTTTCAAGCTCAAAACGAAGACCAAACAGGTACTGATGCATCTTTTTGACCCCATACACACAGGCCAAAGCTGCTTTTTCTACCATGCTGCAAGCTCTTTCTGCCTTTGACAAACTTCTCGAAGCATACGGAACAGGTTGTAGCTTACCCGATTCATTTGCTTGTTGGAGTACACAGCCAACCCCATATGATGATCCATCACAGGCCAATACAAGATGCTTACACGGATCATAATGAACAAGCTACTTATTTGAACAGAGCAGATTCTTAGCTTTTTCAAAGGCTCTATCTTGAGACACACCCCAGACCCAGTTGTCGCCTTTTCTGAGTAGCATGTGCAGTGGCTCTAATAAAGTGCTCAATCTGGGTAAGAAATTACCGAAGTAGTTGAGTAGCCCAAGGAATGAATGCAGCTCCATCACATTCTGAGGCCTGGGTTCATTTTTGATAGCCTTGCTTTTTGAATCAGTAGGCCTGATGCCATCAGCAGCAATCTTCCTCCTCAGGAATTCAACTTCAGGTGCCATGAAGACATACTTAGAATGTTTCAGCCTGAGTTCCACTTTGTCCAAACAATGTAGAACTTCTTCAAGATTGTTCAGATGTTCAGCAGTGTCACTATCTATGACCAGAATGTCACTTGAAACACGACAGTTCTAGGAACGGACTTCAGTAGACTCTCCATATTCCTCTGAAATATGGCTGCAGCCGAACAAATTCCAAAAGGACATCTGTTATAGACAAATAGCCCTTTATGAGTGTTGATGCAGGTGAGTTTCTTTGAAGTGCCAGCAAGCTCCTATGTCATGTAGGCCAATGTCAGATCTAGCTTAGTGAATGACTTTCCACCAGCTGGCATGGCGAACAGGTCATCAGCCTTCTGGAACAGATACTGATCCTTTTTTGAAAATTGGTTAATCGTAACCTTGTAGTCTCTACAAATCCTGACAGTGCCATCACTCTTCAATACAGGAATAATGGGACCGGCCCACTCGTTAAACTCGATCGGTGATATGATCCCTTCACGTTGGAGTCTATCAAGCTCAATTTCAACCTTCTCCCTCATCATGTAAGGAACAGACCGAGCTTTCTGATAGACAGGCTTTGCATCAGAATCCAGATGAATCTGCACCTTGATTCCAGTAAAATTACCAATGCCCAGCTCAAACAAAGAAGGAAACTTCTTCAACATTTGAGCACATGAAGTGTCATCCACCGAAGACAACGCTTTGACATCATTCCAGTTCCACTTGATTTTCTCGAGCCAATTCCTGCCTAACAGCATTGGACCATTACCTAGGATGATCCATAATGGTAGATCATGAACCACACCATCATATGACACCTTGGCTACTACACTGCTAATCACCGGTATGAGTTCCTTAGTGTAAGTATGCAACTTGGCATTGACTGGACTCAGCTTAGGCTTCACAGCCTCAGTGTCCCACAGCTTGTCGAATGTCCTTTGGCTCATTATCAACTGCCTCGCACCCACGTCCAGCTCCATTGATACAGGCACGCCATTCAGCTTCACATTAACGAATATCGGCTGGCTCTTTGCCAAGAATGAATACAGACCATACACTTCCTCCCCGGTTTGTGTATACGGGCCAGCACTGGACTGGTCATCATCAACAATGTGACGAGCGGCAGCACGCTTGCTCAGTTGTGGGCATATTCTCTGAAGATGCCCTACTTTCGAACAGCCATTACAGGCATATTGTTTAAACTGACACTGATGAGGCCGATGATTGCCCCCACAACGCCAACAGGTTCGCACCAGTTGGCGGACTCTGAGCATCTACAGGTTTCACATAAGCAGTCGTGTCGGCCCTGCCAGAAGCAGCTCTGCCAGAAGATGACACAATCTTATTTACAGTACCTGCCGTGGAGCTCAGACTCTTCGATGATATCTGCCTCAAATTATCATCAGTCATCATGCATGCCTGGGCAGTCACAATGGCCTTTCTCAAATCCAGCTTCTCTTCAGCCAATAACTTCCGAAGAATCACATCATGGTTGATGCCTATCACGAAGAAATCTCGCAACATGTCTTCCAACACATTCCCAAACTTACATGGCTCAGCAAGACGTCGTAGGTCGGCAACGAATCCCGACACATCCTGGCCCTCAGCACGGACATGCGTACAGAATCGATAGCGTGAGATGATGATCCCCTCTTTTGGCTTAAGATGGTCATGCACCAAAACATACAAATCCTCGTACTCTTTGTCTGTTGGATATAAAGACGAGAGAAGGTTCTTCATAAGGCCGTAAATTTTCGGACTACAAATGGTGAGAAAAACCGCCCTGCGTTAGAACTGCATCAGCCTCTCCCTCCATTTTGTTGGTCACAAAATACTGACCCAGGCAGTCGATAAAATCGGCCCAATCCTCGCCCTCCACAATCTCTCCAGAATTCCAATAATGCCCATTGTACATGCGAAGGTTCTTAAGTTACCACATCGCCAAATGTAATGACTCAAGAGTCTTGTTACTGTAAACGGACTCAGGCGTAAACCCGATCCAACTTTCTTCGCACCCAAGGTACCGTTGTGACATAGTACCCTCACTTATGTACCAGTGAACGCGCACATGCGCGTACAGCCCAATGACCTCAGACAGTGGCGCCCCCTGGTGTCTGGTGACCCCAAGCATCTATACATAACAGGTTTGTCCTTTCTACTGGATCTGACGATTTGGGGTGATACGCCACATGCCATTTCCCCTGTATCCCTAATACCTTTAGGGTGACCTACATTACCGCTGCGGTGAAATGACTCCCTTGATCTGATTCCACTATCAGAGGCAATCCCCATCGAGAAAATACTTCTTGCACCAGAATCTTTGCTGTGACTACAGCGGTGGCTGCCCTAAAAGGAAAAGCTTCCACCCGTTTTGAACAGAGATCTATTAACACCAAGCAATATTTATTGCCTATGCCTAAGGTGGGCAGTGGCCCTATGGAATCTATCTGTATAGACTGCCATGGCCCCTCTACCCTCCTCGTGTGTCCCAACAGACCCTTTCTCCGATGGGGGGGGGTCTGGATTGTTTGTGGCACATACCAGGCAATTCTGACAATAATCCCTTACATCACTTCTATGCCTGGGCCACCATCCCACGGCCTCTACTTTATTCCACATCGTTTCTGGCCCTGGATATCCAGCTCCTGGACCCCCATGAACTAGTTGCAAGAATTCTTCCCTGCACTGGCCAGGCACGATCCAACTATCTCCCTTAAACTGCATTCCCTGCTTTACTGCTATGTCTGCAGCTCCCAAAGGTCCCACTACAGACTTCCCCTCTATCTTGTTCCTAATCGCTGCTCTAAGGTCTGCATCCCGTAGCTGAGCCTGTTTTAAATCAGGCGGCAATGGTACTTCTTTGGGCCCCTCTCTGCCGGTTACAGCATGATCTGTCTACAGTGATATGAGTCCCAAGGTATCCCTTCTCCTGCCCCTGTTTTGGCCAGTGTGTCTGCTTTTTCATTCCCTTTCCACTTGGGCTCTGTCTTAGAGTGTGCTTTGACATTTTGGATGTAGAAATCCTTCGAGGCCCTCCCTACCTGTGACGTCCAAAATGACTTTTAACAAAGGAGCCGTCACCAATAGCTTTCCGTCTGAGGATTTAAACCCTCGCCTAGCCCATATTGCTAAGTAATCTGTACAGGAGTTACAAGTGAACATGGAGTCCGAACATATCGTATAGTATAGAGAGTTGGAAATTTGTTCGGGTGTGTGACTACGTACGCTACCACTGCTAGCTCGGCCTGCTCCGCAATTAAAGTGTTGGGGAGTTTTATGGCTTTCTCTATCCCTGCTTCAGGATCGTAAATCTCACAGCTTGTTTTTCTCTCTCCTTTTATTACTGAACTAGACCCATCTACATAGATGTCCCTGACTGTCGGATGTTACCCTGCTCGGAATCCCACCTCTACATCCCACATTCCTTCCACTGAACACACGTGAGCTGCCCCCCGGATAAACCAGGTTCAGGGCTAGCTTTGGTTCTCCTCGTCTCTCAACTTTCAGGTCTAACTGAGTAAACAACAAGATCCAGCGGGCAATCCTGTTACTGCTCACTGTCCCATCTTTCATTCTATCTTCCAGTAACATTTGTGTCGGGGTGTGACAGGTCAGTAAAGTTACTGTAGCTAACCCTGTGAGTGACCTAAAATGCTTTACTGCCCAAAAAGTTGGCAAAAGATATCGTTCGCAGTTTTTCTAATTCTGTGAGAACCCGGGAGGTGTAGACCACCGGTCTCAGCTTGCCGTGTCGTTCCTGGAGTAACACTGCACTCAAACTGTCCCCAGTCGCTGCTACCTCCAGACTAAAGTCCTGGTCCCCATTTACTGCTCCCAACACTGGTGCTGTCTGTAACACCTCTTTTAACCGAACAAATGTTTCTTGGCAACTCTCACTCCATTCTCACTCTACTCCTTTCCTAAGAAGCCTCTAAAAAGGAGCTGCCATTGCTGCATATCCCTCTATGAATTCCCTGAAGTAACCCGTTATTCCCAGGAAAGACCATACTCCAGACATGTCCTTAGGAACAAATAGTTCCTGGACTGTCTTTCTCTTAGCTCCATCTATGGCTTTCTCTCCTGCCCTAATGGTCAAACCTAGAAACTGCACCAACTCTTGGCCTATTTGAGCTTTCTTGGGATTTACTTTAAAACCTGCTTCCTTCAACAAATGCAATAACTCACTCAATAATGGCTCGTGGTCCTCCGCACTTTCAGTGAATAACAATAGGTCATCCACATATTGGACCAACCGATCTGGCTGACTAAAACTTTTTAATGCCTCGGCCATACTTTGGTGAAAAATCGAGGGACTATTGTGAAACCCTTGTGGAAGACATGCCCACATATTTTGTTGACCCTTAAAGATAAGACACATTTATACTGGTCCTCCCATCTCAGGGGAATGGACCAAAACCCCTTTGAAATGTCCAGCACGGTGAAAGTTGAGCGGCTGCAGGGATACTACCTATCAAATCCACTACCACCGCTACTGTGGGTGCACAGGCTGGAATATTTTTATTCAGCACTCGGTAATTTACTGTGGCCGTCTGAGTTATCGAGCTTCTTTACTGGTCATAGGAGTGAGGCTATTGTCCTCAACACACCTTGATCCACCAGGGAATTTATAGCAGTTTCCAAATCCCTTTCTGCTTCCCGGGGAAAATGAAACTATTTCTGGGGCCGTGTCATCGGATCCCCATCTATCTTCACCTCTACCCCAGTTACTCTCTCGCAATTATGCTTGTGCGAGGCAAATGCATCCATATTCTCCTTGATACCGGGCAAAATGTTAACGACTAATCCTTCTAAGTCATAATTCCCTTTCGGCTTCATCATGCAGGTGCTGCCTTTGTCTGTACTGTCCCTGGGAATTACTATGATCTCTCCCATCCTATCTGCATCAACTGCCCCCCCATAGACAATTGTGTAAAATATATAGCTCCACCTGTGGACCACTGTGACACTACAGCCAGGACTGTTTACAACAATAAATAGGAAATAGGTCACCTGACTGGAGTTCCTGATGTTAGAAGCCATCTGGAAGCTGTGTGTATTTGTGAGTTGTACTGAAGATATAACAAATGGTGACAACAATGGGATAAGCAGAATAACAAAGCTGAAATTTTTGTTGGTGGATGATTCAGTAATCGACAGAGAGACTTTGAGAGCTTCTCAATTTTGATTAACAGCTACAAATCCAAGGTAAATTATAAGCACACCTGATTAAACTGCCAGAGTCCAGATGGCCACGCCAATGGGAATAGTAGTGTGCTTGGGGAAGTTTCAACATGACCGTGAAAGTTTCGGAGCATGTATGGAGCAGCTAGAATTGTTTTTCACTGCAAATAATATCATCAAAGTCCCCAATGATGAAAACCATGAACAGGTGGTGTTGGAACGATAAAGGACTATTTTCTTAACTGAAACAGGGCCCAAGGTCTATGAAATCCTGAAAAGTTTGTTTGTGGCTGTCAAGCCAAAGGTCGCAACTCTTAAGCAGATTCCAGCACTACAGTCCTGAGCCCCTGGAAATTGCTAAAAGTTATCGTTTCGGAATATGAGATCAGTTAACCGAAGAAAATCAGTGAGTATATTGTAGCATTAAAAAAGCTATCTATTCACTGTAATTTTGGAAACTTTCAGGACCAAGCAGTGCGTGATTGCTTTGTGTGTGAGATGAAAATGATGCGATCAGAAGAAAGTTATTGACAACTCCTAACTTGTCAGACAGCTATGTCAATGGACATAGCTGACCATTATTCCCGAGAATTTCATATTATTTCCAGTCGTCAGACAACCAAGGTGAATCACCTGCAGGCTAAAAGTAAAAGGCAGTTGGGCCCCAAGATCTCAGAAACTGGCAATGGTAACAGAGCATTGAAGTCCTGCTATTGGCATCTGGGACAACACATTGCTTAAAGTTGTCCATATGTGAAGGCAAAGTGTTTCATCTGCAGGAAAACTGGGCATCTTGCGAAGGCATGCTGACTGAAGGGTAAACCACATTTCAAAGCTATAAGTAGAAATCCCCAGAGACTACTTGGCATGGAAGAAAAAAAACAGGACGAGGAGGTTTTACACATCATCAGGAGCATGAGGTTAACTAACAGCGATTCAAAAAATATCATCATTCACATAGATTTTGCAGGAATCAAGAAACCCTTGGAAATCTTTGAGTATAGTACCGGAGTCGCTATACGTCGACAAATTGCGTGATTTCCCATTGGAGAAATCCAAGATTGAACGGTGAAATACAAGGTTCAATTTCAGAGCTTGCCTTTATTAGTAGTGTCAGGAGGCAAGCCTGCCTTACTAGGAAGAAATTGGTTTGGATCACTGAAGCTGGATTGGAGTGAGATTTTTCGTGTTGAAACGAGATTTGCATCAAAGGATGATGTCATCAAGAATTATCCGAAGGTGTTCTGCGAAACAGGCAGTCCGATCCAAGGCTTCAAGGCGAGTGTCAGGATAAAGATGGATGCTAGATCGGTTTACTGCAAGCCACGTCCCGTACCATATGCATTTCTCAAGGAGAAAGTTGAGCAAGAACTCAAAAGACTAGAGACTGAGAACATTATTTCTAGGATAGATCGATGTAACTGGGCTACACCTATTGTTGTTGTACCTAAGTCCGATGGTAAGGTAAGATTGTGTGGTGATTATAAAGTAACTGTAAACGAGATTCCAGAGGTTAATCTCGCTAATACATTGCCAAATTTAGAAGATTTGTTCACAGCACTGACAGGTGATCAGATCTTCTCAAAGTTGGATCTTACAAATGCCTACTTACAACCTGAACTCGACGAGGAGTTCAAGACATGCTTGACTATAAATACTCATCTAGGCTTATATCAATTTAATAGGCTACCATTTGGAGTGTCTTCCACCCCTGCCATATTTCAAGGGGTGATGAACCAGATTTTGCAAGATATTGAAGGGGTAGTATGTTATTTAGATGGCATAGTAATTTCAGCACCAAATAGGCAAATTTATAATAACATATTGAATGAAGTCCTCAAACGGCTAGAGAAGCACAGAGTACGAGTGTCTACACGCAAGTGTGAGTTATTTCAAAACTCAGTGGAGTACTCAGGGTACAGTGTAGACAAAGATGGTTTACATCCAACCAAGGGAAAGCTGGATGCAATCAGAAATGCATCCACTCCCAAGAATGTTGCTGAACTTCGATCATGTTTGAGTCTTTTGAACTATTATGGGAAGTTCCTACCAAATTTGGCTACAGTGTTACATCCACTGAATGAACTATTGAAAAAACAGGTCCATTGGAAGTGGTCAGAAGAATGCGATACAGCATTCAAGGAGTGTAAAAGAAAATTGGTAGAGAGCACCATCTTAGTTCACCACGACGTATCTAAGGAGATCAAGCTATCATGTGATGTGTCTCTGTATGGAGTTGGGGCAGTAATCTCTCATGTATTCAGTAGTGGGGAGGAGAGACCAATTGCTTTTGCTTCACGCACTCTCAGTGCCAGTGAGCGTAATTATGCACAAATCGAAAGGGAATCTTTGGCATTAAATTTTGGGGTCAAGAAGTTCCACAATACTTGTATGGTCATACGTTTACCATCATTGCAGACCATAAGCCCCTGACAGCAATCCTCCATCCAAAGTCCCCAGTTCCAACATTAGCTGCAGCCCGAATGCAGAGATGGGCTTTGATTTTGTCAGCATATGCATATGATATTGAATACAGACGATCAGCTGATCACAGTAATGCTGATCCTATGTCTAGATTGCCTTCCCCGTCACAAGTTACACCTGATAGGGAAGAAGTGTTCTATTTTCATACATTAATGAACTGCCAGTCACAGCTGAAGAAATTGGTAGAGCAACCAAACATGAACCAGTTATGTCAAAGGTGCATGATTATATTGCAAATGGATGGCCAAACCCGGTAACAGACAAAGATATTTATCCATTCTTCATTCATAGAAATGCATTATCAGTCGATAAAGATTGTATCATGTGGGGTGCAAGAGTGGTTATACCAAATAAATTCAGGTCCGAATTATTAGGAGACCTCAATGACCAGCACCTGGGAATGTGCTTGACCAAGCGTTTTGCATGCAATTACTTATGGTGGCCAGGTTTAGATAAAGATATAGAGTACATCGTTAGTCAGTGTACAACATGTCAATCGGTAAGCAAGAAACCACCATCAGTACCATTACAGCCCTGGAAATGTCCTCCCAGGGTGTGGCAAAGGTTACGTATCAATTTTGCTGAGCTAGAAGAACAACAATAGTTCATTGTGATTGATTCGAAGTGGGTCGAGGTGTTTCCAATGTGGAAAATAACAACAAGTAAAACAATAGACATTTTACGAAGATTATATTCCTTCATTTGGCCTCCCAGAAGAAATTATTTCTGATAATGGACCGCAATTTTGTTCAGAAGAATTTGCACAGTTCACGAACAAAGATGGTGTAAAACATACCAAGGTTCCACCATACCACCCTGCTTCAAATGGTGCAGCAGAGTGTTCAGTACAAATTGTAAAACGTGCCCTCATCAAACAGATGTTGGATCCAAATCCAAAGCAATGACAGTCGTCATTGGACCACAAATTGGCTAATTTTCGAATTACGTACAACTACTGGTAGAACACCAGTTGTTTCTCAAATGACAGCCACGAACCAGATTCTCATTGTTAAACCAAACCTGGCACAGTCCATAGAACAGAAACAATTAAGACAGAAAGAGAATCATGATAGAGGTAGAGTAAAAGAGAGAAGTGTGAAATTAAATCAGAAGGTGAGAGTGAAGAACCACCACCATAAATGGTTAAAGTGGTTACCAGGAAGAGTGATGAAAATATGTGGTCCTCGTACATATTTGGGTCAGAATTTAAGTCTGAGTCCGAGTCAGGCAGACAAACAGTTTGAAGTTAGAGAGAGTTCAAATGGAAATCATGGGCATCCCTTGGAGGAAAACTTTCCTCAGGATCAGCCTAGAATGAGTTTAAATTTGACACCATGCTTGGAAGGTTCTGATCGAGAGCAAAGGTTTCCTCTTCGAAACAGAAAACAAGTGGTTAAGCTTGATTTGTAAATATGGCAAAATAAGTCCATAGCTTTTGTTCAGTATAACCATGCAAGTTATGTATGATGATTAATGGTTATGATTACTTCTTCATTAAGGAGGGAGAAGTTTGATAGATATAGCCCCACCTGTGGACTACTGTGACACTGCAGCCAGTGCTATTTACAACAATAAAGAGGGAACAGGTTACCTGACTAGAGTTTCTGATGGTAGAAGCCATCTTAAAGCTGTGTGTGTTTGTGAGTTGTATTGAAGATATAACAAATTGTTTTTCATATCCACTATGGCGTGGTCTGCCAACATGTAGTCGGCCCCGAGAACTTCCGAATCGGGCTGTTCACACTTCATTAAAATGCACTCCCATTTCGTTATGTTAGGTCCTAACTCTAACTCTATGTTTAAGGGTTTTGACACTGCCCCAGCCTGCTCATTACCCATAAAACCCAGCAGTGTAAATAGGACTCCGCTCAACCATGGGGACATGGTCGGATTCGGTGAGTGGACAACCATGCTAAAGACTCCTGTATCTATTAAATACCTTCCCCTAACTGTTTCCACCTTCACATTCACACATGGCCTGCCCTACTCATCATATATGAGTGGAAACAGGTATTCTGGCTGGGCGCAATGTCAAGGCGGGTGTGCCGACGCATTGTGTCCCTTTTCTCCCACTGCTGCGTCCAGCTTTCCTCCCCCCATGCCCATAACCTGCTGCAATACACTAAAATCTGTACTGAGTCGTCGGCTACCTTCTTCTGGCTTTTTCCTTCCTGAGCACCCTCATACCCTGGCTTCCCTCCTTTTGAGAGCCTACAATCCTTGCTCAGTGTCCCAACTTCCCACAGTTAAAACACTCACCTTTTGATCGACCCACATTACCTCTCTCTTGTCTCCATTCTTTCTTTTGCCGAACTTCTCCTTTAACTTTGATCACCTTCCCTTTTAGTTTCTCCTCCGCCCCTTGCCTGGACTTAAAAGCTAGAGTTAATCTTCTCAGCAACCCTGCCTCTGTATTCTAGAGATCGTCTGGGTCAAACCATGCTTCCACCTTTGCTCTGAGCCGTGGTAAACTGTTAGCCATTACAGTTCTCAGCCAATGGTTTCTGGGTTCCCCTGTTAAGTCTGCCCATACTAGATTTCCTCTAGTGGCCCATAACTAAGTTGACTACAGTCTGTCTGCAAACGTATCGAGTGATTTGTTTACATGCTGCCCCTAGTCTGTTCTACTTGCCAGAATGGACGACCTTGACTGTACCTTAGCGCTGCCATGATTTCCTCCTTTAAGCCCTGTAGGGTTCCTCCACCTAACTAGGTGGCTGTCGACAAGCTCTGATAAAGCTTCCCCTCCAGCGAAAGCAGTGTTAGCTTCACTTTCTCCTCCTCGCTGCAGTTATTTATACTCCCTATCTGCTCCATATTAGCAAAATAAAGGGAGGCATCTCCTCCTTGTTTTAACTTTATTACATCCGTTGACATCTTCTGCAGTTGAAGCGGCGTTTATGGGATCACATAGTCACTCTGTAATGGTGCCGGACCACCATTTGGTGGGGCTGGGCTGAATTTCTGCTGTCTCAAAGGACCCATCGGTTTCGGGGGTCCCGGTGTCTCGGGAGCCGGCTGATGCTCACTATATTGGGGCCCATCGTCTGACTTTTTTCCCTCTGGATCCCAACCTTCCTTGCCTCCTCCTGGTGCCATGAAACAAACCATCCCTTTGGCCCCGTCTAACTCTGCCGTTAGCTTGCGGATCTTTTCCTTACAAGGTCCGTGATCTCCCCTCTCATAACCCTGTTTCTGCGCTACCTGATAGGCTATCTTGATTTTCATGAGCTGTTCCTCTGCCTCTTTGGCTTTTACTAAGTGCCTTTCGCTTTGTTCGTTGTAGGTCTGCTGCTGCTTTTTACACTCGGTCACTTGGCACTGCAAATACTCGAAGTGATTCCGCGTTGTTTCCTCCCTCATACCCTGATTCTGCCTTTCTTTCTCGAAACTGGCTACCTCGCCTCTTAATTTTTTATTCTCCTCCTCCAGCTTTCCTACCCTTTCTCTTCAGTTGTGCAGGCACATGAGCCAAATCGCCTTCTCTTTTGACCCTTTGTGTTTGCTATTGACTGTCCACTCTGCCGCTTTTTCCTGCGGATCCGCAGAGTGCAGCATTTCCTGTGAACATGGCTCTGAAATGTCCAATTTGTTTCCTATATATGCAGCTACCTTAGCCTCCATAGACTTTCTACAACTGCTCTTAGCCACGGACTCTACTGCGGTGAGTCCATTTCCAATGCCTCTGGCTGAGAAATTCTCCCTGACTGCCTTGGTCTCCCCTGGGACCACCTCGCAGTGACCTGCGGTTCCCATTACTCAGGCTTCTCTCTGTGGCTACCCTATTCGACTCGAGACTACTCCAGCCTGTCAGAGACTGTTTCTCTCCTGGTGTAGGTTTAACATAATTTTATTCTGGCAGCAGCAACAAGCTTCTGGCTGATTGCCAGTTCCTTTGTCTTTCTGAAAACACATGGCCAAAATGGCTGTTCTTATACCTGATCAATTTACAGAAAAGAACACGCCTTCTTTGACCTTATTGGCTCAATTGATATTCTGTTAACCTTTAATTGGCTCGCTGACAAAGGTCCTAAAATGTCAAGTTGATTGATGACTTAATGCAACATGCTCCCACTCACGTAGCAGCTCTGACTGGGAAGTCTGTGTTTTCTCACAGACTGCTTGTTTGAATTCTCTATCAATCCCCCCTTTGATTCTTTCACAAACTGAATCATAAAACATCAGGTATCACTGGTTAAACATTCTACAAAATAATTTCATACATGTTAATAGAGTTTCCTTCTAAAATTTGTTGATGTGTTTCGCCACATATCCGGACTAGTAGCTTCCACACAAATTTACACCAACCCGAATTCCATCGTGGCCACAATGGAAGTCTGGTTTTAGCAGGTTAATTAACCTTATTCCAATTTAATTCAAATCAATAAGTTAATTCAACCAGTAAACAACCTTCCCTTAAGCATAACATACCCCTGTGCCATGTACAGATGGTCTGCTGGGACCTGCAACATGTCTCACCTTCGGGACAGCAGCTACAGCCGCCAGGTTGCAACAATATTTAATCAACATAAACAAACAATATAAAAGTAAAATAATTACAATGAATAGAATTAAAACTTCCACCAATGAAGTTCCTATTGAACCTAGCCATTCAGTGGCTCCGCTCCACAAAGTGAATGATGGGGGTTGCTTAAGTTTTTCTACCTCATTTTGGATATGCTCCGTCAAGTGGGTAATTTCTTCGGAGCTATCTGGGATATACGTGCAACACTCAGATCCGAGTAGGGCGCAAGTACCTCCCTTTTCAAACAGGATGTAGTCAAGGGCCAGTCTATTCTGTAGGACTACTGTGCGGATTGCTACCATTTCTGCATTGATTTTAACTAGGGCCTCTGAAGTATCATTGGCTACCCGTTCCACAACGGATACCATGTTAATGGATTTCCTTGCCAGTCTGGCGGCCCCATACCTGGGGATCAGAATGGCAAAGAACCTCTCTGTTTCTGTGATAACTCTTAGGACGGTGTAAATGTTCTGACAGTGACTTTATATGATACACATATGGCATAATACAGGCTAAATAGCAGGATCCCGTCCAATTCTGGGGCAGCCAAGGGTAAGCCTTGTGGCCACACACCCAATAGGTGCCATTATAGGCAATGAATGTTAGCTGTTTCTTTGTCAGCAACACTTCGGGGCCTATCCAGGCTTTTCCATCTGTTTTATTCGAATCCCCGTTACTTTAAAAACTCCCACATCGGCCCAGTTTGGACGGTTCCGTGGCTTGTTTATATTATAATTCCGGGAGCAGTTACTATACCCCATATTTTGGCCTCCTTTGATGTTTCTAATCAGACAGACTGATTCCCCCAGTCTTCCTATCCCCGTTGTATTAGTGATAACAAAAAATGGGGGCCGTTTGGAATTATTGTACCACGGTTGGTACCCCCCTTCAAAGGTAGTCAGATTGTAATCTGCTGACTTCCATTTACATGCCCAGTTTTCCATATCCTGAAATGCATTGCCTGTTTTGTTTTGATTAATTATCCACTCAGCCATTTCCAAGATATTCAAGGGAACTGGCCTCAAGGGAATCCCTCCCTTTGAGTGAATAGGAATATGCGCACATACCCAACAACTGGAAATGTTACTTAGTTTGGCATAAATGTATGACATATATAAAAAGGTATTTACATGTAATTCCCTGGGTACTCTACTATTTCCCTTTGGTGCAGAGGGTCGGCTAGTAAGAAGTAGGCAAATGACTAGAATACCTATAGTCAGTAATACAGTAAATTTATACATTTTGGCAAAAAGTAATTGTCCTTATCAGATTTCAGCTTCAGTTACGGGTGCTCGTTTAATGTGTGAAGTGTGGATCCAGGCTTTCTTTCCTTGGTCTTTAACAGCTGCCTGCGTGGTCAATAACACTTGGTAAGGTCCCTCCCACTTGGCACCCAAAGGTTCTTTATGTAACTTTTTCACATACACCAGACTCCTGGGATTATGTCGTGTCCTCCTTCGGCTGGATTACCCCAAGCTGCCTATACCTGTCGGGAAACAGAACCAATAGCATAGGTTAGGTTCTGACAGTATGATAACAAAGTGTCACTCATTAAGTGAACATCAGCTTTCCGTAAATCAATAGTTCCTGGCAGCGACATGGGTCTTCCTGTTATAATTTCAAATGGGCTTAGACCTGTCGTTCTGTTCGGGGTTGCCCTAATGCTACATAGCACTATTGGTAGTGCCTGGGGCCATGGTGTTCCTTCTTGGTGATATTTGGTTGTTTCAGAGTTCGATTCATTCGCTCTACTTGTCCTGGTGATTGTGGATGATAAGGACAGTGTAAATCCCACGTAATGTTCAGTAACCTACAGACTTCTTGGCAGACAGCACCTGTAAAGTGTGTTCCCTGATCTGAGTCAATGCTACTCGGGACTCCCCATCGGGGAATGTAATCGTTACACAAGACCTTTGCAATGTGATTGGCCGTGGCTCTTTTAGTTGGGACAGCTTCTACCCATCTAGAGAATCTGTCGACCATGACAAGAATGTTAGTGTATCCTTGGCATGGGGGGAAGAGATATATAATCAACCTGCAGATGCTGGAATGGTCCGACAGGGACAGGGGGCCTCAGTTGGGGCATTACCGTGATGGGTCCAGAATTATTTTTCTGACAGACCACACAGCGGTCTGTTACCAGCTGGGCATGTTTTTTAAATCCCCGACCCCACCAGCTTTTCTGTAACCATGCCGTCATCTGTTGTGAGGCCAAGTGTCCCCACGAGTGGATCTGTTGGGCTAAAAAAGGCATAAACGCTTGTGGCGCGACTGGCTTGTCGGTAACTCTTTGTCTCCAGACACCATCTTCACATAGCTTAATTCCTGCCTCAATCCATGTCCATTTTTCCTCTCGGGAGCACTCGCCTTGCATTGTTTGAAGGTCTCATGTCAGAGTCCTGAGTGCTTTCAATCTGCACATCTGTGTTGGGCCTTCTGGGGGAGCGCCCTATGAGGCGGCATCTTTAGCTGCCTGGTCGGCTAGGGCATTTCCCTGTGCTTCCGTGGTATTTTCCTTGGTATGGGCTTTATACTTCAGGATGGACACTTCCTTAGGTAATTGTATGGCCTCCAGTAAGTCTCGGACTTCTTTTCCATTTCGGATAGGTGTACCAGCAGCAGTGAGGAATCCTCTTTTCCGCCTTAACAGACCAAAGTCGTGAGCGACTCCAAAAGCATAACACGAATCTGTGTAGACATTAGCTGTCTGTCCTTCTGCTATTCGACATGCTTCTGACAGGGCCCATAACTCGGCCTGTTGTGCTGACGTTCCTGAGGGTAAACATCCTTTTGCCACTACCTCATATCAGGTTGTAGCTGCCCATCCTGCTTTTCTGGTACCATTGTCAACAAAGGAGGAACCATCTGTAAACAGGATGAGGTCTGGGTTGTGTAGAGGCTCCTTTGCTGCTAAGGCTGCTTCTTCTGTTTCTTTTAAAATCTCCACGCAGTCATGCTCTTCACATTCTCCCCCCTCTTGCTCCCTCGATTCTGACATCGGGAGCATAGTTGCGGGATTAACCGGGCTGGCCCGGACGATATGGAGATTACGAGCTTCCAAAACTGCTGTCCAGCGGGTCCATCTAGCTGCCGTCACCTGAGACATTCTATTCATAGACAGCAAAGTGTGTACGGTGTAGGGACACTTGACAATCAGCTTTTGGTCGAGGACTAGACCCGCATTGATTATTACCGCTCGACATGTAGCTTCCATGGCCCTTAGGCAACTTCCACATCCGAGGGCTACCGCATCCGTATCCTTCTTTCTCATGGACAAACAGGTTAAATGGCTTACCACTGTCGGGGATTCCCAGAGTCGGTGCCGAACACAAAGCCTTTTTCAAACTCAGGAAGGCCTCTTGCGGTTCCTTAGTGAGGGTGATGGCTTCTTTAGAATATCTTTCAATGGCTGAGCAAGCTGTGTGAAGGAGTCAATCCAATTTCTGTTAAAGTTACACAATCCCAAAAAAGACCTTAGTTCTTGAATAATAGTGGGTTTTTTAGCAGCCCGAATGGCTGAAGTTCTATCCTGATTAAGTTCTCTCTTTCCTTGTGAAATCTTTTGTTCCAGGTATACAACCTCTTCTTGGGATATTTGTGCTTTGTCGATCCTGGCTTTATGTCCTTTCAGCCAAAGGTGGTCCAGCAAAGCTCGTAAATCTTGTTCATGCTGTTCTTCCGTGTTTGAAGCTAGCAGGATATCGTCTACATATTGGATGATGGTGGATGACAGGGGAAGTAATTCTCGCAAATGGCTTTGTAAAGCCATGTGGAATACTGTAGGGCTGTTGTGGAAACCCTGTGGTAACCGGGTCCAAGTATACTGTTGTCCTTGGACTGTGAAAGCAAACCACTGTCGAACCTCCGGTGCCAGAGGCACCGACCAAAATCCGTTGGCCATATCTATAACTGAGAAATATTTATGTTCCGGTTTGAGGGCATTAAAAATGGTGGAGGGATCTGCGACCAAAGGAGCTTTTTGATCAATACACTGGTTAGCTTTCCTATAATCGACAGTCAAACGCCAAGTCTCGTTAGATTTCTGTACCGGCCACACGGGGCTATTGGAGGAGCTATGCGTTTTAATAAGCACCCCTTGTTTCTTCAATTGCTGAATAATCGGTAAGATTCCCGCGATGGCAGTTGGATTGATGGGATACTGTTAAGTGCATGGAGGCTTGATCCCGGTAAATGCCGCAGGCTCCATCTGGAGTAGGCCACAATTTTTCTTATCTTTAGCCCATATCGGGTGTTCCTTCAATTCTTCTTTCTTCAAAGTTCTAATTGACCATGTCACCTGGCCCTTCTCAAAATGCAACGATGAATCTACTTGGATTAGAACGTCCATTCCCAAAAGGGGTTGATCTACTGGGCCTATCCAGACCGGCGTGGGTAGTTCATGTGGACCCAGCCCTATAAGTACCGGTGTTGTCCTTTTAATTTCTATTTTATGGCCCCCTACTCCATAGGCTGTACGTGCCCTACCATCCAATGGCAAAAAGTCTCCATATTGTAGGGGTAAGCATGTTAATTCCGCCCCTGTGTCTAAAAGACAGTCCACATCCTTATCGCTCATCCTCACGGTTATATATAGCCCATCTCCCCTCTGTTGTATTAGTGCGAGGAGGGGGGCCAGGGCGGGCTCCAATCGTTTTTTACTATCCCAAGTAACTCCTTCTGTTGTTGTATTGTCAGTCGCTTAAATGCTTCTATGAGGTCGTTATCTTGTGACAAGCCTGGTTTGTTGGCTGAATTGGATCCCTGGCTGTGTCCTCTTCCCCGGCCACGACCTTGCTGTTTCGCCCTGCACGTCTTGGCCCAGTGACCTTCTTTCCCACAATAATGACATTTTCCGGGTAATTTTCCGAATAACTGTTTAGCGGAATCCTGGGATTTCCATCCCACAGCCTGCAGGGCTCGGACTTTAGCTCCCATATCCCGATCTAATTGGTTACATCGATCCACCAATGCTGCAAAGGTAGTTCCTTTACCTTCCCAGTCCGGTAACACTAACTTAAGCATTTTGGACAGTTCTGGTTTTAGACCTGCCATGAAAGCTCCTTTCAGGGGTCCAAACACTTGTTCATCCATTTCCTCATCTGTATTATTCATACCCGAATCTAAACCGCTTGTCATATTCCAGGACCTCCTCTGTTCCTTTCTGTTGGCAGGCTGCAATTTTTCCCCAGTCTGTCTTAGCTGGACTGAAGGCTTGCAGCCAGTATTTAATCGCCTCCCACCCTGCATTTAATTCTTGCTCATCCTGCCCCAAAAGCTTCTTCTACCTGTCATACAATTTTCTTCCCTGTGTTTTTGGCACCATTATGGTCAACATTTGCACTCCATCCCAGGGATGAAGTTGATATATATTTCTTAAGTGGTCCAATTGGTCCCACATTTTCACTCCCCCTTTCTTTGGATTGGGCAACTCCTTGGACCATTTATCAATTTTCTCTGGGTCTGCCGGATCATGAAATAAGTATTTTGCATACACCCTTTTCTTCATTGTTTTGGTTCCGTCCTCATCCGCAGTCTCTTCTGATCTGACTACAACTCGTCTTTTTTTTTTTAAAAAGGGGCAAAGCGCACCCCTAATTCTTCATCCTACGACCCTGTATCGTTGGAGGATTCCGAATCCGTATCTATTCCTCGGTCGTGTCTTCGGGTTTGCGCTTTTAATTTATCCAAACATGGGTACCCTGGGAATCTACCGATACATTTTCCTTTTCCTATTACTTGACCTAATGATTTTTTCCATTCTTTAATTTCACCTTTAAGATCTTTAATTTCCACTTCCGACTTTTCAAGATCAAGGTTTAATGTTGCAGCTGTGCACAAACAGCTTGCAATTGGTCCTTTGTACTGGTCAGGTCCCTATCATGTTGGGAACGCGTTATAATTTCATTCCACTTTCGGATCTGTCCCATAATGGTGAGGGACCATCTGATTCGCTCTTTATTTTTCATACGGGTCGTTTTTCCCCAGACCCTTTTGATCTCGTCCAAGGACCATTGTCCTCTGGGGGTTCCGTACTTTTGTTCAATCTTAATACAGGTTTTAGATAAGTCAAATTGTTGCTCTATGTATTCTTTCAACTGTTCGAGGATTTCATCTATCGAAACCTCAGGTGGTGCCTGCCCACCTTTAACAGTTGTAGGCAATTCTTTGCTCTTATCTCCTGCTGCCATCATACTTATTTCTTTACTGGGGTCTCAAGTCGTAGGCTTTCCAGCCGATCTGTGGGTCGGTGATTAATTAACTAACACACCGCCGAAGTTAGACGTCTATGGGACCTCGAGCCGACTACCAACCGGAGGGTTCGCAAAACGGAGGCTTTCGGAATCGCGTAGGAGGCGCAAATTTAGACTATTGACTGAGGACTTTTATAAAGAGGAGTCCTTACCTCAGTATGTAGGTCCGATGTCCAAAATTCAGTTTCTTCCCTCAGCGATCCTGTTCATGACGCCAAAATTGTTAGATCTCTTCATTTTCAATGAAATGCGAACTCCAGTTGTAGGTTTAACGTAATTTTATTCTGGCAGCAGCAACAAGCTTCTGGCTGATTGCCTGTTCCTTTGTCTTTCTGAGAACACATGGCCAAAATGGCTGTTCTTATACCTGATCAATTTACAGAAAAGAACATGCCTTCTTTGACCTTATTAGCTCAATTGATATTCTGTTAACCTTTAATTGGCTCGCTGCCAAAGGTCCTAAAATGTCAAGTTGATTGATGACATAATGCAACATGCTCCCACTCACGTTGCAACTCTGACTGGGAAGTCTGTGTTTTCTCACAGACTGCTTGTTTGAATGCTCTATTAATCACCCTTGGCCTACTTGGGACGCTTTTTCTTTTGCAGATTACCCGCAACTACTTCTCCCGATGGCTGCCCTAGTCAGCCAGAGCTTTTTGGCTACCCTAGTCGCCCTTGGGAGTACTTGCATCTCCCTGACACCCCTTTGCAGATTACCTGCGACTTTCTCAGTGGCTACTCTAGTCAACCCGGGATTACTCCAGCCTACCCAAGACTGTTTCCTTCCTCTGCTGGCTACCTTAGCTGCCCTTGAGAGTACTATGGCCTCACTGAGACGCCGGCACAGACTACCTGCGACTTCTTTTCTCTGTGACTACCCTAGTCAACCCGGGATTACTCCAACCTATCCAAGACTGTTTCTTTCCACTGCTGGCTGCCCTAGCTTCCCTTAAGATAACTTTTGGTCTTTCTCAGACCCCTGCACAGACTACCTGCAACTTCTTTTCTCAGTAGCTACCCTAGTTGACCTGAGACTACTCCTGCCTGTCAGAGACTGTTTCTCTCCTGGTCGCCCTAGCCGCCCTTGAGAAGATAACTTTCGATTACCTTAGCTGGCCTTGGACTTAACCAAGCCAGCTCAGGGTTCTTACCCTGGTTTTGTGTCCGTGATCCTATTCCCAATGTCGAGGTTCTGCCGTCGGTCGCCAATTTCTGTAGGATTTTTGTTTTTCACTCTACTCTGATTCTTAGACCTCGGAACTTATAGTGGGAAAGGACAACACGTGGCACAAAATTTAGGCTTAACCCAGTGTCAGTTTTATTACACAAAAACCGAGAAAAACTTTAGGACTGGACTTCTGAGTGAAATTGACTGAAAACATACAATTACCCTTCCTGGCTGTAGCTTTTGTAGGTTCGTGGTCATTGGTTCCATGATCAGTTTGTTCTTCTTCTGGCTGCAGTGCTAGTCCTTCCATGTATGTTCCATACCTCACTTCACTTTGGTACCCCTCTTCCGTTTCCCATCGAATGACACTGGACGACTGGTGGAGTAACCTCTGAGCTACTTCTGGCTCGACTGATGGAACTAGTCGACTCGTGGTCTCCTTGTGGTCTCCTGAGCTGCTTCTAGCTCACATATTTATATCCATGCTATGACTGATCTCCCGCCACTGTGATTTTGATAAAGTGTTTGCATCAATACATTGTTTTGTGGTACTCTTGGTTGATTGACTGCAATAATGGACTTGTCTGTTTTCCCATTTGCACAATGAGTCTGCAAGGTTCAAGTTGATTTTTCACCTTAACACCTCGTTCCTAAAAAATGTGCACCTGGTGTGGTTCCTTTGTTGTCCGGTCTTTTTACAAACTTGGTGTCTCCAGTGGATTTGTTCTCCCCCACCCTGGTCACTGAGTTAAGGGCCTCATGTAACAACTCCATTGTTGTTATGCGTGAACTCAGTTTTGGTTCCTGACCACAGAATGTCCTTAATTGTCCCACTTACTTCCAAAAGCTTGTATTAAATTCCAATAGCATGTATCAATCCATTTTTAGTTCCTGGTCTCCTTCTGTGCTTTTCTGAAGATTAGTAACCTTACATTTCTTAAATATGGAAACCAAAACTGTGTACGAAGTATTCTAGATGTGGCCTCACTAATACCCTATGTAACTGTAGTAAGACTTTCCTGCTTTTATACTCCTGATCACTTGCTGAACCTGCATACTAACCTTTTGAGTTTCATGCACCAGTACCCCCAGGTCCCATTGTACTGTAGCACTTTGCAATTTTTCTCCATTTAAATAATAACTTGCTCTTCGATTTTTTTCTGCCAAAGTGCATAACCTCACACTTTCCAACATTATACTCCATCTGCCAATTTTTTGCCCAGTCACTTAGCCTGTCTATGTCCTATTGCAGGTTTTTTGTATCATCCTCACACATTGCTTTTCCTCCCATCTTTGTAGCGTCAGCAAACTTGACTACGTTACACTCGGTCCCTTCATCCAAGTCGTTAATATAGATTGTAAATAGTTGGGGTCCCAGCACTGATCCCTGCAGCATCCCACTAGTTACTGATTGCCTACCCGAGAATGAACCATTTATCCCAACACTCTCTTGTCTATTAGTTAGCCAATCTCTATCCATGCTAATATATTACCTCCTGTCATGTTTGTAACTACAATGTAACACCACTGTATTACTGTATGCACTCAACTTAGATGCACACCTTGACCACAGGGGGTGAACTTGTGGGAGACACTCCTTACCTGTTCACACATGTATATAAAGGGAGGTCCCACGCAGGGTCATCACTTCTGGAGTCCTGTAATAAAGAGTTAAGGTCACAGAGTTGCCTTGTCCCTGGAATGTGCCTCGTGTGGTTTCATGCTGTAGAGTAAGGACATTGGCGATGAGAAACGGGAATTCACGACCCACGGCAATGGCCACTGGTAGCACAGAGGAATGGTACTGTGTTGGGGAAGACTGGGACGATTTTGTCGAGAGGCTTCAGCAAAGTTTCGTTACTAAGGACTGGCTGGGGGATGCAGCGGCCGACAAGCGACGGGCTCATCTCCTGACCAGCTGCCGGCCAAAGACTTATACACTCATGAAGGACTTACTGGCACCTGAAAAGCCGGCGGACAAAATTTTTGAAGAGCTCAGCAAATTAATCGGGGAGCACTTCAAACCGGTGAGCAGCATACACATGGCTCGACACAGATTCTACACCCACCGACGTCGTGAAGGAGAGAGCATACCGGACTTTGCAGTGGACCTCTGGCGTTTGGCCAGCCTCTAAGTTCACAGATGCCTGCAAGGGGGAGATGCTAAGGGACATCTTCATCGAGGGTATCAGTCATGCGGGAATTTTTTGCAAGTTAATTGAGACCAAGGACTTGACCTTGGAAGCGGCAGTGTTGTTAGCACAAACTTTCATGGCGGGGGAGGAAGAGATGAAAATAATATACGTGCGCAATTCTGCCTCTAACGCGGCGATGGATCAGGGAGTCAACATCATCAATGCCACTCAGAGCCCCGCAGGCAGGCAGGGGCAGTCCGACATTTACCAGGCAGCAATAAACCCCAGAGCAGGACCTCAACAGAGACAATGGCAGGCTGATCGAACGTTCACGCCATCAAAGTGGACAATTCAGCCCGGGATGCGGCCATTGACATCCACTAATAGGGTACTTAAGAGCAGTCAAAGGGACAGTCAGCGCGGAATTCCTGTCCATAGTCTCTTTGTCCCCAACGATAGAAACTTTAACTCATGCTTGAGGTGTGGGGGAAAACACTCAGCCAGATCTTGCAGATTCCAACAGTTTGTCTGCAGAAACTGCAATCTCAGTGGCCATTTAGCTCGAATGTGCAGAAAACCTGCAACCAGACTTATATATGAGGCAGATGGACCAGAAGAGGGTTCTGTGAGGCATGATGACTTTTGGGGCAAATCGATAGACGCCGAGGTTCAGCGGGTCCATGCGGCGAATATTCACAGTTCATACACCAAAACGCCACCAATGATGATGAGGGTTTTGTTGAAAGGTATCCCAGTACGCATGGAGCTGGACCCTGGGGCCAGCCAGTCACTCATGGGCGTTCAACAATTTGAGAAGCTATGGCCACTCAAAGCTAGTAGGCCCAAATTAGAATGTATTGAGACACAATTACTGACTTACACCAAAGAAATCATTCCGGTGCTCGGCAGTGCAATGATGGCTGTTCACACACAATGGGTTAGTGAACCGGCTGCCACTCTGGATTGTCCCAGGCAATGATCCCGCACTGTTGGGGAGAAGCTGGTTAGCCGAGATGAGCTGGAAATGGGGGGATGTTCACGCATTGTCCTCGGTGGAGCGAAGTTCATGCTCACAAATCCTACAACAATTCGAGTCGCTATTCCAACCGGGCGTCGGGACTTTCAAAGGCACAAAAGCAGTGATACACATTCACCCCGGACGCCAGACCAGTGCACCACAAAGCCAGAGTGGTGCTGTATGTGATGCAGAAAAAAATCGAGAGCGAATTGGATCGACTGTTGCGAGAGGGCATCATCTCGCCTGTTGAATTCAGCGACTGGGCGAGCCCCATCATTCCCATTCTAAAAGCAGATGGCTCTGTCAGGATCTGTGGCGACTACAAGGCCACCATCAATCGGGTGTCCCTACAAGACCAATACCCGCTCCCAAGAGCGGAGGACCTCTTTGCCACACTGGCAGGTGGCAAGCTGTTCACCAAGTTGGACCTCACTTCAACCTATATGACCCAGGAATTGGCCGATGAATCCAAACTACTGACCAACATCACCACGCACAAGGGACTGTTTGCGTATAACAGGTGCCCGTTTGGCATTCGATCAGCGGCCGCGATATTTCAACGTAACATGGAAAGCCTGCTTCAATCCATTCCGGGAACAATCGTGTTCCAGGACGACATCCTCATCATGGGTCGAGACACCGAGGAACACCTCCACAACCTGGAGGAGGTGCTACGCTGACTGGACCGGGTAGGCCTGCGACTCAAGAAGTCTAAATGCATGTTCTTGGCTCCTGAGGTTGAGTTTCTGGGCAGGAGGGTTGCTGCAGATGGGATTCGGCCCACCGGATCCAAAACAGAGGTGATTCGGCGAGCACCAAGGCCCTGCAACACATCGGAGCTGCGTTCATTCCTGGGACTGTTGAACTATTTCGGGAACTTTCTGTTGAACTTGAGCACGTTGTTGGAGCCGCTACATGTGCTCCTGCGTAAGGGTAGCGATTGGTTTTGGGGGGACTGTCAGGAACGGGTTTTTGATCTGGCGCGAAACCTACTTTGTTCAAACAAGTTGTTGACCCTGTACGACCCCTGTAAACATTTAGTTCTGACATGTGATGCATCGTCCTGTGGGGTTGGGTGGGTGTTGCAGCAGGGTAATCCTGAGGGTCAGCTACAACCTGTGGCTTATGCCTCCAGGTCGCTCTCTCAAGCAGAACGGGGATATAGGATGGTCGCAAAGGAAGCGCTTGCATGTGTCTATGGTGTAAAAAAAATGCATCAGTACCTCTTCGGTAGAAAGTTTGAATTAGAGACGGTCCACCAGCCACTCACATCCCTGTTGTCAGACAGCAAGGCTATCAATGCCAACACATCAGCTCGCATACAGCGATAGGCTCTCACGCTGGCTGCTTATGACTACTCCATCTGGCATCGACCCGACACTGAAAACTGCGCTAACGCGCTCAGCAGGCTCCCAGTGGCCACCACCGAGGGGCAGCTGAGCAAAGTGCTGAGATGGTCATGGCTGTCGATGCCTTTGACAGTGCAGGCTTCCTCATCACAGCCCGCCAGATCAAAATCTGGACAAACAGAGGTCCCCTCCTATCCTTGATTAAGAAATGTGTCCTGACTGGGGATTGGGCGCCCGCACACGGAGCATGCCCTGAGGAGGTCAGACCATTCCACAGGCAGATGGATGAGCTCTCCATCCAAGCCGACTGCCTACTATGGGGCAGCTGGGTAGTTATGCCCCAGAAGGGCAGGGAGGCATTCATCAAGGAACTCCACAGCGAACACCCAGGCATCGTGCTGATGAAGGCCATTGCTCGGTCACACGTTTGGTGGCCTGGAATTGATTCAGACCTGGAACAGTGTGTTCGTAGGTGCACGACCTGTGCCCAGCTGGGTAATGCCCCTAGGGAGGCCCCGCTCAGCCCGTGGCCCTGGCCCACCAAGCCATGCTCACGCATTCACGTTGACTACGCGGGCCCGTTCATGGGGAAGATGTTCCTCATTGTAGTAGATGCGTACTCGAAATGGATCGAGTGCATCATCCTGAATTCATGCACATCATCCACCACCATGGAAAGCCTACGTGTGATCTTTGCAACCCATGGCTTGCCGGACATCCTGGTTAGTGATAATGGCCCGTGTTTCATGAGCTATGAATTCCGAGAGTTTATGTCGGACAATGGCATCAACCACGTCAGGACTGCGCCATTCAAGCCGGCCTCTAATGGCCAGGTGGAACGGGCAGTCCAAATCATTAAGCAAGGTATGCTCAGGATTCAAGGACCCTCCCTACAATGCCACCTATCGTGCCTCCTGCTGGCCTATAGATCCCGCCGCACTCGCTCACAGGGGTCCCGCCCGCAGAGTTACTCATGAAACAGACATTCAAAACCCGGTTGTCCCTCATCCACCCAGTCCTGACTGACATAGTTGAGGGCAAGCACAAGTCATAAAATGAGTACCATGACCGTAATTCAAGGGGGAGATGTGTAGAAATAAATGATCCTGTATTCGTCCTCAATCACACCATGGGGCCCAAATAGCTTGAGGGTACTGTAATTGGCAAAGAGGGGAACAGGGTCATCATGGTGAAACTCAACAATGGCCAGACATGCCATAAGCATCTGGAACAAGTAAAAAAAAAGGTTCAGCATGGACACGGAGGTACCTGAAGAAGACCATGAGATGGAGTTCACACTGCCGCCAGCGAACGTGCAACAAGAGCAATCAAAAGAATGCACAGTCCCTGAGGTCAGCCCGGACAGGCCGGAATCACCACAGGTGACAGACACTCACGTCAGAGTCCAACAACCAAAGTCCCAACTGCGGCGCTCCACGAGGGAGCGTAGATCACCTGAAAGACTAAACCTATGATCCCAATAAGACTTTGGGGGGGGGGGGGGAGGGGGGAAGGTGATGTCATGTTTGTAACTGCAATGTAACACCACTGTATTAATGTATACACTCAACTTAGATGCACATCTTGACCACATGGGGTGAACTTGTGGGAGACACACCTTACCTGTTCACACAGGTATATAAAGGGAGGTCCCATGCAGGATCATCACTTCTGGAGTCCTGTAATAAAGAGTTAAGGTCACTGAGTGGCCTTGTCACTGGAATGTGCCTCGTGTGGTTTCATGCTGTAGAGTTAGGACTTTACACCTCCAACCCCGTGAACTTTTATCTTGTACAGTAACCCTTTATGTGGCACCTTGTCAAATACCTTCTGAAAGTCCAAGAACACCACATCCACTGGTTCCCTTTTATCCACCCTCAAAGAATTCCAGCAAATTTGTCAAACATGACTTCCCCTTCATAAATCCACGCTGACTCTGCCTGACTGAATTATGGTTTTCCAAATGTCCTGCTACTGCTTCTTTAATAATGGACTCCAACTTTTTCCCAACCACAGATGTTAGGCTAACTGGGCTTTGGTTGCTGCTTTGTTTCTGCCTCCTTTTTTGAATAGGGGCGTTAAATTTGCAGTTTTCCAATCTGCTGGGACCTCCCCAGAATCCAGGGAATTTTGGTAAATTACAATCAATGCATCCATTATCCCTGCCGGTACTTCTTTTAAGACCCTAGGAAGCAAACCATCAGGTCCAGGGGATTTATTTGCCTTTAGTCCCATTATCTTACTGAGTACCACCTCCTTAGTGATTGTGATTGCGTTAAGTTCCTCCCCTCAAAAGCCCCTTGATTATCCACTGTTGGGATATTTTTAGTGTCCTCTACCGTAAAGACTGATGCAAAATATTTATTCAGAGTTTCTTCCATTTCCATGTTCCACATCACTAATTCCCCAGTCTCATCCTCCAAGGGACCAACATTTACTTTAGTCACTCTTTTCTTTATATATACCTGTAGAAATTCTTGCTATCTGTTTTTATATTTTGTGCTAGTTTACTTTCATATTCCATCTTCCCTTTCTTAATCATTTTTGTAGTCATTCTTTGTTGGCTTTTAAAAGTTTCCCAATCTTCTGTCCTCCCGCGAGTTTTGGCCACTTTGTATACCCTTGTTTTTAATTGGTTACCATCCTTTATTTCTTTAGTTAGCCATGAATGGCTATCTTTTCTTTTACACCCTTTCCTCCTCACTGGAATATATATTTTAAGAACATAAGAACATAAGAAATAGGAGCAGGAGTTGGCCATACGGCCCCTCGAGCCTGCTCTGCCATTTAATATGATCATGGCTGATCCGATCGTGGACTGAGGTCCGCTTCTCTGCCCGCTCCCCATAACTCCTTATTCCCTTATCGGTTAAAAAACTGTCTATCTCTGTCATAAATTTATTCAATGTCCCAGCTTCCACAGTTCCCTGAGGCAGCGAATTCCAGAGATTTACAATGCTCTAAGAGAAGAACTTCCTCCTCATCTTTGTTTTAAATGGGCGGCCCCTTATTCTAAGATTCTGCCCCTTAGTTCTAGTCTCCACCATCAGTGGAAATATCCTCTCTGCATCCACCTTGTCAAGCCCCCTCATAATCTTATACATTTGCAGCAAGTGTCTCACCTCCTGACTTCCAAAAGCATTTCCATCATCTACAAGGTACAAGTCAGGAGTGTATTGGAATAATCTCCACTTACCTGGAAGAGTGCAGCTCCAACAAGTTACTCAAGAAGCTCAACACCGTCAAGTACAAAGCAGCCCACTTGACTGGCATCCCATCCATCACGTTAAACATTGACTCACTCCAATACCAGTGCAACGTGGCTGCAGTGTGTACCATCTACAAGATGCACGGCAAAAACTCGCCAACGCTTCTTTGGCAGCACCTCCCAAACTCATGACCTCTACCGCCTAGAAGGACAAGGGCAGCAGGTGCATGGGAACACTAACAACTGCAAGTTCCCCTCCAAGTCACACAGCATCCTGATTTGCAAATATATTGTCATTCCTTCATTGTTGCTGGGTCAAAATCCTGGAACTCCCTTCCTAACAGCACTATGGGAGCATGTTCACCACAAGGACTGCAGTGGTTCAAGAAGGTGGCTCATCATCACGTTCTCAAGGGCAATTAGGGATGGGAAATAAATGCTGGCCTTGCCAGCGATGCCCACATCCCAGGATTAAAAAAAACAACATTGTGGATGTCATTTTTTGCTGCTCCTGAAGGCTTGTGTTATTTTGCCTCCACATCAATCCCTGTAGTACCATAGTCAGTATAGTCTAGTTGTCACCAGTTGGCATAGTGATGACAGAAGACTCTCCAGGACTTTCCTTTATATCTTCTGATTAAGTTATGACAATCCTGTGCACTACTACATTTTCAGTTTTCACAAGTTAAAATATACTCAAGCATTGTTTTGAATTGCTGGCTTTTTTTGTAACTTTTGGTTAGCTTTTGCTAGGTTTCTAGGTTGGCATGTATATATTTGGCCACGGATTGCTATATGGGGAGGGAGATAGGGCTGCCAACTCTGGCTCGACGTAGTCTTGGAAATTTGATCATGAGCCATTCGATCATGTGAGATTTGATCACATGACATCTGCCCACTCTTCACAAATGTTATTACATTTACCTTCATTCATTTCTCAGTACCACCAAGAGCCAAATAAAATATTTAAATCTTTTATTGTTGTTGAACATAAAGAATTCAGTGAGATGACTTACAACATTTCTAGTTCAAAATAAGAACACAGAAGAATAGAAAGATTTAAGGGTATGTAATCTTTAAATAAAATTGCTCCTGTGATGTTTCTTCAGCATCGACTGCGATGAGAAACATCAATCTCCGATTGTTCAACTGATTCTACAAAAACATCATCAGTAGAAGCAATTTTATGAGCTAGATTTTTCACTTTTGTGGTTATCGCCCCAAAATGGGCGTTATTTCCGGCGTGGGCGGTAAATAAAGGTTTTCAGATCACCCACTCTCAAAGCACCTAGTCTCCATTTTTAAAAATGACCGTTACCGTGACCGATATGAAATGGGCGGAAACGTTAAACCTTGCTGACCTTCTGCCGTAAAGTGTCGCTGTCCTAAACAATGGCATGGCAATGCTCGATTCCTGCAATTCAGGAGATCAAGGGTCATCATAACATGCGCAGAAGAGGAGACAGAGAGAGAGGGAGCTGAGAGGGACTGAAGGCGTGTGTGGCTGTGGTGTGTGAGAGGCACGAGGGAGATTCACCAGCAGCAAAAAGCCTACTCAGCACCAAGAACATAGTTGGCACCGTATTTTTGTCCAACAAATAAGATATAACATGGAAGGGATGGTGGAGGCCCTGGAGCTGGCAGCCTGGAACAATGGTGGCAGAGGGCTCCCAGTCGTCCTGGAGCATGGCACTGCATCCCAAGGTGCCGCACCTCCATTGCCAACCACACATGAGAACCAGCAGCAACATCTTGCTTCTGGCTTGGAGCACATTCTCACCTTGGGACCGTCCTCTCCCGTATCCATCCAAGCAGTAGGGGCATGGCTTCAGCATTGTGTGGGCCGATGTCAGTGTCCGCCTCCTCGTCCTCCTCTTCTTCTCTCTGGTGAGGTGGACTGTCAGACTCTTCAGGCAATTCTTGTCCCCTCCTGATAGCCAAGTTGTGCAGCATGGAGCAGACCACCACGAATTGAGCTACCTGCTCAGGGTGGTATTGTAGCTCGCCTCCTGAGTGGTCCAGGCATCTAAAGCGCTGCTTAAGCACTCCAATGGTTTTCTCCACGATATTGCGAGCGGCTCTGTAGCTCTTGTTGTATCGCCTCTCAGCTTCGGCGTGGGTGTCACGCAGGGGGGTCATCAGCCAGGTGGCGAGGCCATATCCTTTGTCACCAAGCATCCAGCATTGACCTTGTGGCTGATTGCTAAACAAGTCAGATACAGTGCTCTCACGCAGGATGTGAGCTCACATCATGGATGCTGCCCGGAAATAAAGCATTTACTGCCAGTAAAATTTGCTGATGGTCGACAATAAGTTGGACATTCAGGGAGTGGAATCCCTTGCAGTTCCTGAAAACCTCTGCATCCTGAAAAGGTGCCCGCATCTCGATGTGCATACAGTCTATTGCTCTCTGCACCTTGGGGAAGTTTGCAATTCTGAAGAATTCTAGAGCCCTCTCACGTTGTGCCTCCCTGGTCATAGGGAAGCTGATCAAGTCCCTCCTGCGTACGTACAGGGCTTCAGTGACCTGTATAATGCAGCAATGTGTGGCATGCTGAGAAAGTCCGCAACTGTCACCAACTGTGGCCTGAAAAGAACCCGAGGCGTAGAACGACAGTGCCGCAGTGACTTTGACCTCGATGGACAGTGCAGTACTGATGGTGTTGGCAGGCTTCAGACCTGCCCTTATCAGCTGGCATACCTCAGTGATAACCTCTTTGTGGAAGCGCTGTCTCCGAAGGCAGGTGGTTTCGGGCAAGTCGAGGCAAGAATGCTTCTCCCTGTACTTGCGGGGGTTGTAACGTCTGGTCCTCCTCATCAGTCTGGCACGTCTTACATTGGGCACATAATGCTGTGGAGCGTACCTTCGGCGATCTTGAGTCTGCTGCATGTAATTGGTCAAGAGAGGGTGAGAAAGGACAGGCCCCATTGCAGTAGCTCTCTGTTTTCCACCGATTGGTCACAAACAATGAATGTCCCAACAACGACACCTATTCAATTCCAATCGGTCACAGTATGGTCAAGATGTTGTTACAGATGTTCACATCAACTCCAACGACCTCCAGAGTACATCTGAATCTGCCGAGGTTGAAGCACAACAGCCTTTTAAAGGATGCGACGTATGATGTAGAACATGATGTCCATAATGCTGTGATTAGTTTTGGTTAGTTCCACTTTTTCTGGGCGTTTTTTTGGGCGAGTGATATTGTGGGCGACATGTGTGCGAGGTGGTGAAAGTGACACTGGGCGATCTCATGGCCGCTAGTTTCGGTAAATATGCTCTTTACGATAAAAAATGTGGTAGGGCTGTATTATTGAATCTCGGCGTTAAATCAGTGCGGAAAATAATGCTGGGCGATATTATGGGTGTTGATTTTGCCCATTCTGAAGATCCCGCACAAAAAAAGTCGGCGGGCGGTATTATTTTTTCCTGCCGTTAAGCACATGGGGAAAGTAACGCTCGGCGATAAGTTTCCGAAAAATGCCCGTCAGTTTCCATTTCGTGGTTAAATGGGCGATATAAAAGGTTATTTCAGAGGCAAAATAGACGTTAAGTGGGCATTAAGCATGCAAAAAAAATGGAGGTTCTAGCCCTATGACTTTTTCCAATTAACAGCCAGCTAAAAAATAATAAATAAAATCAAACCTAATTCAGTTCACTCCCACTGTGCAAAACTGGCCACTCCAGAGACTTGAGCACAAAAATGAATGCTGACACGGATGAGTCGTTAAACCGAGGCCCTCTTCTGCTCTCTCAGGTGGACATCAAAGATCCCATGGGACTATTTCAAAGAGGAGCAGGGGAGTTATAAGAACATAAGAAATAGGAACAGGAGTAGGCAATTTGGACCCTCGATTCTGCTCCACCATTCAATAAGATCATGACTGATCTGATCATGGACTCAGCTCTACTTCCCTGTCTGCTCCCCATAATCTTTAACTCCTTAACGCTCAAAATCCTGTTTATCTCCTCCTTAATTATATTCAATGACCCAGCCTCCACAGCTCTCTGGGGCAGAGAATTCCATAGATTTACAACCCTCTGAGAAAAGAAATTTCTCCTCATTTCAGTTTTAAATAGGCGGCGCCTTATTCTAAGACCATGGGCTAAACATTCCACTTTTTTTGCAGCGATACCACCCACTTAACATCCAGTTTAATGCTGAGATGAGGTATAACGCCCAGATATCACCCATTTAGGCCCAAAATGGAAACTAACACCCACTTATCGCTCACTTATCGCCCAGTGTTACTTTCAGCATGTACTTAATGCCGAGAAATAATAATACCACCCGCCCACTTTTTTTTGGCGTAAAGATCAGAATGGGCAAAACTAACACCCATAATATCGCCGAGCGTTACTTCCGGCATGTAATTAACACCAAGATTTAATAATACTCACCCGCCAATTTTTTTTGTTGTAAAGATTAGAATGACCGAAACTAACGCCTATAATATCGTCGAGCGTTACTTTCAGCACCTCGCCCACATATCGCTGAAAATATCGCTCACTGAAAAAGCCGATGAGAAAATGTTGCTCTCACCTGAACTAAACCCAGTGGTATGGACGCCATATTGTAAATCAGAGGACGATTCATATAAAAAGGCTGCTTCAACTTCTGGGGAGTTTTGATGTATTCTGGAGGTCTTTTAAGGTGATTTGAACATTTGAACAAACATCTTATCATACGGTGGATGATTTCAATTTATTTTAAGTGTCTTAGTAGGTAAAGTTATTGTTTGTGAACAACAGGTATAATACTGATAGTTATTATAATGGGGTCAGTAATTTTTCAGCCTGTCTTGATGACCAAGCATACACTGCAGACTAGAGATGGCAGAAGATACATTCAACAGCATTATGTGCCCAATTAAAGACATGCCAGACTGCTGAGGAGGACGAGACCTTACACCTCACGCATTTACAGGGAGAAGCGGTCTTACCTGAACTTGTCCGATAACACCTGCTTTAGGAGACTGCGCTTCCGGAAAGAGGTTATCAGTGAGATATGCCAGCTCATCAGGGGAGATCTGCAGCCTGCCAGCACCATCAGGATCGCATTGTCTGTTGAGGTCAAGGTCACTGCGGCACTTGCCTTCTACGCATCGGGATCCTTTCAGGCCTCAGCGGGTGACATTTGCGCTGTATCTCAGCATGCCACACATAGCTGCATTCGACAGGTCACTGAAGCCCTTTACGCATGCAGGATGGAATTTAGCAGCTTCCCTATGGCCAGGGAGGCACAGACAGAGAGGGCTCTAGGATTCTCCAGAATTGCTAACTTCCCCAAGGTGCAGGGAGCAATTGACTATATGCACATTGCCATGCGGACACCTTTTCAGAATGCAGAGGTTTTTCGGAACCAAAAGGGACTCCACTCCCTGAATGTGCAACTCGTTGTTGACCACCAGGAAATTATAATGGCAGTAAATGCAAAATTTCCAGGCAGCATCCATGATGCTCACATCCTGCATGACAACACTGTATCTGACTTGTTTACTAGTCAGCCACAAGCTCAACACTGGATGTTTGGTGACAAAGGATATGGCCTCGCCACCTGGCTGATGACCCCCCTGCGTAACACCCACATAGAAGCCGAGAAGCGATACAACGAGAGCCACAGAGCCACATGCAATATCTTCGAGAATACCATTGGCGTGCTTAAGCAGCACTTTAGATGCCTGGACCACTCAGGAGGCGAGCTACAATACCACCCTGAGCATCTCACTCAATTTGTGGTGGTATGCTGCATGCTGCACAAATTGGCTATCACGAGGGGACAAGAATTGCCAGAAGGGACTGCCGGTCCACCTCAGGAGAGAGTGGAAGAAGAGGATGAGGAGGTGGATGCTGACCTCGAGGCAGATAATCAGGCTGATGATGAAACCATGCACCCGCCCCCCTCTAGACCGCAGGAAAGGGCCCGCGGTGGCTACATTGCTCATAGCACTTTGCTTGAAATAACGTTGGTGGTATTGACAAAGCTGCAAGACTGCTGTGTCTGCAGCTCATAGATGAATGGTGTGCATTACCTTGGTGACAGTTAAAGTTTAAGTTGTTTCAAGTGACGTTGAATTATCCCCTTTCATGTTAAGGAATCACCAGTGTGTAACGGTGCAGCTATCTGAGACAATGCGCAACAAGGTTGTCATGTAGTTAACCGTCATTGTAACCCATGTATAAACTGACCTAAGTTGTATACCGTGAGAACATTGACCACTAGGTGGTGAACTTGTGGGAGACATTCCTAACCTGGACTTTCAGGTCGAAAAAGGGGAGCTCCACCCACCTTCATCACTTCAGTGTGGGCTAATAAAGGTTACTGGTCACAGAGTGACCATCTCTCAGGTATGGGCCTCGTGTGCATTTGTACTGTATAGTAAGGACATATTATTGGCGACGAGAAACTGGGATTTAAACCACACGAGCATGGCCACTAGCAGCACAGATGAGAGGTACTGTGTTGGTGATGATTGGGACGATTTTATTGAGAGACTACAGCAAAGTTTCGTCACTAAGGAATGGCTGGGACAGGATTCGGCCGACAAACGCAGGGCTCATCTCCTGATGGTTTGTGGATCCAGGACGTACTCCCTGATGAAGGACCTTCTACCGCCAGAGAAGCCGGCGGACAAGACTTTTGAAGAGCTCAGTAAGTTGATCGGGGAACACTTTCAACCGGCAAGCAGCATGCACATGACGGGACACCGGTTTTACACGCACCGGCGGCGAGAAGGCCAAAGCGTTCCAGACTTCGTGGCAGATCTCCGGCGACTGGCGAGCCTTTGTAAGTTCCCAGATGCATGCAGAGCGGAGATGCTGCGAGACTATTTTATTAAGGGCATCGGACACATTGGGGTTTTCAGGAAAATGATTGAGACCAAAGACTTGACCCTGGAAACAGAGGCTTTGATGGCCCAGACATTTATCTCAGGGGAGGAAGAGACCAGGATGATGTTTGACAAAAATCTAGGTTTAAATGCAACAAAGGGACAGGGAGTCAACATTGTTAATGCGGCACACAGTTCTCCAGGCAGACAGGGGCAATCGGACATGTCCGAGCATGTAGTCGAACCCAAAGGGGAAATTCAACAGAGACAATGGCTAGCTGAACAGTGATTCATGCCATCGCAAAGGACAATGCGGCCAGGAATGGGGCCATCAACACCTGTCAATGGTGCGCTTAAGGACAGTTACAGAGACATTCAGAGACGATCGACTGGTAATGGACCTTTTGTTTCCAACAACAGCTCATTGCAGAAACTGCAACGTCAGCGGTCACTTGGCGCATATGTGCAGGAAGCTTGCAGCCAGGTTGATGTACGAGGAGGATGAGGACGATGTAAGCTCTATGAGGCCAAGTGGACACTGGGTGAAATCGCTGTCAGCTGAAGTTCAGCAAGTTCATGTGGAGCACATATACAGTTCATACACCAGGACGCCACCGATAATGATGTAAGTGCTCCTCAATGGCATTCCAGTATCAATGGAGCTAGACACAGGGGCCAGCCAGTCCCTGATGAGTATCAAACAGTTTGATAAATTGTGGGCATCCAAGGCCAGGAGGCCAAAATTATTGCCAATTGACGACCAGCTATGGACATATACAAAGGAGATCATTCCGGTGCTAGGCAGCGCCACAGTAGTCGTGACCCACAAAGATTCGGAGAACAGGTTGCCACTCTGGATTGTCCCGGGTGATGGTCCCGCACTGCTGGGGAGGAGTTGGCTGGCTGTCATGAACTGGAAATGGGGCGATGACAATGCAATTTCTTCTGTGGAGCGAATATCATGCTCACAGGTCGTAGACAAATTTGACTCACTATTTCAATCCGGCATTGGCACTTTTATGGGGACCAAGGTAGTGATTCACATAAACCCGGACGCCAGGCCAGTACGCCACATGGCCAGAGCGGTGCCGTACGTGATGCGGGAAAAGATAGAAGGTGAATTGGACTGCCTGCTGAGGAAAGGCATCATCTCGCCAGTCGAATTCAGTGACTGGGCGAGCCCGATTGTGCCGGTGCTCAAGGCGGATGGGTCGGTCAGGATATGTGGCCACCATCAATCGGGTGTCACTCCAAGACCAGTACCCGCTACCAAGAGCAGAGGATCTCTTTGCGACGCTATCCGGTGGCAAACTTTTTTCAAAATTGGACCGGACCTCAACTTACATGACCCAGGAGCTGGGGAGTGAGTCGAAGAAGCTGACCACCATCACAACACACAAGGGATTGTTTGAGTACAACAGATGTCCATTTGCGATTCGCTCGGCCGCCGCGATCTTTCAACAAAATATGAAAAGCCTTCTCAAGTCGATTCCAAGGACAGTGGTTTTTCAAGACGTCATCCTCATCACGGGTTGTGATACTGAAGAACACCTCCGCAACCTGGAGGAGGTGCTACGCAGACTGGACCGGGTAGCTCTGCGACTGAAAAAGGCGAATTGCGTCTTCCTAGCTCCAGAGGTAGAATTCCCAGGGATGAGGGTAGCAGCAGACGGGATCAGACCTACTGCGTCCAAAACAGAAGCGATCCAGAGAGCACCCAGACCCCGTAACACGACAGAGGTGCTTTCGTTCCTGGGGCTCCTGAACTATTTTGGGAACTTTCTTCCCAAATTGAGCACGCTGTTAGAGCTGCTACACGTGCTCCTACGCATACGCATAGGTTGCGAATAGGTCTGGGGGTCAGCCAGGAAAGGGCCTTTGATAGAGCACAAAATTTGTTATGCTCCAACAATCTGTTAACGCTATATGACCATGTAAGAAACTCGTTTTACCGTGCGTCGTGTCATCCTATGGGGTCAGGTGTGTGTTGCAGCATGTTACAGCTGGTAGCTTATGCCTCTGGAAGTCTATCCCAGGCAGAACGGGGATACGGGATGGTAGAAAAGGAAGCGCTTGCACGTGTATATGCTGTAAAAAAAAATGCACCAGTACCTGCTTGACAGGAAATTTGAGCTGAAGACAGATCACAAACCCCTAACGTCCCTTTTGGCCGACAACAAAGCCATAAATGCAGATGCATTGGCCCGCATACAGAGGTGGGCACTCACGTAAGCCGCCTATGACTATATAATTCGGCACAGACCGGGCACTGAAAACTGCGCCAATGCACTCAGCAGGCTCCCACTAGCCACCACCGAGGGGGCAACCGAGCATGCTGCTAAGATGTTCATAGCTGTTGAAGCTTTAGAAAGCGAAGGCTCACCCGTGACAGCCCGTCAGATCAAATTCTGGACAAATAGAGACCCGCTACTGTCTTTAATCAAGAAATGTGTCCTGAATGGGGACTGGGCAGCCATGTACGGGGCATACCCTGAGGAATTCAAACCATTTCACAGGCGCAAGGATGAACTCTCGATTCAGGCTGATTGCCTACTATGGGGAAACCGAGTAGTCATGCCCCAGATGGGCAGAGAGATGTTCATCAGAGAACTCCACAATGAGCATCCGGGCATTGTCATGATGAAGGCAATTGGCCAGGTCATACGTTTGGTAGCAAGGGATAGATGCTGACCTGGAACTTTGTGTTCGCAGGTGCAACACGTGTGCCCAGCTGGGCAATGTGCCCAGGGAAGCCCCCATTAGCCCCTGGTCCTGACCCACCAAGCCATGGTCACGCATCCATGTGGACTACGCAGGTCCTTTCATGGGAAAAATGTTTTTGGTTGTAGTCGACGCCTACTCCAAATGGATCGAGTGTGACATTCTCAATTCAAGCATACCCTCTGCCACGGTAGAAAGTCTACGGGCAATGTTCGCCGCCCATGGTCTACCGGACATCTTGGTCAGTGACAATGGCCCGTGCTTTGCAAGCATTGAATTCCAGGACTTCATCGAAGGAAATGGTATCAACCATGTCAGAATGGCACCGTTCAAGCCAGCCTCAAACGGCCAGGCGGAACGAGCAGTGCAGATAATCAAACAGGGGATGCTCAGAATCCAAGGGGGTTCCCTACAAAGCCGCTTATCGCGCCTCCTGTGGCCAATAGATCCCGACCACACTCGCTCACAGGGATCCCACCCGCAGAGCTGCTAATGAAAAGGATGCTCAAAACCATGTTATCCCTTATACACCCCACCATGAAAGAAATTGTTGAGAGCAGGCACCAGTCACAATGTGACTACCATGACGGGAATGCGAGGGCGCGATGTATTGATGCCAATGGCCCTGTCTTTTGTCCTCAACTATGCGGCAGAGCCCAAATGGCTCACAGGCACTGTGATTGCCAAAGAGGGGAATATAATTCTGGTAGTTAAACTTACCAATAGATAAATCTGCCGCAAACACCTGGATCAAACAAAAAGGAGGTTCAGCAACCCCATCGAAAAAGCAGAGGAAGAACACGATGTAGAGTTCACTCCTCCACTGGTGACCAAACACCGGAACCAAGTGGTGGAGAGCCCCAGTCACTGTGGGCAGTCCGGACAGGCCTGAGGCACCGCAAACAGCAGACACTCAGGCCAGCGCCCAACAACCGGAGCCCCAACTCAGGCACTCTACAAGGGAGCGTAAACCACCAGACTTAACCTGTGATCCCAATAAGACTTTGAGGGGCGAGGTGATGTCATGTATTTACCTGTCATTGTAACCCATGTATAAACTGATCTAAGTTGTACACCATGAGAACATTGACCACTAGGTGGTGAACTTGTGGGAGACACTCCTAACCTGGACTTTCAGGTATAAAAGGGGAAGCTCCACCCACCTTCATCACTTCAGTGCGGGCTAATAAAGGTTACTGGTCACAGAGTGACCTTCTCTCAAGTATGGGCCTTTTGTGCATTTATACTGTATAGTAAGGACGTATTAAAGATTATGTTAAATAAAAGACATTTAATGAGAACATTTGTATAAAATCATAAGTAGAACTGTAAAAAACACCCCACCCCACCACAAATTTATAACATTTATATCATGCATTAAATGTTTAACATTTCCAACAACACTTCATAAACATAGAACCAAATGCAAAAAAACAAGGTGCTCCCCTCCCCCTTTTCCCCAAACCTCCTAACAAAATAGCAGCAACAACATTAGAATACTGTGACCAAGACAACACCTGCGGCCGTGCACCTCACTTTCCTTCTCCCCCACCCCCACCACCGCTTCTCCTCCCCACCTCTACCCCTTCCCCTTCCACTGCTGACTCCAAGCTGCCTGGTCGAGGAGCTCCTCAGGTGCTGCTTCATTGGGGGGAATGACGGCAGAACCGCTGCTTGGATGGATATGGGAGAGGACGGTCCCGAGTTGGGAACGTGCTCTGAGCCAGAAGCAAGGTCTTCCTCCTGGCTCTCATGTGTTGTTGGCAATGGAGGTGTGGCACCTTGGGGTCCAGTGCCGTGCTCCGGGACCACTGTGAGGCCTCTGCCACCAGTGTTCCTGGCTATCACCTCCAGGGCCGCCGCCATCCACGGCACATACTCGCCCAGGGTGGTGGACATGCTGGCCATCTTTTGGGATATGCCCCCCATTGTCTATAAGAATTGCTGACCTATGTCAACACTCCTCCTGAACAAGTGTACCATGTCCCCGCTTAGATCTGCCGTTCGTGGAGCAGAGCTGCTGCATCGAACCAACCTCTGCATGGTTAGTGCTGTCCTGGAGACACCTCAGGTGGCTTGCGGCAAGGTGCTTGGGCCCGGTACCTCCACGGTGGAGGAGGGAATGGCTGCAGGAGCACTTGATGTCATGGGTATCGACTGCATTATGGAGCTTGGCGATGCAGGCTCCTCGAAGTCCGAAATCTCATCCGTGGAAAAGGCACCCAACAGCTCCACGGGTGAGAATTGGAGCTCCTCAGCCGATCGTCCGGCGACTCCGGCCCTGCTCCCCAGCTTCTGGATTCAGTGGTGATGCATGGGCCTGTGCTGCTGGCTGAGCTACAAAACATAAATGAGGTTATTAGAGGAGAACTGGGTGCTAGAGTCACAAGGTGATTCCAACGCCTCACACAGCATATGCACGACAAAAGCATTATTGCTATCAAAATCATCACAGACATCGCATTTCATGACCATGACCAAATTCTGCATTGCATTGATTTTCATGAGGCCATCATTAATTAGAGAACACTTTTATCAATCATCTATCATATATTATTGGTCGGATATGAGTGGGTCTTTTGACTTTACATCACGCAATGGTGAATACTTTACTCACGTGGCATCACATCAGGTTCTGCAGCGGCTTGCGTGGCAAACCGGGGGTGGCTCCCCACTGGTGCCAACACCCGATCCTCGATGTCGGTGAGTTCGATGATGACTGCTGACCCACCACGCGTTCGCCTCAGCTCGGCCCTATTCTGCGAAAGCTTCTTCTGTAAAAGGTAACACCAGCACGACATTGTATGAGATCATTGCGTGGGATTATTGCTGGGTACTGTCACAGAGACTGATACAATACATAACCGATAGATGTAATCATGATTATTAAGATAATTATCATTCTTTACCTAAAGACATACACGGTAAACACAGGCTTTGAGTAAAACATTCCGATATAAGTGCAAGACATCACATCTGATTTTAATCAAACATTACACTTACAAATCAAATTATATACATATATAAGTACATGTAAATAAATGTAATACTTACTCTGGCGAATCCAACAAGGTCGTTCCAGTGCTTGCGGCATTGGTTGCCCTCACGTACCTCATTGGTCAGTGACGAGACCACCTCGGCTATGTCGGCCCATATCCTCTGGTAGACCCTTGGATTGGTCTTCCCACGCCCACCCTGGGTCAATTGACTCCAGCGTGACTTCTCCTCCTGCAGGAGGGAGGCATTTGCCTCGTCAGAGAATCTCCTCACTCGTTTGCATCCTCCCAATTATTCCTCTCCCACCTCACTGATTTCGCCAGTGCGCTGTGTCGCCTCCTCCATCCCTTCCATTTTAAATATTATTTTTTTGACAAAAACTCGGTGCCAACTACGTTCTTTGTGCTCAGTAGGCTTTTTGCTGTTGGTGAATCTCCCTCCTGCCTCCCACAGCAGCCAACTATCCACACAATACACCCACATATGCTTTCAGTTCCTCTCTGCACCCTCGCTCTCTGTCTGTCTTCTCTTCTGCACATGTAATGATGACTCCTGACCTCCTGAAATGTGGGAAACAAGCGTTGCCATGCCGTAGCTATGGACGGCGACACTTTACGGCAGGTCAAAAAAATATTTAACGCTAACGCCCATTTCAGATCACTCACCCATTTAAAAAAATGGAGAGCTAGGATTTTGAAAATGGCCGATAATCCGGCGATCTCAAAACCCATATTTACCACCCACGCTGGAAATAACGCCCATTTTTGGGCGATCTGCACAAAAGTGGAAAGTCTAGCCCATAGACTTAGGCTAAAGGGCCGCCCATTTAAAACTGAGTTGAGGAGAAATTTCTTCCCTCAGAGGGTTGTAAATCTGTGGAATTCTCTGCCCTGGAGAACTGTGGAGGCTGGGTCATTGAATATATTTAAGGTGGAGATAGACAGATTTTTGAGCAATAAGGGAGTAAAGGGTTATGGGGAGCGGGCAGGGAAGTGGAGATGAGTCCATGATAATATCAGTCATGATCTTATTGAATGGTGGAGCAGGCTCGAGGGTCCAAATGGCCTACTGCTACTCCTATTTCTTATGTTCTTATGTTCTTATAACTCCCCTGCTCTTCTTTGAAATAGTCCCATGGGATCTTTTATGTCCACCTGAGAAAGCAGACGGGGCCTCGGTTTAACGGCTCATCCGTGTCAGCATTCATCTTTGTGCTCAAGTCTCTGGAGAGGCCAGTTTTCCGCAGTGGAGTGAATTGAATTAAGTTTGATTGTATTTATTATTTTTTAACTTGCTGTTTATTGGAAAAAGTCATAAAATTTCTTCTACTGATGATGTTTTTATAGAATCAGTGGAACAATCAATGGAGTTTGGTGTTTCTTATCGCAGTCGATTCTGAAGAAACATCACAGGAGCGATTTTTATTTATCCTTAAATCTTTCTATTCTTCTGTGTTCTTGCTCTGAATTATAAATGTTGCAAGTCATCTCACTGAATTCTTTATGTTCAACAACAGTAAAAGATTGTAATATTTTATTTGGCTCTTGGTGGGACTGAGACACTCAACTAAGGTAAATGTAATAACATTTGTAAACAGTGGCAAGATGTCATGTGATCAAATGTCACATGATCGAATGGCTTATGATCAAATTTCCAAGACTACGTCCAGCCAGAGTTGGCAGCCCTATCTCCCTCGCCATATACCAATCTGTGGCCAAATATGTACAGCCCGATCTGCCTCCCCATATATCAATCTGCAGCCGAATAGACACAGCCCTATCTCCCTCCCCATATATCAATTTGTGGCCAAATAGACACAGCCCGAACTCCCTCCTCATATATCAATCTGTGGCCAAATATATACAGCCCTATCTCCCTCCTCATATATCAATCTTTGGCCAAATATATACATGCCAACCTAGAAACCTAGCAAAAGCTTACCAAAAGTACAAAAAAGCCAGCAATTCAAAACAATGCTTGAACATAGGCTAACATGTGAAAATTGAAAATGTAGTAGTCTGCAGGATTGTCAAATTAATCTGAAGATATAAAGGAAAGTTCTGGAGAGCCTTTTTTCATTACTCTGCCAACTGGTGACCACTAGACTGTACTGACTATGGTACTACAGGGATTGATGTGGAGGTAAAATAACACCAGCCTTCAATAGCAGCAAAAAATGACCTCCACTCTGCTGGGTTTTTTTTTAATCCTGGGATGTGGGCATCGCTAGCAAGGCCAGCATTTATTGCCCATCCATAATTGCCCTTGAGCAGGTGATGATGGGACACTTTCTTGAACTGCTGCATTCCTTGTGGTGAACGTACTCCCACAGTGCTGTTAGGGAGAGAGTTCCAGGATTTTGATCCAGTGACATAGAAACATAGAAACATAGAAAATAGGTGCAGGAGTAGGCGATTCGGCCCTTCGAGCCTGCACCACCATTCAATGAGTTCATGGCTGAACATGCAACTTCAGTACCCAATTCCTGCTTTCTCGCCATACCCCTTGATGCCCCTAGTAGTAAGAACTACATCTAACTCCTTTTTGAATATATTTAGTTAATTGGCCTCAACAACTTTTTGTGGCAGAGAATTCCACAGGTTCACCACTCTCTGGGTGAAGAAGTTTCTCCTCAGCTCGGTCCTAAATGGCTTACCCCTTATCCTTAGACTGTGACCCCTGGTTCTGGACTTCCCCAACATTGGGAACATTCTTCCTGCATCTAACCTGTCTAAACCCGTCAGAATTTTAAACGTTTCTATGAGATCCCCTCTCATTCTTCTGAACTCCAGTGAATACAAGCCCAGTTGATCCAGTCTTTCTTGATACGTCAGTCCCGCCATCCCGGAAATCAGTCTGGTGAACCTTCGCTGCACTCCCTCAATAGCAAGAATGTCCTTCCTCAAATTAGGAGACCAAAACTGTACACAATACTCCAGGTGTGGCCTCACCGAGGCCCTGAATAACTGTAGTAACACCTCCCTGCCCCTGTACTCAAATCCCCTCGCTCTGAAGGCCAACATGCCATTTGCTTTCTTAACCGCCTGCTGTACCTGCATGCCAACCTTCAGTGATTGATGTACCATGACACCCAGGACTCGTTGCACCTCCCCTTTTCCTAATCTGTCACCATTCAGATAATAGTCTGTCTCTGTTTTTACAACCAAAGCGGATAACCTCACATTTATCCACATTATACTTCATCTGCCATGCAGTGGGCTGCTTTGCACTTTACGGTTGAGCTTCTTGAGTAGTTTGTTGGAGCTTCACTCTTCCAGTTAAGTGGAGATTATTCCAATACACTCCTGACTTGTGCCTTTTAGATAGTGGAAATGCTTTGGGGAGTCAGGAGGTGAGACACTCGCTGCAAAATATATCTTCCAGTGAGGAGGAAAAGGTGTAAAAGAAAAGATAGCCATCCATGGCTAACTAAAGAAATAAAGGATGGTAACCAATTAAAAACAAGGGCGTACAAAGTGGCCAAAACTAGTGGGAGAAGATTGGGAAGTTTTTAAAAGCCAGAAAAGAATAACTACAAAAATGATTAAGAAAGGGAAGATAGAATATGAAAGTAAGCTAGCACAAAATATAAAAACAGATAGCAAGAGTTTCTACAGCTATATAAAAAGGAAAATAGTGGCTAAAGTAACTGTTGGTCCCTTAGAGGACGAGACTGGGGAATTAGTGATGGGGAACATGGAGATGGCAGAAACTCTGAACAAATATTTTGTACCAGTCTTTACAGTAGAGGACACTAAAAATACCCCAACAGTGGATAGTCAAGGGACTCAATGGGGGGAAGGAACTTAACACAATCACAATCACGAAGGAGGTGGTGCTCAGTAAGATAATGGGACTAAAGGCGGATAAATTCCGTGGACCTGATGGCTTGCATCCTAGAGTCTTAAGAGAAGTACCGGCAGGGATAATGGATGCATTGGTTGTAATTTACCAAAATTCCCTGGATTCTGGGGAGGTCCCAGCAAATTGGAAAACTGCAAATGTAATGCCCCTATTTAAAAAAGGAGGCAGACAAAAAGCAGGAAACTATAGACCAGTTAGCCTAACTGTTATATATGTGAACTTGTACAGTCACCAGAGGGCTCATCCCCTGGAGTCCCAAGGGATCCCACAATTCTGGAGAGGCACTCAGGAGATCTGCAACAAAAGACTAAGGTCACATTTTGCTTTGAGCTCACAGTATCAAGTCAGACTCTTAATTCATATATAACAACTGGCGACGAGATACAGATGATGAACCCAACGATGCAGCGAGTAGTGGGCATCCTGGAGAAATTTTTGGAGGGAGATGATTGGGAAACCTTCGTGGAGCAACTCGACCAATACTTCGTGGCCAATGAGCTGGAAGTAGAAGAAAACGCTGCCAAACTGTGCCGTCTGCGGAGCACCAACGTATGGCCTCATGAAAAATCTGCTTGCTCCAGCAAAACCCACAGAGAAATTATATGATGATTTGTGCACACTGGTCCGGGAGCATCTGAACCCGAAGGAAAGCGTTCTGATGGCGAGGTACCGGTTCTACACCGACAAAAGGTCTGAAGGCCAGAAAGTGGCGAGTTATATCGCCGAGCTAAGACGCCTTGCAGGACATTGTGAATTTGAAGGACATTTGGAGCAATTGATCAGAGACTTTTTTGTACTTGGCATTGGCCATGAAGTGATACTTCGCAAACTTTTGACTGTAGAGACCCCAACCTTGAGCCATAGCGATAGCCCAGGCGTTCATTGCCACCAGTGATAATACTAAGCAAATCTCTCAGCACACGAGTAATGCTGCAAGTACTGTGAACAAAGTGATGTTGTTTTCAAATTGCAACGTACAGGGCAGGCCCCACTTGCCTACAGCTGCACGTGCACAGATGTCTCAGAGAACTCCATCAAGGGTGATGAATGCAAGGCCATTAACACCTTGTTGGTGCTGCGGGGGTGATTTCCATTCATGCCACTTCAAAGGGTACGTTTGCAAGGGCTGTGGAACAATGGGACATCTCCAACGTATGTGCAGGTGAGCTACAAACCCTGTTAATCCTGCAAACCACTATGCTGCAGAGGAGGACAGTTCCATGGTGGATCACGACGAACCAGAGCCTTAGACCGAGGAGGCAGAGGTATATGGGGTGCACACCATATATGGGGTGTCCCCCGATAATGCTGAAGATTGAATTAAATGGACTTCCGATGTCAATGGAGCTGGATACGGGTGCGAGCCAATCAATTATGAGCAAAAAGACTTTTGAAAAATTGTGGTGCAGCAAGGCCTCAAGGCCAGTCTTGATTCCCATTCGCACGAAACTGAGAACTTACACAAAGAAACTGATTCCCTTAATCGGCAGTGTTACTGTAAAGGTCTCCTACGATGGAGCGGTGCTTAAACCACCACTCTGGGTGGTACCGGGCGATGGTCCCATGCTGCTCGGCAGGAACTGGCTGGGAAAGATAAGCTGGAACTGGGGCGATGACCAACGCTCTCGCCCGCTGACGATACTTCGTGTGCCCAGGTCTTAAACAAGTTCCCTTCGCTGTTCGAACCAAGCATCGGGGAAGCCTAGATCCACTAATTCCGGGGGCGCAACCCATCGATCACAAGGCGAGAGCAGTACCGTACATGATGAGGGAAAAGGTAGGGATCAAGCTGGACTGGCTGCAACGAGAGGGCATCATTTCGCCGATCGAATTCAACGAGTGGGCCAGTCCGATTGTTCCAGTCCTCAAGGGAGACGGCACCGTCAGAATCTGTGGTGATTACAAAGTAACTATCAATCATTTCTCCCTGCAGTATCAATACCCACTACCAAAGGCCGAAGACCTTTTTGCTACGCTGGCGGGAGTAAAGACGTTCACGAAGCTGGACTTGACCTCGGCCTACATGCCGCAGGAGCTGGAGGAATCATCAAAGGGCCTCACCTGCATCAACACGCACAAAGGTCTCTTCATTTATAACAGATGCCCGTTTGGAATTGATCAGCCGTGGCGATATTCCAGAAAAACATGGAAAGCTTACTGAAGTCAGTCCTGCGCACGGTGGTCTTCCAGGACGACATCTTGGTTACAGGTCGGGACACAGTCGAGCATCTGCAGAACCTGGAGGAGGTTCTTAGTCAGCTCAACCACGTGGGGCTCAGGTTAAAACGCTCGAAGTGCGCTTTCCTGGCACCTGAGGTGGAGTTCCTGGGGAGAAGAATCGCGGCGGATGGCATCAGGCCCACTGATTCGAAGATAGAGGCAATCAAGAACGCACCGAGGCCACAGAACGTGAAGCAGCTGCGGTCGTTTCTAGGACTCCTGAACTACTTTGGTAACTTCTTACCGGGTCTCAGCACACTGTTAGAGCCACTGCACACCTTACTGCGTAAAGGAGCCGAATGGGTATGGAGCAACAGCCAAGTAAATGCCTTTGTAAAAGCTGGAAAATTGTTATGCTCAAACAAATTGCTTGTGTTGTATGATCCATGTTAGCGTTTGGTACTAACATATGATGCGTTGTCGTATGGCACCGGGGGTGTATTGCAACAAGCTAATGAATCTGGGAAATTGCATCCGGTTGCTTATGCATCCTGAAGTCTGTCTAAGGATGAGAGAGCCTACAGCATGATTGAAAAAGAAGCGTTAGCATGTGTTTATGAAGTAAAGAAAATGCATCATTATCTGTTTGGGCTAAAACTTGAATTGAAAACGGACCATAAGCCACTAATATCCCTGTTTTCTGAGAGTAAGGGGATAAATACTAATGCATCGGCCCGCATCCAGAGATGGGCGCTCATATTGTCCGCATAGAACTACACCATCCGCCACAGGCCTGGCACAGAAAACTATGCCGATGGTCTCAGTAGGCTACCATTGCCCACCACGGGGTGGAAATGGCGCAGCCTGCAGATTTAGTCATGGTTATGGAAGATTCGAGAGTGAGCAATCACCCATCACAGCCTGACAGATTAGAACCTGGACGAGCCAGGACCCCTTACTGTCCCGAGCAAAAAATTGTGTGCTTCACAGGAACTGGTCCAGTGTCCCACTGGAAATGCAGGAAGAGATAAAGCCGTACCAGCGGCGCTAAGCTGAAATGTCTGTACAGGCTGACTGCCTTCTGTGGTACAATTGGATGTGGTTCCCAAGGGTAGGGACGCTTTCATCAGTGACCTCCACACTACCCACCCAGGCATCATAATAATGAAAGTGATAGCCAGATCCCACATATGGTGGCCCAGTATCGATGCGGACGTAGAGTCCTGCATGCAGAGTTGTAACACATGCTCGCAGTTAAGCAATGCACCTAGTGAGGCACCACTAAGTTTATGGTCTTGGCCCTCCAAATTGTGGTCCAGGGTCCATGTCGACTATGCAGGCCTGTTTTTGGGTAAAATGTTCCTTGTGGTTATAGATGCGTACTCCAAATGGATTGAATGTGAAATAATGTCGGCAAGCACGTCCGCTGCCACCACTGAAAGCCTGCGGGCCACGTTTGCCATGCACAGACTACCTGATGTACTTGTAAGCGACAATGGGCCATGTTTTACCAGTGCCGAGTTCAAAGAGTTCATGACCTGTAATGGAATCAAACATGTTACATCTGCCCCATTCAAACCAGCATCCAATGGTCAGGCAGAGAACGCAGTGCAAACCATCAAGCAGGACTTGAAGAGGATAACTGAAGGCTCACTGCAGACTCGCCTATCCCGAGTCCTGTTTAGCTACCGCACGAGACCCCACTCGCTCACTGGGATTCCACCTGCTGAACTGCTCATGAAAAGAGCACTTAAGACAAGGTTCTCGTTAGTTCACCCTGATCAACATGAACAGGTAGAGAGCAGGCGGCTTCAACAAAGTACATACCATGAGAGCGCAAATGTGTCACACGAAATTGAAATCAATGATCCTATATTTGTATTGAATTACGGACAAGGTCCCAAGTGGCTTCCTGGCACTGTCGTGGCCAAAGAGGGGAGCAGGGTGTTTCGGGTCAAACTTTCAAATGGAAACATTTGGACCAAATCAAACTCAGATTCACAGAGTATCCTGAGCAACCCACCTTGGGACCCTGCCTTCTTTGACCCCCCAACATACACACCAGTGGCAACTGACACCGCGGTTGGCCACGAAGCAGAACCCATCATCCGTAGCAGGCCAGCAGGTCTCACCACATCAGGCAGCCCAGCAAGGCCAGCTGCACAGCAGCCCAGCGAGGGCCCAACAAATGATTCACCAAAACCAGCATTTGCACCGAGACGTTCAACCAGGGAAAAAAAGGCCCCAGATCGACTCACCTTGTAAATAGTTACACTGTTGACTTTGGGGGGGGGGGGGGAGTGTTGTTATGTATGTAAACTTGTTTATACCTTGTACAGCCATAAGAGGGCTCATCCCCTGGAGCACAGGTACTTAAGGAGGCCTCACAGAATGGAGAGGCATTCTGGAGACCTGCAATAAAAGACTAAAATCACACTTTACTTTGAGCTCACATTATCCAGTCAGACTCTTTATTCATATATAACACTAACATCTGTGGTTGGGAAAATGTTGGAGTCCATTATTAAAGAAGCAGTAGCAGGACATTTGGAAAAGCATAATTCAGTCAGGCAGAGTCAGCATTGATTTATGAAGAGGAAGTCATGTTTGACAAATTTGCTGGAATTCTTTGAGGATGTAACAAACATGGTGGATAAAGGGGAACCTGTGGATGTGGTTTATTTAGACTTCCAGAAGGCATTTGACAAGGTGCCACATAAAAGGTTACTGCACAAGATAAAAGTTCACGGGGTAAAAATGGTTAGAGGATTGGCTAACTAACAGACAACAAAGTGTTGGGATAAATGATTCATTCTTGGGTTGGCAATCAGTAAATAGTGGGTTGCCGCAGGGATCAGTGCTGGGACCCCAACTATTTACAATCTATATTAACGACTTGGATGAAGGGACTGAGTGTAACGTAACCAACTTTGCTGATGATACAAAGATGGGAGGAAAAGCAATGTGTGAGAAGGACACAAAAAACCTGCAAAAGGACATAGACAGGCTAAGTGAGTGGCAAAAATATGGCAGATGGTGTATAATGTTGGAAATTCTGCACTTTGGCAGAAAAAAAATCAAAGATCAAGTTATTATTTAAATGGAGAAAAATTGCAAAGTGTTGCAATACAGTGGGACCTGGGGGTCCTGGTGCATGAAACACAAAAGGTTCGTATGCAGCTACTGTGTTCAGGAAAGCCAATGGAATCTAGGCCTTTTTTGCAAAGAGGATGGAGTATAAAAGCAGGGAAGTCTTGCTACAGTTATACAGGGTATTGGTGAGGCCACACCGAAAACACTGCGTGCAGTTTTGATTTCCATATTTGAAAAAGGATATACTTGCTTTGGAGGCTGTTCAGATGAGGGTAACTAGGTTGATTCTGAAGATGAGGGTGTTGACTGATGAGGAAAGGTTGAGTAGGTTGGGCCTCTACTCATTGAAATTCAGAAGAATGTGAGGTGATCTTATCGAAACATATATGACTGAGGGGGCTTGACAAGGTGGTTGCAGAGAGAACGTTTCCACTGATAGGGGAGACTAGAACTAGTGCAGGACATTCTAAAAAGGGAGGGTGAAGAGCCAGTTGTCGTGGTGCACATAGGTACCAACGATATAGGTAAAAAACGGGATGAGGTCCTACAAGATGAAATTAGGGAGCGAGGAGCTAAATTAAAAAGTAGGACCTCAAGAGTAGTAATCTCAGGATTGCTACTAGTGACACGTGTTATTCAGAGTAGGAATCGCAGGACAGCCCAGATGAATATGTGGCTTGAGGAGTGGTGCAAAAGGGAGGGATTCAAATTCCTGGGACATTGGAACCTTTTCTCGGGGAGGTGGGACCAGTACAAACCAGACGGTCTGCACCTGGGCAGGACCGGAACCAATGTCCGAGGGGGAGTGTTTGCTAGTGCTGTTGGGGAGGAGTTAAACTAATATGGCAGGGGGGTGGGAACCTATGCAGAGAGACAGTGGGAAATACAATGGAGGCAAAAGCAAAAGATAGAAAGGAGAATAGCAAAAGTGGAGGGCAGAGAAACCCAAGGCAAAAAACAAAAAGGGCCACATTACAGCAAAATTCTAAAGGGGCAAAGTGTGTTAAAAAGACAAGCCTGAAGGCTCTGTGCCTCAATGCGAGGAGTATTCGGAATAAGGTGGACGAATTAACTGCGCAGACAGCAGTTAACGGATATGATGTAATTGGCATCACGGAGACATGGCTCCAGGGTGACCAAGGCTGTGAACTCAACATCTAGGGTTATTCAACATTTGGGAAGGATAGGCAGAAAGGAAAAGGAGGTGGGGTGGCATTGCTGGTTAAAGAGGAAATTAATGCAATAGTAAGGAGGGACATTAGCCGAGACGATGTGGAATTGGTATGGGTGGAGCTGCGGAATACCAAAGGGCAGAAAACACTCGTGGGGGTTGTGTACAGACCACCAAACAGTAGTAGCGAGGTTGGGGACAGCATCAAACAAGAAATAAAGGATGTGTACAATGTGTACAGCAGTTATCATGGGCGACTTTAATCTACATATTGATTGGGCTAATCTAACTGGTAGCAATGCGGTGGAGGAGGATTTCCTGGAATGTATTAGGGATGGTTTTCGAGACCAATATGTCGAGGAACCAACTAGAGAGCTGGCCATCCTGGACTGCGTGATGTGTAATGAGAAGGGACTAATTAGCAATCTTGTTGTGTGAGGCCCCTTGGGGAAGAGTGACCATAATATGGTAGAATTCTTTATTAAGATGGAGAGTGACAAAGTTAATTCGGAAACTAGGGTCCTGAACTTAAGGAAAGGTAACTTCGACGGCATGAGGCGTGAATTGGCTAGAATAGACTGGCAAATGATACTTAAAGGGTTGATGGTGGATAAGCAATGGCAAACATTTAAAGATCACATGGATGAACTTCAGCAATTGTAAATCCCTGTCTGGAGTAAAAATAAAACGGGGAAGGTGGCTCAACCGTGGCTAACAAGGGAAATTAAGGATAGTGTTAAAACCAAGGAAGAGGCATATAAATTGACTAGAAAAAGTAACAAACCTGAGCACAGGGAGAAATTTAGAATTCAACAGGGGAGGACTAAGGTTTTAATTAAGAGAGGGAAAATAGAGTACAAGAGGAAGCTTGTAGGGAACATAAAAACTGACTGCAAAAGCTTCTATAAATATGTGAAGAGAAAAAGATTAGTGAAGACAAACATACGTCCCTTACATTTGGATTCAGGTGAATTTATAATGGGGAACACAGAAATGGCAGACCAATTGAACAAATACTTCGGTTCTGTCTTCACGAAGGAAGACATGAATAACCTTCTGAATGTGCGAGGGGACAGTGGGTCTAATGAGAAGGAGGAACTGAAGGATATCCTTATTAGGCGGGAAATTGTGTTAGGAAAATTGATGGGATTGAAGGCCGATAAATCCTCGGGCTCTGATAGTCTGCATCCCAGAGTACTTAAGGAAGTGGCCCTGGAAATAATGGATGCATTGGTGATCATTTTCCAACAGTCTATCGACTCTGGATCAGTTCCTATGGACTGGAGGGTAGCTAATGTAACACCACTTTTTAAAAAAGGAGGGAGAGAGAAAACGGGTAATTATAGACCGGTTAGCCTGACATCAGTAGTGGCGAAAATGTTGGAATCAATCATTAAGGATGAAATAGCAGCGCTTTTGCAAAGCAATGACAGGATCAGACCAAGCCAGCATGGATTTAGGAAAGGGAAATCATGCTTGACGAAGCTTCTGGAATTTTTTGAGGATGCAACTAGCAGAGTGGACAAAGGAGAACCAGTGGATGTGGTGTATTTGGACTTTCAAAAGGCTTTTGACAAGGTCCCACACAAGAGATTGGTGTGCAAAATCAAAGAGCATGGTATTGGGGGTAATGTACTGACGTGGACAGAGAACTGGTTGGCAGACAGGAAGCAGAGAGTCGGGATAAACAGGTCTTTTCAGAATGGCAGGCAGTGACTAGTGGAGTGCCGCAGGGCTCAGTGCTGGGACCCCAGCTCTTTACAATATACATTAACGATTTGGATGAAGGAATTGAGTGTAATATCTCCAAGTTTGCAGATGACACTAAACTAGGTGGCGGTGTGAGAATAAGAGACTGCAGGGTGACTTGGACAGATTAGGTGAATGGGCAAATGCATGGCAGATGCAGTATAATGTGGATAAATGTGAGGTTATCCATTTTGGGGGCAAAAACACAAAGGCAGAATATTATCTGAATGGCGGCAGATTAGGAAAAGGGGAGGTGCAACGAGACCTGGGTGTCATGGTACATCAGTCATTGACGGTTGGCATGCAGGTACAGCAGGCGGTGAAGAAGGCAAATGGTATGTTGACCTTCATAGCTAGGGGATTTGAGTATAGGAGCAGGGAAGTCTTACTGCAGTTGTATAGGCCTTAGTGAGGCCTCACCTGGAATATTGTGTTCAGTTTTCGTCTCCTAATCTGAGGAAGGACATTGTTGCTATAGAGGGAGTGCAGCGAAGGTTCACCAGACTAATTCCAGGGATGGCTGGACTGTCATATGAGGAGCAACTGGATCAACTGGGCCTTTATTCACTGGAGTTTAGAAGGATGAGAGGGGATCTCATAGAAACGTATAAGATTCTGACGGGACGGGACAGGTTAGATGCGGGAAGAATGTTCCCGATGTTGGGGAAGTCCAGAACCAGGGCATATCGTCTTAGGGTAAGGGGTAGGCCATTTAGGACTGAGATGAGGAGAAACTTCCTCACTCGGAGAGTTGTTAACCTGTAGAATTCCCTGCCGCAGAGAGTTGTTGATGCCAGTTCATTGGATATAATCAAGAGGGAGTTAGATATGGCCCTTACGGCTAAGGGGATCAAGGGGTATGGAGAGAAAGCAGGAAAGGGGTACTGAGGTGAATGACCAGCCATGATCTTATTGAATGGCGGTGCAGGCTCGAAGGGCTGAATGGTCTACTTCTGCACCTATTTTCTATGTTTCTATGTTTCTAGATTCCATAATCTAAGAATAATCTTAGCTCATTTAAAACTGAGATGAGGAGGAATTTCTTTTCTCAGAGGGTTGTAAATCTGTGAATTTCATTGCCTCAGAAAGCTGTGGAAGCTTGGTCATTGAATAAATTTAAGACAGATTCTTAACCAAGAAGGGAATAAGGGGTTATGGGGAGTGGCCAGGGAAGTGGACCTGAGTCCTTGATCGGATCAGCCATGATCATATTAAATGGCAGAGGAGGCTCGAGGGACCACAGGGCCTACTCCTGCTCCTATTTCTTGTGTTTCATGTTTTTATAAAATACCCAATCTCTGACCTGCTCTTGTAGCCACAGTTCTCATCAATTGTGAGCCCTGGAATGTTGATGGTGCGGGATTCGACGATGAATGCCATTGAATGTCTAGGGCCAGTGGTTAGACTATCCCTTGTTGGAGATGGTCATTACCTGGCATTTGTATGGTGCGAATGTTATTTGAGACTTATCAGCCCAAGTCTGAATGTCATCCAGGTCTTGCAGTTGAAGATCTGCCTCATTCTTACTACTGGGGCACAGTATACATGGCAGGCACAGCAAATACAATCTGCAGCATCCTCAAGAATAAAGCATCGAAAGCGTGGAGGCAATTTTTCCCCTTTCCTACTCACTCCGTTATTTCAGAAAGGCTGATGGGTGCAATTGTTCGCAGGCATACAATTAAGTTTCACTGTGAAACATGAAATGTTGGAACGTGTGCTTAGAATCCCTACTGCCACAGAAAGTACATGCAGAATGCTTTGGAATTTACTCACACAAGAACTATTGTCGGCTGACCAGAGAGCTGGCTGAGTGCTCTGCTAATTCTGAACATCTGGATGTCTTGTGTGTGCTTCCAGGAAGAGACTGCTGATAATTACAGAGATTCAATGTGCATCAGAGTTGCAATTTTCAAAGAGCTGTCCTGATTCGAGAAAATGACACACGACTATTTTGGACAGGAGCCATGGAAAGAGTAGGGGAGAGGTTGACTATTCCTGGTATTCTCTTACGCAGTTTTGTGGAAGTAATCAATTACACAACAGCAACATGGACACTGGAAGAGCCAATCCCTGTTCTGGAAGTTGTCAGCAGGTCAGACTGGAGCAGATGGAATTAATCAGCAATAGGTTCCCTTGTAATACAGAGGCGGTGAAGTTATGCCTCCTCTAACATACCCGGGTAGGAGTGTGGGTCCAGGGATAATGATAGGTGCAAATGTAACACCTCAGCTGTTATCATATCTGTATTTCATGTCCCCTCATGCCGTGGACGTCCTGCTAAACTTAACTGCAAGACCTTATCATTTTTTGGATGTTTCCCACCCGGCAGTCAGCAAAATTGAGATGCTGGCCCGGAGAAAAAAGCAGTGGCAGGAGTTCCCAGCCAGAGACCCTTGGGGACAGTCCCCGGGAGTGGGGAAGGTTGGCTATCGGGTTGGGAGAGAGGACATCATGGAGGGAGGAAGATTGGACATTGAGGTAGAAGGGAATAGATTGGACATAGGGGAGGAGGCTGATCGGACATCGGGTGCTGGAGGGGTTGAGATAGGACATTGTTGCTTCCGGGTGGTCACAGAGGTAGGACGAGCGCACATGTGGCTTTTCCAGGGTAGTGGGCTTCCCCATAGTGTAGGGCGCCATCGACTGCACACATGTGGCTTCGCAGAAACCGCATATCAATCCTTAGATGTTCTGGAACCGCAAAGGCCACCACTCACATAATGTGCAATTGGTATGCGACCACGCCCAGTGATTCCTGATGGTCAATGCTCACTATCCTGGCAGCAGTCATGATACCTTCATCCTGTGCCAGTCCTGTGTGCCAGCAATCTTTCAGCCACCACGATGAACCTAAGGGTGGCTGCTGAGAGTCAATGGCTATCCACTCTACACCTGGCTGATGCTTCCCCTCCGCAACCCCACCAATCGTTGCCAGCACTCAAATAATGAGAGCCATGCAGCCATAAGGAACCTCACTGAGCTGACCATTGGGCTGCTAAGCCAATGATTCCATTGCCTTGACCGCTCAGGAGGAGCTCTCCAGTACACGCCAAAGTGGGTGTCGTGGTGGTGTGCTGCGTGCTCCACAACTTGACCATCATGAACATGCAGCCCTTGCCAGCACGAGTTCTGGGACCACCTCAGTAGGAGGAGGAGGAGGAGGAGGAGGAGGAAGAGGACGAGGAAGAGAGGAGGCAGGACCATCTGTGACTGCATCATCAGACTCTAGATCCAGTGAATGAAACCCCAGATCCCTGTTGCTCATAACTTTCCCATCTTACCAGCATCTGCCATGGAACATCACAGCGTCCTCCTGGGCACAAAGCTGAAATGATAGCCACCACAATACACACATTCTAAACATAATTTATAAATTTATCAAATGCCCTTGTGCATTCCCTTGGTGTCCGTCTTTCATGGACCTTTTCCTATTCTAGTGTTCCTGCGAAGTGCTCCCCTAGTGGTTGCAGCATGATTAATGGAACGCTGCTGACTTTCAGTGGGTGAGACTACAGTGGGTCTTGCAGGACGACCTCAAGCAGCTCTGGGTCTAGAAGGGCTGGCTGTAGACTACAACACCTTGGCATGGACGGCAGCAGTCTGGGCTGACTGGATGACAGGCAGCAGCAAGAGCATTGGCAGAGTGGTAATGGTGAGAGTACGAATGTTGTCATCCTGAGAGACAACACCAGGTTCTTGCTCCACAGACCCACTGCCACTCCCCCGGGCCGCACCTCAGCATTCCTACGCCTCCATTGGGGGCAGATTGCTGGAGTGCTGTGAGACACTGCAACTGCTTTCCACACTCATAAAACAAGTCACATTGAAGCAGTCTGAGCTTTCACCGCAGCATTGAAACATTGGGGCACTTCTGTATGTGCTGCAATGGAAGCTGTGACATCACCCATCACACACAGCATCATGGCTGAGTCCTCCATGCTCCTTGACATTGCTTGCCATTGCAGCAAACATTTCTATCTGTATGCCCATCGCCCTTCTTCTGAAGGCCATTGATGGAACTCATTAGTGCACAGCATGGAAAGCACAATAAATACTCCCACCTGACTCCTGCTTACTTTCCCAAGGCAGATGTTGTTACTGAGTGAATTTTCAGCACAGATTTAGCTTTTTAGAGGTTGCAAATGTTTTCAGCAAATTCGGGAACCACTGTCACCTCATTGCTACAACCTGTCACACCACTGAGAAATTGCTTCTCTCATCTCTACTTGACCTCACATCTATTCCATCAGTATGGACGCCATTTATACTGTTTCACCTTGGTCCTCAGAATTGTATCACGATGAGCCCCAACACCAGCAGCAGCAGGCACATCAGCAGCAGCTGCAACAACACCAACAAACTCTCCTCAACCACTGCATAGCTGCAAGACAGAGGACATCACGTCAGAGGCAATATCCCCAACACAGGGTATATAGGCAGAGGATGAGCTTCCTCAACATGACTGAGCAGCAGTGCCAAAGGAGGCTCAGGCTATCATGCCTGGTCATCGCAGACATTTGCAGATTGCTGGAACAAGACCTGCAGCCCAGAGGAGCGGGTGGACATGACTTACCAGTGGCTGCCAAAGTACCAGGGCCTTCAACTTCCTCACCTCAGGGTCCTTCCAGGGATCTGCAGCAACATTTGAAGGATCTCGCAGTCGGCTGTCCACAGATGCATCACATTGGTCACCGATGTCATGCTTGACACGTCAGCTAATTATATCAACTTTGCCACTGATGATGCCAGTGTTAATGAGCGGACGTTGGGTTTTGCTGCTCTGGCTGGCTTCCCACAGGTATAGGGTGTCATCCACTGCCCACATGTGGCCAGCAAGGCACCGCAGGAGTCTTTGTCAATCGCAAGGGCTTCCACTCCCTTAATGTGCAGCTGGTCTGCAACCATAGGACGGTCATCATGCACATGTGCACCAAAGTCCTTGACAGCTACCATGCCTCTTTCATCCTGCTCCAGTCCACCCTGCCTCAGCTATTTGCACCTCCAAACAGACTTTCCCGCTGGCTGCTTGAAGACGTAACTCATGACACCCTTGAGGAGGCCACGTACTGATGCTGAGGATTAACATAATGAAAGCCAAATCTCTACCAGGTGTGTCATAGAGCAGACAATAGGCATGCTGAAAATGCACTTCAGATGCCTTGACAAATGTGGAGGAGCCCTTCAGTATGCACCAGCCAGGGTCTCCAGAATCATCGTGTTCTGTTGCGCACTGCACAACATATCGCAGCAAAGAGGATTAGCGTTGCATGAGGAGCAAAGCTCTGAGTGCACAACCTCTTCAGAGAAAGAGGAGGAGAAGGAGCAGGAGGAACCTGTGGTCCAGATCCCACCACCACCCGAGCACATTTATGCCTGTGATGGGCTCATCATGGCCAGATTTGTATAACTTCAGGCATAACACCAATATGGCTCCCATGGTGGGAGGGTGGGGGGCAGGGGGGGGAGCGGAGCAGTATGGTAGGGGACGGAGCAGCATGGTCTGGGGATGGAGCAACATGGTGGGTGACGGAGCCAGATCTGTTCCCAGCCTATGCTGCTCTGCCCCCCACCATGCTGCTCCTTCCCCCCACCATGGGAGCCATATTGGTTCCCCCACCCATCCCCCCCCACATTGATAGGAATCGGATCCTCTCCCCCAGGTTTGGGATCGGACCCCCTCAGGATCGTGAATCGGACCTACCTGGTCCTGTGGCCTGCTCCGGAGTGCTCCCCGCCCAACTGGAAGCCAAGCCTGTCAATCAGACTGACGTTCGGGCTGGGAACCTGTCAAGGCCAAAAGATGCGGGGCAACCTGGACTTCCAGGTTTCCCGTCCGAAAATCCACCCCACCGACCCCCGACAGCCTACACAGCCTGCCCCTGTTAATATCGTTTGATGTAGTAGATCTGGAGATATCAGCCTGTTAAAAAAAGGTTCTGACTAAAGGTCATTGACCTGAAACTTTAACTTTGTTTCTCTCTCCACAGATGCTGCCTGACCTGCTGAACATTTCCAGCATTTTCTGTTTTTATTTCAGATTTCCAGCATCTGTAGCATTTTGTGTTTGTATTTAACGTTAATTTGTAGACTGAGTATTGTGGCTGTGTGCCAGCCAGCCCGTGATGAATCGGGGAAATCATTGTCTGGTGAGCACCTAAGTGGAAAACCCCAGCCAATGACTTACTGTATGATGCAAGGAAAGCAAGTTTATTCTTATTCATTGTTTGTGCAACAGACTGAGTTAGCTAAGGAGTGCCCTGAAGGCACTGAGTGATGACACTTATGAAGTGTGGGCACAGAATCTATCCAGAGATTGCCAATTAGACACTAATTGAAACTAATAAATGTGTGTATTTTTGGTCTTGTCCTGTTAAATAAACAATTACTCTATACACTCAGCACAACAAATGCAACAAAAATTATAAAGCATAATTAACAAGCAACCAAGAATGTTGCCATTATTCATGAATATATGTAGCTTCTATATCTAATGCAAATGCCAATATGAATACAGAAATAACAGCAAAATGATTAACCTTGCTTTTCTGCAGAGTTTTGGGAGGCAATTGTTCTTACCAGATTCAAAATGGCCATCACAGCTTTTATGTTTTCTAGACTTTTTGATCCTGTTTTGGGAGAGTGACCTCTGTCTGATGCTTTCTTCATTTTATACTCGTTGTTATATACGTAAACCTGTAAATACCTTGTTTAACCACCAGAGGGCTCATCCCCTGGAGTCCCAAGGGATACCACAATCCCTTGGGAGCACCTGCACATAAGGAGGCCTCACAAGCTGTAGAGGCACTCTGGAGGCCTGTAATAAAGGATTACAGTCACACATTACTTTGAACTTACAGTATCTGGTCAGATTCTTTCTTCAAGACACTACAACTGGCGACGAGATACAGATGGCGAACCCTACCGCAACAATGGGCATCCTGGAGAAATTTTTGGAGGGAGATGATTGGGAAACCTTCGTGGAGCGACTCGACCAATACCTTGTGGCCAACGAGCTGGAAGGAGAAGTGAACGCTGCCAAATGAAGAACGATCCTCCTCACCGGTTGCGGGGCACCAACGTATGGTCTCATGAAAAATCTGCTCGCTCCAGTGAAACCCACAGAGACGTCGTACGATGATTTGTGCATACTGGTCCGGGAGCATCTGAACCCGAAGAAAAGTGTTCTGATGGCGAGGTACCGGTTCTACACCTACAAGAGGTCTGATGGCCAGGAAGTGGCGAGCTATGTCGCCGAGCTAAGGCGCCTTGCAGGACATTGCGAATTTGAAGGACACTTGGAGCACATGCTCAGGGACTTCTTTGTATTTGGCATTGGCCATGAAGTAATACTTCACAAACTTTTTATTGTCGAGACCCCAACCTTGAGTAAAGTCATAGCGATAGCCCAGGCGTTCATCGCCATTAGTGACAATACCAAACAAATCTCTCAGCACACAAGTGCTGCAACAAGTATTGTGAACAACGTAATGTTGTTTTCAAATTGTAAAGTACAGGGCAGGACCCACATGCCTGCAACTGCAGGTCTGCAGATGTCTCAGAGTCCACCATCAAGGGTGGTGAATGCATGGCCATTAGCACCTTGTTGGCGCTGTGGAGGTGATCATCATTTCCATTCATGTCGCTTCAAAGGGTACATTTGCAAGGGCTGTGGAACAATGGGACACCTCAATTTGACGAGAGGGCATCATTTCGCCGATCGAATTCAACGAGTGGGCTAGTCCGATTGTTCCAGTCCTCAAGGAAGACGGCACCATCAGAATCTGTGGTGATTACAAAGTAACTATCAATCGTTTCTCCCTGCAGGATCAATACCCACTACTAAAAGCAGACGACCTATTTGCGACACTGGCGGGAGGAAAAACTTTCACGAAGCTGGACTTGACCTCGACCTATATGATGCAGGAGCTGGAGGAATCGTCAAAGGGCCTCACCTGCATCAACACGCACAAAGGTCTCTTCATTCACAACAGATGCCCATTTGGGATTCGAGCAGCCTTGGTGATATTCCAGAGGAACATGGAAAGCTTGCTGAAGTCGATCCCGCACACTGTGGTCTTCCAGTACGACATCTTTGTTACAGGTCAGGACACCGTCGAGCATCTGCAGAACCTGGAGGAGGTTCTTAGTCGGCTTAATCATGTGGGGCTCAGGTTAAAACGCTCGAAGTGCATTTTCCTGGCGCCTGAAGTGGAGTTCCTGGGGAGAAGAATCACGGCGGACGGCATCAGGCCCACCGATTCGAAGACGGAGGCAATTAAGAGCGCATCGAGACCACAGAACGCAACGGAGCTGCGGTTTCTCGGACTCCTGAACTACTTTGGTAACTTCTTATGGGGTTTTAGCACACTGTTAGAACCATTGCACTCTTTACTGCGTAAAGGAGATGAATGGGTATGGGGTAAAAGCCAAGAAAATGCCTTTGAGAAAGCTAGAAAACTGTTATGCATGTGCTGTATGATCCATGTAAGCGTTTGGTACTAGCATGTGATGCGTCATCATATGGTTTTGGGTGTGTATTACAACAAGCTAATGAATCTGGGACATTGTAACCTGTTGATTATGCATTCAGAAGTCTGTCTAAGGCTGAGAGGGCCTACAGCATGATCGAAAAAGAAGCGTTAGCGTGTGTTTATGGGGTAAAGAAAATGCATCAATATCTGTTTGGGCTCAAATTTGAATTGGAAACTAACCATAAGCCACTTATATCCCTCTTTTCTGAAAGTAAGGGGATAAATACGAATGCATCGGCCCGCATCCAGATATGGGCACTCACATTGTCCGCCTACAACTACGCCATCCATCCTAGGCCAGGCACAGAAAACTGGGGTGGAGATGGCACAGCCCGCAGATATAGTTATGGTATGGAAGCATTCGAGAGTGAGCAATCACCTGTTACCACCCGACAGATTAGTACCTGGACAAGCCAGGACCCCTTACTGTCCTTAGTAAAAAAAAACTGTGTGCTCCAAGGGATTTTGTCTAATGTCCTGTTAGAGATGCAGGAAGAAATAAAGTCGTACCAGCGGCGCAGAGATGAAATGTCTATACAGGCAGACTGCCTCCTGTGGGATAATCGGGTAGTCGTGCCAAAAAAGGGCAGGGACACTTTCATTAGTGACCTCCACAGTACCCACCCAGGCATTGCAATGATGAAAGCGATAGTCAGATCCCACGTGTGGTGGCCCGGTATCGATGCAGACTTAGAGTCCTGTGTACACAAATGCAACACATGTTCACAGATAAGCAATGCACCCAGGGAGGCACCACTAAGTTTATGGTCCTGGCCCTCCAAACCGTGGTCCAGGGTCCATGTCGACTATGCAGGCCCATTCTTGGGAAAAATATTCCTTGTGGCTGCAGATGTGTATTTCAAATGGATTGAATGTGAGATAATGTCAGCAAGCACATCCGCTGCCACCATTGAAAGCCTGCGGGCCATGTTTGCCACGCAAGGCCTGCCTGATGTCCTTGTAGTTGACAATGGGCCGTGCTTCACCAGTGCCGAGTTCAAAGAGTTCATGACCTGCAATGGGATCAAACATGTCACCTATGCCCCGTTTAAACCAACCTCCAATGGTCAGGCAGAGCGAGCAGTGTAAACAATCAAGCAGAACTTGAAGAGGGTAACTGAAGGCTCACTGCAGACTCTCCTATCCCGAGTCCTGCTTAGTTACCGCACAAGACCCCACTCGCTCACTGGGGATCCCCCCACTGAACTGCTCATGAAGACACTTAAGACAAGGCTTTCATTAGTCCACCCTGATCTACACGAACAGGTAGAGAGCAGGCGGCTTCAACAGAATACATATCATGATTGCGCAAATGTGTCACGCGAAATTGCGATTAATGATCCTGTATTTGTGTTGAACTATGGACAAGGTCCCAAGTAGCTTCCCGGCACTGTCGTGGCCAAAGAGGGGAGTAGGGTGGTTCTGGTAAAACTTTCAAATGGACTCACCTGCAGTAAACACTTGGACCAAACCAAACTCAGCTTCATGGACTATCCAGAACAACCCACAATAGACGCGACCTTTTTCGACCCCCCAACACAGACACAAGTGGCAACCGACCCAGCGGTTGACCACGAAGCAGAACCCATCACCTGCAGCAGCCTAGCAGGACTCACCACATCCAGCAGCCCTGCAAGGCCAGCTGCGCAGCAGCCTAGCGAGGGCCCAACAAACGACTCACCAAAACCAGCATTTGCACCGAGACAATCAACCAGGGAAAGGAAGGCCCCAGATCAACTCACATTGTAAATAGTTACACTATTGGCTTTGGGAGGGGGAAGTGTTGTTATATATGTAAACCTGTAAATACCTCGTTTAACCATCAGAGGGCACATCTCCTGGAGTTCCAAGGGATCCCACAATCTCTTGGGAGCACCTGTACATAAGGAGGCCTCACAGGCGGGAGAGGCACTCTGGAGACCTGCAATAAAGGACTACGGTCACACATTATTTTGAGCTTACAGTATCTGGTCAGATTCTTTATTCAAGACACTACACTCGTTGGGGACCTGGTCTCCAAGCACTGCTGGGTTCCACTGTTACTGCAGTACAAATGCACATTAGTTGATCTCTCTCTTTATTTATACATCAGCTACTATAAATGAATAGCATGTTTGTAACCCCATATTTACAAGTAGTGTGGTGTAGGTCAGCTGATTTACATTGTTGAGTGAAGCTGACAGAGGAATAACTGACCATCTTTAGTCAGCCCAGTAGAGGAAAGCATGTTTATTGTTCACATGGTGCTGCCAAGCATGTTGAGAGAAGGAGGGGATGGTCTGAAGGGATATAGAAGGAGAGGGAAGAGGAAGTGTGGGGACAAGGGTGGGGAGATGGAGGAGAGAGGTGGGAAGTCGAGAGGGTGTGGAGAGGAGCGAAGGAAGGGAGAGGGAAGGACAGGAAGGCAAGAGGAAGGGGAAGGAGAGGGGGGAGACGTGGAGGAAGGGTAAAGGGAAGGTGTAAGGGAAGGGGAGGAAGAGAGCAGAGATAGGGAGGGGAGGAGAGGAAGAGGGCGAGGGAGAGGAGAGGAAAAGAGAGATGGCTGTGGAGAGGAGAGAGACAAAGGGGAAGTGCATAGTTTTGAGGTGTACCACCCTTACTGGGTAAAGTATGAAGATGTCTGTTTTGCCATTTCTGCACCCTTTTTAATTGCAGGAAATGTGCAGCTTATGGGCTAGGCTTTCCACGTTCTTTGCATGCTTAATGCCCACTTAACGTCCATTTTACCGCTGAAATGACGTATAACGCCCATATATCGCCATTTAACCACAAAATGGAAACTGGCGGGTGCTTTTGAGAAACTTATCGCCGAGCGTTACTTTCCCCATGTGCTTAACACCGGGAAAAAATTATACCGCTCGCCCACTTTATTTGAGCAGAATCACCAGAATGGGCAAAATCAGCGCCCATAATATCGCCCAGTGTTACTTTCCACACGGAATTAACACCAAGATTCAATAATACATTTGTTTTTGTCGTGAAGGTCAAATTTGGCAAAATTAATGACCAGGTGATCACCCACCATACATATCGCCCACAATATCGCTTGCTCAAAAAAACGCCCAGAAAAAGTGGAACTGTTCTGAACTAAAGCCAGCGGTGTGGCTGCCATTTTTTAAATCGCAGGTCGCTTCATTCAAAAGGCTGCTTCAACTTCAGGGGAGTTTGCATTGACTCTGGAGTTCTTCTCAGGTGAAGTGACCATCGCAACAGACATATTTTCAGACTCTGGACTATTGGGGGTTTACTGTAGGTATATTTTAGTGAGGAAATTATTGCTTCTGATCAATCGCTATTATACTTTCATTGCAATGGGGCCAGCCATTTCTGAGCCTGCATCGATTAATATGCAGATGCTGCAGAGTGCAGATGGCTCAATGTGTGATGCACATCATTATGTGCCCAATTTAAGACATGCAAGAATGAGGAGGAGGGCCAGACCATACATACCCCGCACGTACAGGAAAAAGAGGTCTTGCCTAGACGTCTCTGACCACACCTGCCTTTGGAGACTGCGCTTCCACAAGGTGGTGATCAATGAAATATGTGAGCTCACCAGGCCACATATGCAGCTTGCCATCAGGACATCAGTGTCGATCGAGGTCAAGGTCACCGCGGCACTGTCTTTCTTCACGTCCAGTTCCTTTCGGGCCTTTGCGGTCGAGATTTGCCCTCTGTCTCACCATGCCACCCATCGCTGCATTAGACAGGTCACGGAGGCCCTGTATGTGAGAAGGATGGCCTTTATCAGCTTCCCCATGACCACGGAGGCTCAGACTGACAGGGCTGGAGCATTCTACCATATTGCTAAGTTCCCCAGGGTGCAGATAGCTATACGGTGCACTCACATCACCATGTGGCCACCTTCTCAGGACCCGGACTATTTTCGAACAGAAAAGGATTTCACTCCCTGACGGTCTAGCTAGTTGTCAACCACAACCAGATCATCATGGCAGTGAATGCCAAATGTCCAGGCACCTTTGATGAGGCTCACATCCTGCGTGAGAGCGCTGTCTCTGACATCTTTAAGAATCAGCCACAAGGACAATGCTGGATGCTTGGTGACAACCGATATGGCCTAGCCACCTGGCTGATGACCCCCATGCGTGACATCCACACCGAGGCCGAGAAGCGATAAAACGAGAGCCACAGAGTCACACGCAATGTGGTCTAGAAAACAATAACTGTGGTTAAGCAGCATTTCAGATGTCTGGACCACTCAGGAGGGGAACTACAATACAACCCTGAGCAAGTCGGTAAATTCGTGGTCGTGTGCTCCATGCTGCACAACATAGCTATCAGGAGGGGCCAAGAATTGCCAGAAGGGACTGATGCTCCACCTCAAGAGAGAGAGGAAGAGGACAACGAGGGGCTGGATGCTGACCTGGGGCCAGACAATCAGGCTGGCTATGCAGCCATGCCCACGACCCCCTCCAGACCGCAGGAAAGGGACGTGGTGGCTACATAGCTGCAAGACTCTTAAGTGAGGAGCTGATATCTGAACGATTTGCCTGAAAGATTGATGCTGTGAGTGACAACACTGGCACACGGCTGTGTGTGTGCAGCTCAGACACCAATGGTGCCCATCACCTTGGTGCCAGTTAAAGTTTATGCTGATTGAAGTTAAGTTTTATTTAACCCTTTGATGTTAAAGAATCACCAGTGTGTAACGGTCCAGCTTTTTGAGATATTGCACAACAAGGTTATGTTCAATAAAAACCTTTTTATACCAACATTAGTCTGAAATCATAAGTATCACAGGCAAAAACAGCCAACCCACAATCACACCCCACTTTTTCCACCATTGACATCAATCAAATGGTCAACATATCCAGCAGCACAGAATACAAAGGCAAAGCAGGATTGTGGTCCCCTCCCCCCATACATTACACCAAATTGCAGACACCCAGATGGAGATATAACACAGCCATCACCTGCGGACATGCACCTCACTTTCCTTCCCCCCTCCCCTTCTACTCCCCATCTCTACCCCCTCCCCTCCTCACTCCACGGCAACTGACCGAGGAGCTCCTCAGGCGGTGCTTCATTGGGGGAGATGAAGGCAGAGGCGGTCGTTGCACGGGTACAGGAGCGGGGGTGCCGAGGGAGCAACATTCTCTGATACAGAATCAGGATCTTGATCCTTGCTCTCATTTGTCATTCGCAGTGGTGGTGTGGAATCTAGGGGTGGAGTGCCGCACTCTGGGACCACTGGGAGGCCTGTGCCAGCAGTGATCCTGGCTATCGCATCCAGGGCCTCCGCCATCCGCGGAATGTACTCAGTCATGGTGGCCAGCTGTAGGAATATGCCCCCCAATGCTTCGATGAGCTGGTCACCAAAGTCTATAGTCTGCCTGGACAACTGTACCATCTCTCCGCTGTCACGTGGCACTCGTGGAACAGACCTGCCACGTCTATGAGGTCTCCGCGGGGTTGGCGCCGTCCTGGGGACAAATGGGGTGCCCTGTGGCGAGGTGCTTGGGGCCGGAACCTCCAGACTGAAGCCGTGAATGACCGGAGGACCACTAGATGGCCTTGGGGTGGAATGTCTTCTGGAACGTGGTGATGCAGGTTCCTCGAAGTTGGCACTCTCATCCGTGGAGAACAGACCCAATGGTTTGACGGGTGAGAATCGGAGCCCCTCAGCACCAGATGTAGGATCGTCCGGAGAGTCGGGCCCCGCGCCCCCACCTTCTGGCCTCTGTGGTTGTGCCTGGGGCTGCGCTGCTGGCTGAGCTGCAAAACTCAAATGAGGTTATTAGAGGAGAAGAGGGTGCTAGGGTCACAAGGTGAGTCCAGCGCTACACACAGCATATGCACGACAAAAGCACCACCACTATCAAAATCATCACAGACATCACATTTCATGACCATCAACACATTTGCATTGCAATGATTTTCATTAGGCCAGCATTATTTCTTTGACAATTTTAGAAACATCTATCATATATGCTTGTTCGGATATGAGTGGGTGTGGCATTTATTGACTTTACATCACGCAATGGTGTAAGCTTTACTCACGTGGCATCACTTCATGGTCTGCAGATGCTTCCGTAGCTGTCCGGGTGTGCTTCCGCATGATTGTGAGCACCCACTCCTCCATCTCAGTGATGTCACTGGGAACTATTGGCCCCTCACCCTTTCGCCTCTGCTCGGACCTCATTGTCGAGAGCTTCTTCTGTAAAAGTCGACAGGACGACATGACATGAGATCATTGCATGATATCATTGCTAGGTACTGTCACAGAGACTGATGCAACACATAACTGACAGATGTAATCATGCTTATTATGATAATTATCATTCTTTACCTAAAGACGTATATCGTGAAAGCAGGCTTTGAGTAAAACAGTCCCGGTAAAAGTGGAGACCTCACATCCGCTGATAGTCACTCATGACTGTTACAAATCAAATTATATAAATACATAACTACATGTAAATAAATGGAATACTTACTGTTGCGGATCCCACAAGGTCGTTCCATCGTTTTCAGCATTGGTTGCCCTCACGCACATCGTTGGTCACCGACAAGACCACCTCTGCTATCTCGGTCCATATCTTCTGGCAGGCCTTTGGGGTGGGCTTCCTACGCTCTCCCTGTGTCAAATCACCCCAGCGTAACTCGATCTCCTGCAGGAGGGAGGCATTTGCCTCGTCTGAGAACCTCCTTGCTCTTTTGCGCCCTCCAATGTGCTCCTCTCCCACCTCACTGCTCTCGCCAGCGCCAGTCTCCGCAGCGTGCTTTGATGCCTCCCCCTCTCCCTCCATTATAGGCCAAATTCAGGCAAATATGTGGTTGGTAACAGATACTTTTTGATTCCCTATTTGCTGTGAAACTCTAAAGTCTCCCTCCTTCCTCCCAAAGTAGCCACACCACACCCACACACGCCTTCACTCCCTCTCAGCTCCCTCTCTCTCTGTCTCCTCTTCTGCGCATGTCATGATGACCCTTGACCTCCCGAATCGTGGGAATCGAGCGTTGGCATGTCGTTGCCAAGAACGCAACACTTTACGGCAGAAGGTCAGCAAGATTTCACGCTGCCGCCCATTTTATATCGCTCGCGGTAACGCCCAATTTCAAAAATGGAGACTAGTTGCTTTGAGAATGGGCGCGAAGCCGGCAATCTGAAAACCCATTTTTACCGCCCACGCCGGAAATAATGCCCATTTTTGGGCGATAAGCCCAAAAGTGTAAAATTTTGGCCCATATCTATTGTGGATCACAGTGACATAAATGTCGAAAAATATTTGAATAACAACCAACGCACACTGCTTTCTAATGCAAGCAAGCATAGAGTGATTATGGACTGGTCACAGGATTGTCTGCTTAGGTCTCTGGGCCAATTTCTGACATGGATCTTTTGTGTGTACCTCCAAGAGAACATAGCTGACAACCACAGGGAACGTACAAGCACTAGTGGGACAACAGCCAAATTGTAAGACTTTGAGAAGATAGCACTCAGTATTTTTGACCCTCAGTCTGTGAAAGGAATAGGGGTGATAGGTTTGAGGCATGTCATCACAGCCCAGTAGGTACCTTTTTAATTTACTCTCATTGTTAGTTTGATTCATTCTAACACATCGTTAATGTTATGTATGTAAACTTGTATATAGCTTGTACAGCCACCAGAGGGCACATCACCTGGAGTCCCAAGGGATCCGACAATCCCCTTGGGAGCACAGGTACTTAAGGAGGCCTCACAGGCTGGAGAGGCACTCTGGAGACCTGCAATAAAAGACTAAGGTCACACTTTACTTTGAGCTCACAGTATCCAGCCAGACTCTTTATTCATACATAACAACTGGCAACGAGATACAGATGACGAACCCAACGATGCAGAGAACAGTGGGCATTCTGGAGAAATTCTCGGAGGGAGATGATTGGGAAACCTTCGTGGAGCGACTCGACCAATACTTCGTGGCCAACGAGCCGGAAGGAGAAGCAAACGATGCCAAATGAAGGGCAATTCTCCTCACCGTCTGCGGGGCACCAACGTATGGCCTCATGAAAAATCTGCTTACTCCAGCGAAACCCACAGAGAAATCGTACGATGATTTGTGCAAACTGGTCCGGGAGAATCTGATGGCGAGGTACCGGTTCTACACCTACAAAAGATCTGAAGGCCAGGAAGTGGTGAGTTATGTCGCCAAGCTAAGATGCCTTGCAGGACATTGCGAATTTGAAGGACATTTGGAGCACATGCTTAAAGAGATATTTTCGTACTTGGCATTGGTCATGAAGTGATACTTCGCAAACTTTTGACTGTACAGACCCCAACCTTGAGTAAAGCCATAATGATAGCCCAGGCGTTCATTGCCACCAGTGACAATCCTAAGCAAATCTCTCAGCACACGAGTACTGCTACAAGTACTGTGAACAAAGTGATGTTGTTTTCAAATCGCAATGTACAGGGCAGGCCCCACATGCCTGCAGCTGCATGTCCACAGATGTCGCAGAATCCACCATCAAAAGGGATGAATGCAAGGTCATTAACACCTTGCTCCCGCTGCGGGGGTGATCATCGTTTCCATTCAAGCTGCTTCAAAGTGTATGTTTGCAAGGGCTGTGGAACAATGGGACACCTCCAACGTATGTGCAGGTGAGCTGAAAACCCTGTTAATTCTGCAAACCATCATGTTGCAGAGGAGGACAGATCCACGGCGGATCACGACAAACCAGAGCCTCAGACCGAGGAGGCCGAGGTATATGGGGTGCACACATTTACCACAAAGTGTCTCCCGATAATGCTGACGGTTGAATTAAATGGACTCCCCGTGTCAATGGAGCTGGACACGGGCACAAGCCAGTCCATTATGAGCAAAAAGACTTTTGAAAAATTGTGGTGCAGCAAGGCCTCAAGGCCAGTCTTGACTCCCAGTCGCACGAAACTGAGAACTTACACAAAGGAACTGATTCCTGTAATCGGCAGTGCTACTGTAAAGGTCTCCTACGATGGAGCGTTGCACAAGCTACCATTCTGGTTGGTACCAGGCGATGGTCCCACACTGCTCGGCAGGAGCAGGCTGGGAAAGATAAGCTGGAACTGGGACGACGTCCCAGCGCTCTCGCGCGCTGACGACACTTTGTGTACCCAGATCTTAAACAAGTTCCCTTCGCTGTTTGAACCAGGCATCGGGAAGTTCCAAGGAGCAAAAGTGCAGATCCACCTAATTCCGGGGGCGCGACCCATCCCACAAGGCGAGAGCAGTACCGTACATGATGAGAGAAAGGGTAGAGATCAAGCTGGACCGGCTGCAATGAGAGGGCATCATTTCGCTGATCGAGTGGGCCAGTCTGATTGTTCCTGTCCTCAAGGGAGACGGCACCATCAGAATCTGTGGTGATTACAAAGTAACTATCAATCGTTTCTCCTTGCAGGATCAATATCCATTACACTAAGGCTGACGACCTTTTTGCTACACTGGCGGGAGAAAAGACATTCACGAAGCTGGACTTGACCTCGGTCTACATGACGCAGGAGATGGAGAAATCATCAAAGGGCCTCACCTGCATCAACACGCACAAAGGTCTGTTCATTTATAACAGATGTCTGTTTGGAATTTGATCAGCCGCGGCGATATTCCAGAGAAACATGGAAAGCTTACTGAAGTCAGTCCTGCGCACGGTGGTCTTCCAGGACGACATCTTGATTACAGGTCGGGACACAGTCGAGCATCTGCAGAACCTGGAGGAGGTTCTTAGTCAACTGAACCACGTGGGGCTCAGGTTAAAACACTCGAAGTGCGTTTTCCTGGCGCCTGAAGTGGAGTTCCTGGGGAGAAGAATCACGGCAAACGGCATCAGGCCCACCGATTCAAAGATGGAGGCAATTGAGAAGACACCGAGGCCACAGAACGTGAAGGAGCTGCGGTCGTTTCTAGGACTCCTGAACTACTTTGGTAACTTCTTACCGGGTCTTAGCACACTGTTCGAACCACTGCACACCTTACTGCATAAAGGAGATGAATGGGTATGGGGCAAAAGCCAAGAGAATGCCTTTGTAAAAGCTAGAAAATTGTTATGCTCAAACAAATTGCTTGTGTTGTATGATCCATGTAAGCGTTTGGTACTAGCATGTGATGCATCATCGTATGGCGTTGGGTGTGTATTGCAACAAGCTAATGAATCTGGGAAATTGCATCCGGTTGCTTATGCATCCAGAAGTCTGTCTAAGGCTGAGAGACCCTATAGCATGATTGAAAAAGAAGCGTTAGCGTGTGTCTATGGGGTAAAGAAAATGCATCAATATCTGTTTGGGCTAAAATTTGAGTTGGAAACGGACCATAAGCCACTAATATCCCTGTTTTCCGAGAGTAAGGGGATAAATACTGTTATGTATTGTCCAGGTACATTAAATGCATAAGTACAATGGTGCGCCACAGAGGGCGCTGTGGTGGGAGACCTGAATGTACCTGCAAGACCGAGTATAAAAGGCTGTCCACCACACCTGGAGTTACACAATAAAGGACTAAGGTCACAGCAGTTATATCAGCACCAGACCGTGTGGAGTCAGTGATTTGTGTGCTACATACACCACATTGACAATGAGCATACGGACGAACTTCACACAACCACGGCAACTCTGGGCTCGCTAAAGGACTTTACCATGGGCAACAATTGGGAGGCCTTTACGGAAAGGCTCGAATACGACTTCACAGAAAACGACCTGATGGGGCACACGGGCGCACTAAGAGAGAAGCGTAAGGCGATTTTGCTTTCCAGTTATGGTGATGAGGTTTACTGCCTCGTCAGGGATTTGCTGGCACCCGCGAGCGCCAGGGACAAGTCATATGAGGAGCTGATCGCACTCATTCGTGACCAACTGAAACCAGAGGAGAGCATCCTCACGGCCCGGCACAAATTCTACCACCACTCCAGACCTGAGGGACAGGATGTCACCAAATATGCTGCGGACCTCAGGAGACTCGCGGCGCTGTGTGATTTTGGCACACACCTTGACGAGGCGTTGAGA